>NC_080752.1:34586329-35186621 GCF_020826845.1 Diceros bicornis minor | reverse complement strand
ATGGTTTCTCTGTTGCCGGCTGATCAGTGGCCCTCTTTTGTCTCCTACCCACCATGGCAGGTCTTTCAAAGGACATGATATCACTTTAATTCCCACTATCAGTGTAGATCCTGAAGGCATTTCCCCACTGTGGTAGAAAGAACAATGTCCAAAGATTCTGGAAATCTGAGCACTAACCCCGTGCTGCTGCTTTCCAGCTGTGTGACCCTGGGGAAGTCAACTCACCTCTGTGGTTACCTCGCTTGTCTAACTTTAAAACAAGATGTTGGCGTGATGGAAAGGACTCTTCCAGGTGGGGCACCTTCAGCTCTAGTAAATTGTTAGCTCCTTCAAGAAAGGGATCGTGATTTATCTTAGCATGAATGCCTTAGCAGGGTGCCCAGAACGTACTGGTACCCAAAACCTGTTGGAATAAGGGAGGCAGGCAGTGGGGGAGGGAAGGAAGAAGAAAGACGAGAAAGAAAAGAGGGAAGAAGGGAAGGCAGGAGGTCTCTCAAGACCAGGAAGTTTTACTTCTCTTTGTGCCCCCTACCTACCCACCCAGGCCTAATGCTGGAACTTGCACTTAGCAGGCCAAATTCTAATTATCAGTTGAATCTGAATAGAGACACAATCAAGCTAAAACGTCGGCGAACGGAATCCCACAGCAAACTTTGGCAGAAGGCCTCCTAATAACGCTATTCCAGTCTTCTCAAGCTATGAGTAATAGAGTTGTTGTTTTAAATACAGCCTATCCTGGCACTCCCCATAATTCAAAGTCATGTACATTTGTATGTTTGTCTGCTACACAAATAATCACATTAGGACCTGCAGGGGGAAAAAAAAAAGCTCTGTGCTCTCTTCAGAAGAAAAGGCAGAAGAATTAGAAGGAATCATAGCATGATTTTCCGTTGATCAGCGACAGCCCTGCCGGTGTGGTGCGCCAGGCAGACAACTTTGGCGCCGTCCTCTGTCAGGAATTGCAGGAGTCAGGAGGGCCTGGGAAAGGGCAGCAGGAGGCAGAGGGCTGGCTTCTCCACAGACTCAGGCAGCAGCGATGAGACCACAGCAAGGCTGGTCCCTTCTCTGGCCTCAGTTTCCCCAGAGGAAGGATTGCAACCAGATGAGAGAAGCGATGAAGAGCCGTGGTTTTGTTCACTGGCTCTGGGGTCTAAGAAGCCTAAATTCAATACCAGTTTTCATGCTTAGCAGCCTGTGACCTTGGGCAAGTGACTTGACCTCTCTGAGCCTCTGTTTCCTTCTAGAAAAATGTGGATTATAATAGTACTACCTCATGGGGTTGTTGTGAGGGTTAAGGTCATGTAAAGTAAAGAGTCTGACATTTAGTAAATATTTAAGAAATATTATAATATGCATATGCAATAGGCATATTTCATATATATGCATATAATATATAATATACAGCATATCATCTGCAATATGTAATATAACATTGTATTATATATATGCACACATATATAACATAGATATTCTTCCCTAAAATTCAGCTGAATATGCCATCAAACAGACAAACATACAAACACCAGTAATAGCATAAGAATCATGTCATTAAGTCATAAATGTTGACACAGATGACTGGCAAGTTGTAACTATTTATAAGTAACTGTTTGTAACCTAATCATTAAAATGTTTTTAAAACACAAACTTTGAGTTTTCACAAGGTAAAGAGCCAACACGAGCTGGCTCTGCCCTTATTCAGTGAATAAAATATTCATAGGAATTTCGCTCATTTCTGGGGGGCTGGTTTAATTAATCAAAGAATGTGGAGTGTCTTCGAGCATTCGTTTACTTCATCTGAGATTTCGAAGCTTTAAGAAGTGTAAAAAATGGCTGAATTGTACGTAGGAACTCGAGTAAACGTGAGAGAGTGGCTGATCAAACCTTAGAGGAGAGGTCAACGAGCATGTGGGTGGAAGGAAGCCTCTCCGCTGGGTTCCCCAAGGTGCGGTATGCTTCTCCCAGGGGTGACCTCCCAGGTGTGACAGTTTTAGTGTGATTTTGGGTGGGAAGAGAAATGACATCAGTGGCATCGAGAGCATGAAGTCACGCCAGGTGAGAGCGAACCTCCTTCCAATTCCATTTGGATCCTTCTGTCGCACCCAGGAGAAAGCCTCCCCTTCGTGTTGCTCTTCGACATCTCTCCTTTTTATTTCTAACATTTTCCCTTTTTAATGAAGAGCCTCATACTCATGGCCTTTGCCAAAGCAGCAGGATCTAGCCAGAATTTAATTAACACTGATTCAGTTTCATGGTATTTATTTATATTGATGGCATATGATCCCAAGTTTCTATTTACAGCAGTGATAGAAAGTTTCTTCATAACTAGATTTATTAATGTTCAAAAATGGAGTGGAGAAAAGAAAATCATACAAGCGAGACGCAGGCATGACAAGAGTCAAGAAGGGAGTTCGAAGTGATACCTGAGTATGGAAACATCGAGCAGGGGCTTGGGGTATGTCTGAAGTTGGGAAACTGTCTCCACCTCAGTGACCACAAAGAAGAGGGACTACTGACTTGAGAAACGGATGACAGGAAATGAGAAGAAGGGCAAGGACTTAGGACTAATTAAAAGCTGAATGCAAATTACTGCAAACAAGCAGCAATGAATGTGGACGCACATCTCACAGGATGTGTGCCACCAATGTAGATGGCAATGAACTTGGATGTTGTATGAATCCTCATCCCCTGATATGGACGTACTTTTATGGCCCCAGGCATTTAGCCTTGTCAACGGTCATCAGAGCGAGTGACTTGGCAGAACCTGCTTATACCTCCTGGCTGATCCCTGGCGTGTATGCCTTTCTCTCATTTCCTCACCCCGCCCAGTTCAGGTCCAGAAAGCAGAGGAGGGCCAAACTCTGCAGGCTGAGTTTCAGAGACTCCCATGAGAACTGGCTTCTGGCTGGGTTTAGCCAAGGGGAGGCGCTGTTGGAAAATCAAAGGATGGAGGAAGCAAGAAGCCAAGGTATTTCTTCTCCTCACTGTCTGCTTAGGCAGCTCTCTGGGCTCCGGGAAGTGGCTGCCTCTTCTCCATGACACTAGCTCCCCCTGGACAGGGCTGCTGTGGTTCCAGCTTCCCCTGGACCCCAGACCCTGGGCTCCAGTATCACCTCCTACTCCTCTCCCTCCAGCCCAGAGGTGGTGGCCCCTTCCCTGCCTCTGTTTGGTTTTTCAGCTCTCCCATCACCTGTAGATGCCATTTCCCCATATTAAGCCTCCCTTCCCTGCCCCTCCCACCGCATTTTAAATACTTAGAGCAGTTTCTGTTTTCCTGGTTGGGGCCTGACTGATGCCCCTCCAAAAACCTTCGTTTAGTCAGAAACAACCTGACGTTGCTCTATGAAGAGCCCTCTCACTCCCCTCTTCTAAGGTTGGATTTGAGAAGAGTAAGCTGGTTCATTCTGTTTACAACAAAACGCATCAGGGGAGGGCCAACTTTTCCTGTGAAGAACCAGATAGTAATACTTGCGACTTCATAGGCCACATAAGTCTCTATAGCATAGCTTTTTCTTTTTAATTAAGTCCTTTAAGAATGTAACAACTGTTCTTAGCCTGTGGATAGCACACAAACAAGCCGTGGGCTGGATTTTGGCCGGTAAGTTTCCCCGGCACTTGAAATAGCTGATAAGTAAATACACACCCTCCCACTATCTGGTGCCTGGCTTGAGTGGGGCCCATCCCACCCTCCAGGGCCAGGGCTGGTCATGTGACCTAGGTCTGGCCAACCAGTGTGTTCCATTTTCCTGGCCCCAGATTGCAGACCCTGGTGGATCTAGTGGTTCAGATTCGCCGCTCTCACCACTGAGGCCCAGGTTCGTTTCCCAGTCAGGGAACCACACCACCCATCTGTCAGTTGTCATACTGTCGCCGCTGTGTGTTGCTGTGATGCTGAAAGCTGTGTCACCAGGTTTTCAAATACCAGCAGGGTCACGCATGGTGGACAGGTTTCAGCCATGCTTCCAGACTAAGCCAGACTGGGAAGAAGGACTTGGCCACCCACTTCTGAAGAAATTGGCCATGAAAACCCTGTGTATAACAGCGGAGCGTTGTCTGATAGAGTGCCGGGAGGTGAGAGGACGGCGCAAAAAGACTGGGCAGGGTTCTGCTCTGCTGTACACGGGCACTGCGTTGTTAGGAGTCAGAATCAACTCGATGGTGCTAACAAGACTGCTTCTGCACATGAAGCAGGTGCTTGGAGAAGGGCGGCCCCAAAGGGAAACAACATTTGAAACAAATTAGCCTACTCTAAGCTGGGCACTGTACTGGGCACCTTCACATATGTCATCTCTTTTCATCCCCACGCTGGGGCTTAGAGGCGTGAGTCTCTGGAGGGAAGACAGATAGCAAGTGGCAGTGCCAGGTTTTGGAAGCAGGTGATTTTGGCTTCAAATCTTTTACACAGTATGCCATCCTGAAAGAAAGCATGGGGCTCAAGAGAGGCGAGGGGAAAACAACAAGCCTTCCTTGACGCGGTGTCAGGAGCCCCCCCGCTAAGAATAAAGGCATCGGAATTGTCCATCTATAATCACTGCTCATTTCACGAAGCACTTGACAGTTCCATAGGCACTTTCATGCACGTAATTACATTCCATCTTCACAACGATCCAGCAAGGTAGGCAGAGCTGGAATCCTAGCTCCCAATTTATGAATGAAAACCTTGAGATTCAGAGAGGGGAAGCACCTTGCCCAAGGTCACACAGCTCATCGGTAGCAGAGCTGAGATTTGAACCAGACTGAGGGTGAAGGTGAGAGAACTTGTGAGGTTTTAAACAGGCCTGGGGGATCTTTTCTAAGCCACAGAATTGCAGAGCCCGGAGTGTCCGGGTATCACACCCTTTGACCCATGTGGGAGGCCCGGCCCTTCCTTGTTGCCTCTGCAAATCCTCCTGTTATTCAAGCCCAAGTTCAGAGTCTCTCTCTCTTTCAGAAACACTTCCCTGACTGCAGCCCATGGTGCTCGCTCTCCTCTGAACTCCTCAAGCAATTACTGTCTGTACCACTCATTTAGCAATTAATCACCTCCAGCCTCCTGACAGCTCTCCTGCTGCTGCCTCCACCTATCGTCCAACACATTATTGTTTTTAAACTCTGGCTTCCCCACATAGACTGTAGATGTCCCTTTGGAGGGGACCAGCTCTCCTGCTACTCTCGGCAGCCTTGCACCCAGTAGGTGCTCAATAACGCTTTATCCATTCAACTTAACTGAGTCCCAGTCCTCTCAATACTCGTTAGAGTGAGTCTAGATGAGTTGCCCACGGTCACTTGCCGGCTATGTGACTTGGATAGGTCACTCCTCCTTTCCGACCCTTCACATCGTCATCTATAAAATGCAGTGTCATTGTCCCTTTCTCATGGGGCTATGTGAGGGTTAATGGGACTGCACTGGGTAGATGTAGCCTTTTCTGTGCACAGCATTAATGATTCCAATGGGATTGTCAATCACACAACCCCACTGCCGCCCCACCACACCCTCAGGAGTGGGCATGTGATATGTGCCTGGCCACACACAGACCCCATTGCCCTGGAAATACTGATCAGCCCTGGAAACACCCATCAGTCCTGGAAATACTGATCAGCCCAGGGGTGGACTTATGTTCTAGAGGAAAGCCAATCAGAGACCTTCCCTGGAATGGCTATACACACATGGATGAGAGACAGTCTCCGTTCCACTGGGGTGGTTAAGTCAGGAGAATGGAAATCTGGGGGCAGCCACATGGAAAAAGCCCCCCTCCTGCAGGAGAGAATGCAGGTGCACAGGGAGGGGAATGGAATTGAACAGAGTGGGGTGGAGAAAATGGAAGATAGGATTTAGCCCCTAGATCTGGCTGTGTGGGGATCTACCCCAGGATTTACCAATTGTGTGAGTCAATAAATAACGTTTTGCTTGAGCAAATTTGATCTGAATTTCTTCACTTGCAAATGAAAAGGTCTTCACTGATACCGAGACTTTTATTGCACATAAAATCACCTGGAATTATACCTGAAAAATAGTAGTTGCCCCATAAATGGCAGTTGTTGATGTTTATCATCATTAGCAGCAGCAGCTGGAGAACTAAATGCTTTTCCTTAGGACGCAGTGTGGCTTGCTGGCTGGAAGAGGGATCTGGGTTCAGTTCTTGCTTCCATGCCCTAGCAGTTCTGTGTCTCTGGGCAAGTTAGCTAACCTCCAACCTCTCAGAGCCTCTGTTTCTTCATCTGAAAAGCAAGCTTAGTCGTGCCAAACTTACAGAGTTGTGGGACCAAGCACATGTGTGCTGTTTATCTCACCTGGTGCAAGGTATGTAGTAGGTGCCTAATGCCTAATAAATGCGAAGTAGCACTCCACTGCGGTTCCTGGCCGGGGATCCAGGCAGAAGGACAACAGCAGGTGTGCATTCCAGCCCCTCCTTCTCCATAGGGAAAGCTGAAACTCACAGTGGGGAATTACTCGCCCAGATCTTACAGCTGGGGGCAGAGCCTGGGTTAAGCCAGGTCCCCAGGGTTCTGATTTAGGGCTCTGGCTGCCTCTTTTTAAAATCATGCTGCAGCTCATTTTCATCACGGAATCAATCGTCTTAGGACCTCTCCCCCGGGGCACGAATGGGAAAGAACCCTGAAGGGGTTCTCGTTCTTGTCTTCCACATGCATGTAGCTCCACGACCTCAGGCCAGCCACTTTCTCTCTCTGAGCCTCACTTCCTCCATCTGTAAAATGGGGACGATCATGATGTTTATGACACAAGGGGGTATGAAGAGTGAGAGCTGTCATTCGTGACCCGTTTTCTGTTGCAGGGAAGGGGAGCAGGAGATGCTGAGTCACGTGGCCACGGATCTGAGACCCTCTTCTCTGGAACCCAGCCTGGCCTTCCCAGCCCAGCAAAATATTGTTCTGGTCCACTTTCCCGGTGGTGGAACACCTTCAAGTTCTGCGATTTTCCTGTCAGACTCCCGAGAATGCAGTTATTTCTCTGGCACGACGCTGCCAGGAAGAAAAGGCCCCGTGGGCTCTCCCTCTGCCCCAGCTCTGCCTCGTGCCAGGAGCCAGCCAGCCAGAGGCACTGCTGACAGCTCGCTTTATCGCTCTCTGTTTCTCTTTCTCTCTCTCTGTCTCGCAGCTCCACTCACCTGGAGCTCAGTGACAGCACTCGACTCCTCTCCCTCTGCAGGGAGGACGAGGAGATGGAGCTGAGCAGACCCAGGGGCCATTCACTCGGAGAGGATCCTCCCAGGACTTGGAAGCGAAGCCCTCGGTGTGTCTCCAGCCCCTGACTGTGCCCAGGCCCTGGAATCACTCCAGTGGACGAGGAGGGTGGTTTTTCTTGCACTGTTTGCAGGTGGCTGACCAGCCCCAGTGTGGACTCATTCGTCTATTCACTCCCTCTCTCCCTGATGTCACCACCGCTCAGTTATTCATTTATGCATTGACCCGCTCACCACTCACTCACTCGGTGTATGGAACACCTATTGGGTACCGGATCCACATCCTCTCGACCCACCTCTTACTCCAGTCACCGCTGTGCTGACAGTTCTGCACAGACTCCAATCAGCTTCGTATGGATGCCACCAGGAGGCGCCTCACCTGGGCCTAAACATGTCCTCTCGCCTCCTGCCCAGAGCTTTCCTCACTCTGTGATGGGGGAGGCCCACAGGGGCCCGCCTGGAACATACACATGAGCAACCCACAGTGCAGGGGCATCAGTGGAAGAGGGAAGCCACTGGGTAAACGCTTCCCCCTTTCTTCTCTTGGTCTGACGGTCTTGAGACACATTTTACACACTTCTCAGAGGTCCCTTGGAATCAAACAACCAGTCACCCAGAGCAGTGACTAATTCAATACTGATGTTTTTTGTTATCCAAAAACTCAGTGGCTTAAAACAACAATAAACATTTAAAATCTCAGTCTCTGTGGGCCCAAAACTTGGGAGCAGCTTAGCTGGTGGTTCCTCAAGTCGTCAGCTGGAGTTGTGGTCATCTGAAGACTTGACTGGGGCTGGAAGACCGTATTCCAAGATGGCACACACACGTGGCTGGCAAGTTCATACAGGCTGTTGGCAGGAGGCCCCAGCTCCTCACCAGATGGACCTCCCCATAGGGCAGCTTGAACGTCCTCACGACATGGCAGCAGGTGATTCCCCTAATCCCTGCTTCCCCCAAAGCGGGTGATCCAAGAGAGCAAGATGGAAGCCTCAGTGTCTCTTATGACCAAGCCTCAGAAGCCACACACTAGAACCCTGCAATATCTTATGGCTACCAATGTCAGCCCTATGGAACACTTATGGTGTCAGAAACGTCCTTCGCGGTGCCTACTTCACAGAGGGGTGAGAGGATTAAATTAGTTCATAGACGTAGAGCTCTTAGAATAGTTTCTGGTGTAGATAAGTGCTCACTAAAATGTTAGCTATTCTCTTGAGTTTTCTAGAAGCAGACCCTGGGATGGGATTTACATGCCAGTGATTTTTCAAGGGGGAGCTCTCTGGAGAAACCTGTATGGGTGCGAGGGAAACAGAATAGGCAGGGCAAGGAGCTAAGTAAATACGTGCTCAGTTGAAGTGTAGCCTCAGCGTGATCCTGTAGCAAGTTCAGGAACATAAATTGCGTTGCAGAGTCGTCCTACCTAAAGCCACAGGAGTTAGGTTTCTATATCCCCTACACACATGCAGGAGTATGTGCGTGTGCGTGCGTGCACACACACACACACACACGCCATGCAGTCATTAGCCAACGGCCACCGCTAGGAGCAGAGGCATAACCTTCCTCATATCTCCAGGCTGGTGGCTCTAGTCGCCCAAAGGCTACATTCAATTAATGTGTTCATCTCTCCCCCCTCCAGCCCAGTCTGTGCCAGCAAAGCCCCTGTAGGCTCCCATCCCACACTGGAAGAGTTCTCAGGCCCCTGTCTCCCTCTCCCGTGCACCCACCTGTGCTTCAGGCTACCTTCCTTCTCTCTCAGGAACCTCTGGCCAAGTCCTCCTCTGCCTTCCATGAACAGAGCGTATTAGCTTCCTGAGGCTGCTGTAACAAAATACCACAAACTAGGTGGCTTAAAACAACAGAAAAGTATTTATTTTCTCACAGCTCCAGAAGACAGAAGTCTGATATCAGTATCAATGGGCCAAATTCAGCAGGGCACACCCCCTCTGGAGGCTCTCAGGAGAACCCATTCTTGGCCTCTTCCAGCTTCTGGAAGCTGCTGGTGTTCCTCAGCTTGTGGCTGCACGCTTCCAATCTCTGCCTCTGCGTTCACACCGCCTTCCCCTGTGTGTGTGTGAAGTCTCCTCCACCTGTCTCTTATGCGGACACTGTGCTGGCATTTAGAGCCCACCCAGATGATCCAAAAAATGTCCCCATCTAAAGATCCTTAACTTATTTTCTTTTTTTATAATTTTATTTATTTATTTTTCTTCCCCAAAGCCCCAGTGGATAGTTGTATGTCACAGCTGCACATCCTTCTAGTTGCTGTATGTGGGACGCGGCCTCAGCATGGCCGGAGAAGTGGTGCGTCGGTGCGTGCCCGGGATCCGAACCCGGGCCACCAGCAGCGGAGCGCGCGCACTTAACTGCTAAGCCACGGGGCCGGCCCTTATTTTCTTTTTTTTAATCATTTTTTCAATTGAGATATAATTGACATATAATACTATATTAGTTTCAGGTGTACAACATAATAATTTGATATTTGTATATACTGTGAAATGATCACCACAATAAGTCTAGTTAACATTTATCACCTCACATAGTTACAACTTTTTTTCTCGTGACGAGAACTTTTAATATCTACCCTCTTAGCAACTTTCAAACAAACAATACAGATTATTAACTATAGTCACTCTGCTGTACATCACATCCCAAGGACTTATGTATCTTATAATTGGAAGTTTGTATCTTTTCACCCACATCCACACCCCCCACCTCTGGCAACCGCCAATCCGTTCTCTGTATCTATGAGTTTAGTTTTCTTTTCTTAGATTCCACATATAAGTGAGATCACACAGTATCTGTCTTTCTCTATCTGACTTATGTCACTTAGCGTAATGCCCTCAATGTCCACCCATGTTGTCACAAATAGCAAGATCTCCTTCTTTTTATGGCTGAATAATATTCCACTATGTATGTATACTACATTTTCTTTATCCATTCATCTGTCCATGGACACTATTGTAAATATGCTGCTGTGAACATAGGGGTGCAGGTTTCTATTCCAGTTAGTGTTTTTATTTCCTGCAGACAAATTCCCAGAAGTGGAATTGCTGGATCATATGGCAGTTCTATTTTTAATTCAAGATCTTTAACTTAATCCCATCTATGAAGAGCCTTTTTCCAAATAAGGTCACATTTCCAGGTTCTGGGAATTAAGGCTTGATATCTCTGGGGGCCACCATTCCGCCTATTACGGGAGGAGAGTTCCCTTTTCCAGCTGTGGAAATGGAGACCTAGAAGAGTCACAGACTCTGCCCTAGACGATAGTCAACATCCGTCACTCAATTCAGCCTCCTTGAGGAGGAAGAGGCTGTAAATGGAGACTAAGGAAAGAGATTTTTGCTACGAGAGAGGACAAGAGTGTTCTCTGGGAGATGTCCCAGACAAGCACACTTCGCGGGGGCTGAGCTGTCAGCAGTTACCCTGGACCAGGCTGGCACCCTCGAGCCCAAAGATGGCTGCTGGCACATGGCCACAATAAACTCTATTTATAATACCTCTCCTCCCAGGCGCTCCTGGAGCTGGCCCAGATTAACCCCGCAGAGCCCAGAGAGGAGACTGAGAGCAGAGGAAGAGAAGACCTTTGGCAGATGGAGAAACTGAGGCAGGGAACCCTCCATGGCATCTCCAGAGTTGAGCAATACAGAAGGGTGAGATGACACGGGCAGGGGCTTTTTCATCATTCCAGTCCCAGCATGCCACCGGCTACCTGTGTGCTCTTGGACAAGTCACGGCACCCGGGTCTCAGTTTCCCAACTACAAAATGGAGCTCCTACCATCCCACTGGGAGGGCTGTTGTGAGCACGCAAGGAGACGGCAGGTGTGCAGGCTCCTGGCCGAATGCTGGCACTCAGGATGTGCATCTGGACTCTGAGCGTGGTGGCACTGAAGGGGACGCTGAGGCCGATTGCGGTGGTGGGACAGGGCTGCGACAGATGATCCCGGAAGGCAGGGGTGGGCATCAGAAAACTTTAAATGGCAGCCACTTCGGCTCCCTAGAGGCTCTCTGGAAACTTCAGTTCACTTCCTTTTCCCTGCTTTCCAGCAGAGACCATGACAGACACCTGGGGACACCAGAGCCAGTTGGTAGATTGGGCAGAGAGCAGGGCAGTGTCCCCCAAAACCTGCTTGTGCTGTGCACAGGGACAGCGCCCCTTCTCCAGGAAACTCTCTTTATTTCCTTGCCCCCACACACAGAGGTGGGCTCACTTGATTTAGAATCGCCTGGTGCACTGCAGGCACCAAAACAGTCTAAATGTTGGCCCCTCTGGAACTGCTGTGATGCTTACATGACTGTAGCCTGTCTCCCTCATCTGACTGGGAGGTCCCAAGGTCTGGGGCCATGTCCTCTCACATCAGATTGGGGGTCCCAGAGAGCAGACCTTTCCCCACTCACTGATTTGTTGTATCAGCACATATTGGAGACCTACTGTATGCTGAGCACTGAGCCAAGTGGGGCAGGATCAAAGATGGATGTGAAATGAGTTTCTGCCCTCCGGGATCTCCAGGTCAGCATCCCAGAGGTAAAGAATAATAATAACAATGTAATAAATAGCCCTCAGATGGCACCTGCCTTCTGCTAGGCCTGTTTAAGCTCTTTACATGAGGGGGGCACTATTCTACTCCCAACGTATAAATGAGGACTAGCAAAGGCACACAGGTTCAGTGATCTGCCCATCACACTGCTTGTAAGTGGGGGATCTGAGATTTGAGCCCAGGCAGCCTGGCTCCAGAGTGGATGCTGCAGGGGACGAGTGCACGGCCTGGCCCGGCAAGTCTGAAGTGTGGACGCGTGTGGGCAGGGGTGAGAGGTGAGGCCCGAGGTGGGTGGAGTCCACATCCCAGAGGAAGGGCTGTGTCTGCCAAGGGAAGGACCTTCAAGTCCACATCCGACAGGCAATGGGGGGTGATGAAGTGGATGGGAGCAGGGGACAGGTGTGGTCAGATTTAGAGAGACCACCCTGGCTGCACGGAGGAGGGTGGTTGAGGCACACTGAGGAGGTGTTCGTGGGGTCCCTGAGCCCAATGCCTAGGGCCAGAACTGAGCGGTGCTGTGGAGGTGGTGGGGGAGGAGGAGACAGATACTGGAGCTGCTCAAGGGGCAAGCAGGCAGCCTAGGAGTGAAGCCCTGCCCCTCCCTCACCTCTTCTGGAAGAGAGAGGACCCACTCCCTGCGGGGGCGGGGGGGCAGTGTGTCCCTAGCTCCTGCTCCTGAGCATTCAGGAGGATGCAGCCCTCACGGTCAGGTGCTCGAGCCCCGCCCCTCGCCCCCCCCCCCCAGTTGATAGCCCGCTCAGCCCCAAAGCACAGTTTATCTCCCTGACCTACATTCTCTGCTCGCTGGTCCTCGCTGACAAAGGCTGGGCAGGCTGCGGTCCTCAGCACCAGGGCTGCTCCCTCCCGTCCAGGGCCTTGTTGGGGGGACAGTGATGATCGAGGCAGGGAAACAGACCTGTGAGTGGGGGAGGGGAGAAGGAGGAGAAGAAGGGTGGAGAGAATGAAGAAGGAAGGAGAGAGAAGAGCACAGAGCAGGTCCCTCGGCCTCTGCTGCGAGCAGCGGGCTCTGCAGGAATTCCTGGTGCAGGGAACAGACCTGGCTCTGGGGCCTCGGAGACCCGGATGCCGGCCCCTGTGCCACCACTGCCGCTGTGTGACCTTGAACAGTCACCTTAAGAACAATGGAACCGAGCCTCAGTTTCCTCATCTGGAAATACCCAAAGGGCTGGAGCCAGCCTGATTCCAAGGCCACGCCCTCCACGACACCAGCTACCCTCACCATCCTCCCAAGACATGGCTCTCAGAGGAGAATCGTCTCATGGGGCTCAGGGAGAACAAATCCCGCCTCTCCCAGTGCCCAGCAGGTGGGAGCAGGCACACACTGCCGCCGAGATTAATGGACCAAGAAAAGGCATTAATTAAAGCAAATGGCTCCCAGCTTAATGGGCCCCTCTGCTTCCAGGTGTAGGAGCCTGCCCCTTCTCTCTCTGCCCAGGAAGCCTCTGGAAGGCCCAGCCCCTCCCAGGGAGCAGGACCCCTCTGGCCCTTGCCCCTCCTGAAGAGCTCAAAGCACCTTCCTATCCTCCGTGCCCTTCTTCGGTTGCCCCACAGTCCCGGGAGATGAGAGAAGAAAGGGCATTGAGCTCCAATTCTGGTCTCCCTGAATCTGTTCAGAAATTCTCCAAACTTGGTGTGCTACGGACTGAATTGTGTGCCCCCAAAATTCCTATGTTGAAGCCCTTAACCTCGAAGTGGTATCTGGAGATGGGGCCTTTGGGAGGTGATTAGGGTTAGATGAGTCTGAGGGTGGGGCCCTTGTGATGGGATTAGTGCCTTCTTTATAAGAGACAGCGGAGAGTTCACTGGCTCTCTCCAGGCCACATGGGGCCACATGAGAACACAGCGAGAAGGCACAGTAGGCAAGCCAGGAGAGGGCTCTCACCAGGAACCAAATCAGCCAGCACCCCGATCTTGGACTTCCATCCTCCAGAACGGTGAGGGATAAACGTCTGTTGTGTAAGCCCCCCGGGCTGTGGTATTCTGTGACTAAGACATTAGTTTGATCACAGACGTGCCCAGGTCTCCTCTCGTAATCCCTTCCTATCAAACTACTTGCCGTGCCTGGACATGCTGGGCTGAGCCAGCCCCCGGATGTTGCACATGCTGTTCCCTGGAATGTCCTCTCTCTGGTCCCCTCTGTCCCGGGGGTGACCACCTACCTCAAGACGAAAACGCAGCTGCCACCTTCTCCCTGAGCTTCTCTTGGTCTCTTCAGATGGAACTGACCTCTCCCACTTTGCAGCCCACAGCCCTCATGAGTCATCCATCCAAGATGCACACATTGGTGAGGGCATAATGTCACTGGTGCCATCAGCCTCACTAGAACCCAGAGACCATGGCGTGCCTCAGGGTCCCCACCTGTGAAATGCGGCTATGGACAGTACCCATCTCATTGGGTTGTTGTGAGGATTAAATTACTTAATATACAAAGCACTTGAATACGAAGTGCTGGCATGTACTTAGCTATTATATTATTATTATTATTATCTTTGAATCCCCATGGTTAATGAATAAAGAGATGAATCATTATCCCCTTATACAGTCGAGGGAAGTGAGACTAAGTGGTGAGGGAGGGGGATTTGTTCATGGTCACTCGGCCAGCCACCACCAGAGCAGGATCTGACCCCAAGTCCAGGCTGTTTCTGCAGTTCCTTATGCCCCCAGTCACAGATGGAGACACTGAGGCCCAGACAGGAGAAGGACCTTGACCAAGGTCATGCCTCGGTCAGCCTGCAGTAGAACCGAGATCAGAGATCAGGCCCCTGTCCACTGGGCAGAGAGCAGCCCGCTGCTCTGGAGGTGATTTCATTTGCCGCTGCCCCAAGAGCAGCCTTGGCTGGTCCCACGGCTGCCAGGAGCAGCGACAGGTGATGGAAGGGGAGGTGATAAACACATCCCCTGACTTCCGTGAACCCCCATCCAATTTGTGGTTCCCGGGCTCATGCCAAGAGTGTTTGTGTTAATAAACCAAATAGACTTTTCAGAGTCCGCCCAGAGTGACTGATGGCGGCGGCTGCATGAAATCCTGGCGGCTCCACTGCCTCCTTCCTACTGAGCCCGAGGAGGGTGCTGGTACAGGCTGTGACTTCCAGTCACAGCCTTCCGGGGTTTCCGAGCCCAGGGACCCTCGGAGGTCATCTCTTCCAACACCTTCAATGCACAGGTGAGGAAACTGAGGCAGGGGCATTGCTGGGACCAGCATCCAGGATTACCAGGTCCTGGGCCGGGTGTGGGTGGGGGGAAGGGGTGGTGTTTGGATGAGCCGGTGACCACAGGGCAAGGAAAGAGGGATCTCAGTGGGGACTCAAGCATTTGTCAGAGGAGGGGGTTGGGATAGAGACCCACCACAAACCCAACCCCAAAAGAAGAACTACTAACCACACTTTAGGGGGCATGCGACCCCCTAAAGGTCCAAAATGAACTTTCCCAGAGCAATCTGAGCTCCCGGAGGGACTGTCAATCTGAGCCCCCCTCACTGGTCCCCCTCACTGAGCCCCCCACCCCCTCACTAAGCTACACCCCCCTCACGATACCCCCTGATCCCCTCACTCCCTCACTGAGTTCCCCCTTCTGATCCCCCGCCACCTCACTGAGCCCTCCCCTGATCCCCCTACCCCCTCACTGAGCCCCTGGGCTCTTTTCTGGAATTTGTCCCTTGTCTCCAGGACCAAGTGACATGGCCTCCAGTGACAGCCCAAAGAACACCTTACCCACATCCTGAAATCCCCCAGGCCTGAGGTTGGTAGCAGCTCCCCAGGCCAAATCCCCAGCCACGCCCACCACACACCCTTTTGCCAGCCCTGTTTCTGCCCAGCTCTCAGCCCTACACCTCCAGGCCCTGCCCAGGCCTCCCTCTCAGCACATCCCAGCTCACAGTGAGCCTCACACAGACTCCAGGTGACAAGGCCCCGGGGACGATGGAGAACCGGATCCTCCCACAGTCCCCTCTGTTTCTACCATCAGAGGGTCAGAGGGCAGGCAGTGACTCCAAGCTGCCCGTGCACGGCCCCTCTAGAGGAGCTGGCTGCAGTAGGCCCAGCCTGGATCATCCACAGGCCCTGGGCTCGGTATGGAGAGGCAGGCAGTGACACATGAGTGTGGCCTGATCTGGCTCCTACCTTGGAGACTCTGTGAAGCCTGGATTCCCTCCAGCTGGCGAGAAAGGACTCATGAACTTTCAGGTCACCACGACCCTCTGAGTGATCCCAGTGACTGCTGTCATATCCCCCAGGGTGAGGCTCATCTGACCACAGCTCAGTCCCCACAGAGCCCTGTCTGCTGCAGGGTGGGAGAGAGGGGACCCGAGGGGGAAGGGCCCAGGATCCCCTGCCCACCCACTCCCACTCCAGCTTCAATCAGATCCACTCCACTTTTATCTGTTTCCCATGGAGAGCTTCTGTGTAAGATTTTGTTTGAACAAAGCTTTTCTCCACTACAAACATTTTGCAAACCTCTGATCCAGCCCTGCCCCTCATGTTCCGGTAGCCAGCAGAGGTTTGGCAGTCAGGTGGCCTTGGGCTATATCCTATTTATAACAGTCACTAGCTGGAGGGTCTCTTCCCCTCCCTGAGCCCTAAAATGCAGAACTTTCCAGGACTGTTCTGAGAATCTGAAACAGGAAGGCATAGTAAGGAAGGCGCCTGGTACACAGTAGGCTTCCAGTGACATGAATGAAATTCTTTTTATTTACAAATGAGGAACCTGAGGATGAGCTGGCATGCCAGTCATCTGCAGGGTCACATGAGGGCTGGCAGCAGCACCCCGGGACCGGACGCTGGCGACCTCGCTCCCCGCGGCGTGGGCTCCCTCCCTCACACCCGCCTCCAGCCCCCTCCAAGGACTGCAGCCCGAACAGCCGCTGGTTTGTGCGGCCTCGGTCCCCAGAGATCCTCGCTGGTCCTGACAAAGTGTGAGCACTAACCGGGCCCGACAGGCCTTCCACAGCAACGTCCAGAGCGGAGAGGACAGGAGGCAGGAGATGGCCGATAAGCCTGCACATTGTTCATAGAGCCCGTCTCGGCTGTTACTGCTGCTGTTTAGCATTTAGATAACACTATATTTCCGCAGGGTTTGCTGCCTGGGCCTTCGGTAACCAGCCGGGAGGGCGAGACGCTGACTCCAAGCGAGGAGGAAGAACCGGGTGGAAGTCGCTGACTGCCCTGAGCCTTGCTCCAGCTCATTCATCCATCCATTCATTCATTTGCTCATGCATTCATTCAATACACAGTAGCAAAGGCCCTAGAACATTCCATGTCCTGCACTGGGCATATGGTGGTTAGACCCAACCCCTGCCCTCCAGGAGGGTACTGTCTAGAGAGGGAGACACTAAGACTGGAAAATGTGGCTGAGGACCCACTGTCTCCAGGAAGGCTCCCCTCCCCCGCTCCAATAAGACAAACACACATCTGTACACGCACATGGGGCCACCCCCTCAGCACTCCGGGGTGGTCAGAGGGCGAAGCAATCACCCAGAGGTGACTGTATTCAACTCTTGCTGAAGGCTGCTAAAACAGACCTGGCGGGTGTTTCCTCCAGCAGAGCACGTGGGTTGTACTGAGGCATCCAGACCCTCTTGTCCTCCTGCAGGGTCTTGTGTGCTCCTCTCCCACCTGCTAATAATAGCAGTGGAGCCCATGGAGTTTATGGAAGTCAGGCACAAATGACCTGCATTTGACACACTTCTACTGAGGATCAGGCTGCAGGCCTAGTCTAGAAGCAGGATTGGGGGTCAGTCTGTGGCCAGGGTTGGGATCAGTCAAATGAGGAATGTCCACTAGAAGAGAAGCTCCATGAGGGCCAAGTCATTATCTGTCCTGTTCATCACTGTAACCCCTAGTGCATCGAACAATGCCTGGTGCTCAATAAATAGACATTGAATGAATGAATGTTAATCGGGTTTTGTTGTATAGCTGGGGCCCTGGATCAGAGACAGTCTGCCTGGGTCCTGGGATAAGTCAGGCTGAGAAGAGTGTTAGAGCCTTTCTGCAGCAAGCATCAGGGCCAGAGAACTGAATAGAAACCAAAGGACCCACTTGACAATTAAGCCACCATCTTGATTTCCCCAGTCCCGGGTCCTACACCAGCTCCCAAACTCACGACAGTTCCAGCCCCTGAAGACCCACCTTAGGACAGCACCCATTCTTCAAGCATCTCTGGCCCATCTAACCCTCCCACCCACCAACACGCACACACACACACAGACGAGCTGACCCCATCAGGTATCTCTGGACACCTCGACTCCCAGCTGATCTGACTGTGCTGTGTTGTCAGTACTCCCCATCATCGTAAGAGCCAGGCCCAACTCCTTGATGTGGCATTCAATGCCCTGCCTATCTACCCAGCCTTGGCCCAGGCTTCATGCTCCAGCAACAGTGAACACCTTGCCATTTTATGCTTCAATCCATTGCACATGTGGTTTCCCCTCCAGGCAATGCCTTTTCCTTCCTGAAGAATACGGCAAATGATTGATTTTTCAAAACACGTATTTTCTTGAAGAGTTGACCACTTCATTCTGATGTTCCTCTGTGATTGCCCTTGTCACACAAAGTATGGTAATTAACAATTACGTATTTATCTTTCCTGCCTGTTTTTAAATCTCTGTATCCCCAGCACTCAGTCCCAGGCCTGGAACTACTTCACCACCACCCTCATCACCACCATCACCACCACCATCCCTGCCATCACTCTTGTCACAGCTAACATTCATTAAGCAGTTACTCTGTACCAGTCAAGACTAAGATATTCACATGATTTTCTCCACCAATCCCTTGTAACATCCCCAGTGAAGAGGAGGGTACTCCATCATTATCTCCATTGTATGGATAAAGAGACGGAGCCTCAGAGAGATTCAGTAACTTGCCTACGGATTCAAATTCAGGCTGTTTCTCCCTTATCCAGATCTGGGAACAAGCCTGGAGCCCGGATAATCCAAAATTCCTTGTAATACAACATTAGTTATTTGACTTTAGAATGTCTTGAGAGGTCAACGAGTCAGAGGGCCACTAATTTCTGTGGACTCCAGCTATAGCCCCAGGTACCACACCCCAAGATGTAAGCCTTTGGGACAGGGCTCTGAGTTGCCGTCTGCCATCCCCAACCCACACCCCACTCCTGGGCTCAGGGGCAGCCCCAGGTCAGTTGACCTGCAGAACCATTTAAGACAGGGCCCACATCTGGCTCTGCACAGCTATGCCACAAGGCACTTACCCCTGGAAGGGTCAATTTCAGGCAGCAGCCAGCTGCTGGAGCAGTGTGATGGATTCTCACAGGAAAAGAAAACCTCCCAGCCAGCCAGTCGGCACTCTCTCTTCTCTCTGCCTCTCCCCCTCACCCTCTAGGCTGGAGAGACATGGGCAGAGTCCTCTCCAGGTGATGTCATCCTCCTGCCCAGCATCCCAGCATCCCCCGGCGTTGTCCTCTCTGTGTCCACAAGCCTGTGTGGGCCTTGGCATGGCCTCCTGCCTGCCCATCACCCTACCCACAGCCCAGCTCAAATGCCAGGAAAAGCCCTTTACTCCAACGCTCTGCCAGCCGTGGGGACATGAGAGGGTTGCTCTGCCAACAGGTCTCAACGCTTCACAGCAACATGAGGAATTCCTTCACTTCAGAAGGCACTCGACAATCTGTCACTCACCACAGGGGCATTTTTCTCAAGAATCTGGAGGGCAGGTGGGGTCGCTATGCCCAGCCCCCTCTCTGAATCACACTGTATTCCAGAAGCATCGGGATAAAGTTTAGAGTCCCTTGCCCTTCCACTGATCCTGAGCCTTGCACAGTAGGGATGAGGAGGATAAGAAAAGCAGAAGCCGATCTTAAGTAAGCTTTTGCACTGTTCCAAGCACTTTACAGGTATTAAATCATTTCATTCACACTCAGGCCTGAGAACGAGGATCTCCCATAATCTTCATTTTACAAATGGGAAAACTGAGGCTCGGAGACAGTTTTTGGCCGTGCCAGGATTACCCTTATATACCTGGATGGGGAACGTCCCTCTGGTCTTCTGGCAATATCCCCTTCCCTGCCTACCCCCTCCCCCAGCCCTCTGATTGGTGAGTCTAAGAGCAGACGCAGAGCATGCGTGATACGCTCCACCCTCCTCTTCCACCCTGCCTGCAGAGGGCGCTCTCAGGCCTTGGTAAAAGGATAGGACTGGCGTTGCTTCCCCTGCCAGGGTCTGGGCAGCTCTGCCAGTGGGCTGAGGAGTAGGAGTCTGGCTGAAGACGGAGCCACACCCTCCAGACAGCCATCAGGACGACGTCTGACCTCTTTCTGTCTGACTCAGGCAACTGTTTCTCAATTGGTTCCAAACTTGGGACAGAGCAAGGTGTTATTTGCTGTCCTCCCTTAAATCTCAGTAATTATAAATCCACAAATAAATAAATAGATTGTGTTCGCCCCTATTGGAATTCATCACCTTCTAAATATATCCCCTTCTAAATATAAACGTTATCATTTTCTACATTCACCTCACATTTCATTAAATAATAGTAATAAGAAAAATTGCTGCTATGTTTGGTGTCTGCAGTATGCCTGGTGTGGTGGTGCTATTATTACACTTAATTTCACAATTTACACGTGAGTGGACCCTATTGGCCCCATTTTTGCAAATGAGGAAATTTCAGCTCCAACAAGGTAAGTGGCTTTCCCAAGAACACACGGCTGGTAAGAGATGGATTAGAATCTGTACAGGGTTCAATAGTGGCCCCCAAAATTTCATGCCCACCCAGAAGCTCAGAATGTGGCCTTATTTGTTCATAGGGTTTTTGAGGATGTAATTAGTTAAGATAAGATCATGCTGGATGGGGATGGGCCCTAAATCCCATGACTAGTTCTTATAAGGAGAAGGAGATGTGCAGAGACACAGAGGAGATACCAGGGAAGACGGGCGTGTGATGACAGAGGAGGAGATTGGCATGATGCATCTATGAACCAAAGAACACCAAGGATTGCCGGCAACCACCAGAATCTAGGAGGAGACAAGGAAGGATTGTACCCTAGAGCCTTCAGAGGGAGCATGGCCCTGCCAACACCTTGATTTTGGACTTCTAGACTCTGGAACTGGGAAAGAATAAATTTCTCTGGTTTTAAGCCACCCAGTTTGTGGTCCTTTGCTACAGCAGCCCCGGGAACCTAAGACGGAATCCAAGAGTGACAATTCTGATGCCTCTCCCAAGCCAACTCCCCTTCCCACGGTCTGAGTCATACAAATATTTAGTGAGAGCCAGTGGGTGCCTGGCACTGAGGACACAGAGAAGATACAGCCCCTTGCTGAAAGGCTCATACACAATGACAACACAGCTGTCCCTTGTCCTAGTTGCTTTGGCTTCTCGTGGGGAGCAGGCAGGGGAAGAACTGCTTGGACAAATCTTACTTTTGCATCTTGGCACATTACTTCCTGACTGTGGGACCAAAAGCAGGTCAGAGCCCACCTCTCTGAACCTCAGTTTCTTCATCTGTAAGATGGGGGTACTTACACCAACCTGCCTCCTTCAAATTAAGGAAGGGATATGGAAATGCTTAGAAACGGTGTCTGGCTGCAGGATGGACAGTGCCTGTGTTGGGGTGGAGGGAGGGCGGGTGTACGCACTTCTGAGCACACACACATATCTGCACTTTTGAAATGGGAGCTCAACTTCCAGTGGTTAGTAAACAGGGCTTGGTTAATATTATCCTTTACACTTTTCTGCTTGTAGAAATATTTCATACCAAATTTAAAAGAGAAAGAAAGAGGGCATGGTGATGCAGGACTCTGGGGAGCAACGTTCTGCACTGGGTCTACGTGTTCTCAGGCACCACTTCCTTTGGAAGCAGAGTCATCCCCAAAGGGCATTTTGAATTGCAAACAGCCGGAGCCACAAAGGAAAGAAAAGGCCTTGAGGGAAGAAGGCGCCTTTGGATCAGTCCCCAAGCTCCGCCACCACCAACTGGCCAATTTCGGTTCCCCCCCTGCCTCTGCTGCCAGCATCAGCCATGCCAGGGACTGTGCAGTAATCCTGGGATTTGTCAGAGGCGGCATCTGATCGCTGCCAGTCAAGTAGAGGGGAAAAGAGACCCACAAGATCAAACAAGACTGCTTTGAAAATCATTCTGTGCAGGGAAAGCCTCGGAGTGAACGCACCAGAGCGAGAGCCCGCAGGCTGCCTCGAGGTGGGAGAATTTTCCTTGCTGATTCTAGGAGGGTGGGGAGAATGGAGGTGAGGTGCAGGGGCTGCTGCAGGTCCAGGCTGCAGAGAGGGCTTGGCACCGCGAACCCAGGTCTGAGCAGACACTGTACTTCGGAGCCCCTGGACCACGCTGGGCAGCCCAGCCTCCACGGTGGGCTCAGGCGCAGCTCTTGGAGGCCATGCTGCCCAGTCTACTGGGAACCTCATCAGGGCCTCCCTCATGGGAGCGTGACTTCACTCCCTGAATCAGAGTCCAAGGGAAAGATGGATGTGGTCGACTCAGCCCTGCAGGGAATCATGAAAACTCAGCCCTAAGCGGGCCTGGCAAAAATCATTCGGGTGATTTAATTCAATTCAATTTAATTCAACCACTATTTATTAAATAAACAGACAGCCGAGCACAGAGACTAAGAGCAGGGACTCTGGAGCCAGGAGGACTGGGTTTGAATCCCAGCTCTGATGCAAGTCACTTAGCCTCTCTGAGCCTCAGTTTCCCCATTTGTAAAATAGGGATAATAATGGCACTTACCTCATAGAGGTGTCTGAGCACAAAACAAGTTAATACTTGTAAAGCACTTAAAATCATTGGAGGCATACCCTAAGTGCTAAATAAGTTCTAGGTAAGGGATCGGTAAACGAAGCAATATGAAACAGTACAATCAACAAAGTCCCTGGGCAGGTCGCCACACACAGACCACTGGGGCCGGAGAGAGGGAACACCTCGTCCGTGGTGGCAGAGCTCAGAAGTTGTCAAGGCAGGATTTGAACCCACAAACCGGACTTCAGAGACCCCACCCTTAGCCACTAAGTTATAGAGATCCTGTCCAGCTCACTCTTTCCCCCAGGAGTCTGGCCCAGAGCGTGGCTCATAGAAGACACTTGGTAAGTGCTAAATGAATGACAGTGTCCCTGCATTTGAATCATCATCCCTTCTCTTGCTCTTTGTGTGACCTTGGGCGTGTGATACAGTCTGTCTTTGGTATCAGTTTCTTTGTGTGTAAAAATACGTGTCCGAATATCCAATTCACAGGGCTGTTGGTGGGAACCAAAGGAAGCTCCGACGCAAACACGCCCAGTGGGGTGTCTGACAGTTAGTCCGTGTTAAATAAATGTCATCTTGATTTTGTTTCATTTCCTTGACTCTGTGCTCAGTTCTGCCCAAGGACTCATGGGGAACACAGGAGAAGGAGAAAGTGTATTCTTGTCTGGAAGGACTTTACACAAGACAGAGAAGTAGGAAACTGTTCATTTAAAGGACAGACTACAATTAGGTGCCAAAGCACAAGTCGCCTAGGAGTTCAGAGAGCTCTGCGTGGACCAAGGCAGTCTGGAGGGCCTCTGGGAGGAGGTGTTTGAAAGAGTCATCCACCTTATTATCTGCCACGCTAAGGGCCTCACGGACTGTGTTCCCATTAGGCGAGGCTGGACTAGCGATGCCGGAGAGAACATGAAAATGCTGCCTCGAGGTTTGAAAACGGCTGCCCCTGAGGAGGAGAAACCAGCTCTGATCAATTCCCTCCGATCAAAGGGTTGGGGATGGCAGCAGAACCAACCGGATTGCTGGCAGCAGGAGAGACCGAGTGAGTGATGTTCAAAACCTCTCACTTTGGGCTCAGACATTGATGTCCTTCCAGAAAGTGCCCCACGTGGATGAGAAGAAAAAAAGGATGGAGGAGATAGAAAATGCTTGTCTGGGAGAGTCAACCCAGAGCCTAAATGAGCCAATTCCACGATGTCTCAGTTGCCAGGAAACTCGAGCATCACCAAGTCACAAATTTCAAGGCTGGGCAACTCTCCAAGGTCATTCCATCCCGAGAATCTCTTCATAACCCTCCATGTCCAGCACCCTCATTGAATAGGAAAGGTCACTGAAGCCCAGGGAGTTTATGAGCACTGCCCAAGTTCATAGTGATGGACAAAGGCCTAGCATCCAGTCCCTCCCCCAACCTCAGCCCACTGGGCTGACCAGTCCAAGCACTGCAGACCCCTGGACACAGTAATTCATTCCAGGATAAGCTCATAAATTTAAGCAATGAGATACAAGGTCTGAGACTTTGTTCAGACTATTAAGAGGGCAGTACACAATCTTTTCTGCTGGGTTTGAACCTGGGAGGTGGAGGTGTAGAGTCTCGGGCAGCCATATTGCTGTCGCGTGGAGCCTAAGGAAGCCAACAGAGAAGAAAGCAGACAGAGGAGGTCCTGCTGATATCTGTGTTAGTTAGGGTAATGCTAGCTGCTGTAACAAATAAACCCCCAAAATCTCAGTGGCTTAGCCAAATAACAATTTATTTCTTGTGCACATAGCAGTCTGATGTGAGTCTTTCTGGTAGTTCAGGATCCAGGATCCTTCGACCTTGTGCCACACCCTCTCTAATGCCTTCGAGTTCTCTGCACTCAGCCCTTGCGGGAAGTTGGAGTGGACGCAGCGTATCCATTTCTTAAGCTCCTTGGTCTGGAAGTGACACCCACCATTTTTCCATTCCACCCTTTTCCATTGGAGGGAGCCAGTCACACGGCCTGAATGCAAGGGGGGCTGGGAAGTGTAGTTCCTGGCCCTGAACTGCTTCTTGGCAACAAGTCTATACTAAGAAAGAGGGAGCCTGAACCTCCAGTGACCAGCTAGCCACCTCCACCTCCACATCACTGAGTGCTTACCTCAAGCAGCTCCTGAAACCTGATCTGCCCTGATCCTCCTTTTTCACTCATATAAGCTATTAAATTTCCTATTTCTGCTTAAGCCAGTTTGGGCTGGATTTTCTGCTATTTGTGCCCAGAGAGTTCTGAGAATTTACTAGAGTCCTGCAGCCCATTTGTGAAGACCAGAATAAAACCCAGTCCTTCCTTTTCCCAGCCCAGTGCCTGTCCTACAACCCCTCGTCCCCAAAGCTCCATGGCCAAGCCCATATGCCCCATGGGATCAGTCAATCATCCCCAAGGAATAAGGGGGCTGGTCCACCTGGTAAGCAGAGACCAGAGCCTGTCCATCACGTTCTCCACTGTGTCCCAGGGTAGGAAAGGCACATAGGAGAAGGATCAATAGACTTTTTCTCTTTAGTGAAGGAACAGTTTCCCAAAGACAAATGTTAAAAGTGGCCAGCTTAAGGACAGAACTCCAGAAAGAAGACCAGGAAGTTTCTCCCACACCTGTGTCCTATCAGCATCTAGGCCAGGGCTGAATATGATGGTATTAAAATATGTCCAAAAATTCTAGAACATTCCTCCCTTCTTTAGACTAATAGTCTTTCCCTGAGTGTGAGCTGTACTTAGTGACTTGCTTCTAATGTGCAAAATGTGGAGAAAACGACAATGTGTGACTTTTAGGGGAAGGTTATAAAAGGCATTGTGGTTTCCATCTTTCTCTCTCTTGGTTTATTTGCTCTGGGGGAAGCCAGGTGCTATGTTATGAGGAAACTCAGGCAGCCCTATGAAGAGATCCATGTGGTGAGGGACTGGGGCCTCCTGCCAATAGCCATTTGAGTGAACCTTTTTAGAAGCAGATCCCCCAACCCCGATCAAGCCATCAGATGATGACAACCTTGTCCAACGTCTTGACTGCAACTTGATGAGAGACCCTGGGCCAGGACCACCCAGCCAAGCTGCTTCTGAATTCCTGACTCACAGAAACTGAATATCTGTTGTTTTAAGTCACCAAGTTTTGGGGCCATTTGTTACGCAGCAACAGATACCTAATACAGCTGAGTAAGGAGATAGTCAAAGTAAGGTTTTCTGCCTTGGTGACACTCAAGAGCCCACAGATATATGTTGGCTGAGCCTAGGCAACTGCTGTGAAGTATAAGACTTATGCAAGTGCAGGCCAACTTATACATATGCACACCCCTCATCAAAAGAGATGCTGATGATTCAGCTAAAAGTAAATCACCAGTAAGAGAGTCAACCTAAAACATGGTAGATGGGCTTGTTGTCATTAGACTCAGGGAAGTCATATGACCTAGGGCAAATGATTAATTCAAACCATGTGAGATATAGTCATCCCTCGGTATTCACGGAGGATTGGTTCCAGGACCTCCCGAGGATTCCAAAATCTGCAGATATAAGTCCCTTATATAGAATGGTGTAGTATTTGCATATAACCTACACACTTCCTCCCGTATACTTTAAATCATCTCTAGATTACTTATAATACCTAATACGATGTAAATGCCATGTAAATAGTTGTTACACTGTACTATTTAGGGAATAATGACAAGAAAAAAAATGTGTACGTGATCAGTAGAGATGCCACCATCATAGGTCTTTTGAACCACAGTTGGTTGAATCCACTGTTGCAGAACCCGAGGATACAGAGGGTTGACTGTAGTTGACCTACACCCATTTTGTGATATCAAAATGGTAACTTCATATGGTTCAACATGATCCTTCAACTTTCTGAACCTCAGTTTCCTTTTTTGTGAAAGAGGGATCATAACCCTCACTGTGAGGGTTAAGCTGATAACCAAAATGACTTTGCAAACCACAAGTGGGCTGCCTCGGAGCACACAGGATGGCCCATCGTCATTGAGTGACTTGCCAATGGCACAGAAATAGAACTAGTGGGACTTAGAGAATGAAAGTGGGAAGTCGCCAGCTGTTGGAGACTTGAGATCTGCCCTTAGTCTCCTAAAGTGAGAGAGAACTGGGACCTGAAGATCCCTGTCTCTGTCTTCCCACCTGTGTAATGGAAACAACACCAGCGTAGTGCCCTGCCTGAGCCAGCCTTGCCCTGCCGGCCCATTTCTGGGCCCCTGGAGGAAGAAGACAGAAAGGGCAGGAGGCTGTGTCTGTCTATGCTGCCTGCCCTCCATCTTAGAGAGGAGGAAGAAGGAGGGAGGGGGCGAGGGCCCTCATTGCTGAGGCAGGTCTCGTCCCAGAGGCCAGATTTAGCAGGATTGTTCCAGCAAATGGCTCAATTCCCTCCGACTTTTGTAGTACAAACAACCCCAGACAAGTCTTAGAGAGAGGGGAAAAAAGAGTAATTTGTGTGGCGTAAAAACGTGAAGGATTGAGCATGGCCTTGCAAGGCATTTGCATTTCTAAACAATAAACCGCTGAGGCTGAGTTTGGCTGTCACTTAGTTATCTTGTTAACTCCCTCCCGGCCCAGGCAGGCAAGGCAGCAGGCTCCCAGACCCCTGAGAGCCTAGGGCTTGGAAGGAGAGGCAGATGGCTGCCCTGAAGACCAGAGTTCAAGTCCAGCATTGTCTCTAAGTCTAGAGGTTTCGTCTTTGGCCCTCAGTTACCCCTAATTTCTGTAAAATGGGAAGGTTGGACTAGGTGACCTCTATGGGCCTTTAGAAGTGACAGTCCATGGTTATAAAATCTGGGAGTCAGGAGAGCTGGATTTGAACTGTGACACTGGCATTAACTGACCAAGGGACCTTGAGCTCAGTGCTGGAAAGAACTTCCGGTATGAACTGGGTCAGCCTCCAACTCCTGTAAACTCCTCCCCAGCATCCCTGAAAGATGACCATCTAGCTTCTGTGCCAATGCCTTGAAGGTGGGGAGCTCACTTCCCTTGAGAGGAGGACACCATTCCATCGCTAGACAGCTCCACAAGTTACAAAGTCCATCCTTGGACTTGAGTTCAAATCAACTTTCACGAACCTCAGGAGAGTCTAGTGGGCTGTTGCACATGTTTGCAATCAGGCAGGTCTGTGTCCCAATCCCAGCCGGGTGATCTGAAGTGACTTCATCCCTCTGTGTCTTGGTTTCCTGTCTATGAAATGGATAATCATTCAGCCCACCTCCTAGGGTTGCTGTGAGGATTAATCGAGCTCTTCACTTGGCACAGCAATGACGATCGTATGTCCCCCGGCACACTATTTTCACAAGTGTGATGACAGCTATGACCTGCAGCTCAGGAAAGATAGCACGGAGGTCCAGGTGACTCCCCAGAAGTCCACGAGATAGAACTCTGCCATTTCTGTCCTCCCCAGAAAGCCCATCAGTGCACGTGACTGCTGAGCATATGCCCGTGATGGACAGCCTGGCATTCACTCTAACTTCCTTTATTTTAAGGCAAATCATTGATACACTTTGGTGCTTGTGATGGATTAGACATTGTTCACAATCCTTCGCATCCTCCTCCTATTGAAACTGCACATCCACTCCCTTTGTCCCATGCTCTTGCAGAACCACCCAGTAGGAAGAGCAGAGTACGTTTCCTCCCCCGTGGATTTGGGCACAGCTGTGTGACCTGATTTGGCTGCTGGGTTGTGGACAGGAGGTATAGTGTGGCAGTTCCAGGACGAAGCCTCAATCGCATCACGTGTTTAAACTTACTCCCTTGCGCTCCGGTGATCCAGCCCAGCAGCTGCTGCCCTTGCCCGAGCCCCAGTAGAAACACATGTGCGGCAGACCTGAGCCTGTCTTGCAGCCTGGAGCCTGAGCCCAGCCCACCTAACCTGCAGGCAGAAACAGAGCTATTGGACCAAGCCATCCCAGATCAGCTGAACCGCAGTCCTGTGAGCTTGAGAAGAAATGCTTGTTGTAATCCAACTGAGTTAATGGATGGTCTGTTATGCGGTCGCATTGTGGCAATAGCTGGTACCTTATTATTTATCAGTAGCAAGTTACTTACTTGCTTAACTGATTAAGATACCCAATGAGTCCTACCACCACTGCTGAAAGCAAGTGTTCACCTGAGAGTCCTTTAGAGTTTCTCACAGGAAGTTCCCAGTACAATGGGAGATGACAGAGGCCCCTTTAAAATATCCTAGTCTACCAAGCAAACTTGAACTTAAATGACAGCTGGCTTCCTGTCCTCTCCTAGTTCTGGTGTACTCCCACCCTACCCGCCTAGACCTCAGCTTCTACATCCATATCATCAGAAAGTTGAGAGAGGAACTTGAGGAAGTTGATGGGTGGTTTGGAGGGTCAGTGGTAAAGTCCTTCCTGAATGCCCAAGCCCTCCCTATTTCCAGGGAATGTTCATGTCCAGTAAGTGGTAGTCAGGCTCCAGGATGGCCCCCAATGATCTCACCTCCTGGGATTCATGCCCTTGTGTGGTCCACTCCCACATTGTGCCAGGGCTCGTCTGTGTGACCCAAAGAACGTGGCACAATTAACGGCATGACACTTCCAAGAGTAGGTTATAGAAGTCGTTGTCATCCCCACCTAGATCCCAGCAGGCTTTCTTGTAGAAATTGACAAACTGATCCCAAAATTTATATGGAAATGCAAAGTAAGTAGAAGACCCAAAACAATTCTGAAAAAGAACAGAGGTGAAGGACTTATACTACCCAATTTCAAAACTTACTATAAAGCCACAGTAAACAAGAGAGTGCGATCTTGGCCCAAGGATAGACATATAGATCAATGGAGCAGAATTAAGAACCCAGAAATGAATCCTTACCTTACGGTCAACTTTCAACAAAGGCTTCAAGATGTCAATCTTTTCAACAATTGGTGCTAGGACAATTCAATATCCATATGCAAAAAAAAAAATCCATTTAGACTTTTACCTTACACCGTACACAAAAATTAACTCAAAATGGATCGTATATCTAAATGTAAGAACTAAAACTATAAAACATTTAGAAGAAAATATGGGAAAAAGTCTTCATGACCTTGAGTTGAACAAAGAGTTCTTATATATGATGGTAACAGCATGATCAATAAAAGAAAAAAATTGATAAGTTGGACTTCATTACAATTAAAAATTTTCATACTTTAGAAGACACTACTGAGAAAATAAAAAGACAAACCACAGACTGGGAAAAGATATTTGCAAATCATATATCTGATAATGGACTTGTATTCAGAATATATAAAGAACTTTTATAACCTAACAATAAGACAAAAAGCCCAAGAGGCAAAAGATTGGAATGGATATTTCATCAAAGAAGATCTATGAGTGACTAACAAGCTCATGAGAAGATAATCAACACAATTAATCATTAGAGAAATGCAAATGAAAACCACAATGAGATATCACTACATGTCCGCTAGAATGGCTTTCATCAAAAAGACAGATAACCCCAAGCATTGACGAGGACGCAGAGGAACTAGAACCCTTGTGTATTACTGGTGGGAATTTAAAGTGGTACAGCCACCTTGGAAAACAGTTTGGCAGTTTCTTATAAAAGATAAACATAAATTTATAATGACCCAGCAATTCCACTCCTAGGAATCTACCCCAGGGAAATGAAAACATACGTCTGCACAAAGATATGTATGTGCACATTCATAGTTGCATTATTCATCACAGGCAAAAACTGGAAACAACCCAGACAGCCGTCTACTGATGAATAGATAAACAACTATGGTGTATGCACACAATGGAATGCTCCTCGGCGATAAAAAGAAATGAATTCTTGATCCTGTGACAACATGGATGGACCTCAAAAACATTTTGCGAGGTGAAAGAATCCAGATGGAGAACACTGCGTATTCTGTGATTCCATTTGTATGAAATGACCAGAAAAGGCAAATTTATACAGACGGAAAGGAGGATAGTGGTTGCCTAGGGCTGAGAGTGGACACAGGGATTAACTATAAACGGGTACAAGAGTACTTGATGGGTTGATGGAAGTGTTCTAAGACTGGATTGTGGTGACGATTGCACAGCTCTGTACATTTATTAAAACCATTGTGGGAGAAAAGACATCGTGGCTTCCATCTTGGTGGTTCTCTTGATCATTTGCTGCCCACTGCCATGTCATGAGCCCACTCCATGTCATGGAGGGGTCCATGTCTTAAGGACAGGAGACCTCCAGGATCTGCATTTGAGTGCACCATCAGAGAAGCAGGTCCTCCAGCCCCAGGGAAGCCTTCTGATGACTACAGGCCCAGCTGACATCTTGACTGAAAGAAACCTCAAGAGAGACCCTGAGCCAGAATCCTAAGCTGCTCCTAGATCCCCCACCCTCAGAAACTGTGTGAAATACGAATGTTTGTTGTTTTAAGCTGCTAAATTTGGGGTCATTTGTTATGCAGCCATAGATAACTAGTGCACATTATCTCATGGTGATCCTCACAGCCAAGTTTTTGGTCAATGTCTGTATCCCCATTAGAGAGGTACAGAGACTGAGGCTCCAGTTCTGGTCCAAGATTATACGGCTACCAAGAGGTGGGGCTAGGTTTTAAACCAGGCCAGCCTGACCCCAGAGCTGCATCCCTCCACAACATCTCGCTTAGCATCCTGAACCAGGCACCGTGGGAGACTCCAGGAAGGAGGAAACGCCAGATGCCTGCCCTGCAGGACCCCTCAGTCTGGTGGGGGAGGCGGGGCAGCAGAGCAGAAGCCCTCTTAGCCGTGTTCAGTGACTGTCCCCCCATTGTGTGGCCCCTCCTGGCGCTCCATGCAGCACCACAGATGCCAAACCCATTTCATTCAATTCTGCAAAGGGCTCAGAGCACTCCACGTGGGGGTTCCTGCCTCTCCCTCAAAGCGGAGAGCAGCAAAATTGGACAGTAATGTGTTGTCGTTCAAATATTTCAGTTGGAGCCAGGGTGAGTTATGATGCCGTCCCACTTTATTCAGTGTAGCATCTTTCATAAGAGCTGGAGAAGGAAATAATAAATAACTGCCCAAGGGGAAAAAGCTTGAGATGAAAAGCTCCAGGCTGGGACGGCGGGAGAGGGGGAACTCCATCTCGAGGAGCTGATGTGTGCAGGGAGCTCAGGCTGGGCAGCTGCACCCTGGCATGCAGAAACTTGGGCTTGAGTCCTGGGTTCCAGATGCTTCTGAGGCTTCCTGGAGAGGTGGCTACAGGGCCCCCACACCTCTGCACTGGATCTCTCCATAGGAGACACTGATAAGGAGTCCTAGAGTTCCTTCCACCTGAGACAGGGCCCCTGGATGGATTACTCTGGTTCTCACACATCTCTGCTCTCTCTACTCAGAACCCTCAGTGAGTGGTTCCCATCTCACTCAGAGTCAAGGGCCAAGTCCTTACTCTGACCCCCAGAACCCTACACAATCTCACCCCCATTGCTTCTCTGACCTTCTCTGACCTCTAAAACTCCTGCTCATTCCACTCCAGTCCCACTGATCTCCTTGCTGTTCTTTCAACACAACAAGCACGTGCCTGCCTCAGGGCCTTTGCACTGACTATTCCCTCTTCCTGGAACACTCTTCTTCCAAATATCCACACAGTCAATTCTCTCACTTCCTTCAAGTCTTTGCTAAAATGTTACCTTCTTGGTTAGACCTACTCTGACCTCCCTGTTTAGAATTTGCTCTTCTCTTTTCCTCACTCCTGATCTTCCTTACTCTGCTGTTCTCCCCCACCATTGTACCTCTCACCTTCTCACATGCCCTATAATGCATATATTATTATAATTACAAAAAGTCTCCTGCTGCTGGATTGCAACATCACGAAGACAGTCCTTTTGTTTCCGTGTGGCTCCTGACACAGTCTGGGTGCTCAATAAACACTTGTTGAGTAGACACAGGCCTGCATATGCAGACCCTCAAGCTTCCACATACAGGTGCACACTTATATACTCCTACCTGTGGACCCACCTGCAGGCTTGCACGCATATGCGCACTCAGTGCAAATCCACAATAAGTTTCTCCAAGCATTTTGCAAAGAATGCTGTCTGACTTCGAAGGCCATGTCCCAAAATGGGTAAAAATCTGGGCTCTGGGCCCCAGCATACCTGGGTTCTAATGTCAGCTCTACTCCTTGCTGTTACGTAACTGTGGGCAGGGCATGTCACCTCTCTATGCTTCAACGTCCTCATCTACAAAGAGGAAATCATAATGACAGAGACCACTCTATTAGGTAGGAACTATTTATTATGTCCATTGTGCATTTGGGGAAACTGAGGCATAGAGAAGCAAAGTGAGGATGAAATAAGATAATTGAGTATCTTTTATAAATAACTGCCATCGCTCGGGTATTTGCTGAGCCCAGAAATTGAAACTGAGAGGCCGCAGGAGGCAAATGCAGCCTGGATTGCAAACCTCAGAAAGCACCCAGTAGGGCTGAACTGGAATCATTTTCACCCCAATCGCCGTACAATGGAAAGTCAATTTGCCTGGACAAAGCGAAGCAAGAGCCAACGCCAGTCATGTGAACCAAAAATAACCCTCAAAAGGCAGTGCAGGAAGGTTCTTAGAGATAATCAACCCACACTCCCACTTCCCAAAGGAGGGAGTGGGGTTCAGAGAGGGAAGTCACGTACTGGCGGTCACACAGCAGATGAAAGTGGGATGGAAATCTGGGATGTGAACCAGTTCTGTCTGACACCGAGACCCTTGTTCTCTTCGCTGCCTGATTTCTTTTTGATTCATTCAATAGGCAGCCAGCTCGTGCTCAACTCCTGAGCCAGCCATGTTCCCGGGACCCAGCGGACCTGGGGAGGAGCCCTCTGGGTTCCCCAATCCCAGGTCTGCGCTGAAGACAGCAGAGCCGCTCACGGGGCCAGGAGAAGGGGTCCATGGGGAACCGGGCAGGATGTCTGTGTGCCACCCGCGTGTGTCCACCAGACTCACAGCTGCCGGCAGCGGGAGAGGGAGGCAGAAGCCAGCAGGACCTCCAGGAACATCTGGCTTGAGGTTCGTCAGAGAGATTTTTTTTCTCACTTGCTCAGAAGCAGTGATTTCTAGTTGGGAGGTGAGGGAGATGTCTCAGCACAGTCTGAGTTTAAAATAATTAAAGATGGCTCGTCCCCCAGGGCCTAAAAGGAAATTCAGGACTAGGTCCTAGAGTGAGTTTTGCATGCCAATGGGAAGGGGAAAAATGAAGGAGCATCTCCTTTCATTCATTCCGTTCAACAGAACTGTCATGTGCCCGGCACCGGGTGGGGTGGGGGGGTACCAGGCCAGGCTCTGGGGGCCCAAGGATGAGTTAGACGTGGCCTTAGTACTCACAGAACCCACAGTCTATCTAGAAATAGGATGATCCCCTGGTGTTGGTGTCTGACTCTAGGCAGCTGCCGCTCCCTCCAAGTCAGTGGTTCTCACCTGGGGTGACTTTACCCCTCAGGGGACATTTGGCAAAGTTGGCAGACGTTTTTGGTTGGCGAGGGGCATGTTACTGGCATCTACTGAGGCGAGGGATACTGCTCAACTTCCTACAATGTGCTGGACAGCCCTACAATGAAGAAGTATCCAACCCCAAATGTCAATATGTCAATGTTGAAAATCCCTACCCTATACAAGGACTTTTTTTTTTTTTGCTGAGGAAGATTGGCCCTGGGCTAACATCTGTGCCCATCTTCCTCTACTTTATGTGTGGGACGCCTGCCACAGCATGGCTTGATAAGAGGTGCGTAGGTCCATGCCCACGATCTCAACCCATGAACCCCAGGCCACTGAAGTGGAGCGTGTGAACTAAACTACTACACTACCAGGCTGGCCCCTAAACACGGACTTTTTAATCAGGAGTTCTGGGACCCTTAGAAGGCCCGTGGACGTCCTCCCAGCAACACAGGCCCCTCATTGAAATCATAAGCAAAATTTTGATCTATGTGTATGTGTGAATTTTTCCAGCATGACAGTCATTTTAAGTTTCAGCCCGGTTTTGAGGCCAGGCATGATGCTGCATTGTTTGGCTGTTTAATGCTCAGTCCCAGCATGGGGCATAGCACACGGTACATACTTGGTACATCCTGTTTGGATGGATGGCAGGGGGGCCTTAATGAGACCCAGAAATAGTTCTCGTCCTCTCCGCCCAAGTTCTAAACGCATTGAGAAATAAGATAAAGGAGGCACAGGTGGAAGCCAACCTGTCACCTTTGTATGCACAAAGGCTAATTTGGAGAACAGAACATAGTTCTCTGTGAAAGCCAAGTGGGCCGGCTCAATGAACCCCAGAATTAGGCAGACCAACCCATCTCGTCACAGACATCTCTAGGCCAGGGCAGGCCACCCACCTCCCAGCCCCCATCACAGGAGCAAAGCCCATGCCTAGACTAGCCTTGTCCAACACAAATAGAATGCAAGCCACAAACGTCATTTTAAGTTTTTTAGTAGCCATGTTAAAAAAATAAAAAGAAGCAGTTGAAATTAATTTTAGTAATATATTTTATTTAACCCCATATCTCCAACATATGATCATTTTAACACATAGTCAATATAAAGAATTATTAATGTGATGTTTTACATTCTTTTTCTTCATATTAAGTCTTCAAATTCCAAAGTGTATTTTACACTAACACCACATCTCAGTTTGGACTAGCCACATTTCAAATGCTGATAGCCACATGCGGTGAGTGGCTGCCATATTGGACGGTGATGGTCTTAGAGGATCAGAGAATTATGCCTTCTCCCTACAGACAAGCTCCAAGTGGGAAGAAGAGAGGAAGCATGAGGCTACATGAGCCAAATTCACCAATCAGATAAATCACTCCATCTCCCTTTGGACAGAATGGCGAGAGTCCAAGAATTACACTCACTGAGCCACCTTCACATGGAGGGAGATATTGGAATTGGAAATGCATTCCTCCCAGATGGATGGATGGATGAATGGATGATTAATGAACAGACGATGTCAAATCCAGGTAAGACATACCACACCAGGGTGTGGAGTTAATTTCTATTTTTAAAAAGCTACAAATGTCAAACCCCTATGAGAGAGAACACTGTGCTTTTGGTAACAATATGTCCTTGTTTTGTAAAAGACCAGAATCCCATCCACCATCACCTCTGTACCTCTGTGGGTGGAGGAAACAATAATATCTAAATAATATCAATAATATATAAATAATCCATAACAGTCAACACACCTACTGCATGGCAGACGATTGGATACTTTGTCCAGGAAGAATATAACCTATATGCACAGAGGGACTTTCGTCAGATTATTTACTGCTCTATTTCTACTACCGGGCATAGAGTAGGTGCTCGATAAATATTTGTTGAATTAATAAATTATTGAATTTACTTAAGAGGCACAGAGAGGTTGAGTAACTTGCCCAAAGTCACACTGCTACCAAATGGTAAAATCTGAATTAGAATCCAGGTCTAGTGGAGGCCAAAGCCCATTCTGCCATCTGCCTCTCAAGTGGATGATGCAGAAAATCACATTTTCCCGTCTATTCTTCACGAACGTGGCACCAGGTCAGCCCTGTAGATCACTCACCCTGGAGAGTACCCCAGCAAGAGTTCAAAGCCAAGGTGGTTTTCTCCACTTCTCCAACTTAGACTTCTGTGTGATGCTCTCCCCACCCCCTGAAACAGAGTGCTGGGGCAAAACAAATTTGTCTGAACTAAAATAAGCAGAGCTGGCTCACCATGGCCCATGAGAGTCAATTGTCAAATTTTCAGGAATTTTGTGAGCCAGTTGTTAAACACGGCCATTATTTTAAAATTATATTTCATCAACTTACGATTAAATAATGTTAAAAAAAAGACAATAAATCCTCAAAATTCAACACTTCATAATTATTTTACTATGTTTTACTACCGTTTCTGCTGTTAAGGTTGTTCATGCCTCGTATCTGTATGAGGAAAATACTCTGTGATGGTGTCTTACTGCGTATCTCTTCCCAACTCCACCTCCAATGATGTCACATTGGTGGCTTGAAATCAGCCATGGTGGGAGCATTTATACCACGGAAATTGGCAAATGCTGCAAATCAGGTCCTGTTTTTATTAGATTGTTATTAAATACAGAGATTGTTATTAAACCTTCACCAGCGTTCTATGGCTGGTTTACAACCTAGGATGTGGTCACAAAACAAAGAGTACGGTTTTACGATTCTCCATTACACCACTGGGATAACCAAGAGAGAGCCATCTTCACTCAGAAACGACATCTCACTTCAGAAAACAGCACCAGCTTTGGGCTTTCTGAGCCTCTCTGTGGAAGGTGGGAAATTTAGTGCATATTCCCTTTGGGATCCAGCTGCAGTGATCATCTCAGCAGGGGGCCTCCATGACCACAGGATTCAGTTAAAGCGCTTTCCCATGAACATCCAGCTCCCTTTGGAAATATCAAACCCTAGCCCTCTGGAGTCATTGTTATGCATGTCAGAGCAGGTCTCTTGTCTCTAATGAGCAGTTGGAATGATGCCCATGGCTTCGTTCTGGGCCCCCTGCTGAGATGAAGTTGATTTAACCATATCCTGCTGTCCACACCACCCACCCTTTGTCTCTGCTTTTAACACCTCTGGTGGGTATATCAATGGTTTGAGTGGAGACTGTGCAAAACAGAGAACAAAAGCAGGAGACATCAGCGTCGGGAAGCATGCCTGTCCCAGCCAGCCATCTCATCTACGTACCTTGAGAGTCTAGGAGGATCTTTAATTAGTTTTGCACTTCCTCCTCAGTAGAGTTGAACATTTGTCGAGTATCCCCTGGCTGCCATGTATGTTGCTGGGCACCTTACAGACAACCTTATTTAACACTTTAACTACTTTACAAAGTAGTATCATCAACCCCTTGTACACAGGAGGAGATGGGAACTTAGGAGGCTGAGCTCCCTTCCTAAGGTCAAGCAGTCAGCGGGTGGCTAAGCCAGAGTTACGACACTCATCTCTCTGGCTGTAGATGCACATGTTTTCCACTACGCTACACTTGGCTGAAATAGATACTCCAGGATGACCCTTGAAGAGTGGGTCTGATTTCAACAAGCAGAGTTGAGGAGGAGGACACTAATGGCACGGAGACCATAAACAAACTCACGGAAGCAGGAAACGATGGGGCTCGTAAGAGAGATTGAAAAGACTAAAGGTTTACACAGGAGAGGAATAAATTAATGTGAATGGAAGGATGTGGACAGAGAGGTGGTAAGAAGGAAGAATGGATGGGAGGATGGGTGGATAGCTGTAAGGGTGAACATGGAGAATGGAGAGGTAGGGGAATGGAAGGGTGGACAAGGCTTAGTGGTGGGTGGATATGAGGATGAGTGGATAAAGAGATGGGTAGAAGAGAGAGACAAGGAAAGGGGGGAGAGAAGAGAGGAGAAGAGAGGAGAGATGGGTGAAGGGAGAAAAGGTGGCTAGGTGGGTGTGTGGAAGAGTGGATAGTGACGGGTGGGTAGAAGAGTAGGCAGTGAACACGTGGACAGGTGGAACCGGGTGCACGGATGGGTATTCACGCGGCGTGTGGAAGAGTGAATGGGTTGAACATGCGGATAGTGGGAGATTGAAAACGCAGGAAGGTGGATGATGGAAAAGTGAACATGATGGGAGGGTGAATGGGGGAGTGGGTGGTTGGGTGGGTAGACGTGTGAAGGGGTGGAAAGGTGTTTGGGTAGATGGATGGTGAGGTGATTGGGTGGGTGAGCAGATGTGTGGGCATGTGGGTAGCATAATGATGAAACAACGAGAGAAGGAAGGAAGAGAAGAAATGAGGGAAAAGACAGGAGCGAAGGGCTCATCCTAGCCCACGTGCACTACAGAGGCGCGTCCCAAGGACCACGGGGAAAGACAGTCACCCTGACACTGTGCCTGAGAACCAACCAGAGCCGGGGCTTCCTGAGTGCCACAGGGAACTGACAGCTAAGCTTTCTTCGGGAGCTCAGCCCTGGGGCGGCCCTCTCTGAGCCCCTGGCCAAGATCTAGGCTCTGGAAGACCCTTTCTGCACCTCTCTTGCTCCCGCGTCCCGCCTCCCTGCCCCTCCCTCTCCCTCCCTCCACACGCGGCAGCCTTCTCTTGGCAAGAGGCTCTCTGGAGTCCAGCAGTGGGACCAGCCACTTTGACCTTCTCTGTTCTTGGACATGATTACTGTTATCCCAGATAATCACTTTGAAATAACTCTGTGTCATTAGGCACCTTCGTGCTATTTCGCCCATTTATCTGTGAGCAGCCCTGTCCTGGGGAGCAGGGATTTGGATGGAACAGCCTACTGGGTTGTTTCTGTCTCTCTCTCTTTCTTCTCATGCACCATGCCTGCCTTAACCCTTCCCATCACCGCTCCCGTCAACATGGAGTTCAAAACATTGGACATATGGCCTCTCCAGGCGGGGACCAGGCACCTCTGGAGACATGAGGAGCTGGTGGGCCCAGGCATGGACTCTGGTACCATGTTGGGCAAGATACACATTCTGAGGGACCAGGAGTGGGTAGAGGTGGGAGAGGAGTCTACTGCGAAGGGCAAGAGCTGTGCCGTCTAAAGGGAAAAGCCAAGGGCAGGCCCAAGAGAGAGAACCAGGAGGCAAGTCCAAGGTGAGGCTCAACGTCTGGATGGTGGCTGAGATTGTCCCACGTGTCCCCAGTTCGCCTTTTGAGCTGGAAGGCCTGGGCGTGTCTGGAGCACTCCGAGGCTCAGGGCCAAGGCAGGAGGACTGGGATGAGCTTGACGGGGAAGGGGCACTTCTCTGGGGCCTAAAGAGACGCGCTTTAAGCCAGAAGAGCCCCGTCACAGAGGCATATCTCTGGGTTTGCAGAAGAGGTGAAGATGCAGAAAAGCCCCGCCCGAGGAGAGGATTCCGGCTTCCTTGTCTTAGCTCTGGCTCCCACAAGTCGTCAGTGTTCTTGGGAGAGTTTGGCCCCAACCTGCCCGTGGACTTTCCCTCTAGGACTGGCCTGCTTGGAACACTACCCTTGGAATTTTCCAGACTTGTGTCTGAATCCTGGCTCCATCACAGAGTAGCTGTGTGACCTGGGGAAAGGGACTTAACCTTTCTGAGTCTCAATTTCCTCACCTGTATGGTGGGGATGCCAACTGCACCCACTCATAGGGTGGTTGGGAAGATGCGATGTGATAATGTTCCTCATTGGCCAGTGGTCAAGGCGTAGTAATGGCTCAATAAATGAGAATGAGAGGAACAGTACACTGGGTGGTCCTCCCAGTTCCCAGCCCCGAATACCCTTGAAACATCTCTCCTGCCACACAGACTGTGGGTCTCTGAGCCTCCAAATTCCCATTGGCTTCCATTTGGCTCCACCCATCCCAGTGTCACCAACGCCCATCAGCTCTGCCTTGGGACCCGAGCCCCACATGGCGGGGCTGGGGGTTTAAATAGACGAGAGGGTATGGTGAGTCAGCCGGGTCAGACACTCTGGAGGTCAAGGCCAGAGAAGCCAGCCGAGGGAGGCGACTCGGGCAGGGTCCAGCCCTTAAGCCTGCCGACCCATCCGCAAAGGAGCTCCCAGCAGCCTCCTTCCTCCCAGTCAACATCCCAGACTGCCGGAGCTCCCTGGCCTTTCCTGACATCTTCAGTGCTGCCTGCTGCCCCATCACCCGTCCGTGGTGTTTGCTAACACGCAGCCGCTGCCAGCCTGGCCTGACTCCAGCATCCAAGTTGTCCACATTGAACGTGGCCACGGCAGGTGAACGGGAGCGACTGATGTGGCCATTGTGGGGAGTGCTCATGACTGGGGACCACGGTGGGTGCTCAAACCAGATGGCTTCTCCCTTGGAAGCTGGACCCTCCAGCGGGCGTCTTCCATCTCCTTTCGTTATCTTCATCACACCTTTCCATCACAGTCTTTAATAGGTCCTCTTGCTTTGAATGCGTCATCACTCCTGGGCTGCTTGGCTCAGCTGCCCGGGGTGGGGGGTGCAAGGTGAGACGGTGAGGCCTGCAAAGGCTGAGAACAAGCCAGCAGCTGAGATCCTCCACAAGAACTTAGAAGGGAGGCCAAGTCCTCAAAGTCCAGCCTGAGGGCTCTCCTCCTACAGGAAGCCCTCCAAGATTTAAACCTGCCCAAATAAGATCAGTCAGAGTAGCTACCATGATTTGGGTACTCACAGCCAAGTACTGTACTTGGGGCTATCTGAGTATTAACTCACCTAAATAATATCCTTGTATTTAGCAAGAAAATATGCTCAGAGAGGCAAGGTAACATACCCAAAGTCACACAGCTCATCAGTAGTAGGGCAGGAATTCCAACCAAGTCCATGTGACTCCAAAGCCCATGTTCTTCCCGCTGAGCCACACTGCCCATCACATCACTCCTTGAGGTAGGTGCCACTTTCAGTAATTTTAGGCAAGGTTTTCAGTGATTGAAAACTATGTCAAGGCTTCCTAATATTTTTCTATCATCTTCTTCTTACTACTGGGAGGTTCCCAAGGGCCAGGATTGTTACTCGCCTCACTAGACTGGGAGCTTCTCGAGGGTAGAAGCTGTGTCTCTCCTATCAGACTGGGAGCAGAAGCTGGGCCTCCTCCATCAGACTAGGAGTTCTGACTCTCTCTTCCCGCCCGGCCCCTGCCCTGCTCTGCCTTCCTCTGCCCTCCTTCTGTCAGTCACTTTGTGAAGGAGGCGGCCGGGGCGCCAGCTTCTCCCCGGACTATGGCCCTGGTGCTGTCCCTTCCCCGGGTGCACCTGTGTGGCTCCTCCTCTTCCCGGCGAAGAGCACATCCCTCATCTCACCAACAGGTGTCACGCCCTGCCGGCCCCAGTCTCTCCGGCAGCTGGAGCAGAAGCGAAGCTGCACGCTTGTGTGGGCCGGGAGGGGGCGTTACACAGCCCTGTCCTCCCTCCCATGGCTGCACGGAGCCCACACGGGGACCAGGCCACAAACAGAGGGTCGAGGGTTTGCCTGCCCCAGCTCCACCCTCAAGAGGGCACAAAGAGAGAGTCCTCCCCGCCCCACAAAGACTGCTTCAGAAGCCCTGCTCTGGAGTGCTAGTCCAGGGTCTAACTGACTGGCTGCGTGGCCTTGATTAAGTCTCCTCTCCGCTCTCAGCCCCAAATCTCCATTCCAGCCTTGGCCCTGCCCCTACTATTCTGCGAGTTTCCCCATCTGCGAAATGGGAACGACAACCCTCCCAGCCTTCTCCTCACAGGCTGCTTCTGAGGACCGATCAGGCTGTGCTTTCGGAGGCTCCATGCCCGTGGCGGGGTTTGTTAAGGCTGCGGCTCACGACCAGAGGCTCCTGCCAGCCTGGGATGGAGCATCTGTGCACCCCCGGCACCACACCCAGGCCAGCAGGGGCAGGAGGCTTCGATGCCAGGACGGTGACCCGGGTCATGCCGTCATCTTTTAACCTGGGTCTTTCTTGGGCTTTGAAGTGAGACATATTTGGATTCAAATCCTGCCTCTGGTATCTCTGAAAACATAAAATGTTTATAACCCTTGACCCGCAGTCCCACTTCTAGGATCGATCCTCAGACGTAAAAGTACCATTACGGATGGAGTCCGTTCCAGAGTGGCTCTCACAGTATCGTAAGAGCAGAAGCCTTAAAACAGCTGGACGTGCGTCAAAACGGGGACCGGCTGAAGAAGCTACGGCAATCTGTGCTATTGGCTACCAGAAAACTATGAAAATAATAACTTATGTCTGTCGTATTGACCTGAGATGTACAGAACGTATTGTCAAGAAAAAAATATACTGTCAAGAAAAAAATATACTAAGGGGAAAACAGTTGTGGAGTAGCATGTATGGCAGCCCCCCACATTCCCCCCAGAGCCTCTCTATCCATGTGTGTACTTTGTATATATTGACAGGTACGGGATGTTGGTTATCTGAGGTGGGAGGCAATGTGAGGGACGAGAAACAAAAGAAGTGTGGGAAGTTCTATTAATATTTTATACACTTTAGTATTGCTTACATTGTTTTCATGGGCATGTATTTTAAAACTAAAGCAACAGCAATTTTTATAACTCCCATCTGTGTCACTGATTTATGATGGGACTTGGGCCTATCAGCTCAGTGAGCCTCGGTTTCTTCACCTGTAAAATGGAAGTAACACTGTCTGTCTGTAGACTCCGGTGTGGATTGAAGAGCTCAGGGCACAGAGTAAGCTCGTTTCCCTCACGTGGTGGGGGGAGGCCCCACCCCTGCAGCCAGCGGCCCAGCTCTCACGGGGCAATCGCTTTGACTGATGTGGGGAAAATTCTGCCTTCATTCCCATCCACAAATGCCTCCCCCACCTCCCTCCCCCAGCCACTGGGAGTGCTACAGATGTCTCCCACTGGCCTCCTAGGTGTGCCCGGCGTACCTGGCTTCCCCGTGAGGCCGGGCGTGATTTCAGGCGTGGCAGGATCTTCCGCGGAGCCTCTAGATGGTGAATGGTGAGGGAGAGGGCAGAGCTCTTGGGTAAACATCGCGTGTTACGCAAAAGCTCTGAGCTCTGCCCCGGCAAAGCTCACCTGAGGCGTCTGAAACCAGCCAAAGAATCCCGAAGCGCTTTGCAAACACAACTTGAGCAGGCTGCTGCCCCTCGGGAATTGGGGTTAAATTCTGGGCTTCTGCATGGGAGAGCACAGAGATTTGCTGGATTACTACCAGGGAGGGGACGGAAGAGAGAGACAGGGAGAGGAAAGAGGAGGAGGAAGGGGAGGAAGACGAAAGCAGGGGAGAGGGAGAAGAGAGGAGAAAGGAGAGGAGGAGAAGGGAGGAGGAGGAGAGAACCGTCCCCGCTGTCATCTCCCACAAGAGCCAGAGATGAGGCACAAACCGAACTCCAGGAGATAAGACAGGAATGTGGCTCCCCAGCGAACGCCTTCCCGGAGGAGTGAGCCCACCGAGCACCAGGCGGGACGCAGTCCACCGCGGTGGAGGCCCACGTGGACAGACGCCGATGACAAGGCACAGACTCAGCCTGCTGATTCCACGAAGCCCCTGGAACGGAGACGGCACCCTGAGGATCAGGAGGGGAGGGCAGGCCCGAATCCACTGAGCTTAAACCCGAAATGACTGAGTTTACCTGGAATTGTTGGAGATTACATTTTCTGCCCTCGGGCAGAAAGAGAGCTGGAGACAGAAATTCGGTTCAGTGAGAGAAAAATAAAGTTACAATTCTTGGCACACCAGAGTACGTGGCTTGAAAATTCATACTCCCTATATACACAGCCGTAAATTGGAAAATAATAAAAAGAGTTGCTGGGATGAGGAGAGGCCCCGGACCTCCCCCCCTACTCAGCCTCCCTCTTGCCCCACACGGAGGCCCTGGAAACACCGTGTGAAAACTTCTACCCCAGGCCAAAGGCAGATGGGGTGGGCAGTGGGGACGGCTACATGCAACCCATCCCTGCACGTGCGCTGTCTCTCTTTTCCCAGGTTTCAGTTGTCAACACAGATCAGAGCAGATCGAGGCCCAGGGCCTGTCCCAGGAGCAGGACTCGGCAAGCACACATCCATCCAGGAGCTTGTGATGTGCCTGGGTCCTGCAGAGCAGCCTTACCCACCCCGGAAGCTGTAGGCCCCACACCAGGGTTTCTCAGCCTCACCGCTATTGAATTCGGGGCTGGATCATTCTCTGTTGTGGGGCCGTCCTGTGCACTGTAGGATGTATAGCAGCATCTCTGGCCTCTACTAACCAATGCCAGCAGCCTCCCCCCACCTCCGATTATAACAACCGAAGATGTCTCCAGGCATTGACAAATGTCCCCTGGGGAGCAAAATCCTCTCCCCCTTCCCTCTGCCCCGCCCCCCCCCCGGGAGCACCCCTGCCCTAAGGGGTTCCTTTGGTCTTTTGCTGGTTTTTGAAGAGAACCAGGCCTGGGCTGCTCACCTGAGCCCCTCGAAGACCTGGCACCCGGTCACTTGATGGGGACCTTCAAACAGGTGGGAGGGTCTGGGTCTTTGCCAGCGCACGTGAGCACGTGAGAGGAAGCTGCCCACGTGGGCCTGGCCATCCGTCCTGGGGAATTACTACATGGAACCAAGTGGTATCAAACCCAAATGGGCCTAGAGCAGCAGAAGCAATTCCAGAGACACGTGGAAGACAAATGCAGAAGTAGGCGCTCCGACCCTGGCAGGATGGGGGTGAGGAAAGACAGGCCCGGGCTGCATTTGGGGGAGGCCTTCCCCCAACCCCTTCTGGGGCCCAGGGGGACCACAGTCTCAGCATCAGCCAGGAGCCAGGTCCTCGGCCTGAGTGCAGGTGACCCTGGGCCTGGCAGCCTGCTGCATGTGACAGACAGGATGGTGACACAGCCCCTCTGCTCCAAGAGGCCTGATGCAGTGGGGCTGGGCTGTCAGTTTGGGAAGACCAGCTTATGGGGTGAAGACGTGGGTCCCTTCCACACTCCTGAGCTGGCTGTCAGGATATGCTACAGGGCTCCGGGCTCCCACCCGCCCACCATGTTCCCCATCACACCCACCCAGCCTGCAGCACAAGACCTGAGACCTGGAGCCCAGTGGTTCCTTCTAGAAGCATTCTCTGGGCACCACTGAAGGCCAAGCAGCGTGCTCGGCATGGGGGATGGGAGATGACCTAGATCTAAGGCTTGGTCTCTCATGGAATGTCGGGGCGATGGGTGTGTGAATAACTCACTGTACAGTCTGATAAGAACTAGGAAGGAGGCAAGCCTTGGGCTACAGCCCAACATCCCCCTTGAGCTACCTGGAGGCCCTTCAGGATCTCAAACTCAACAGCCCCCCAAAAGCCCTCCTCACTTTGCCTTCAAACCTGCCCCTCCTCTGGTCTCCCCATCTCAGGTTCTGGAAACACCTTTGATGCTTGGCCCAAGATGGGAACAGGGGCAGAAATCCATGCGTGTCTCCTTCTCCCACACCCTTCCATCTGATCAGGGACCAAGTCCTGTCAACCCCAATTCATAAACATCTCAAATCTGACTCCTCTCCATCCCCACGCCCAGCACCTGAGTTCTTGCCCTTCTGTCTCTGGCATCAGCAGGACTTCCAGCCTCCAGAGAGGCAGGATAAGAGTAGCTAAGAAACTTCCTGGGTTCAAAACCTGGCTGCACCATGACCTATTAGTTGTGGGATATTGGGTATGTTTTTCAACCTTTCTCAATTTTCTTGTCTTTAAAATTAGCATAATAACAGTACCTACCTCATAGGGTTGTTCATAGGATTAAATGAGTTCATACACGTGAGCAATTAGGACTGTGCCTGGAGCATAATAAGTGAGCAATAAAGACCCATTATTTTTCACCCCCACTCCATCCTCTTGGCTGTGGTTGGAGTGATTTTCCCAGCCTGCAAATCTGCCTGCACCTCCCACTCAGAGGGCTCCCCACCAGACCGCTCATAACTGGGGTTCTGCTACTCACTGTATTAGTTATCACTGGCTGTGTAACAAATTACCCCAAAATGCAGTGGCTTAAAACAAGAAACATTGGGGGCCAGCCCTGTGGCATGGCTGTTAAGTGCATGCACCCCACTTTGTTGGCCCGGCGTTCACAGGTTCGGATCCTGGGGGCGCACCAATGCACCACTTGTCAGGCCATGCTGTGGCGGCATCACATATAAAGTAGAGGAAGGTGGGCACAGATGTTAGCTCAGGGCCAGTCTTCCTCAGCAGAAAGAAGATTGGCAACGGATGTTAGCTCAGGGCTGATCTTCCTCACAAAAAAAAAACAAGAAACATTGATTATCTCCTCCTGGTTCTGTGGGTTAAGACATCAAGAGCAGCTCAGTGGGTGGTCCTGGCTCCAGGTCTCGTGTGCAGTTGTGATCAATATGCCCACTGGGGCTGCAGCCATCTGCAGGCTTGACTGGGGCTGGAGGATCCACCTCCAAGATGGCTAGTCCATGTGGCGGTTGGCTGGAGACCTCAGTTCCTCGCCACGTGGGCCTCTCCACAGGGCTGCTTGACATGGCAGCTGGCTTCCCCCAAAGCAACTGATCCAAGAGCAAGGAAGAGGCCATAGGCCTTTTAGGAGTTAGCCTCTGGCGTGACGTACCATCACTTCTGCCATATTCCATTGGTCACACAGACCAAGCCCAAAACTGTGGGGGTGGGGGACTATATACAGGGACATGATACTATTTTGAAGGCTGGCTCCCACACTCCTTCGAGTCATATCCTTCCCCACTCCACAGCTTTCAGGCAACACTCCTGGGACACAGAACTACGAGTTCCTGGCACAGCCCATGCAGTGCTTCTGTGCCTTTGCACATGCTATTCCCTCTGCCTGGAATGCTCTTCCCTCACATCTCAACCTAACCAAGGTCTACCCATGTTTAAAGACTCAGGTAAGCATTTCATTTCCAGAAATCTTCCCTGATCTTAATAGGCTAGGTTAGGTATTTTTCCTTTGCTTACGACTGTCATAGCCACTAAATGACCAATAAAGATGATGATATTAACTAACGTTTATTGAGCTCTTACTATGGTCCAAGCACTGTACTAAATGCTTTACGTGTAATAACTCATTTGGTCCCCAACTGCTCCATGAGGTAGGTACTGTGTTACAGATGAGGGAACTCAGAGAAGGTAAGTAATTCGCCCAAGGTCACACAGCTGGTAGGCAGGAGAGTCTGAAGTTGAACCCCAGCTGTCCGACCCTTATCTGTTACTAATACAACGCTAGGTCTCTCTCTTTGACCATGCGCTCCAGGAAGGATGGAATTTTGAATGATTTATCCCTCTGCTTCCAGTGCCTAGGACATGCCTGGTCCACATCGAAGCGAGAAGGAAAGGTTTAAGAGGGAAGAAGGAAGAAAGAAAGGAAAGGAGGGTAGAGAGGAAGAGACCTGCCTCGAGCTGGGCCTGATGGGCGAGGATTCAGGCAGGATCCTGAACCCGACAGGCTGGGTCCACCCGTGTCAGTTCATCCTCCTCACGGGAGGACTGTGAGATTCCCAAGGCCCCAGCCTGTTCATTGAGTGCCTCCCCCTGGCGGGAGAGGGCAAAGCCCCCTGCCTCATCACACCCTGTTCCTGCAGACTTTTGTAGTTACCAGCTCTTAATTTTTATGTCTGCTTAGCCACTCGTCCTATTAAAGGAATAATTTAATTAACTCCAAGAAATGCAATTAATTTTAATTGTTCATTAGAATTCATTGCTTAATACTCTATTCATAATTATAAAAACTCCTAATGCCCAGTTACTGTCCTCTAATGGGATAATTAAACACTTGTACAGGAGACACTGCATTTTCAAGTGCTTCTACATCACCTTGGTCTTCGGAGCAAAGCTTTCTTGACTCAACCGGCAACGTGCTCACGTGGAGGCTCCCAAAGGTGGTGACTTCATTTTTTTGTTTTTAAAGATTTTATTTATTTATTTATTTTCCCCCCAAAGCCCCAGTAGATAGTTGTATGTCATAGCTGCACATCCTTCTAGTGGCTGTATGTGGGACGCGGCCTCAGCACGGCTGGAGAAGCGGTGCGTCGGTGCGCGCCCGGGATCCGAACCTGGGCCGCCAGCAGTGGAGCGAGCGCACTTAACCGCTAAGCCACAGGGCCGGCCCGGTGGTGACTCCTTTATTCTTTAAATTTCTTTTACTTTGGAGAAGGATGAGGTAGCCCAGAGATTGGCAAACAAACAGGGAGCTGCTGCGTCAGACATGGGAGAAGTCCCTGGACGGGTACCCTGTGCAGTCCCCTAAACCAGGGCAGGCCTATCCTGATCTGGCCACACAGCATCTCTGTGACCTTGGACAAGCAGATTAATTAGGCAGTCAGTTAACACACATTATTGAGCATGTACCATGTCCATGGCTTCCCATGATTCTTGATGGTGGGATCATGTTAGTGATCAAGACAGACAAAATGATGTCACGGTGGAGCTTAAATTCTGGAAGGGAGAGTTAGACCACAGATGGATGGATGGATGGATGGATGGATGGATGGATGGATGGACAAGTAGATGAGTGGAGGGAGGGGTGGATGGATGGATGGATGGATGGATGGATGGATGGACGGATGGACGGATGGATGGATGGACAGGTAGATGGATGGATGGATGGATGGATGGATGGATGGATGGATGGATGGATGGATGGATGAATGGATGGTTGGATGGACAGGTAGACGAATGGATGGATGGATGGATGGATGGACAGATGGACAAACAAACAAATGAATATGTAAATGCAAAGAGTACCAGTGCTCTGAAGAAAATAAAATAGGATGGTAAAACAGGATTTGAGTGGGAAGTGCTTTTTAGCTAACCTGATCAGAAAAGTCTTTTCGAGGAGGTGACATTTGCCCTGAGATCTGTATTATGACAGGGGTCAGTCTTATGAAGATCTAGGGGGAGAGTATTCTAGGCAGAGGGAACATTGAGTGCAAAGGTCCTGGGATGAGGATAAGCCTGGAGTATTTGAGAGACATAAAGAAGGATGGAGTGGCCTGAGCAGAGACACTAAGGAGGAGAATCGTGGGTGATGAGGCGGAAGAGGGTGGCAAGGACTGGATCATGTAAGACCTTGTAGGTCAGGAGCAGCAAACTACAGCCCTGGGGCTAAATTCAGTCCACCGCCAGTTCTTGTAAATAAAGTTTTATTGGAACACACCTATGAGCATTCATTTACGAATTGTGGCCGCTATTGTGCTACAGCAGCAGAGTGGCATGGTTGCAACAGAGATGATATGGCCCACAAATCTGAAAATGTTTACTATCTGGTCTTCTACAGGAAAGGTTGCCAACTCCTGCTGCAGGGCGCTGGACTTTACTCTAACTGCAGTGGGAGCCCCTGGGGGGTTTTAAGCAGGGGAATGTAATGATCTGATTTATATCTTTAAACTCTGACTCCGGCAGCTGGTGAAGAGAAGACTGGAGGGGCGGCAGGCAGGGAACGCGGTCAGGAGAGGTTTGCAGCCCTGGCTCCGGCTGATGGAGGGATGACTACTGTGCAGAGGCCAAGGCAGAGGAGGCCCTGCCGCCTTCCAGCAGGAGGTGATGGGAGCTCAGACAAGGATCAAGGGGACCAAGAAGGAGGGCAGTCTGAGCTGAGAGGTCTTCACAAGGTGCAACTGACGGGCTTTTTGATGGATGGAAGTGTCAGACGTCCAGTCCCCGTTCTCAACCTGCCACATACGTGACTCACACGTGATGCTTCCCGTCTCTGGGCCCCGGCCTCTCCATATTGAAAATCAGGAGCTTGGAGCAGAGGATCTCTGAGGGGCCTTCCAACTTGGCCTTTCTGGGTCCCTCTGTCTACGCAGGAAGCCAAGTCTGGGGCAGTCACCCCAACTCCTAGTCCAATGGTGCCTCTCACAGCACCCCCCAGCTGCAGGAGCCAGAGGAGGGGGACAGCAGGCTGGGTGGGTGGGGCAGGCAGGGAGTGGGGGCTTCCTGGGCCAGAGCTGACCTCGGAGGACTGGCCAGACTTGACTAGGCAGAGGAGGAGAGGGGAGGGCGCCCCAGGACAACCAGAGGAGGGGCTATAGACTCAGGCCGGGGGTTCAGTCTAGTTTCTTGGAGTAAAGGAAGGAGAAAGCAGCAGAAATCCATCTGGACCTCTCAACTCCAAAGACATCCCAGGAGCCGCCATTCATTCGTTCTGAAAACATCTGTTGATAACCTAATGTGGATCTAGCAGCGAATAAAACAGACAAAAATCTCTGCCCTTGTGGAACTTTGTATTCCACAAGAATCTGTCGAGCACCCATTGCGCGCCACAGGCAGTGAATGAGACAAACTAAACCCCACCTCATGGAGCTTCTGTGCTCCTGGGGAAATGGCCGCCCTTGATCATAACCACCCGCGTAACACCTGAGAGGTAGAACATGGTGAGTCCAAGGGACTGCAGGGGCCCGGAGCCGGTGCTCCCAACCCTGTCCACATCACCTAAGGACCAGATGGTGAATCTTATGTGTCAGCTTGGCTAGGCTATGGTGCCCAGCTGTTTGGTCAAACACCAGTCTAGGTGTTGCTGTGATGGTATTTTTTAGATGTGATCAACATTTAACTCAATAGACTTCAAGGAAAGCAGATCACCCTCCATACTGGGAGGGCCTCATCCAATCAGTTGAAGGTCTTAAGATCAAAGGCTGAGGTTTCTGGAAGCAATTCTGACTCAAGAACGCAACATAGAAACCTTGCCTGAGTTTCCAGCCTGCTGGCCTACTCTGTGGACTTCAGACTCAAGACTACAGTATCGGCTCTTACTTGAATTTCTGGCCTGCCGGCCTGCTCTACATACCAGATTTGTCAGCTCCCATAGTCCTATGAGCCAATTCCTCAAAATAAATCTGTGTGTGTGTGTGTGTGTGTACATGTGTATGTGTATGTGTATGTAAATGTGTGTGAGTACGTGTACTTATCCTATTGGTTCTGTTTCTCCCGAGAACACTGATCAATACATGGTCCTATGGTCCATCTTCACCTGAGCTGCAGAGCCCTTAGAAAACATCTGGTCCAACCTTCCCAGTGTGCAGGTTGAAAAACAGGCCCAGACCCAATAAGGGACTTTATCAGGGTCACAGGGGCAGAGACAGAACTTGAACGTGGTTCTCCCAGTGCCATGAACGTCCCCACACCTCCTCAGTCTGGAGCATCCACCATTTCACCTGACAGTCCAGAGTTCCCTGGTAGAGAAGATCTGTGAGCCTGGAACATTCCATAAGGAGGCAGTCAGAATAGCCCCCCACCCCAAGCCTGCCCCTCCCACCCAGGATGGCTGCCCTGGCTATCGAGAGCAGCTAACCATGTATCACAGGTGCCGGGGCACTGGCTGGGGCGGAAATCGCTCCATGTTTTCCAGGGCCCTTAGGGAAACTTTTTGGCATTGGAGACCACAGTGGGTGAAAGAGCCCCCAGATAAGCTGGTATTCAGGCCTCCTGGTGCCCCGCACCTCCCAGACCACCCCTGATGCAGCCTGCCCAGGATAGCTGTGCGGTATGCCCTAAATTCAGGGCCAGGAGAGGGCTGAGGGAGGGATTCAGTGAAGGGCCGGTAGGATGACCTGGGACCACTCAGCTCAGGGCTGGCTGATCTGGAGGAGGCCGACAGAGCCATTCCTCTAGGGGGCTGGACTGGCTGCAGCTTAGAGGGGGAGAGATAGACGGGGGCTGGGATGAGGGCTTGTGTCTGAGGCAGCCAACAGCCCTTCTGTGTGCACACACATACACCCAGATATGGGGTGGGGGGCACACAGGTGGAGAGGGACAAATGTCCTCAGGTACCCAGAGAGACACAGAGTCAGACACAGCCACAGAGGAGGGCACCAGAAGACGCGCGTGCACACACACACACACACACACTCGATAGCAGCCAGCCAACTAGCTTCCCTGGAATTATCCTCCCACCTGTCTACCCCAGGCTCGGGAAGAGAAGGACATATTTGCACCCTTCAAAGGGACAAGGGAGGGGGGGTCTCCAAGCTCCTTACCTTCGGCCCTGCCCTTGAAACAAACCCGACCCTACCCTTTACACAGCAGGTTTGGAAGGTGGGCCTGGGGCCTCCCTCCTCTGCAGGTGGGCTCCTGCCTCCTCTGCCCATAGGTGGAGTCTGGACCTGGGGTGGGAGTTGCGCTTGTAGAGTGCAGGGAAGGGGACTGGTTCATAGCGGGAGAACTAATGACCCCACCTCGTTGTCCCCAAGGCCCAGAATGTGGCCTGCCCTCTACCCTGACCCAGAGGTCACATGGGGGGAGCAGGGCTGAGAGAATCAAGGGGACACAGGGCTACTCTCCTGAACACCTACTATGTGCCAGGGGCTGGCCCAGCAGCCTACAGGCACCACCTCCGTGAATCTCCTTAAACTCCTCCCAGGGAGGACTTCTTCCATTCTACACACAAAGGAACCAAAAACCGGGGATCAGAACATTCACAGAGCATGCCCCAAAGAGGCCCCGGAGCTGGAATTTCCACCAAAGTCAGTGAGTCCTTGCTACTCCCCTTCTCCTATTGTATTCAGTCAAGTCACATTTCTTGAGCACCTGCCGTATACCTCATGAACAAGCCAGATGGAGCCCCTGCCCTCTTGGAGTTCCACAAGTGCTTGGAGATCCTGCTGTTCCCTGCAGACACACGGGTAGCGAGGGGAGGCCAGAGCCTCGAGGAAACCTGGGGAGACTGTCCCCTGCTGGGAGGGAAGGGGCACTGAAACACGTGCCCTTGAACCTTCCACTCTGACCTGGTCTTTGGGGTCAGGGGAGGGCAAGGGGCGGACACCATCCTGCCTCGGAAGAAAATACGGGTGGATGCCCTCTGCTCCCCCTTCCCCGAGCCTGGGCTGAGCCCCCCTTCTCCTCCCTTCTGCCCGCAGCAGGCGCTCCACATACAAGGGCCCTGCATCTTCCTAATTTCCACACAGAAGCAAGTACCGCGGCTGCCTCCCCACCCTAAGCGCTTAAATATACAATTTACTTGAAGGAATTACACACTGCCGGCTGCTTTTAAAATAGAGCAAAGACCCCCCACAGAACTGTTTCCCTTCCTCAAGTGGCATCATCTTCTGCAGAGAATCTGTCCAATCTGCTAATTGCACCATCTGTGCTGGGGAGGGCTGGGGCTGTGCTTGGCTCAGAGTCTCTTCCCCTCCAATTTGGTTTTTAATTCCACATCCCCACCTGCAGGGCTCTTGCGGGGCGGCCCTCCCACTCTGACCCCGCAGCTGCCGGCGCCCACTGCCCTTGGACGTGGCGAGACACCTCACCCCTGCGACTCTCCTCCCTTTAATACGCAAGACGTTGACCCCTCAGCCCCTGCCCTGCAGGACCCCAGCCCCGGATTTGAGGTGAGCGATGTTTCTTCTAAATTCTGCCCCTTGCAGAATCTTCTGGAAGCCAAGATGGGAATGACCCCCAGTGACCTTTTGTTGCCCTATAAACAAGACCCCAGGTTGGCTTCGAGTCCAGAGACCCAGCTCCTCTTTCCTCTCCCCACGTTACCGGTCTGGGTTCTGGGTGGACCAAAACAGACCTGGGTTCTGAGCCAGTCTCCTCCTTCCTGGCTGGGTGATGTGGGGAAGCTGCTTAACCTCTCTGAACTTGTGTTTCTCCATGAGAAGAACAATGTACCCCATATTCTTCTACTCTCCCAACCTCCTTTCTTAGTTTGGGTTCCCCCAAAGCAGACAAGGATTTGGGTATCAATCATTTACAGGGGAGGTGACCCAGGATACCAGGCGCACAGCCAGGGAATTGGGCAGTGCGAGAATGCAGAAGGAAGGCCATCGAGGGTGAGCAATGAGCAGTTGCCACTGTGGCAACCGGGCCCAATCCCTGGGACCCTCTGACAGACAGTGGGGAGCACAGCTGAGGGCCGCCCCCCCCACCCCGAGGGACAGGCGAGGAAGCTGGGCTTCCGCCCTCAGCCTCCACCCTCCTGGCTGAGGGTCGTTCCTGGAGCACTGACCCCAGGGCGCATCAGGCCATCCCAGGTGAGGGCTGAGCCTGTGTTCAGGCAGGGCTGCAGCTCTCCTGGGGAATCTGCAGGCCACCTCGGGAGGCGCCCATGCCCACACCCCCCTCACCGCCCGCCACGTGGTGGTTAGCACAGTACCCAGCACAGAGCAGGTGCTCAATGAACAGCTGCACGGCTGCCTCATCCCCACCCAGTCAACGGCCTCATTTAAATTCTGTTCTCACTAAGATTAAGACAAACAAAAATGTCTGTGAGCTTCAGGTTGGGCATTGAGCGCGGCCCAGACCACGAGGCCACTATCCTCTTCCTGGGTTGAAGTCCAGCCAGCCAAGGGAAGCAGAGACTAGAGTCTCCAACTCCTTCTCCCGTGGCCAGATTGGCTTCCTCTGTGGGACCTCCCACCTGCCCCAGGGGTCTGTCTGCACCCCTCCCCCCCGCCACCCCAGCCCTGGTCTGAGCAGTCCCCCCATGGTCCAGCCCGCTGTGGCGGCTGGCTCCCCCTGGGTGGAGCTCCACTCCTCCCTGCCCCCAGCCAGCCCCTCTCCCCCAGCGTGGGCCTCCTGGGCAACTCAGCGACTGCATGGCCTCCACCCGGGCAGGGAGGCAGTCAGCATCCCACCAGCGTCTGCCCACCAGGTCACCTCCCAGCTGCTTTCTGTTCCAAAATTTACACACACCTCCCCTGGCCCTCAAGTTCCCACTTGGGGTCTGAGCATCTGAGTTCCAGCTCTCGACTCGTCAGTGTAGGAGAGAACCCAGGGGACGCTGGACAGGCTGGCTCATGCCAGTCCGACCAGCGACACACCTTTGCCCCCTGCATCGGAAGAGATGGCAGAACTCTGCAGTCTCTGTTACCCTGGCCCCTTTGAGATGACCCAGTATCTTGATCAAATCCTACAGGCTAAGCTGTGGATCCCTCGTCCTGATTGAGCAGAGGGAGGGGGACGGTCACCCAGTGCATTCTTCCTGAGCATCACCCTCGTGCCAGGCACCACTATCAGCTCTGGGTTATAGTGAACAAAACAGACCAGGTCTCACGGAGCTGAGGTGCTAAGGTCAGTGGAGGCAGGCGTGTGGGGTGGAGATAGACAATAAACAAGCAAACAAACAAACCACTTCAGGTCTTGATAAGTCTCCAGAGAGGGAAAAAAGCAGGATGACTTGATAGTGTGACTAGCTGGGGAGGGGGAGTGCGTGACTGGGTGAAATACCTGAGATCATTAGATGATGCCTTCCCCAAGCAGGGATCCGGGGACAAGGTATTTAGGCAGAGGAGGTGGGAGTGGCATGTGCAAAGGTCCTGAGGTAGGAAGTCTGAAGTGTGTGTAAACGTCACTGGATATTAAAATGGAACTACTTCAGTCTCGGTTTTGGATGAGGCCCTAAGACCACAGATGCCGACCACACCTGTATTCCAAGGTGAGGGGTGAGACCACCCAAGCAGGATTTGCAAAGGAGGCAGTGAGAACTGGCCTGGCAGCCCTTAGCTTACCAGACACCACTACTTTAAAAGAGGTTGGGAAGGTCAAGAGGGCGCTGGAGATGAGGAGGGGAGTTTTGGGGGGAGCTGTTAGGGTTCTGAGAGTCCCCCTACCAAAAGAGAAGGGCGGGGTGCCTGCCTTTCCTTCAAGTTCAGGAAGGGAGGTCGTGTTCAGCAAGACCACTGGAGAGCTAGCTATGTGTCCCCTGGGTGCGTGAGCCTCGGGGTGCACAACGATGATTCGTGACTCACTTGGGAAAAGCCAGATGATATTGTGGGGGAGAGGTGGTGTTTTTTGGGGCAAAGTGTCTCCCCGGGACCAGCTGTGGGCCACAGAGGGAGGGGACTGATGAGGAGGGTCCCTGGGGGGCGAGGAGACCTCGGCATGAAGCAGCTAGAGACACAAGACAGGAGGGGAGGACCAGTGTGGAATCCCCTGAGGCGAATCCCACCAGACCAGCCAAAGGAGCTGCAGGTGGGGTAAACGAGTCAACAGGAGGGCACTAGGGTGGACCCTGATCCAAGGTGACTGGTGCCCTTATCAGAAGAGGGCATTAAGACACACAAAGCGACACGAGGGGGCACACGTAGCAGAAAGACCGTGTGAGGACACAGGGAGAAGGCACCTATCACCCACTAATGGTCCTGGGTCACCTTTGCTCTTGATGGGGCAGCTGGCCAGCCTTCTAACCCCTGGGCTCTCCTCTGCAACCTTTGCACAGGCCGTTTCCTCTGCCTTGAATGCCCTCCCTTGTCTAACTCCCACCCATTCTCCCAGGCTGGGCCCAATAGCGCCTCCTCCAGGAAGCCTTCCTGGGCCCTCCCCTGCACTTCCATGGGCCTCTGGGCTTCCCTAGTGTCGTAATCAGTTTCCTGGATGGTCTTCCCTACTGGACTGAGAGATGCTAAAGAGCCGAGGCTGCCCGTGCCATGACCATCTTTCTAAGGGCTTGGAACTTGGGTAAATGGAAGGATGCGTAGAAGGAAGGAAGATCGGGAGGCCTGGAACCACCCTCCCCAAAATGCACCTCACTGGAGCTGAGCATTGCTGGCTGTCAGAGTGGTGAGGACTTGGAAGACCCCCTGCGCCAACCTTCTCTTCGGCACGTGGGGAAGCCAAGGCCCGGAGACGCGAAGTTGCTCGCCCAAGGTCACAGGGATCAGACAACCGTGACGGGTCCCAGAGCTCCCGTCTCCCAGCCCAGTGCTCCTGGCACGATGCCGTGGCTTCAACCCCCACCCCTTGGCCCTCTTGACAAGTAGAGTTTAATTATTTACGACGGCGCTTTATAGCTGCGGGTGAACCCACCGGAACATATTTCGTAGAAGTGATGAAGGCTCAGTAATGCGAGACCTCGCTGCAGCTCCCGTCACTAAATCTTGGCCCAGGAGTCGGGCAGACTGCGTCGGCATTTTTTTTCCTTCTCTCTTTGGGAGAATTACAGGGTTTGCAGATTGGGGTGGTTGTGGCACAAGGCGTATCCAGGACATTCTTTCTCATTTAGGGGGAAAGAATCAGGCCTCATGGAAGCAGAGTCTGAATCCCCCAAGTGGGGATCAGAACAGCGTGGCAGCTACAGGCCCCCCGACACCCCTCAGAGGTGTCACACTTGGGGCAGGCAGGATGCTGTCATGGAGCGCCCATTGCGCCCCCCGCCCTGGGAGGGCGGAAGAGACACAGCAAAGTGGAACTGGGGAGAGAGGGCCAGCCGGGGAGTCAGCGACCCACGTCTCTTCTCTACCTCTCTGGGCCTCAGTTTCCCCATCTGTAAATTAGGGAGCTGGAAGAAACTTGGCCTCTCTTATTTCCTTCTACAACATTCCAATCTTTTTCCCAGCAATAATAACAGTGAGATGACAAGTTTATTCTAAGAAGGCACCTGTGCTGTGGGCTCCCCATAGGCTCTCACTGATCATCTGCCACAACCCCTCAGCAGACCAAACTCCAGTTTGCAGACGAGGCAGAAGAAGGTCAAGTGACTTATCCAAGGTCACAGCATGAAGAGCAACAGAGTCAGGATTTGAACCCAGGCCTTCCGGCTCCAGAGAGCACGCCTTTACCCACCACTCTACAAGCTTTGCACTGAACACTTAACAATGGGCCAGGTGCGGTGACGGGCACCTCACACGCTCATTACATCTTCCCCACAATGACGAGGTGTGTTTTCTCATCCACACATCTAAATGAGAACACTGGGACCCACAGTGAACCCAGATTTGGAACCTGGGTCTCCCTCCTAACAACACAGCCTCAGGTCCCTCCACCCCGCTTTTCTGTTGCCCCAGTACTCCGAGATAAGTTCCCTGGACTCCAGCAGCTACAGTCGGGTTGAGAGATATAAAGTTCAGCCTCCCCAAAATATCTGAGACACAAAGATGATGCCCCCACTCACTGCAGGCAAGGGCCAGGGGTACAGATCTAGCTGGGCAGGTGATGGTGTTTTGAGGCAGATTGAAGAGGAAGAAAGATGGGCCAGCAGAAGGCATGGAGGTAGTGAGGTGCGGGAAGGCGGTGGAGGCATTTAGATGGAGGGTGTGCCCGCAACATTTCAGCATTTGGGAGGAAGGTTGACAGAGCCTTAAAATGATGGGATTTGGGAAGGGAAGATGGGGTGGTGAGGTCAAGGGTCTAGACAGCGAGCCCCTCAGGGACAGGAGCCATTCATCTGCGAATCTCCAGTGCCTAAGACAAGTAGGTGCTCAAAAAATGGAAGGAAACGTTAAATAAGATGACCTGATTGGGACCTTGTTTGCTACTAATAAGTGGGCAACCTTGAGTGTATCCTGTCACCTGTCTGGGCTTCTTCCTTATCTCTATAATCAGACCCATCTCCCCACGGCAGAAAGTTCTACCAGGCAGCTACCTAAATACATAATCCTGCAGGTGAGAGGCTTTCAAACCTCCTAGAAAGTCAGTTCAATAAATGTACGCACAAGACCATGCCAATATTTAACCCAATGCCAGAAAATTCTGCCGGCAGCTAATCTAAATACATCCTGCTGGATGTTGGAGCCACATCATTTTGCTTGGTCCTCAGGAGAGAAGGAAGAGCTGGCTGCCCATTCTCTGTGCAGATTACAGACCTACTCTCAGGAAAGGAAAATTCAATCGTTCATTTATTCAACAAACATTTATTCAGAAGGTACTATTGCTGGCACTGTTCTAGGCACAGGGGATACACCATTGAACAAAACGCAAAGTCCTGCCTTTGCGGTGCTTATATTCTAGTGGAGAGACAAACTTATATACACACACAGACACATATATGTTTTTTGGGGTTTTTTTTTGTTGTTGTTGGGAAAGATTCGCCCTGACCTAACATCTGTTGCCAATCTTCTTTTCTTTTTTGTTTTTCCCTCCCCAAAACCCCAGTAGTACACAATTGTATATTCTAGTTGTAAGTCCTTCTAGTTCTTCTGTGTGAGCTGCCGCCACAGCATGGCTACTGACAGACAGGTGGTGTGGTTCTGCACCCAGGAACCGAGCCAGGCCACCGTGTTCCAAAGTGGAACATGCCGAACTTTATCCACTAGGCCATCAGGACTGACTCAGAGGCAAATTTATATTTTGAAAAATAAAGCAAGGAGAGAAAAGAGAAGAGGCATGGGGGCTGTTACTTAACGTGGGATGTCGGGGTCAGAGAAGTCCTCTCTAGTGAGGTGGTGTTTGAGCAGTGGAAGAAGCAAGAGAATGAGCCACCAGACGTCTGGGGAACGTACTCCAGGCGGGGGAACAGCAAGGACAAAGGCCTGGGCGACAGCACAGCTGGCGAGACGGAAGACCACTGGGGAGGCCGGTGGGGCTGGAGGGCAGCGAGGAGGAAGAGGGGGAGGTCAGAGTGTAGCAGGAGCCACACCAAGCAGCGCCTTATAGCACACAGCGGGAACATCGGCTTTTACTCTGAGTGAAATGGGAGCCAATGGAGGACTTCTAAGCAGAGGGGCCTTTTTATGCAGAGCGTGATGTGACATCACATTTGACAAGCTCACCTCAGCCATCACGTCCATTGAGAATAAACTGCATGATGGGGGGTGGGGGGCAAAGTTGGAAGCACCCAGGCACGTGCGAGTCCCTTGCAGGAACCCAGATGAGAGACGATGGCTGCAGTGGCGGCTGTAGAGTGGGTGAGAAGTGGCTGTTTCTGGATTTATCTTGAAGTCAGAGACAACAGGAAGATTATTTATTGCTGCTCTGGCTTATCCAAGGTGAATCGGACTTTCAAGGTCTTGGCCACCAGGTCAACGGTTTTGCTAAGAGGCGTCTTTGGCTGACATTGACATTCTCTCTTTGACTCTAATCTGCCAGAAGCTAGAAGAGAAGAGGCTTTTCACATTAAAACTGTTAACCACCTCAGGGGAGGTATGAGCCAGAGAGGGGACAGCTTGCAGGAGAGGCCAGCTCTGCTGAGCCTGGTCTGAGAGGGGCTGTGAAACTCTTGGGGGAGTCAGGCCTTCCTGAAGGGTCCATCTACATCTGGCAAGATCCTGCTACACTGCAGCAAACTCACAGCCTCTGGCATGGCCAATAACCCCAGAATGACAACTGTGGCAGTTAATGCCAACGAGCCCCCCATTAGACCAGCCAAAATGAAGATTAGTAATAATTATCACAATCACAATAACAACAATAACAATAATAGCAGCCAGCATTCATTGCACATTTACTAAGAGCCAGGCACTGTGCTAAGCATTTTGCTTACAGTAGCTCACATAATCTCTATACACCATGAGATAGGTACTATTATTATTCCCATTTTATAGATAAGGAGTTTGAAGCTCAGAGATACTAAGTAATCAGCCTAATGTCACACAACTAGAAAATGACAGAGCCAGGGCTGAAACTCAGGTCTCTATAACTGCTCCTTCGGCCCTTTACAATTCCCTGCTGACCAGCTCTCACTCACTGGACGGCCCTCCCAGGACTCACCACCCAGACCCACCTCTCATCATCACATCACCATTGGCCCCTGGCTCCACCATCCCACCCTTCTCTTCTGAGGCAGGCCAGCCCTCAACACCCACCCCCTCGATCCACATGCTCCCACTGACTCCCTGCGACAAAGGCTCCACCGTTCCACCATTTCCTACCTGGAGTGGGACACCTTAACTCCAGGTAGAGGGTGTTTGGAAACAGGCACTATTTTTAGAGAGATGAAAGCCAAGTTGGTTGCTTATTGCAAAGAGAACAAACTAATACCTTAGCAAGGCCCTTGGGGAACAATTTTAATGAATATGTAATGACTAAGATGTTATATAAATGATGGGACCACAGGGGATTTTTTCCCCCAACTTTGGATGGCCTCCTTCTGATGGGCCAGGCAATTTGCTAAGTGCATACTCACATAAAACCCTATAATACAAGCAGGGATGATGGCTTATCAGTACTATTCTACAGATAAGGAAACTGAGGCTCAGAAAGACTAAGTAACTTGCCTAGGGCTATACAACCGGTAGGGGTGAAGCAGTGACTCACACATAGGTTCTTTGCATGCTCAGCCCAGTCTCCCCACGATTGTTAAACTGGCTGGGTGAGGGAATGCATCCTGAATCACGTTCCCTTCGGCAGGTTAAACATCACACCTGCAATTTTGCTCTATTTACTTTCAACGAACCCATTCTTCTCTCCATAAATCACACAGCATCCTGCCCTTGTCAGAATCATGAAAGGCCCAATTAACCCTGAATACTGTGGCCCCTTCTCTGCAAATTTCCCCCAAACCCACAGCTTTTCAGGCTGAGAATATTACAAAGCTGGTAGAAAACCAGCCCAGCAAGCAAGCATTTACTCTGTGGTGACCCTGTAGGTGGAGGGGGGGAAACCCACATGCATAAGAAAACCACCCACAGCAGCTAAATTCTGACTGCCAAGCCTTTATTAGTGGTGATAAAAGGCAGCAAAAACAGCGCAGGGCTTTCTACTCCCAGATGGGGGCTGCAGTCCCAGGAATTAGTCATGTTTTGACTGGTAGAGTTATGGAATTTATAATGGAGGCCCTGGAGAAATTAAACACGGATTATGACCAACCCCCTCCCCCAGCCAAATGTCTCCAGTGGGAACAGTGCTGCCAGGCTCCCTTGCCCCCTCCAGCAACCTGGTTTGGTGGGTCAGAGAGCTGGGCGAAGATGGTAAACCCACAGTGCAGGGTTACAGAGGAGGTGGCTCTGGCCTGCTCCCCACCTCCCTGGGATCATGTCCACCCTTCACTGAATCCTGGACAGCGGGAATGAGGTCTACCCTCTGTGTCCTGGGCAGCACCAAGCACCCAGCCACCAGGGTTCAGTAAGGCTCATAGAATGAATCTGGGTCTTCAACCCCACCAGTGTCATCCTTCCTGGGTTCATCTTTCTCTCCCTGGAGGGAGAACCTCAGAACCGAAGGTCAGGAGAAGTGGCCTGAATTTGGGCAACTCCAGTGAACTCAGTCCTAATTAAAGAAATGAGTCGGACCCACCTCTCACACTCTGATTTTAGGGCCTCTTTAAAATGCCAAAGATCCCTAAGAGCAGTTGTATATCAAGATCTGAACATTTTAGTGGAAAAGATCATCAAAAGGACAGGATGAAAAGGAATCTTTGCTAGCAGCATGCATGAGCTTTGGGGCTGTGCTTTGTGACGCCTGTTGATTGCTCCCAGGGTCTTTAATCCTGGTTTCTGATTGCAGATGAGTGACTCAGGGAGAAAATTAACCTTTATTGAGCACCTACTGTGTGCCATGCACTGTGCTAAGCCACTTCATAAACATTCTTCAATTTCACAGAGCCTAGAAAAGGGCTCAGCACAGGGTAGGTGCCTAATAAATATTCATTGAATGGATGAATGACTTTAATCCCCATATCAGCCTTGTGAGGTACACCCTCTTTACAGATGAGGCAGTAGAACCAGAGAGGGGCAGTCCTTTGCACCAGACAACACAGCATGCAAGTAGGGAACAGAGATTCAAGTCTGGGTGTCTGATTCTGACACCAGAGCTCTTTCCCGGCAGCCATGGTTCCTCCTTTCTCAGCAGAGATTGGCTTCTTGGAACAGGAGATCATGAATGAGGTGAAAGGAAGTGAGAAGCCCGGGAGCTGCCCTGAATTTGCAATGTTGACAGGGGGAGCACATGGGGAGATGTTCGGGATTTGCAGTGCTGAAAGAAGGAGCACAGGGGGAGCTGTCCGGGATTTGCAGTGCTGAAAGAAAGAGCACAGGGGGAGCTGTCCGGGATTTGCAGTGCTGAAAGAAAGAGCACAGGGGGAGCTGTCCGGGATTTGCAGTGCTGAAAGAAAGAGCACAGGGGGAGCTGTCCGGGATTTGCAGTGCTGAAAGAAAGAGCACAGGGGGAGCTGTCCGGGATTTGCAGCTGAAAGGGAAAGCACAAGGGGAGCTGTCCGGGATTTGCAGTGCTGAAAGGAAGAGCACATGCAGAGCTGTCCAGGATTTCCAGTGCTGAAAGGAAGAGCACACAGAGCCAAGCACAAACTCCCAGCTGGGGCAGGGCACATCTTGCCCTCAACACGAATTCATCTCACTCTCTCACCTTGGAGACCACTCTCCCCAAGTCCCACACTCTAGGCTGCCTCTCCTGCCACCACCCAGGCCTGGGTGGTAGTTGCTCTAAAATTGACAACTACCAGACATCTGCCAGACAGTAGGAAGGAAGATGTGTTGGCCCCTCAAACCCACCACAACCCCAAAGAATCACCAATACCAAATTCCCATCTAAGGCATCAGAGAGGAGCAAGATCCTGGACAATGCAGAATATTCAGCCTAGAGTCTAATGGAATGCGTATTTTTGTGATTTATGTTATTGCTCTGGTCTGGTCCCTCTCTGGGCCATTCTCCAAGTTATACCCAGAGCTCCAATTCTTCAAGTGACGTCATGACTCTGCTTACAATTCTGACAGGCCTCCTCATCATGCTCAGGATGAAGTCTTCACTCTTGGTGTGACACTCAATGTCCTTCAAGAGCTGGCCCTACCTACCTCCACCTTCTTGTGTCCCCACTCCCTACTGCCTTATTCTCCAGCCATCCTGAATGCTCCATTTATTTCATTCCCCATTTCAGCTTGTCAAAGGCAGCTATGGGGCTGCTATCAGGGACAAGCATTCCAAACAAAAGGAACAGCTCGTGCTAAGTCCTGCTCCTCCGGCGAGAGTCATCTCAGGCATCACTTCCTATGGAAGATGCCTCTGGTTGACTGCCTCTCCTGTAGCCACTCACTCTCCATCCCTGTCATACCTCTGTGTACAGAATGTGATTCTTCTCTGTCACTCAGACAAGGAAAGAATTTACCCTGCAATGCCTCCTCCTGTAAAGCAAGCTAGCACTTTACGATGTTTTGTTCATTTTGTATCACTATCACCTACCTGCATATAAGCAAGTAAAAGTAAACAGAAGAGCCATGTTTTTTCCTAAGGACTTGGTGTGTGCAGAAATAATTACAGCTAACCTTTATGTGTCTGGCACTTGCTAAGTGTTTTATGTATATTAACTCATCAAACCCATATCGTAATCATCAAAACCACCCTGAGGTAGGCATCTTCATTAGGCCCATTTTATAGATGGGGAAACTGAGGCACAGGAGATCAAGTAACTTCCCCCAAGGCAACAGAGCCAGAAAGCAGCACAGGAAGGATGATAATTCAGACAATCTGGCTTCAGAGTCCAAGCTTTTGTCCATTTCACCACATGGCTCTCTCAAGAAAGGGGATCTAGAGGTGGGAGCAATGAAAGTCTCTTCTAGAGCCAGGAGGGTACTAGTGTTACATTGACTTTGTTTTCTGTATCAGAAGAACCTAAAGTTTCTACCAGGGTTATCTCAGGGAACTTGGGCTCCAACCCCCCCCCCAAACCCAAACACAAGGGTGCCAAGCCCCAGCCTTGGCCACAGAAACTGGCAGAACTGTACTCTCACAGCTGGGAATGGCCCGCCTAGGGGCCCTTCCCTTTGTCCCCTCCTCCAGCCCTCCCCAGCTGCCAAGACCCTGCCTCCCACCCCTCTGCACCTGGCTGGCCCTGGCAGACAGCCTCAGACCCCTCATGGAGGATAAGCTTCTCCCAGCTCTGAGCAGCTGCCAGGCCATGCTAGAGCCGCAGGCGTCTTCTGGGCACCACTCGCCACCCCGCCGGGCCTAGTGTGCCAGCAGTGTGGCATTCGGTTGATGGCCCTGCACAGCCCCATGGAGCTGCTATTTTTAATTTAATTGGAGAGTCAGAGGAGAGAGATGGTACCCAGAGAGGGAGTTTTAAAAGCTTTCAGGGTGGGGGAGGGGGGAGAGAAAGCGAAGAAAAGTTCGTAATTATACCCCAGGCAGCCAGATTTGATGCTTGAACAGAAAGGTTAAAAGTTACATTTGGAATAAAATGAGAAAGAGTTCTGATGACAGTTGCCCAGAGCTAAATAAGGCAAAAAAAATACCCCTTGCCCATCTTTTCTCAGCTCCTTCTTCTCCATCAGACTCACTTCTGTGTTTCCCTGCTTCTGCCTTTTAAGGCTCAGGAGTACACAAACAGACCAGTTTGGAGCACAAAGATCACTGCTCAGCATGTCAACACCTGATTGCCACCCAAAAGCAGACTTCACTCATGCCTGGATAAGCCACACGTCTTCATCCCTCAGGCCAAGAAGTCCAACAGGGCCCAGAAAACTGGGAAGGTGGTCTGGCACTGTGGGTAACAACATAGGCTTTAGTATGGATGGACCTAGGTTCAGATCCCTCCTCTGCCAGAGGACACATGCTGTGGGTCAGCTCACCCAATGCCCACGGGCCTCCTGTTTCTTTTAGCTACCTCTAAGTAAAGAGACATAAACAGAAGTCTGCTGGGTGAGGCTTTCCTAATATAAAGAGAGAGACTCAGATGGCACACTCCTTTCACCCTTCCTTTTCCCGCAGAGAATACAGGTGTGATACCTGGAGCTACTGCAGCCATTTTGTGACCATGACGCAACACACTCGACAAAGCAGAAAAATGGAAAGATAGAAAGAGTCCTTGATGTTGTCGATCTACCACAGCTTGACTGGGCTGCCTCCTTGTTACCTGAGATAAATCCCAATGTTTCAGCCATTTTTAGTCTAGTTTTCTAGGAATGCTGAAGCCATTCCTAACTGTGACTCTCTCATTAGCCTGAGCTTGAGTGTGAACTTGAGCAAGTGCTTAACATTGCTAAGCTTCAGTTTTCCTATTTGTAAATGCGGATGAAGAGGACCCATTTCACAGCGTACATGTGAGAACCAAATGTGACTCCATTTGTAAAGCACTCACCACAATGCCTGGCAAGGCACAGTGGCTGCTGTTGTTATTAATACTCTAGATTAACAGGAGAGCAATATCAAATTATAAAATTTAAAGTGACAGCTCATATTTCAGTAGCACTTTCTAGTTTTCAGAGACTTCTCATCCCACATCTGAGCTCATCCTCAACCCCAAATCTCTGAGAGGAGGAAGTATTACTCCATATTTTACATGTGACAGACTCAGAGATGTTAAGTAATTTGCCCAAGGTAGCTTAGCTAATGGCAGGACCAGCCTGTAACTCATACTTAACCCCAAGGCCCTGGGGTCTGTGCCAGGCTAGTTCTGAGCAGTTCCCCTAAAGAGTCATCATTCTAGGCCCCCACTTCTTCCCCTGGGACCACTAATATCTCAAGTTTGGGGATAAAGTTGTGGCTGAGAGAATACGGTTCATGTGTCAAAGACAGTTTAGCTGGACTCTGGCCTCTAAATTCCTCCTCTTGTCCCTGAAACATCTGGGTTCCTTGGGCTTCCATCCTCCAGCCACCATACTTGTTACTCGATTGTAGCTAACACTGGGGAACCAAGAGCCCCTTTCAGAAGCAGCCACATAACAGGCCCAGACTGGATTTGAACCCCACTTCTGCCACTTACAAGAAAAAGTATTTGTTAAATAAATAGTAGTTTACGACTCCTTTCTCTGTATTAGTCAGAGAATGCAAAATAGCTGCTGTAACAAACAACCCCCAAATCCCACTGGTTGAGTATAGTAGATTCTTCCTCATGTCCCAGTGCAGCGCAGTTTGGGGAGGGGGCTCTGTTCCACCCAGTCCTTCAGGCTCCTTCCATCTGCAGCTCTGCCACTGGATCCTCTGCATCCCACAGGCTGATAGGACTAGTTTAAGGGCCAGGTACACTGAACTTGCCAGAACCCACGGTGTGGTCATGTGGCCCCACTGAACTGCCAGGGGTACTGGGAAGTGTAACCTCACAGTGTGCTGAGGAAGAAGGGGGCACAGTCACCGACGGTCCCCAGTGGCCTCCATCTCAGTCCTCCCCGGGAAAGTAGGCATCCCTCCACACACCCCAGATCACATGACCTTGTTATATTTGATTCATTTCATTCGTCATCATCTGAAATATATTTACTTATTTATTGCCTACGTCCCCACAGAAGACTGTAATCTCCTTGAAACCAGAAACCTCATGTATCTTTTTCACCTCAAAGTCCCCAATGTCTAGCATAGTACCCGGCACATACTAGGTTCTCAAAAATGTTTATCAAATATTACACTAACAGGAACTCAAACTTTAACAGAATACTGGGACATCTGGGATGAATGGAGAGAACGTGGCAGTGGAACGGGAGGCTCTAGGCTCGTATCCACTCTGCTCAGTGGTAACCACTGCTCATAGGCCCCCAAATTCCTCAGAGGCTGCCCTGGGCCCACCCTGGTCCCTCCATACTTACACCCCCTGGGTCTCCCCAAGGGACTGCCCACCCTACCGCCATCCATCACAGAAGCCAGCACTGGTTCCGAACAAGTTTATTTGCATATATAAAACAAGACCTGGCCACAGGTGAGAAGAGCCCTCTAGGCTCACATGCAGCAACTCCTCCCTGGCCAGAAAGAGCATCTAGGACCAGAAACTTCAACTCTCCTCATCCCCACCCTCTCTATTCCCTATTCAAAAATAATTCTCTCTTGCCCCAGTTAAAACCTATTCAACTAAGAAGAACGGGATAACCCAAGGGAGATGCCAGTGAAAAACAAGTGGCTTTTAGGCATAGAGATGGCAGCTGGCAGCTCCCACCCCAATGACAGATCATCCCTGGAAAAACTGTCCCCTGGAGGGCTACCAGGGATGACACCCTGTCCTCCTCTCATGGGTGAGATCCCACTCTTGAAACAAGATAAAACTCTAGAACCTAAAAAAAATCTTCCATGACCTTAGAATTCCAAAGCCAGCTAACCCCACTCCTGCCCAGACCCTTTCACTGAAATTAATCCACCCAAGCCTATCTGACAGGAGCAGGGCCCAGAAGCCAGCCAACAGGTCACAGCCTCAGACTCTCTTCATACTCCTCTTTGGTCATCCACTCAGACTTGTAGGTAGACAGATGAGCCACAACAGATGCTCCTAACCAGACACTAAAGTTTCTGTTGGAACCCACCCATACGGTGGTCTTGGTGGAGCAGAAATGATGTTCGATCAGCTCCTTGTACAGGCGCTTCGTGAAGCCCGGATAGAGGGTGTTCCCCCCGCAGGCCACCACGTGGGAGATGAGCAGTGGGTGCAGAGAGGCTTCGCAGGTCTGGATGGAATCCAAGACAGCCTGAGAGATGCTGGGCCCCTCCAGGTCGAACACCTGGGGGCTGAAGAACATCTCGGGAGCCAGCCGCTGCATGGGGGTCAGCTCCACGGGGGTGCCATCCGGGAGCTGATAGGTGTTGTTCTCATCTGAGCCATTGGGCAGGCTCTGACGGAAGTCCAGCGCCTCCCCCAGATTCTGCGGCACGTAGCACTTGTTCATCTGAGTGTTGGTGACCGTGTCCAGCTGAAACAAGTTGTGTTGGTTGCTATCTTCCTTAAAGAGGCTCTTGAAGAGGTAGGCGGAGAGATCCTGGCCCGCGAACTCCAGCGTCTTACCACTGGGCTGTAAGGGGTGGCCCAGATGGAAAGGCTGCACGCGGGTCAGGCCGTAACCAGAATCAACCACCACGCCGGTCAGCAGGCCAGAGGCGTACAGGGACATCTCCAGCTGGTCGGCCAGGAGTATGGACCGGACATCCAGTAACTCAAACATAATCTGCAAGAAGGGGAGAAGACTGACACACTCAGGGTGTTTTCTCCAAACCAAGGGCCCTGATTCATTTCTGTTTTCCCCAAGACCGTGCTGGGGGCTCAGCTCCCAAAACTGAAATCAGCACAGAACTGCGTCCTCGAGGGACTGGGGGGCTGCCCCAGGACATTGGTCCCAGGACCCCTGGAGCTCATGCTGTGGGAATAAGGGATGGGCTCTAGAGGGTTAGAAAGAGGCAGATTTGCCCTCAGGGGCTGGTTTCATGTGGGGTTTTCAGCACTCCACATGGTGGAGGGGTGGGAAGAGCCATCAGCTGCAGGAAATGGGCTGAGATGCCGGGCTCTGCGAGCAGTGGGGGGACTGGAGGGGGAGCACAGCCAGGAGGCAGATGTGCCGGCTGAACCATTTCTTTGGAAGAGGGAAGAAGAAATAAGCAACAAGTGCAGCATCTTCGCCACTGCCTCCCAAATGGAGGAGTACAAAGAAAAAGAAAACATACGCCCACCTCCTGGTAGGTGAAGCCTTAGTTTTTTTAGAATAAAAACTTTTCAAACATCAAGACAAAACTAGAATTCTAATATTTAGGGTTTGGCCAAGTCCCTAGGCTGATTTACCCCCCACGCCCGTCACCCCCTAGATCTTTACAGAGCACCCCCACCGCCTCCCCAGTTCCCCGGCTCTGGCTACATCCTCAAGTTTCTGATGCTATAGATGAAGAAACGCAGCAACTGTCCCTCCTGCTACAGCCTTTGGAGACTCACCTCCCTCTTTAGGCCCCGGCAGGCCCATCTTCTGCCCTGAGCGGGAGGGAGCTGCCTCGGTTCCCATGCTCAGAATATTGCCCCTCCACCATCCAGTTCCCTAATAGAAGCCAAGGTCCTCCCTTTCAAATAGAAAATCAAATATGACTCCCCCACTTAAAACTCTCCAGCAGGTTTCTATTCATTTAGAGCAGGGGTTGGCAAACATTTTCTGTAAAGGGCTAGACAGGATCGCCAGATTCAGCAAATAGAAATATAGGCTGCCCAGTTAAATCTGGCTTTCAGATAAACAGCAAATAATGTTTTAGTGTAAGTATGTCCCATGCAATATTCGATATTCGAGACATACTTACACTAAAACATTATTTGCTGTTTATCTGAAATTCAAATCTAACTCGGTATCACATATTTTATCTAGCAAACCTACAGTAATAAATATTTTAGGCTTTACAAACCTATACAGTCTCTCTCACAACTACTCAACTCTGCTGCTGCAGTGTGAAAGCAGCCACAGACGATATGTAAATGAGTGGGCGTGGCTATGTTCCAATAAAACTTTATTTATAAAATCAGATGGTGGGCCAAACTTGGCCCACTGGCTGTAGTTTGCCAACCCTTGATTTAGGGTAAAATCCAAGTGTTTCCCACAGCCCACCAGGACTGGAAGGTCTGTCCCCTGCTGACTTCATCTTCCTGTGTCCCTCCTGCCACCTTCCTTAGTTCGCTGGGCTCCAGCCTCATTGGCTGAAATCATCTCCTTAGAGAAGCTCTCCCTCATTACCCTCTTCGAAGGGGTTCCCTCTATCCCCACCAGCCAGCTATCACCCCATTTCATTTTGCTTTTAGAACTAATCGCTCTCTGGATTTTTACTTGTTAACTTATTCATGGTCAAGTCTTCCCCCATAACATAAGCTCTTTAAGGGCTAGAACATGATCTGTGAACATTTATGGAATCCATGAACGAATACCAGGTGTCTCTCCCAGAAGCACCCTTTCCACAGAGTATTTTACCTGCTGCGTCTCTACCTGCAGGAGGAGCCCCCTCTTGCCCAGCACAGTGCTGGGCACACACTAAGTACTCAGTAAACATCTGTGGGGCAAATTACTTAGAAAGCAGAGTTCCTAATGCCCAGTCATGTCTGAACACATAGTGCCAGGCTGCTCCCCTCTCCCCAGTAAGGGCAGCCCCGAGAAGGCCTTACCTCCAGGGTCTTCTGTCGGTCCACAGGCTCCCTCAGGGGGGACTCTGTGACTATCACAGGGGAGTCCTCGTGCTCCCGTCTATGTGTCTCCAGGACGAAGGACCAGATGTGCTCCACGCCCTCCCAGTTGAGGACACGGCCACGCTGGACGGGGTAGCTGAAGGTGTCAGGATGGTAAATGTCGATGCCCAGACTCACGCGTCTTCGGGCGTAGCTGGGGCCGGGGTTCTCCCTGCACGGAATGTAGTTCACAACGCTCGGGAAGACCATCTGGGGCTCATTCCACCCGGACAGGCCAGCCTTCAGAAAGCCAGACCCGTGGTCGATGATAATGGTTCTCGCGGCCATGGCAGAGGCAGAGGAGGGAGAGGCCTTCCGGACTTGGCTCCTCAAAGATGTTTGACAGACTAGGGCCACCTATGGAGGGAAAGGATGGGGGTTGTGAACCCATTCTAGGCCCCCGTGGGCTGCTTCCCACTCTCCACCCCAGAGTCAAACCCCAGGCTCCCTTGAAGCCTATCTGTTCCCCCTTCCAAGACTTTACACAAGCTGTAACCTGCTCCTGGAATGTTCTTCCCGTCCCAGACTCCCAATCGTCCTACAAGGCCCACCTAATGGGCCCCCTCTGGAAAGTCCTGCCAACCCCTCCTTCCCACCAAGCTTCTCTCGTGGCACTTTGCACACTCCTCTACTACACCAGGCGGGCACTTCCACTCCACAGGAGCAGAGGTTGGGCCCTGTTACTCTTTGCAGACTCGGCAAGAAGCTTGTCATGCAGGAAGTGCTTGGTGGACGTTGGCTGCCTGACTCAAGGACACACAGAAGGCGAATCATCAGCCTCAGGGCCGCCGCGCTCAACAGCAACAGTGCAGCAGCCACAGCAGCAGGAGTAGTAGGAATAATAGTGACGATGACAACGACAATGACGATAATGACGACAGCTACAGCTACCATTCCTGGAGTACACACCCGCCATTTAGTACTATCAGGAACATTTGCATATTAGGTTGAACTATGTAAAATTGCCATTTGTGTCAGTCAAAAAGGATCAAACACCAGCAATTTCATGTGGTTTGACCCGATACTGGACTCAATCTTTAAAGCAATCTTAAGACAGCTACCATTGTTACACGCATTTTACAGAAAGGGAAACTGAGGCACAAGGGGGTAAAGTTGCTTTCTCAGGGCCACACATGAGTAAAAGCAGGGCTGAGAGTTAAACCCGAACTAGACTCCAAAGGCCACACTCTGAGCATCAGGCGAGGCATGAAGACGTGGGTTTCGAGTATGAGCTGAGCAGCTAACGTCTTATATAAGGGAGGCTGTAAGCAGGACATCTAAGCACGATGGTCAGTTTCCTTATCTGTAAAGCTGGGGAATGATAACTGCCACGCTAAAAAAATGGTGTGGTCACTGCCTGGTTTCCAGACTTACTGTAAAACTACAGAAGCCGAGACAATGTGGTATTGGTGAAAGGATAGTCACGTAGACCCATGGGACAGAACAGAGAGTCCAGAAATAGACCCACACTAAAAAGGTCGCCTGATCTTTGACAAGGTGCAAAAACAATTAAATTGAGGAAGATGAGTCTTTACAATAAATGATAGGAAACAACTGGATGTCCATATGCAAAAAAATTAACCTTAATACAACATCACACCTTACAAAAAACCAACTCAAAATGGATCATAGACCTACATGTAAAACCTAAAACTATAAAACTTTTTTTAAAATAACATAGGAGAAAATCTTTGTGACCTGAGGTAAGGTAAAGTTTTCTTAGATATAACTTCAATAGCCTGATCCATAAGAGAACAATTTTTTTTTTTTTTGTGAGGAAGATCAGCCCTGAGCTAACATCCATGCTAATCCTCCTCTTTTTTTTTTGCTGAGGAAGACCAGCTCTGAGCTAACATCTATTGCCAATCCTCCTCCTTATTTTTTCCCCCAAAGCCCCAGTAGATAGTTATATGTCATAGTTGCACATCCTTCTAGTTGCTGTACGTGGGATGCGGCCTCAGCATGGCCAGACAAGTAGTGGGTCGGTGCGCGCCCGGGATCCGAACCCGGGCCGCCAGTAGCAGAGCGTGTGCACTTAACCACTAAGCCATGGGGCCGGCCCAAGAACAAATTGATAAACTGGACGTCGTCAAATTTAAGAACTTTTGCTCTTCAAAAGATGCTGTTAAGAGAATAAAAAGACAAGCCATAGACTGGGAGGAAATATTTATAAATCATATATCTGATAAAGACCTTGTATTCAAAAAATATAAAGAATTCACAAAACCCAATAATAAGAAAAACAACCTAATTTTTTTTAAATGAGCAAAAGATTTAAACATTTCACAAAAGAAGATAGATGGACGGCAAATAAACACATGAAAAGATGCTCAACATCATTAGTAATTAGGAAAATGGAAATTAAAACCACAAGAAGATACCACTACATACCTATGAGAATGGCTAAAGATAAAAGCTGGCTATACCAAGTGCTGACGAGGCAGAGGAACTGAAACCTTCAGACACTGCTGGGGAATGTGAAAGAGCACAACCACTTTGGAAAACAGTCTGGAAGCTTCTTAAAAAGTTAAATTTATACCTACCATTCAACCTAGTATTTCTACTCCTAGTTTATTCACCCAAGGGAAACAAAAGCTTACGTTCACACAAAAACCTTTACGCACATGTTTATGGTAGCTTTATTCATAATCACCAAAAACTTGAAACTATCTAAATATCCTTCAACTGGGGAATGGAAAAAGAAATCTCCATTCAATGGAATAATACTCAGCAATAAAAAGCAACAAGTAACTGATACACCCAATAACATGAATAAATCTCAAATGTATTAAGCTGAGTGAAAAAAAGCCAGACCCAAAAGGCTACATACTGTATGACTCTACTCATATGACATCCTGGAAAAGGCACAACTGTAAGGACAGAAAACAGATCGGTGGCTGCCAGCACCGGAGGTGGAGAGAGGGGTTGACCACAAAAGATCTTAGTAGAATTTGGGGGTGACGATAGAACTGTGCTATATCTGGATTGTGGAAGTGGGTATATAACTGTATGCATTTGTCAAAACTCTTGCAATTATACGCTAAAAAGAATGACTTTTACTCTAAGTAAAAAAATTTTAAGGGAAAAACCCAGTGGGCACGGGGACAAATGGAGGGTTTATGAAATCGCCTTGTAGAATACAAATTGTCACACAAACAGCAGACTTGGTGCCTTGAATGCACGTGGGTATTTTCTGTAAGACAGACATCCAGGGAGGCCACTCAGCCGATGGCTGCATTCTGGGGCTGGCCCTAGCCAGTGGCTCCCCATCGTCACCAGCCTTGGGGCACTGATTAGGCTTCACTGCCTCTAATTAGCTCTGACATCAGATGGGGGAGGGCAAAAAAGAAAGAAATGCAGTTGAGGCGCTGGTCTCCTTTCTCGCCTGCTGGCAGGCTGAGTAATGGATTCCTCACACTCAATCACCCAGAGTGATGGAGAACCAGGGCCTACTTGACATTCTGGGAAGCGGGCTCTGCCACGGACCTCCCCGTCGCAAGAGCAGGGTGACTGATAAGTGCTTCCTTGGCCCTGGCATTTGGAATCACAGGAGACATTGGAGGGTGATGTCCACTGTGGCTGTCGATCAGGATGTCCACTGAGGGGGACTCCAGCCTGGAGACCAACTGACCTGGCCTGGGAGCACGAGGGTCGGGGGAAGGGGGCCATTCCTCCCCTGGACTATGACTGTAGGAAGAAAGTTGGATGGCTCCAAGAGCCAGCTCCAAGGATAGAGATAAAATCTACATATTCAAAAGTATTTTTACTGAGTTACCTATTCTACAAATCCTTACTGAGCACCCACTATGTACCAAAAACCATTCTAGACTAACATAGTTCCTGCCCTCCCAGAGCTTACATTCTACTGAGAAAGACTGTCAGTAAGCACCAGATCAAATGTGTCACACCAGCGAGGGTTAGTACAACGAAGAAAAAGAAAACCTGATAAGAAGAACAGGGATTATAAGGGACACAGAGGAACGATGTTATCCTAAATAGGGAAATCAGAAAAGTCCTCTCTATAAGGTGACATTTGAGTAGAGAACTGAACGGAGTGAGAGAATAAGGCATATGATTACATGGAAAAGCATTCCAAGCCAAAGGAACAGCAAGTGCAAAGGCCCCGAGGAAGAAGCTGCTAGATGTGCTCTAGGAACAGGCAGGAGGCCAGTATAGTGGAGATGTAGTGGGCGAGGGGAAGGGTGTTGAAGATCTCGGGTGGGTCTCGCAGGCCTTTGTATTGTGCTTAGACACGTGGGAAACCACTGGGGGTCTGAACAGAGGAATGACATGCTCTGACTTGAGTTATAAAAGGACCACTTGGGCCGATATGAAGAATAGAGTGTAAAGGGCAAGAGAAGGGGCAGGAGATGGAAAGGAAGGACGTGAGAGATGACGGTGGCCTGCACTAAGGTGCCTAAGGCGGTAGCAGTGAAGAGGATGAGAGGTGGTCAGAATCTGCATGTGTTAAAGACAGACTGATACAACGATGTAGGAGATGAGATGAGGAAGGAAGGACGACGCCAAGAGTTTTCACCTGAAAAGCTAGAACGAGTTATGCATCTACTGAGATGGAGAAGACTATAGAAGGAACAGGTTTGGAGTAGGGAGGAAAATATTTTGGATGTGATAAGAGTTTGAGATGCCTATTAGACACCCAGGAATATGTCTGAATGCAGAATTTACGGACATCTGAGCTGGAGACATCACTGGGAATCACTGAATGAATGGAATTGCAAGTTATGGGACTGGATAAGATTACGAAGGGACTCAGTGTAGATAAAGACTGATGCCTGAGGGTATGCTAAGGTCTGGAGGCTGGGCCCTGAGAAAGATCCAGAAAAGAGGGTGAGAAAGAGGAAGGGAGGGAAACCAGAGGGAGTCGTGTCTCCGAGGCCAAGCAGAGAAACTATTTCAAAAAGAGAGGAATCGAATGTGTTGAGAAATTAAGATGAAGACAAAGAAATTTTGGATTTAGCAACACAGAAATCATCAGTAGCCTCGGCAACAGAGGTTCATTGCAGTGGTGAGGAGAAAAGTCTGAGGGGTGGGAGGCTGAGAGAGGTTCTACAAAACTGGCCCCTGTCCTGCCAAAACATCAGCAGTGTGCAAAACCAACAGTGTTAAAGAACGTTCAAAAGTGAAGGACATGGCCACCCACATGATGTACATTTTCTGATCCTGGATCAGAAAAAAAATACCATAAAGAGCATTAATGCAGGCTTCTGGTACCAGTCAAGATAGAGTAATAAGCCCACTACAGCCCTCTCTCCCATGGAAGATAACTAACAATTCAGACGAAATACAAAAAGTCCCTGAGGACTCCGAAAAGCAAAACAGGCAGATTGAGGAGAAGAGTCAAAACTTAGGGAAGCAACTCACATAGGAGTGAGGTTCTCGTTTGTTCTATTTTCCTCTTTTCTCTGGCAGTGTTGACCTGAGGCAAGTTCCCATCAGAGCTTCAGGAGTGGGTGACTCACAGCTAAGACTAAGAGAAAACCCGTCCTTCTGGCCATAAGATCAGGAAAAGTGAATGGAGAGAAGAGAGCAGAGAAAGGATGCCCCTAGTTTTGTGTAAGAACTGCCTAGGTTCCAGGCTCACCTGTGCACGGGGGGGGGGGGGGGGGGGGGGGCAGACTCAAAGCAGCATAGCAAAGGCCTTAGGAGCTGAATTGCATTGGAATTACCACCCACGGAGGAAGACAGATAACGGTGTGAACCCAGCTGAGTTGATGGCATGCTAAACATAACAAAGAAAAACAAATGTTCTCCCAAGGATTTTAACAGAACACAGAGTTTCACAATGTAATACTCAAAATATCCGCGATGGAAACCAAAATTACTCAGCATACAAAGAATCAGGAAAATGTGACTAATTCCATGGGGAAAAGATAAAGATGCCAACCCTGAGCCACCCAGATGTTGGGATTATCAAAGACATTAAAGTAGCTACTATAACTATGCCCATGACGTAAAGGTAGACACACTTTAAATGAATGGGCAAATAGGTGTCTGCAGAGAGAAACAGAAACTACAAAAAGAACGAAATAGAAATTTGAGAAGAGATATACTCAAAATCTGAATTTTTTTTTAATTCTGCTCAATAGTAGAATGGAGATGGCAGAGGAATGAGTAAGAGAAGTTAAGATAGTAATAGAAATTACCCCATCTGAAAAACAGGAGAAAAAATAATTTAATGAAAGAGCCTCAGGGACCTGTGGGGCAATATAGAAAGGTCTAACATTCACGTCATTGAAGTCCCAGGAGGAGAGAAGAAAGATTGGCACAGTAAAAATATTTGAAGAAATAATAGCTAAACATTTCCCAAATTTGGTGAAAGACATAAATCAACAGATTGAGGTAGCTCAGTATATCACAAAGAGAATAAATTAAAAAAAAAAAAAAACAAGCGCAGCACATCATAGTCAATTGCTGAATACCAAAGAATTTTTTAACTATCTTGAAAGCATCTAGAGAAAAATAAAAACATTATATACAGGGAAACAACAACTAGAATGACGACAGATTTCTCATCAGAAAACATAGGGGCCAGAAGACAGGGAAACATCTTTAAAGTGCTGAGAGAAAAGACATGTCAACACAGATTTCTATACCCACCCACCAAAAATATCCTTCAGGAACGAAGACAAAATAAGGCATTCTTAGAAGAAGGAAAACTAAGAGAATAATCACCAGCAGAACTTCTTTAAAAGAGATGCTAATGAGAGTTCTTCAGGTTGAAGGGAAATGATACCAGAACCAGCAACTTCAGGAATGAAGAAATCTTTGTGACCTTATCTTAGAAGATCTAAGTGTTCTTAGATACAACACCAAAAAGCAACAGACATGGTAAATAGCTGGATAATTATAAAAGGATACTTTTCTCCTCTTCAAATACGTATGGCTATTGAAAGCAAAAAATTATAACAACGTCTGATGGGGTTTCCAATGTACGTAGATGTAATACATGTAACTACTATGAAAAGGGTGGTAAGGGAGCCTACGTGGTTACAAGCTCTACACGTTACCTGAAGTGTAAATATTAACTTTAATTAGACTATTAAAGGTTAGGTATGTACATGGTAATCTCAAGAGCAACCAATAAAAAATATAATACAAAGAGATAAAGCCAAAAATCCAGTAGACAAATTAAAATGGAATATTAAAAAATATTTAAATAATCTAAAACATGGCAGGAAAGATGGAACAGAGAAACAAAAGAATGGGAGGGAGACAAAAATGATAGGTCTAGATCCAACCATATAAACAATTACATTAAAATAAAATGTCCCAAGACACATCTCTGAAAGGCAGAGGTGACAAATAGAATAAGAACAACAAAAAGACCTAACTATAGGCTACAAGAAACCCACTTTAAATAAAATGATAAAGATTGGTTAAAAGTAAAAGGATGGAAAAAGATATACCACGTAAAAATAAATCAAATGAGAGCAGCTATCTTAATATCAGAAAAAGTAAACTTCAGAACAAGGAATATTACCAGGAATAAAGACAACATTGCATGGTGATAAAAGGGTCAATTCACCAAAATGACATAACAATCCTAAACATGTACGCATCTAACAACACATATTCAAAGCTCTTTAAGCAAAAACTGAAAGATATGCAAAGAGAAATTGAAAAATCCATCATTCAACTTGTAGACTTCAACTTCTTTTTCAATAATCGATAGAAAAAGTAGACAAGTCAGTTGTTCAGATATTCCGTATCTTTGCCAATTTTCTAACTGGCATTTATAGAACACTCCATCAAACAACAGCAGAGCACACATTCTTTTCAAGAACACATGGAATGCTCACAAAAATAGGCCACATTATAAGCTAAAAATAACAAAATTAGAAATATTGAAATCATATAAAGCACATTCTCTTATGATAAAGGAATTAAACTAGAAACCAAAAGCAGAATGATATTTGGAAAATCCCCAAATATTTGGAAATTAAACAGTGCAAGTCTAAATAGCGCACGGGTCAAAGAAAAATTTAGAAAATATTTTGACCTGAATGAAAATAAAAATACAACCTATCAAAACTTGTGGGATGCAGCTAAAGTGGTGCTTAAGAAACTAGAAAAAGAAGAACTCATTAAACCCAAAACAAGCAGAGGATGGAAATAATAAAGAAAAAAATCACTGAAACTGGAAACAGGAAACCAGCAGAGGAACATCAATAAAACCAAAGGCTGTTTCTCGGAAAAGATCAATAAACTGATAACCCTCCAATCAGACTAAGAAGAAAAGATATAAGACACAAAGGATTGATATCTGGAATGAGGTGACATTACTGCGACTCTACAGGCCTGAAAAAATAATAAGGAAATATTATGAACAACTTCATGCTTATCAATTAGACAACTTAGGTGATTATGGACATAAACCACCTAAGTTCACTCAAGAATATATAATCTAAATAGCCCTATAACTATCAAAGAGATTCAATTTTTAGTTAAAGACCTTCCAACAAAGAAAACTCCAGGTCCAAATGGCTTCACTGGTAAATTCTACCCAACACTGAAGGAAGAAGTGATACTAATTGTACACAATCTCTTCCAGAAAACAGAAGAGGAGAAAATACAATGCATCTTGTGAGTCCAGCATTACCTTGATACCAAAATCAAAGATACTACAAAAAAATGAAAACCGCAAACCCAAATCTCTCATGAACATAGATCATAAAAAATTCTCAATAAAATATTAGCAAACCCAGCAATATATAAAAAGGATAATACATATCAACTAAATGGGGCTTATTCCAGAAATCTAAGGCCAATGCAACATTTTTAAGTCAATTTAATTCAACCTGCCAACAGACTAAAGAAGCAAAACCATATGACCTTCTCAATGGATGCAAAAAAAAAGCATTCGATAAAATTCAACATGCATTCATAATAAAAACTCTCAACAACTAGGAACAGAAGGGATTTTCATGAACCTGATAAAGGGCATCTACGAAAAACCTACAGATAATATACTGAATCATGAAAGTCTGAAAGCTTTCCCCCTAAGATCAGGAACAAGGTAAGGAGATCAACTCTCACCATTCATATTCAACAATTAACTAGAAGTCCTAGCCAGTAAAATAAGGCAAGAAAAAAAATAAAGCACATAGAAATTGGAAAGGAAGGAACAATACTATCCCTATTTGCAGAAGACATCATTATCTATGTAGAAAATCCCAAAGAACCTATAAAAAAGATCCCAGAACTAATGTGTGCTTTGCCAACTCACATGACACAAGTTCAACATTTTAAAAATTAATTATATTTATATACTAGTAATAAACAGTTGGAAATCAAACTTTTAAAAACAGTGCCATTCATAGTAGCATCAAAAAACATAAAATACTTGGTATAAGTCTAACAAAATATGTTATAAAATATGCTAAAAACTACAAACACTGATGAAAGAAATCAAAGAAAACCTACATAAACAAATATGCTGTGTTCATGGATTAGAAGATTCAACATCATTAAAATGCTAATTCTCCCTAAATGGATTTATAGATTTAATCCCAATCAAAATCCCAGCGGGAGTTTTTTTAGATATCAACAAGATGACTCTAAAATTTAAATAAGAAGTTGACGGAATTAGAAATAGCCAAAACAACTTTGAAAAAGAAGAACAAAGTTGGAAGGCTCACCCAATCGAGACCCGCTATAAACTTACAGTAATCAAGACAGTATGGTATTGGTGAAAAGAAAGCCACATAGACCAATGGAAAAGAACAGAGTCCAGGAACAGACTCGGACAAATACAGCCAATGGATTTTGACAAAGGTGCAAGGGCATTTCAGTGATGAAAGATAGTCTTTTCAACAAACGGGGCTGGAAGAAATTGAACCTCTCTGTGAGAAAAAAAAAAAACAACTTGACCCGTTCTTCACCTCTTACACAAAAAATTAACTCACAATGGATCATGTAAACTGTAATTATGAAACCAAAAACTGTAAGACTTGTGGAAGAAAATACAAGAGAAAATCTTTGTGACCTTATCTTAGAACAGCTAAGTGTTCTTAGATACAACACCAAAAGTATAATCCACAAAAGGAAAAATTTATATGCTGGACTTCATCAAAATTAAAAACTTCTGCTCTTTGAAAGACACTATTATAGGAATAAAAAAGATAAGGCGCAGACTGGTAGAAAATATCTGCAAATCATATTTCTGATATAGGACTTGTATCCAGAATATATAAAGAACTATCAAAAATGAATAATAAGAAAACAAACATTTTAAAGATGTGGAGACTTCATTAGAGAAGCTATGTAGACGGTAAATAAGCACAAAGAATAGATGCTAAATATCATTAGTCATGAGGGAAATGCAAAGTAAAACTACAATGAGATACTGCCACACACATATTAAAAAGGCTAAAATTTAAAAAAAAAAAAAAAAAAGGTAATTAATACCAACTCCTGGCAAGGATGTGGAAGAACCAGAATTCTCATACACTGGTGGGAAGACAAAAAGGCACAATCAGGAAGCCAGCTTGGAAGTTTCTCACAAAGTTAAACATACACTTACCATTCAACCAGCAACCCTACGCTTAAGAGAAATAAAAACTTATGTTCACACAAAAGCCTTTACACCAATGTAAAAGTCACTTTATGCCAATGTACATTACTAAAAATTGGAAACAACCTAAATGTTCTTCAACTGGTGAATGGATAAACAAACTGTGGTACGTCCGTCCAATGGAATACCACTCAGCAGTAAAAAGGAAGAAATACTGAAACATTAAACCACATGGATGACTTCCAAAATCAGTATTCTAACTGAAAGAAACCAGATCTACATACTGCCTGGTTCCATTTATATGACATTCTGTAAAAGGCAAAACGATAAAGAGAGAGAACAGATCAGTGGTGGCCAAGCGCTGGGAGTGATGGGAAGGGCTGACTACACAGCGGTGTGGAGGAATTTGGGTGGTGATGGAGCTATATGATACCTCGATTGTAGTAGTTACATGCCTGTACGCATTTGTCAAAATTTAGAACTACACATCAAAAACAATGAATCTTACTGCATGCAAATTTTTTAAGTGAATTTTTCAAAAGAACATTTTGGGAACCATTGGTGAAATTTGAATATGGGTTATATTTTCAATGTTTCTGCATTTGATCACTACATTGTGGTTTTGAAAGAGAATATCCTTGATTTTAAGGAGATATATGAAGATGTAAAATGTCATGCAACTTACTTTCAAGGAGAACAGGAAAAAAACAGCATATATATAGAAAAAAGTCTCATGGCAAATGTGGTCAAAAGATAACAACTACTGCATACAGGTGAAGGGTTTTTGAAAATGCATTGAACTATTCTTGCACCTTCTCTAAGTACGAACAGTTCTTAAAATTAAAAGCTTTTAGAAAAAGAAAGGATGGGAGGAGAGAAATTGGAGACAGGCAGTGTAGACAATTTCAATGCGTTCTGCTACAAAAGGAAGCAAAGAAATACAACGATAGATGTGGTGAGATATGGAGCCCAAGGAGGTTTCGGGTTTTTTTTAAGATGAAAAATAATATGGTAAGGTTTTGTGCTGATCGGAATAATCCAGTGGAGAAAAAAGTTGATGAAACCAGAACAAACCACAGTTAAATCTAGACTCTGTTATTAAGCCATTGCCTATTTCTCCAACAGCATCTTCTACCCTCTTCCCCAGATCACAGGCCATCAGCCCTGTTGACCTTCTTCTGTTCTTTCCGTCCCTGGACCACAGCCTATTCCAGCCTCCCTAGAGGCCTTGCATTTGCTCTACCTTCTGTCTGGAACACCCATCCCAGCTCTTCTAGAAACAGCTGCTTCTCATCATTCCAGGCCCAACTCAAGGGTCACCCCATCAGAGAAGACTTCCCCGACCACTCACTCTGCTCCCACCAATATCACGTCAACTACTTTTATTATTCTCCTAGCATTTACCCCAATACCTAAGTGTGTTGTGTGTTTTCTGGCTTTTGCTGTCTGTCTCCCTCTCAGCGCCAACAGAATCCAGGCTCCAAGGTGGACACGTTTTTACATGTCTTCGGCTTCCATATTCCCGTCACACAACCGGCACATTTTTGTTAAATCAACTTGTGCTGAATGAATAAATTTTTAAAAATACATTGGTTTGCTGGCAGCATGAGGGTTCTATATGGACTCCACTCCCATGTCCCTAGAACATTTGTTTCTTCTGTAGGCTTCTGGTTACTTTCCTGCTCAAAACCCTTTAACAGCCTCCACTGCCAACAAGACGAGGTCTAAACTCAGTTTGACAGGCAAAGGCACGGGGCTCCGGCCCCTGGCGGGCCTCATCTCTCTCTCTCCTCTGCATGTACTTGAAGCTAAAGCTGTGCTCGAATATTTGCTGATTGAGAATGTGTCTTTTCTGCATCTCTTCTCTGCCTAAAATTCCATTCTACCAGACCCCTCAGGTCTTTAAGACCCAAAGCAAACCTTTCCTCCAGAAGGCTTCTAACACCAGATGCTTCCACGTGGGAGCTCGTTCCTCCAGGGCCCACCACGAACCAGAACACTTGCTGAGTGCTTACCATGCGCTAGGCCCTGGGTGAGGTGCTTTCCACATATTATCTCATTTAATCTGCACAACCACCCAACTGCAAGGGCATGGTACCATGTCCGGTTTATGGACGGAGCAATTGAAGTTTAGTGAAGTGAAGGAATTGGCTCCAAGATGCCCCGTCTACATGGCAATCAGGATTCAAATCCATGCCTGTGGGTTTCCAGAGCCCACGCTCAGAACCGCTGCCCATGATGAACCATGCGCCCTGAGGTTAATCAATTCTCTGAGCCTTGGTTTGCGGATGAGAAGAACTACCTTTCATGGATGCTCCAAAGACTAGCAATATCATTTGAAGGAAATGGGGTGCGGAACCATAACACGCCAGCTCTTGTTAGTCTGTGGCGCCCCTTACTGCTGTCTGCTCCTGTTAATTGTCTGCCTGGGGTTTTCTCTCCCTTCCGGGGCTGTTACTCCCCATCAGGGTCTGTGCAGTGTTTGTACATATAGGGCACTCGAAAGTGTGTCTATCAGGCTCCATCTGGGGCCCCTATGAATTGCTTTGTGCTTGTAAACATTTTGCAAGGAGCTCCCCACTTACTCAGCACTTTTATGGACATTCTCACTGAATCCTAAACAACCTCATGAGATTTTTATCTCGGTTTATGGATATTGGCACTCTATCGCTGCTAGCGAACACTGAGCATAATTCCTCTGATCCAGGCACCACGCTGGGCAATGTGCTCTTCATTTCACCAGCACAGACACTCTGGGAGGCAGGCACTGTCGTGGGCCTCAGTTTTCTATGTGAGGAATCTTAGGCGCAGTTAGAAAACGTACCCAGGTTCCCATAGCTATTGAGGATCTAGGCTAGGATTTGAACCCAGAGTCCTTGGCTCCAGAGTCCATGCCCCTAACCAGGCAGCCACATTGCTTCTCATGCTAGGGATGCTGTGGTCAGCACAGCACAAAGACGTCTGCCTCCCAACCCTGGAAGCTGTGAACACGTCAGGTTACATGGCAAAGGGGAATTAAGGCTGCAGGTGGAATCAAGGTCACTAACCATCTGACCTTTGGGTAAGGAGAGTAACCTAGATTACCCAGATGAGCCCGACGCAACCACAGGGTCCTTTAAATGTGGACGAGAGAGGCAGAAAGTCCGAGTCAGAGACAGATCTGCAGATGCAACAACACTGCTGGCTTTGAAGATGGAGGAAGGGGCCGCGAGCCAGGGAATGCGGGCGGCCTCAAGAAGCTGGAAAAGGCAGAGACAGATCCTTCCCTAGGGCCTCCAAAAGGAATGCAGCCCTGACAACACCTTGACTTCAGCCCAGTGAGACTCATTTCGTGCTTCTGCCTCCCAGAACTGTAAGATAATAAATCTGTGTTGTGTTGTTTTAAGTGCTAAGTTTGTGGTCATTTGTCATAGCAGCCATAGGAAACAGACGCAAAAGCAGCTCACAGTTCTTTCCTGCTCAAAGCCAACTAGCTACAGGGGCTCTGTGGTGGGGTCCAAAGGCAAGGCCCCCATCCCAAACACCCTCCCCTTGCCCCCAGTGGGAGATCTCACCCGCCGGAGGCCCACTCGGGCTTTGTCTGGCTGCCGGGCGAAACCAGACATTTTATCCTGAGGCCAGACACGGCTCAGCTTCCCTGCAAACCAGGAATCAAGCTGAGAGGACAGAAGCCAGGGACCCTGCAACAGGCCTCACTGCTCGAGTCCCCCCCCCGGGCGAGGGGAGCTAAGCAGGCCCCACCTCCCACAGGCAGATGGACTGAACCTCATTACAGGAAGTCCAAGGGCAAGGGTGGGGCTGATCCTTCCAAGGAGCATCTGGGCTCAGGGAGTGCCTTGACTGAGGAAGGGAGTGAGGGGGGCAGAATAGAGAGTCAAAGAGAGAGAGACATCAAATGTGCATGAGGGGAAGACAGGGTTTTAATTACGCCTTTTCTTAACCTCGTCGTACCTTGAGGTATTTTAACATTACTCTCCCCGGCAGGAAGGATTGATTGATTGTCTCTTGGCATTCAGAAACCCTGATTAATGTAAAACTAACCAGTCGTTCTGAACTCTGGGGAATTAATCACTTAAATATGGGAATTACTCAATAAACCGTTCAAACACGCAATAAACCAAGCCATTAAAAATTAATCGCTCGACATCCCGGCCATGTAAACAGGGCTAATAAGATCCTGGCAGCCTCGAGTGAGGAGGAAAAGGAGGAAGGGGGGAAGTAATGCCTTTAACCAGCTGCCCTCAAGGACCAGAGTGGACACGCCAGTGTCCAGGCCACATATCACAGACCATCGGGGCAGGTGACATCTGGGTCCCTGGGACCTCCCGCCCTGGCCCAGGACAAGTGCGAGCAGGCGACAAGTGAGAGTGAGGGAGCCTCACTGGGCTGTTAGGAGGAGGCGACGGGGCTAGAGCTACGACCTTTGGCAAATGTTTATTGAGTACCTACTCTGGGCCAGGGCCTGGGCTCTGCAGATGGAGCTAGAAGACAGTGGACTGTCCTTGGCGGGTGTGTGCTGGGGAGGCAGAAAACATATGTGTTTTATAAAATATTGCCTATAAAGAAAAATAAAGCAAGGGACAGGGGCAGATGTCACGGGGGATGAAAGTTCCTTTTTTTTTTTTTTTTTTTTGGTGAGGAAGATCAGTCCTGAGCTAACATCTGTTGCCAGTCTTCCTCTTTTTGCTTGAGAAAGAGTGGCCCTGAGCTAAGATCTGTGCCCATCTTCTTCTATTTTGTATGTGGGACGCCACCACAGCATGGCCTGACGAGTGGTGTGTAGGTCCGTGCCCAGGATCTGAACCCACAAACCCCGGACCGCTGAAGCGGAGTGCATGAACTTAACCACTACGCCACCTGGCCAGCCCCAAAAGTCCCTATTTTAGATGAGCTGATCAGAAGAAGCCTCTCTGAGGAGGTGCCATTTGACTGAGCCACAAAAGAAGTAAAGGCACAAAGCGTACAGATATCTGGAGAAGAGAGTGGGAAAGGCCTCAAGGTGGGAGTGTACCCAGCAGCTGGAAGGGAATGACCAGAGGTGTGGGTTTTTTGGAGGGGACAGCAGTGGGGAGCGCAGGGGGCAGAGCCTCTATAGCCTGGTCAGGAAATCAAAGACTCTGGCTTCCGCCCCTGGAAGACGTTGCCATTGAAGGTTTCTGAGTGGAGATGAGAGGGGTCTGTCCCTCCCGTGTGTCAGGAAAATCACACTGGCTGTTGGAGGGAGGATGGGTGATGGGGCAAAGGCGGGAGCAGGAAGACCAGTTAGGAGGCAGGTGTAAGCGTCAGGGGCAGCCATCTGTCACCTCCCCTGTATTCGTGTCACCTCCCCCATCAACAGCACCCAGATCCTGCTCTGGACCTGCCTGCCCCCATTTCCCCCTGTGGCTTGATGGGGTTTGCTCAACTCTCAGCTCAGGGGTGCATCCCAACAGGCTTAATCCAGGGGTGCATCACAAACTTTGACCACAGTGACTGGTTCAGGGAGAAACATGTGACCCACTTTCAGCCAATGAGATGAGGAGACATTAACTCAGGGCTTCTAGGAAAGAACCTTTTTTCTCTTATCACAGGAGGCCCCCCTAAAAGAACCATTTTCTCTTGTTTAGTACATGGATGTCAGGTCTGAAGCTGCCACAGCCATTACTGTGACACGGCTACAGCCTGAGGATGAAGCAGGCCCATGGAGAAGGGCAGAGCCAAGAATGTCGCGGAGGAACAGGGCCAGGGCACGACATCATGAACTTCTGGATCAAACTGTTCCTGAAGCAGACTACCTCTGGGTTATCAGTTCCTTTGAGTCAATGAACTTCTTTGTTCTTGTTTAAGGCAGTTTGGGTAGGTTAGATTCCTAACTGACACAGAATTCTTATGCTATGTACATTATTTCACTTAGGCTTAATAAGTGCCTTATGAAGTAAGTATTATATCCAATTTTCCGATCTACAGATAAGAAAACAGGCTCAGAAAAATTAATTGCTTGCTGCATACGGCGGGAATTTGGCAAAGCTAGAATTTGAACCCAAGTCTTGCCGGCTTAAAAACTCTTGCTTTGGGGCTGGCCCGGTGGCGCAAGCGGTTAAGGGCGCACGTTCCACTGCGGTGGCCCGGGGTTCACCAGTTCGGATCCCGGGCGCACACCGACGCACTGCTTGGAAAGCCATGCTGTGGCAGCGTCCCATATAAAGTAAAGGAAGATGGGCATGGATGTTAGTTCAGGCCCAGTTTTCCTCAGCAAAAAAAGAGGAGGATTGGCAGATGTTAGCTCAGGGCTGATCTTCCTCACTTAAAAAAAAAAAACCTCTTGCTTTGAGCATATATTCTCATTTTCTCTCTCTCTCTCACTTTCTCTCTCTTTAAAATCATAGGGACCTTCAGCTGGGCTGAATGATTTAATTCGGGATCAACAAGTACAGCACACACGCCCCACCCCACCCCTTAGCAGACATCTTCACTAAGAGACACGGCTACCCGTTGGAAGAACTCTTCCTGCGGGCCCCAAGGCAGCGTGGAATCCCTTCACACACTTCCAGCCACCTGCAGCTCCCACGTAAGATAATAACTAAACATTGTCACGACAAGATGGAGAACTAACACCAATGCTGAACTAGGGCTCCCCAGCCAACGCAAGCCGCACAGACCCGTCCTGCTGGGGCCACAGAAGGAAGGCGGACGTTGATGCTGAAAACGAGGAGAAGCCGCTAGGAGACCGGTGGTGGCTGGGCCGCCTGTAGGGAAACAGCAGCCGGGAGGAGAAGAGGGCCAGGCACCACCCAAGGGGATGCCGGACCTAACAATCGCAACCTCCTACATTGCCCTGGTGAGGTCACAAATTTCAAAACCAACAAAAGTTTCCAGAAAAATATAAAACACCAGCATTGGTAAAAGAAGAAACAAAAAAGCTGAGCAGACTAAACCATTCAATAAATTGAAATGGTAATCAAAGGTACCCCCATCCAAAGGGCCGTTAACACCTGATGATTGTATGGGCGAGTTATACCAAATGGATTACCCCTAGCTCATAAGAGAAAAGAGTCACTGAATTCATTTTATGAGGCTAGTATGATCTGAATTCCATAATTGAATAAGGATAATGTAAGCAAAGGAAGTTGTAGGCCCATTTCACTTATGAACATATTTGCAAAACTCCAAAATAAAGTATTCAGTTAACCAAGCTTGAGAGTCGATTAGGAACAATCTGGTAGAGAGGCAGTAGGGTGCCATGGGCAAGAGCACGGACCTGAGGCAGACAGCCTGGGTTCAGATCCCAACTCCTCCCCTCCTTACTAGCTGTAGTAACGCCACGGACCCAGGTAAGAGGGGACCCTGCCCTGGGTCCCACCCATCACAAGTATGTACACACACACGTCCTCTGTCACTCAGCGCCAGCACAACACATCCCCTAACTCAACATTCACCCTCCTGACTAACACTGTTCAGGCCCCAGAGAAACGCTTTGCAGCAGCTCCTGCCCAGCATCCTAGAAACAAGGGACCACCTGAGTCCGAAGCCGTGGACGTCCATTGGACATGCTGCTGCAGACACAGAAGGACGCCGCGTGGAGTCGCGGGGAGGATGTGAGCAGAGAAGCACTGGTAAGAGAAAAGACAAACTAACCAACTTGTCAGATCTTCCTCTCGGCACTCAGGCAATAGATTCCCGCGGAATGAAGTACCGCTTCCTAGAAGCACGGTGCATCTCTGTCCTCGCTTCTCTTCACGTTCCAGTCTGCGGTCGTAGAGGTACTCGTGAATTAGCCGGAGCACAGGGGTATTCACAACAGCGGTACGTGGCAGCTCAGGGGCATTTTGAAACATTGAACAATTCGTATGACTCATATTTGTATCTGCCTAGATCTAGATGTAATAAGGCAAAAAGCATGACACCAATTATTTATATTGGCAGCTACTTGGACATTGAATGTTGGAATTATATATTCAAAGGGCAAGTAAATTTAAGCTTTGAAGAATTTTGAATTTAAAATTTTTATTGGTTTATATTTTGCCTTTTAATGTTAGTAGATGATTTTAAATTTTAGAGGAAAAACTTTTTGAAAGCTTAAGAAATTCTTTTTTATTTTTTTTACATTTAATTTATTGTGGCTAAAAGTTCAATTTTGTATACTTTGAATATGATGTGAAAGCCTTGATTACGATATTTATTTTATTGAATTGGAGGCAATAAAAGTAAGTTTTATGGAATACATATATAATTTATGAATGTATGACTTTATTACTCATCCAGATATCTCAGACTTAACAGAAAACAGAAATGTGTGATAATAATTAAATTTGGTCATCTTGGTATCTTATAGATTTGATATTTATCAATGTATATTTCTCAGATAGGAGGATAGAATATATTTTATTTAACAGTTTGTTAGCTTGTTTTATAACTTTAAATATTTATAATTGGCATATGAGTATCCATTTATACACTTCCCCTGGCCCTGGAAATGCTTGAGTTGGGCCTGACTAGCTGTGTGAGTTTGGGCAAGTTAATCAGCCTCTCTGTGCCTATGTTGTCTCATCTAAGAAGGGGATAATGAATAGTGCCTAGCTCACAGAGTTGTTATAAGGATTAAGTGAGTCAATATTTATAAAGCACTTATAACACAGTCTGGCATGTAGAGCTTTATAAGTACTGTTAGACAGAGTAGGGTTTAGCACAGAAGTGTAAGAATTATTTCAATAGATTGACAAAAGCATTTGATCAAATTTAACATCTGTTTATTTTTTAAAACTCAAACAAGGAATTGAAGAGAATTTCCTTCACTGGATCAATGATACATTGTAAAACCTATAGCAAACACCATCCTTGACTGAGAATCTTAGCCTCATTTCTTCTAAGGTTGGGAATAAGTCAAGGAAGACGGCCACTAAGGCCACTATTCAACATGTCCCTGAGGTCCTGGCACACACAGTAGGATGAGAAGAAATAAAATGCAAAATAATGGGAAGAAGACAGAGAAAACTACCATTGTTCACATTTAAGATAAAAGTCAGCATTTATAGAAAAAAATCCAACAGAATCTGAACATCTTCAGAACAAACAACTTAAAAATTAATAGCATTCTTTTACACTGGCAATAACCAACTAGAGACATAATAGAAAATGAAATACCATTCATATTATCAATTAAAAACTAGAAACCATTTCACAATGGACCCAAATGTCCAAGACTTGTATGGGGAAAACTTTTAAATTATTAAATGACAAAAAAAAAGGAAACTTAAACGTCGTGTTAACAATTATGTTCACTCCTCAAAGTAATTAAGAAATTTTAATGCAATTTCAATAAAAATTATAGTCAGGTTTTTAAGACATTTGATCAACTAATTCTAAAATTATCTGGAAGAAGAAAAGATTCACCAACTGCTCAGTCTTGAAAAAGAAAAGCAAAGCCTCTGGCTCCGAGGGATTAAGAGACACACCAGAGGCACGGTCATAAAAACAACTGCGATGCTCATATAAAAACAGACGCGCCAACAGAACAGAAGAGAGAGCCCAGAAATAGAAGCTCCTGTGTGTGGAAAGTTGAATCATGATAAAGGTGCTTCTTGAAGCTGGAAGAGAAAGGATGGAATGTGGGTGGCGGGGGCAGGGGGGAGAACTGATTTATAGTACGGAGAAAAATAAAGTGGCGGGCTTGCCATCCAGAGAACACAGGACAGAATCCAGATGGATTAAAGTCCTAAATTTAAAAAGTAAAACTATAAAGCTAAGGGAAGAAATTGTGGGAGACTCTTTTTGGCCTTGGCGTAGGGAAGGACTTCTAAAACCAAGAAAGAAAACACACACATACACACAATTTCTAGGAAAAAGAAAAAGGAGAGAGAGATGTAACAACATAAAAATGATAGATTTCTGTTCAATGAAAGCATAGATACATTTAAGAGAAACATCAAAATGAGACAAGATACTGGCAACCTCTAAAAGTGACAAGTAAGAAACTTTTAGAAACCAACAAAAAAAAAAAGATCAAAAAATGGGGAAATGGACAAAGCGTATGATGAGTTGATTCACAGTCCAGCTGTCCAAACGGCCAGCAAGCATATAGCGTGGTCAAACACACTGATCAGCAACACACATGGTAAAGCAAGGAGAGGTTTTACGCACATCAGATTATCGGAAATAGAAAATCAAAACAACAAGTGCTGGTGAGGTTGTGGGAGAAGGAAGTTCCCACCCCTGCTGGTGTAGTGAGCCGGGCGGGACCTTCTGGAAGGTCATCTGGTGGAACCTGGTGAATTCCATGTGTGCGTCCTGGTGACCTGGCACTCCCACTCCTGGTCTACACCCCAGAGAAACGACCCCCTCCAAACCTGTGATGGGGCTTTACAAGGACATTCCCCTGCAGCACTGATGGTGGCCCGGGAGCTGGAGATGTAACTGACGTGGGTACCACTCAGGAGAGACTGAGCCCAGGACGCATCCAGGGAAAGCTTGCTTGTCAGTGGACGTGCCAGCAACACGGACATATCTTTACAACAGAGTGTTGAGTGGAAACGGTTAAGAAATAAAACGAGCTGTTCAATAGCACAATACCAGTGACATGTTAACACAAAAGCCTATGTATTTTCTATGGACGCACACGTATCTCAGAACAGACAACAAGCACGCATGTTCCCGTGGGGAGGGTATGGGAGCAGGGACTGGGAATTAAAGATTTGTAAGACGTGAAACCAGAGAGGGGCCTTGACCAGACGAATGCTAGAATGACATGCTCTGGCCTCACATGGGAGACAAAAATAGAAGAATTAAAAAAGAAAAAAAGCTGGTTTTGGCGTTTGAAAAGCATGTGTGGAATGAATGCAAAGCAACTGCGTGAGTCTCAAGCATCCTCGCAGAAATTAGGACAAATCAGACTAACAAACCTTGAAACCAGAGCTCCCGAGAAAACTCTACAGGCCTTTCAAATGTCTCCATCATTTCCTCGCTCTCTCTCTGGCTAAAATGTCCTTCCCTGTGCTCAGCATCCACCAGGTAAGCTGTCAGTCTTCCTTTGAGAGCCAGCACCCCCTCCAAGATTATGCCCAGGTCCTGCCTCCCGTATCAGAGGGTCCCCTGCCCTCACGGACCCCACCCAGCCGCCTATGCTAATTGCACATTCAATGCCCGGCTCCCCCACGAGACGGTCAGCCCTGGTCCCGGGCACCTCGAAGGTGGCCGGTGTTTATGGAGGGAAGTGATGGCGTATACTCCATCCCACAGCATTTCCACCATACAATTCAGGACGAGACAGCAGGCAGAGCCGGGCTGATTCAGGCTGCTTAGTTACACAGCACACTCCACAGAATTACAAACTGATACGACCTCTGCCTTCCAGGCAGAACCAGCCTAATTAGCTAATTCTCTGAGATCCTGGGAGAGAACCCAGCTGCCCCTGGAGCGAAGGGGTGGGGGATGACTCAGCCTGTGAATTTACCCAAGGATTTGGCTACACAAAATGCCTTGATGGAGAGAGGGGGACATCCTCCCTCACCCTCGTCCTCTCCCCATTCAGATCTGTTAGCGTTCCGGTCTCTTCATCATTCCAGGTCTCACCGCATCTCCCCCGGGGCCGAGTCAGACTTCCTGTCAGACTACCTCCTTCTGCTGGTAATAAAGCTCCTGTTCCCTGGGCACCACCATGTGCCTAGAGTGTGCTAACAGCTTTATCTACATCACATTGTTTAATCCTTGTAGCACCCAGAAAGCTGGGGATTCCCCTCCCCCTTTTACAGATGAGCAAACCGAGGTTTGGAGAGGTTACACACAGCCAGCAAGTGGAGGATGCCGCTAGAACCATGCTCAGGCCCGCAGGCATCCAGAATGTTCTCTCAACCATGCACTATACTGTGTTCCATGGGGAAGATGAGAGGAAGGTCTGATGGACAAGTTTGAGAAATGCCGCATACCTCACCCTGTCCCCCTTAGAGTCTCACCATGCTCTTTGGCTTATTGAAGACTCCTAGAAGCCTATTTAATGCAGCATTTCTCACACACATTTGGCTACAGACCCCTCCTTTCCAGGACATTCATGTCCCAGAACATGGCTTGTGAAATGGCGACATGGCACTAGGTCAGCTCAGCAATGGAGAGGCGGTACAGAGCTCCAAGCAATCGTGATCTGATAGGGAAGACAGAGGTCCTAACATTAAGACTAATAACTACTACCTGTCCAGCCCCCATCACAGCAGGGCTTGGGCACGTTATCAGCATCACCTCAAATCCCCCAGTGGCCACTGCCATCCTGCCTGTAGAGGGGCAGAAAATGAGGCTCCGAGACGTTGGGGAACCTGCCCTGGACCCCCAGCTAGGCAGGAGAGATTCGCGTCTCCACGCCGGCCTGGTTGGAAGCCCGCACTCCTTCTGCTGAAGCAAGTGCTTCTTACTAACAGGTGCTTCCAAACCGGGCTATGAGGCTGTGGGGGTGGGAGCGTGGGTCCAGGAGTGATGGATACTGCCCCGGGGCTGCCAGGGAAACCCCTGACTGGCTGCACTCTGGAGAGGCCAGGGGCACCCAGTCAGTGACCAGAGTGGACTCTGCCACTCGCCTCGGCCCTCAGGGTTGGTCTGGTTCCCGCTGGAGCGCTGGAGATACGCCAACTCTATCGTTCTGGAAATTCCCAGTTTGGAAATTAATGAGCTAACTCTAGGAGTACAAGTCAATACTCCAGGAAGCTGCACCTAAACCTCCGTACTCGGTGCAGGCTAAATCTAGAGCACAGTGCCAGCTGCTGAAGAACGGTGCCCTGAGAGGAGAAGATGAGACCAAGAAGCACACGGTCAGTGCCTGAAGACAAGTGGACCTGGGGGTTGAATCCTGGGCCAGCCACATGGTAGCTGTGTGAGCCTGGAGGTCAGAAAGTTCCAGCATCCCCTGTGCCAGGATCTTTACACACACACACACACACACACACACACACACACAGAGCCATCCTCCTCCTTCCACCAAACCACCTCCCCTTCCTCCTTTTCTCCTTCCTCCTCCAGGGTACCAAACCATACCCAGTGGAGTCGGTCTGGGCATGCTCAGTAGTCAGGGCAGCTGGAGGTCCCCAGGACATGCTGCCCCACTGCTGACTTCAACATCCTCACCCTGGTGAGACCCCCAGGGGAGAGCATCATTCCCAGCAGCCTCCGCTGCGCAGAGCCAGCTGCCTGCTGGGCTCCTGCACTCCCTGGCTCAGCTTTTAAAGGCCCCAGAGGGGTTCCTGTGGGGGTCAGCCCTGGCAGGAAGGGGGTGTCAGGGGAATGATATGCTGCACAATGCTGCACCCCATGCCAGTTTGCTTGGTGCACCAACAGTCTTGGAATTGCCTACGCTCATCTCGAGTTGGAAAACAGCCACATTCAAACCCGATCCGCCTTGTGTAAGTATCGCCTACACTTGGGGAAGCCAATTACAGCCATTTGGGGGAATCAAAGGGCAGGCAAGGTCCTTCCAAGGTCACCGGGTCCACACCCCATTTCTACACAAATCTAACCTCTAGTGATCAACACGGCAGCCCGGCCCTGCTTTTTTAGTTTCCATTTTACAGCCTCAGGGATTAGAGCCAAAGGGAATCTGTTACCCGGCGTTCTGGCGTGTGCTACAACCTCCCTCCCGAAGAGTGTTCTTTTTTTATTGCTCCTAAATCTTTCCCGGTATAGCTAAAGCTTCCCTCTTAGTCCCAAGTAATGGAGGGAAGGGAAAACTAAAAATAGAAGGAAATTTACATTGGTGGAACACCTGTTATATTTTACTACATTCTTATTTAATCCTCACAAGAACCCTGCAAGGCGGTTAGAGTGTTTATGGTTGAGGAAATAGACTCGGAGAAGCCCGGGTTTGCACAGTGAAGACTCTTTCCCAGCCTCCCTTGAAGCTCGGCGTGGTCCTGGAACCGGTCAATGAGGAGCAGAGGGGGCGGGTTTCCATCAGCAACTTCTAGGAAGTGTCCTTAATGGGGGAAAGTGTGCCCTTCTTGGTCCTCCCTGCTGCTGGCTGGAGTGCAGACATGACGGCAAACTCCGGGCACCGTCCTGGAACACGAGTGACTTGGAGAATGGGACCTCTCACAGAGCAGAAGTTAAAAGAGAGGACGACTGGGTCCTGACACTGTGGGGCTCCACGTCACATTGGAACAGACCCACCTCAACTATTTGAATACGAGAATGAAATTAACTTCTCTGTGGTTTAAGACTCTTATTTGGGTTTTTCTGCATTAATCTTAAACTGATACGGGGACCTACTAAGTGATCCTCCTTTTGCAGACTTTATCAACAGATTGCCTTACTCCCTCAGCATTCAAAGTAACCCTTTTATTTATTTATTTATTTATTTATTTATTTTGTGAGGAAGATCAGCCCTGAGCTAACATCCATGCTAATCCTCCTCTTTTTGCTGAGGAAGACCGGCTCTGAGCTAACATCTACTGCCAATCCTCCTCCTTTATTGTTTTCCCCCCAAAGCCCCAGTAGATAGTTATATGTCATAGTTGCACATCTTTCTAGTTGCTGTATGTGGGACGCGGCCTCAGCATGGCTGGAGAAGTGGTGCGTCAGTGTGTGCCTGGGATCCGAACCCAGGCCGCCAGCAGCGGAGCGCGCGCACTTAACCGCTAAGCCACGGGGCCGGCCCTCAAAGTAACCATTTTAATTTCTAGAATAACTAACCACCCACTCCCACAAGAGCAGATCAATTGTCAAAGATGCTTTTCTCTGAGGGCGAAGAACTGGACACTCTCTGGAAGAGCAACTCTCTAAGATCTCTACATTGCCCTCAACCTCCCTTCTCATGGCAACATCAGATTATGACAGCCAGAGTTTCATATAAGAATTTAGAAAATGTTATACAATTTCATATAGCAGGAAATGAGACACAATGCAGTGAAAAAATTGCAGCAAAGAGAAAGGTAGAAAAAAATCAGATGAAACCAGGAAGGCCTATCTACTCACACCAATTTGACTGAGCTTCCTAGCAGCCAAAGCAAAGAGGGAAACACAACCAACTCATGGTGACTGTTGATTGACCAACAACTATTTTCCAGGCTTCAAGGCCTGAAAGCCATTTCTCCCATGGGGCCTAGAGGGGACAGTGCAGTTGATGGACAATACCAGCAACAGTCCTGGTGGCAAATGCAATAACAAGTGTCACAGTATAACGTGTTTAATCCTCCCAACGACCCTGGGTATTGTTGTTAATTGTCATTCACATTTTACAGATGAAGAAACCAAGGTGAAAGAAGTTAAGTAACTCTGCCCAAGGTCACATAGCTAGGAAATGAAGAGCTGAGATTCTAGTCCAGGAAGTCAGACTCCATAATCCAGGCTTTTCACCAAGGGCCTTAAGGTTAGCCAGACCTGGGTTCAAATCTCACCCACTGTCCACTTCAGAGCAGCTGTGGGCAAGTGACTGCACTTCTCTGAGCTTCTGTTTCCTCGCCTGTGATGGGAATAACCCCATAAACCAAACAGGGCGGTTCTGAGAAGTTGGCAAGAGAAATTTGCACATGATGGAATGTGGGTGGACTTTTCCTGGTGCCCTGGAATTACAGCCGAAGCCAAAATGAGAGACAAGGAGGGCCAAGTACTCTCAGATTCTAGAGGGACTATCCAAAATTTGGGCGAAACTACCCCTTCTTGTCCCCTGCCAGGATTTACCAGGAGGCAGCAGAACCAGCCCCAAACACCAACTCCCCCCACACATATTGTGCACAGAAGGTCAGCCTGACAGAGAGCAGGGCGCTGGCCATGGGGAGGTGATGCAGACAGAGAGAGGGACGTTATAGAGGTGCCAGGAGATGCCGTCAGAGCAGCAGAGACCACCAGAGTGCGCGGAACCCACCCACACCAGGGCAGCGGCCCCCCACCCTCTGCAACCTGCCTGGTCCAACAGAGCAAGCCCCCTTCTTTGCCCCACTCCTGGAGGAGCCTGAAAGAGCTTGAGGGGTGGAGTGGATAGACAGCTTTAGATGCGATGTGAGATCCAAGGTTCTAAAACAGACTGGACTACGTTTTGATAACTGGAAAGGGCCAGAAGATAGTGAGATCTGCCTGAGGACACTGAGGCTCAAGAAAGGAGAACTTGAAGGAACTCTGGTAAGGGCAACAAGTAGAAAAATCAAAACCGTTCCCTGTTTTTGCCCACGAAGCATTAACACTCCTCAGTTAACCGGCGACGCGGATACACCGACAGGAGTGTGGGCGCCGCTCAGGAGTGAGGCCCCGGGAACTCGGGGATGAGACAGGAGCCGTCGTCCCCCATGTCAACATAAAGGTGATGGCAGGACCAGCAGGGTCCCAGGGGGAGACAAAGCGGCGGAGCAGAGCGGGCTGGAGATGGACAAGAAGTGACTTCCAGCCACCCATGCGAGGCCTGAAAGGAGAGGAAAATAAATGCTGTACACAGATCCCTGGTCTCCGCGTAGGCTCACATTTGATTATGAGAAAGACTGGGCTCTCTCCTGTGCCCAACGCACAGAGAAAACCCTTCCAGGTATCTGAGGGCAAAGCCACGTGCTCAAGCAACATTCAAGCAGTTCTTTGTAAATGGGGGAGTGTTTTCACAGGTTTGATCAAACCAGCCACAGGCCTGTGAAACCTAAGTCTGAGCCTCAGTTTCCCCAATTGTCAAGAAGGGTTAAAACCACATCCTCTAGGAAGGAGACAGTTAGGGCGCTGGAGATCAGGTAGATAAGGCACCAGGTGGGGACATCTGCCTACAGTAGGAGCCTAATAATTGCTTGGTTCGCCCCTTCCTGAGCTCAGTCTGGAGCAGCTGCCCTGGCTTGGCTGAGCTGCACACTGCTCTGATGCAAAGAAGAGTGGGGACCGAGGCACCGAGAGGGGCCCGTTGGGGCAGCAGGCCCAGGCTTCAGCCAAGCCTCAGAGGGGCGGGAATCCAACCCCAGGAAGCCGTGAGTCACGAACCTCACAGATGGCAGAGAGAAGGTGCCGTGAACATGCATCTTGTCTCCAGTTAGGAGGAAGCAGCCTGGGGGTGAGCTCTCATTTTCTCCCTCTCTTCCTCGTGTGATGTATTTCTGACACTAATCAGGGATCCAGCCCCCTGGGAGCCAACAATAATGATTAATGGTGTTAAATATAGCCAGAGACTGCCGGGGCAAAATTAGGCGCCATGCATAAAACATCACCCTCCTCGTTAGGCAGGCAAATCAGCTGGGCCTTGGGGCCTGGTGCCCGAGGACCAGCGCCCACCATCGGGGCAGCCCCATCCAGCCGGCCTCCTTCACCACCTGCCCAGAGGGAGGTGTCTGCCAGGGTGCCCGCCATTCAGTTTGTGCCCATACGTGCCCCCTTCCAACCTCAGAGCCACCATCGGGCCCCTGAGTTGACCCAGAAGAAAGAAATCGCTGTCAAGGCAGTGGAAAGAAAATGTGCTTGGGACCCAGACAGACGTGGGTTCAAATCCCAGCTCTTCCCCTTCCTAGCTGAGTGGCCTTGGGCAAGTCACTTCCCATCTCTGAGCCTCAGTTTACTCTTCTGTGTATAGGCTTCTTCATAGCCAATGAGGTGGCACCCAGGTATAGTAAGAACCAGACATTTAGTAGGTACTCAGAAAATGTTAGCTCGCTTCCTCCCATTCCTGTACCCAAATCGCTGTGTGACCTAGAGCAAGTTTGCCTCCCTGAATCCCTGAATCCAAGTTTCTCACCTACAAAATGTCTACCTTCATGGGGCATGGAAAACACCTACTATGTGCCCAACACTTCCATTCCCTATGCTGCGGATAGGTATGAGAACAAAGTATGTGCCACGCACTAGACCAGGAGCTGGGGACACCCCCAAAGACTCAGACATCCAGTCCCTGCTCTCACAGAGCTGACGGTCTAGTGGGGAAATAGGCAAAATGTTAAACAGACAAAGTAACAATAAATTATGAAAAACTTTTTAAAGGAAAAAGGCTCAAATAAGGAGGTGCTACATGAGACAGAGCTGGCCCTTCTAGAAGGGTGGGAGAAGTTATTTCCTTCCAGCGATCACTCTCCCAGTCTCCCCCACCCACGGGAACGTCCCCCCCCATGTCAGTGGGTCCCCTCACTCTCAAGGGTGGCTAGGGATGGCTGAAATAGCTCATCCCACTAAGATCAATGGTTTCCAAATTTTTGATTGTGCATATGTCCCAATATGCATTTGTTTATAATTATAAACATGCACTGCCTTCCTAATTTGATGTACATGATTAAACATACACAAAAATATACCTTTAGAGGAAGAGATGAGGACATAAATAGAAATGAAGTTCTAATTCTGCCTCCTGCACTCTGTGGTCCTTTTCACACTCTTCTGGGGATCCACATAGACCACTTTGGCGACCATTGATGAAGAGCAGCCAGCAGCCCCAGAGATGGCCCGAGGCACGCCAGGAGGTCAGTGGGCAGACACGGGGCCCACCCCTCTAACACAGATGTGCCAGAAAGGAGTCAAGTTTCCAAGTCCACCAGCCCAGCTCTCTCCTCCGCCCACATCCCCTGGCGGCGGGCATCAGCTCTGGCTCCATTTCTGTTTTGCACTTGACCTTCTGCAGCATGGTGGCACGCCTCCCCTGTTGCCCACCTCTTCCTACGGCCCAGGTCGGGACTCCTCACATAGGACAAGCCCCGCTGTCATCCCTCCTGCTGTTCCAAGGTTTCCCCCTCCCACCCTTCTTCCTCGCCTGGCTAACTCAGCCAGCATCCCTGAAGCAGCAGCCCCATGACATGGAACACAGAGAAAATGGTACTTGTATGGGGTAAACGGATGAGACTGCCCATGGCATGCAGTGACCTTCCTGGGGCTTGGGCCACCCCAGGCCTCACCTGACTGCTCTGAGGGCTGAGGGCATTAGGCCTTGGCACACCTGTATCCTGTATCCTGACCAGGAGGCTCTGAGCTGGGGTAGCAGCCCACCCTGACACCTGGCCACTTGCGCTCTGTCACACTGTTGTAATTATCTGTGCAACACTGAGCTCCTTGAGATGGGACTGTTTCTTATTTGTCCCACGTCTGTGGTATGTGGCCCAGGGCCTGGCGCGGATCATCCACTTGGCAAATGTTTGTTGGACCGAACTGTTGATGGGAAAACAAAGCAAATATATGGGTGAGTAAGCCTTCTTAACCAACACTGGAGATCCAGAAACCACGGAAGAACAGTCAGCTATTTTTAACCACAGAACAATCAGAACTTTTGCATAGCAAAAGAAACCATAAACAGACAACTCCATGTCTCTGGCGATACAAGGCTCTGCAGAAGGCCAGGAGAGGTGCACGTCTATGGCACACAGAGAGCTGACGGTCGACAAGAAGGGGGCAGATGACCATATGGACAAACAAGCAAAGGATTCACAGAGGCAATTCACAGGCGAGCGCGTCCAAATGGCCAAACAGATGAAAAGCTGCTCACACTCACTGCTAGGCAGGAAAACGCAAATTCAAAGTCACAATGAGGCACCACTTTATACTTCTCAGCCTGGTCAAAACCAGCAAGACCAGTAACAACTCTTGCTGGTGGGATAAGACGATTCTCAAATTACTGGGGTAAATGTGAAGTGGTACAGCCTCTGGGGAAATCAAGATGCAACAGCCGTGGGCCGGCCCCGTGGCTTAGCGGTTAAGTGCGCGCGCTCCGCTACTGGCAGCCCAGATGTGGATCCCGGGCGCGCACCAACGCACCGCTTCTCCGGCCATGCTGAGGCCGCGTCCCACATACAGCAACTAGAAGGATGTGCAACTATGACATACAACTACCTACAGGGGCTTTGGGGGGAAAAAATAAGGAGGAGGATTGGCAATAGATGTTAGCTCAGAGCTGGTCTTCCTCAGCAAAAAAAAAAGAGGAGGATTAGCATGGATGTTAGCTCAGGGCTGATCTTCCTCACAACAACAAAAAAAAGATGCAACGGCTGTTAAAATTAGAAGTCCACAAACCTTTTGACCCAGCAATTCGACCTCTGGAATCATACCCCAGAGAAACAAAATCTAAGGATGTGTTTGTGCATGGACACTTATCTTCACACTGCTTATTATGATAACAAACAGCAAATCAATGATAATCAATAGAGGAATGGCCAGTGAAATTACAGTACATCTGTGCTCTGGAATATTACACAGTCATTAAAAAGAATGCGCTAAAACTGTAGCTATCAGCGTAGAAGGATTTCCACTGGGCATTGTTGAATGAGAGATAATCCGGGAATGCAAAAACATTAATATGTGTTTGTACAGATGTACCTTGTTTTATTGAGCTTCACTTTATGGCACTTCACTGATACTGTTTTTTACAAGACCCTCCACCAGCAAGAAATTATGACTCACTGAAGGCTCAGAAGATGGTTAGCAATTTTTAACAATAAAGTATTTTTTAGTTAAGGTATATACCTTGTTTTTTTAGACATAACGCTTTTGCACACTTAATAGACTACAGTCTAGTGTAAATATAACTTTTAGATGCACTGGGAAACCAGAAAATTCGTGTGACTTGCTTTATTGCAACATTCGCTTTGTTGTGGTGGTCTGGAACCGAACCCACAATATCTCCAAGGATGCCTGTGCACAATTATAAGAACATGGGAAAATATGAAAAGATCTATACTAGATCATTAACATGGTTTCATGGTGGGAGTAAGAGGGGGTGATGTCACTGAAGAAGGGCTAGGGGACAAACAAAACAAAGGAAAGTTACACTAAAATGTATAATATAACATTTGTGCATTCATATAAAACTGTCTAGAAAAAGACCTTTACATTTGTATGTAGAGGAAGTCCATGTACATGATCCCCTCCCTCCTTTATCCCTCTTGGCCTCCTGCTCACTTTCATCCCCTATTTTCTTCACTCTTCCTCTCACTTCACACAATTCAGACGAGAAAAACAAATAGATTCCAAATAAGAAGCTAAATACTTTATTTATCGGGCACTCTTAACTCTCCAGAACATAGCCTAGAACTACAAAGCAAAATAGAGATCTGATAGCCAAAAAGGATTATATATTCTTTACTCTGAGGAGAGTGCTTTGAGCTAATTACTCTATTTTATACAATTTTAATAAGCTCATTAAACTCATTGTGGCAGCCATCGCCTGAAGGTGACCCCAGTGACTCCCATCACCGTATAATCCCATCCCCTGGCACGTTGGCGGGACCCGTGGCTTGCTTCTAACCAATAGAGTGTTGCAAAGGGGACAGAATGTCACTCCTGTGATTGTGTTTCATTATATAAGACTCTGTCTTAGCAGGCTGAAGAGAGAGATGCTCTCCTGCTGGCCTTGAAGAAGCAAAGTGTCATGTTGCGAACTGCCTATAGAGAGGGCCACCCGGCAGAGGCCTGCGGGTAGCCTACAGGAGCTGAAGGTGACCTACAGGAGCTGAAGGCGACCTACAGGAGCTGAAGGCAGCCCTGGCCAACAGCCAGAAAAGAGCAGAGGCCATGGGTCACACAACCACAAGGAAATGAATTCTGCCAACAACCTGAATGAGTTTAGAAGCTATTCTTCCCCGGCCGAGCCTCCAAATGAGAACACAGCCCCATCAACAGCTTGACCGCCACCTGGTCAGATCCTAAGCAGAAGACACAGCTAAGCCGTGCCTGGGCTCCTGGCCCGCAGAAACTGTGAGATAATAAATGCATTGTTTTCTGCCTGTAAACCTGTAGGAATTTGTTATGCAGCAGGAGAAAACTAATATACTCATCAGATTAAGAAATAAACAGGCGAATTGAGAAAAATATATCAACAACTGTAAGAAACGACCATGAGGATGAAGAACAGCAGAGAGAAACTAGCTAACAACTGTTTAGGGCCACTGTGAGTTAGGGCAAAGGACCCTACCACCATCCCCGTCACAGCAGGAGATTGACACCTAAGACCCTGAGGGACCAGGAAGGAGGCGGGAGAGGGAGGGAGCAGTGAACAGTTGAACTGTCAACTACCATTGCAAGAGCCTGTCAGAGGGGTGCTCTTACCATCCCCTGGGACTGAAGGGGACAGTCCAGATCCTTCTATCAGGAGCCAATAGCCACACTGCAGAATGAAACCTTTCCGGTGAAAATGGCTCTCCCTGTGTGTGCCAGCACACGCTGAGCACGCAGGACCCGGCGCTGACTGAGCACGTGGTCCAGGCACTGAAGAGGCATGGACAGACCCACCAAGCACAGCTGTTATTTCCATTTAACAGATGAGAGAACAGAGGTTCAAAGGTCACACAGCCAGCAAGTGGCCCAACGAGCATTCAAACCAGCTGTGCAGGGCACCAAGACGGTGCTGTGTCTCCACTCCACAGCCTACACTCCTAACACAATGCTGCATCCCTGGCCTCAGTCTCCCCCACCTGTAAAATGGGGAGAAGTGCAGTGCTTATCTCATGAGGAATAAATGGGTTAACGCATGTCTAACATTCAGAAGAGGGCCTGGCAAGGGGAAAGGCTGAATCTCTTCCCTACTGTTCTCTACTGCTCTCCAAAAAATGAGGACAAAAAGAATGCAAGTTCAACTTCTGAATAGTAATAACTCCTGGGAAAATGAGTTATTATAAATCATTCTTCTAAGCATACGGTACTTAATCTTCACCCCGGGGGCCAATGTAGCTAGAACATTCCATGAGGCACATTAGGGAGGGGCTATCTTCCCGTATCAGAGACGAGACGACTGAGGCCTGAAATGGTTGAGCTCCTGGACCAGGCTGCACGGTGAGAGGCAGGATGGAAGATGGACTCCTGTTTAGACCTAGAGGGTGACACGGGGCCACCTTAGAAACCCCGAGCTCCGGGTTATTAACAGTTCAAAGGCTTTCAGCCAACTAGCCAAGACGTCCCCATTGTACCAGCCCAGGCCAAGAGCTATTTCTCATTCCAGAATCCCAGGCCAGTGGGGCCCGAGAGCCACGTCCCCCAGAAGACAGAGCTCTCCTTAGGATGGAAGTGAACACTCGTCTGCAGAAGAGGCGTGGAGACAACATCTCTGGTGGCACGGACACACAGTTCTAGATCCCTTAAACCTCACGGGAGACCAAGAACTCATTTCTCGAACACACCAGAGGCCAGAGTTGCAGAGCCACAGAGAGCCAAAGGGCAGCAAGAATGGGACTCCTGTTCCTCTGTTCCCAGCCAATTCAGTCCAGGACACGAGCATTGAGTCATGAATGTTTTAGATAAGGAACACCTCCTTCAGAGAGCCTCCATGTGTAATCTGACACAGGGACCCAGCTAGGATCACAGGAAGCATAAAAGCCAGTGCCCCACCCTCCGTTCTGGGCTCCCTCGTGCCCCATACACAGATTCAGTGTCAAATAAAGGCTTCTGAAATGGGTGCATCAGTAAAGTGCTTTACGGCTTACAGTTTGCAACATACATCCCCCTACAGAAGCAGATAGACAAAAGAAGCTGCAAAGATGTTTACAACAGAATTGTTTATAAGGAAGGAAAGGAAACAGGGCGATTTGTCCCAAAACAGAAGATGGTCAAGTTATGGTACATCCAGACAATAACAGTTAAATGCAGTCAGTAAAGATGCTCCCTGAGCATTTCTTCACAGGAAAAAGCATTAAATATTTCAGGTTAAAATGTGAGCTTCACTATTATGTATATTATCATCCCTTTCGTGTCAAACAAAATACAGAGAAAAAGGTTCGGAAGGTCAAAGACCGAGGCGGTAACTGTGGCTATCCGTGAGTAATGAGATTAAAGGGATTTCCTCCTTAGCTTATCTGCATTTGCTCATTTTTCCCTGCCATGAACAGATATTGCTTTGTACAGTTTAACAAAAAAAAAGACAAAATAAGTAATTTAGCTTTTAAAGCCAGGGAATACTTTTACCTATATTATCTCTTGTAATCCTCAAAACCAGAACAGATGTGCCGCCTCCACTCCTGGCCTCCTAATTGCCAAATCCCACCTGAGCCATCAGTAGCATTTACTGCTCTTCCTCCCCTCTGTCCTTCCAAAACTCTTCTCCTCTGGCGGGGGTCCTAACTGGGGTCTCTGGGGGGTCCCGGGATGGGCTTTGGGGTGGAGGAGGCACATACCCCCAGCGTTGTACCCCAAAGGTGTGTGTGTTCATAATGTATATTTTCCTGGGAAAGCAACTGAAAAATTGATATTCTTAAAGATGCCTGTGACCCCTGAGAGGTACGACCCACTGTCCCTGGCCCTCCAGAACATGCTTCCACCCTTCTCCTCTCTGTTCCATCAGGCTCCTTCCTTGGTGGCCCATTTCCCAGATCCCCCCCTCTATCTGTGCTTCCTGTGACCTGTCCTCTGTCATAATAGTCCCACCTGCCTGAGATGCATCCTGCAAGAGTGCTGGTAACTCATCTTGGGGTCTCTGACAAATCAAATAGAACAGGAGTCTTTCTAGGGGGAAATGTACACACTGAATTTTACTATGGATCTAGGTGGCTTGCATGAAGCCCCCATGAATGGCCTCTGTTGGTTGAATAGTGTCCCCCAAAAATTCATGTCCACCCAGAACCTCAGAATCTGACCTTATTTGGAAACAGGGTCTTTGTAGATGTAATTAGTTAAGAGATGAAATCATCCCGGATTTCGGCTGGGCCCTAAATCCAATGACATGTCAGTTCCTGGTGTCCTTATAAGAGGAGGAGAAGACACAGAGACACAGGAGGAGGAGGCCAGGTGAGGACAGAGGCATACTGGAGTGACGCTGCCACAAGTCAAGGAACTCCAGGGGCTGCCTGGAGCTGGAGGCGGCAAGGAAGGACCCTCCCCTAGAGCCTTTTGAGGGAGCGTGGCCCTGCCGACACCTTGATTTCAGTACGGTGATACTTATTTCAGACTTCTGACCTCCAGAACTGTGAGAGAATACATTTCTGCTGTTTTAAGCCACCCAGTTTGTGGTAATTTGTCATGGCAGCCCTGGGAAACTGACACAGCCCCCAATCCCAGACAGACTGTAGACTCCAGTTCAGACCTCTTTGGTACAAGTCAGTGGTTCCCAAATCTGCACGTGCAGGCCAGAGCTCCCCGGACACCCCCGGGGGCTGCTTCTTCACCCTTCAGCCCCAGAGTGGCCCCCGCCCCACCCCACCCCACCCCTGCTCTTCCTGACTCGTACTGGTTCCATCAACACAGTCTCCTAAGCCGGCGCCCTTAGCCACAACTCACCCCCTCACCTCACCTCCCACATCCTATTAATAAAACAAAATAAAAATTAAATTACTTCCAACCCACCCCCAGTGTGCTTTCAAGAGAGCTAGATGGTTTGAAATTCTAATTTGCTTTCCAAGGTCTTAAAATAATTTCACAAGAGCCCAGCGACGCCACCCCCATCCCTGCCTGCATCACACAGGATTAGACAGCAGGACTGCAGGCGACAGCATCAGGACAATAAGGAGGAAAGGACGGTGCCCGGACAGTGGGAGAACCGGGATCCACTCGTGGCCCCTCTGCAGACTCTGGGCGCCGTCTCAGACAAGCCCCAGGCCTCTCTCTCCCATCCATATATTACACAGGAGCCACTGCGAGGTCTGTCCAGGCTAATGCCACTTCTTGGCTGCTGCCAGTCATGAAACCAGAGGTTCTGACCCTTTTTGGATTCACGGACTGTGATAGAGTCCCTAATGGTCACCCAGATCCAGGTCCCCCTCCCCAGGCACATGGAAAACTACCTTCCCAGCCCCAGGTGGGGCCATGAGACTAGTTCCAGGCTATGAAATGTGAGCAGAAGTGATCACTTCTGGGCAAAGGCATTTACAAGGCACTGGGCCATCTCCACACACTGACCCTTTAGTAGTGACCGTGGAGGCCCCAGGTTGAGATGGTGAAGCCACAGATCCACCCTGGGTCTCTGAGTTACAAGGTGGAAGGGAGCCATCCTGGAGAGTCACTCAAGTTATCTTGGACTTCACATGAGCAAGAGCTAAACTTGGTTGTTTTAAGCCACTGAGATTTCAAGACATGTTTATTAATGCAGCATAGCCTGGCCTAGCTGACTGACACATGTGCAATTTTGTTTTAAGGATCTGATGGTGAGGAATCTGGGCAGAAGGTAAAAGGGACTTTCCTGGATTCACAAATTGACAGCAGTCAAATCCAGACAGCCTAGCAAAGAATTTAACAGGCGAAGGGGGTGGGGAGAGGGGGTCCTGGATTGCCTCTAACTCAAGCCAGGCACAAGGCAGAGGGCAGAGGCCATAGATGGCCTTCCAGGGAGGTCCACCCAAGCTGAGTGTTGAAGGAGGCGAGAAGGGGCAGAGGAAGGAAAGAGATCCAAAAGAGGGATCAACAGGTGCAAATGCCCTCAGGCTGCAAATTGTTCAGCATGGCTGGAATCTCAGGTGTGTACCCGGGAACGGGGGCTGGAGAGGCAGAGAAAGGAGCACCAAGGAGGGGGACATGACCAGAGGCTTTTCCATGAGCCTACCCCACCTCCAAGCAAGACCAGCCCTGCAGAGAGGTGGGCCTGCAGACAGGGCCTGCCAGAAACATGCCCAGCTGCTCCTGACCCTGGAGAGGCCTGTGTCATCGGTCCTCCTATTCTCTCCAACACTGGCCACTCAACTCAGACACTTCTTCTGCAGTAGCCCACCTGCCAATGCACACACGAGCAGGAGCATGAAATCAATGTCTGGGAGAGCGGGCTCTGGGAACACACCACCAGTGCTGGGCTTCAACCCGCAGACGCACCCCGCCTGAGGCTAATCAGACATAGGGCTGTGCCCAGGCCAGCCCATCTCCACAGTTAGAGCAGAAAAGGCCCTTAGCTCTCTAGTCATCTGCATTCCTTGGCAGAGAAGAAAGATGGGCACAGAGGGGGAAGAAACTTGCCTAAAGCCACACAGCAAATGCATGGCCCGGCGTTGGGACTAGGATGCAGATTGGGCCACGAACATGCTGTTCTTTCTTTTACTCCTCTCCTTCTTAAGATCCCAGGGTCCCCGGGATTTCTGTTCCACCAGAAACGGGCCCTGCTCTGAATCAGCAGCCATGCCCAATAACCCACCTTCAGCCGCCTGGGCATCACTTCTAGTTGTTAGGCAGGGAGGAGGGGCAAGATGATCCAGGGTCTCAGGGGGAACAGCCAAGCGTGGGCCCCTGCATGGGTCCTGGTGGAGACCCCCGCCCTGTGCTCCTCCTCACCCCCAGCCCCCAGGAGCCTGAAAGACATCTGGGGTATGGCCCAAGAAATGCTTCAGCCTTGCGGCCCCTCTGCCCAGTGAGACTCCACTGAGGAAACAGCAAGCCCGGTGCACTGAGGCTAGAAGAATCTCAAGGCTTGTGGCCTGGATAAACCCTTCCTGCTCATCCCGATCTCCCAGAGGAGCCTTGGCCCACCCCAGCCTAGGGGGCACCTCGTGGCTTGTTGCTGGAGAAGCACATCTCAGGATAGAGCCATTCCCAACTGTTCCCCAAAACCAGTTGGGACTAACTTGTCCCCCACTCAGCCCCCAAAGCAGCCAATGGGCTCCACTGCCCACAATTCCAGCTTCCAGAGCACACAGTGTGACAAAGGAGGAAAAGGCCAGAGGAATGGTCCCCAGCCTCAGGTGGTACATTCTAGCACATGCACCACCACTCTGCTCCCTCACGTAGTGGCAGACATCACCAATCAATCACCAGATTCCTTCCCACTGAGCGGAAGCACGACCTAGAATCTCTCTGCACTGCACCCTAGTTAGTGACAGCCGTCTATCAGAGCTGGCGCATGAGATGAAAGCCACTTCGCACCCTTGCTGTCATCGGCCAAGGAGCTCAGACACGAGAGCTGCCTCACCTCTGGGCACGCGTTTATCTGGCGGTGTGAGTGGAAGAATCAGGACATTCTTAGAAGTGGGAATGACGCGTGCCTGGGCCCTGGGATGAAGAACTTCCAGTGGCTGAGACGCTGGGCACGCAGAGTCCCTGGGGGGCAGTGGCGCTTCTATGGTGTAAACAACCAGTCAGCGCTCTGGAGAGCCCCAGAGGTTCCTGGAGAAGCAGAACACGGAATCTCAGACTTCCTGGAAGTCCTGAGCCGGCACGACATGTATTTGCATTTTTTAGGAGATGGGCTTGTTCTGCCACGGTTAGGTTATTGGCTCAGAAACAGGAAATAAAGAATAGGGACAAATAGGCCCCTCTGGAAGGAAAAACGTAGAAAGTGAGGTCACCCGAGGGACTGGGCTAGAAGCAGCCTTATTTAAAACCCTTACAAGGGAGCCGAGTGAGCGAACATACGTGAGATCGCCGGGTTTGCAGATGGAGGTGACTCTGCCTGGGAGGGGACACGGGCCATTAGGGACACACAGCAGGAAGAAGGGAAGGGAGCAGCGAGGAAGGGAAGCTGAGTCCGCTCTGGAGAGAGTTGGAGAAAGCAGCTACCCAAGCTCCCGGGGGGCTGCGGGGAGCCTCCCTCCCGACTCCCGGAGCTGCCCAAGCACCAGGGGGAGCAGAAGGGCCCAGAACAGGAGGGAGAGGAGCTCAGGACCAACACAGAGTCCTCACTCCCGCCCCGGCACCCAGAAACTCCGACTCCTCAGCCCCAGGGGATCTAGTTCAAAATCCATGACCTTTGCCCTCTTCTAGGTCCGTGGCAGAGCCTTTCAGAGAGGACAGCCCACGCCAGGCCCAGTGCAAGGAGCAGGATGAAGGCTGCTTGGGTGGGTATCCTGCCCAGGCCCTTGGTGCTGCCCTCACCCTGAGCTTCTGTCCACAGCTCTAAAGCCTTCTGTGGCTCCCTGTGGCCCTCAGGGACAAGCCACAAGGCTTGGTTGGGGAGAAGACTCTAAGGGGTGCAAATCCTGTCCCTGTCACATACAGGCTGTGTAACCTGGGCCAGTGACCCCAGCTCCCTGCACCTCAGCATCTCCACAGCACAGATAATGACAGCTACTCCTGGAGTAGAGGACAAGAGACAGCGTGTGACGAGCACCCCACAGATACTCAAGGGGCCCCTATCATTGTTGTCAGTCTATACAAGACCTTCCATGATTCTTCTTCTCAGCCTCCTATCCGACACGCCCCCAAACCCTCAGAGATTAACAGCAGTCATACAGAACTTTCCGCAGTCTCTCAAGCACACAGCACTCTTATATCTCTGTGCCCTTCTGCCTGCAATGACCTTCCCTCCACCCCACCTTAGACTCCTAGGTCCTCTCATGGAGTGGCACCTCCTCCCTGACTCTTCCGGAGAGACCAAGCACTTCCCCGCGCTGTCCTGGGACTCTCCTGTCCTAGCTCTCAGACCTCCCCTCCCGACCCCATGCTGGGTTCGTCAGCCCTGGCCTGTCACCCCACCAGACTGAGAGCACCTGGGGCGGGTGGCTGTTAGGAGGGAAGGAGAAGCCTCAGGGAGCTCCAAAAGACAAGTTCTCAAACATAAACAGGTGCGTGAGGTTGAGTGACGCCAAAAGATGGAGAGTGTGTCTGTCTGAAGTGGCCATTAGCTTTAGCTTTCATTGGTACAGGTGGCCTTGGCTGGGGACTGTAGCCTTTTCATGGTACGTTCCCCGTCCAGGCCTGCAATGGTTTCCTTTCGGATGTCACCTCTGGCTCCACCTGAGTTTTTAATGCTGACGGCACAGCCCTAGCTGGCTGCACCTCTGGGCCCCTGGCACCTCCCTGCTGACTTCCCCCTAGAACCTTCCAGGGCTGTCAGTGAACGTCCTGGCGCTCCCATCCTAAGAGCCAACTCTCCTTCCTCCTTTTCCGGGCAGAGCTAACTCAGGCTCCAGACGCCAATCAGCGAGGAGGAGGGGCGGGGACAGCCTCTGCAGGCTCCCCCTGGGGCCCTCATTCCTGCCCCGCCCAGCTGGACCCTTGGGCCCCAGACTTCCTGCCTGATGTCAGCCCTGGCTGTCTAATTGCCCGGTGATCTTGGGCCAATCCCTGCCCCACCTGGCCTCAGTTTTCCTCCCTGTGTTTGAGAGAGTCAGACTTAATCCGGCTCTGATCTGACAAGTCCTCTCCAAGGAGCCAGCAGGGGTGCCCTCCTGGAACTTCTGGGGGGAGGCATTTCCTAGGAACCCCTAGACCACTCTCTCCTCACCCCCAGGCTCCAGGGCCACGCCTGCTGCATATGAGTCAAGAAAATGAAGAGGGCCAGAGGCCATGTCAAAGGAGGAGGCAGAGCCTGACATGGCAGATACATCCAACTAGGTGAGAGGGGACACCTGTCACCAGAGATGGGACAAAGATACTGCCAGCAAGACTTCAAGAAGGTGTTCCTCAGCCTCCTTCCAGCTGCCTCCATCTGGCCTGGAGCCTGGTGCCCTCAGCTGTTGTCACAGCAGTGAGAGCTCTGCCCTCATCCTCCAGCCCCCTTGCTCACTCCACTCCAGGATCCCTAGCTCCCTTCTGTTCCTCAAACACTGCAGACATGTGCCTACCTCAGGGCCTTTGCACTTGCTGTTCCTTCTGCTGGAACACCCTTCCCCCAGACAGCCACATGGCTCGCTCCTTTACCACCTGGAGTCTCTACTCAGATGGCACATTTTTGGTGGGCCTGCCTTGGTCCCTGGAGAGATAAAACTGCAGGTCTCCCTAAATACCCTTCAGGGCCTCTGTCCCAACTCCCTGCTTTATTTTCCCCATTACACTTACCACCATCTGACATATTGTGAGCACCGTGTGGGCAGGGGTGTTGGTCTGATACTTACTGAGCACCTACTGTGTGCCAGGCGCTGTGCCTGGCCCTGAGGACCCAGCAGTGGATGAGACAGCCCACACCACCCCCCAGCTTTGACATCTGAGTCACTGATAAGCCAAGATGCCCAGCCCGCCTGAAAGCAAGAGCAGCACAGCCGCTCAGCCTGCAGAAGAGTTTCCCCCACCAGCAAAACGGGGAAAATGCAGGACCAGGACCGAATGCAGGAAGCAATTATTTGTAAGGCTGCCGAGCCCTTGGTCATAGAAGCAGCCCCTCCACCCCCACTGGAGGGGAATCAGCCCAGATTTTGGCCTCAGAAAACCCCGAGCTTTAGTTCCCACTCTGCTGTCTGCAGCGTGCACTTCTGATCGTCCTTGTCTCTAAAAGGGAGTGGAGAGCCACTTCTAGGGTGGCCGTGAGAACCGAGAGACCGCAGCAACGACGCGCCAGGCATCGCATGAACACAATCCCACGGCATCCTCACGACGACCCTGCAAACGCGGCATCATCTCCCTCATTTTTATAAAGTAGAAAACGGAAGCTTAGAAATCCTGTTAATCTCACCATAACCAGCATCTGTTCAGCATAAGCCGAGCACGGTCCTACACATTTGCATGGATTATCTCATTTAATCCTTTCATTAACCCTACGGGAGAGATCCTGACTATCCTCTTTGTACAGACAGGGAAACTCGGGCACAGAGAGATCAAGAGTGGTACCCAAAGTCACACAGCTGATGGGAGAGCAGAAATCTGAGCCCCTGCAGTCCCAGCTCTTCTCCGCAGGCGAGCCTGCCCCCTACATTACATAAAGTTACTAGGACAGAACCTGACACTCGGGAAAGGCTCATTCCAGATGTAAAACTACTAGACTCTAACAATAATGAATACATATGTGGGGGTGGACTTAGCTACCACTACATTTTTCTTCGGCTATTTCCGAAGCAGCCGCATTTATTAACACTCGCTGTGTGCTCAGAAAGCACTTCCCGTGTATTCTCACTTCACTATCATTACTCATGTCCTCTCATTTCACACAGGAAGGACCAGAGAGGTGAGACAGCCTGCCTGAGCTCACACAGCAAAGCGTGGTGAGCAGTGGGCACCTGACTCCCAGCCCAGTGCTCTCCTGACTTCAGAGGGGCGCTGGTGGGCACTCAGCGGGCGGCCGGGAGCTGCTTGAACAAAGAAATTCTCTGCTTCTCCTAAACATATAAAACAAGTCTCTACTCCTTGTTATTAATGTAAATAATATTCCAGCAAAGAACGCGAGCTCCCTGCCTCCCCTGGGCTCTGGGGGATTACTGCAGCATCCCTCGCAGCAAGGACAATAACCAATTGACTCTTATTAAAACTGCAATAGTGCTGGTGTGATTGCGGCTTTGATAAGCCCACTGCTGTGAGTGGGGGTCAACCATATTAGGAAAATGTAATTAGTCTAATCAATTCCGGGCAATCCTTTTTTTTTCCCTCTTTGCTCCAAGGAGGAGCCACTCACAAGACCTCATTACCCACATGGAGGCCCCCTCATGGGCTCTGCTGCAAAGGAAGGCAGAATCTTAGACCGCCCAGGCCCTGACCGGAGAAAGACCCCTTGGGTCCCGTAGCTCCAGAGCGTGTGGGACTTACCGGCCAATGGCAGAGGCCCTAGGGAGCTGGGGATGCACGGGTGGGATCAGGATTTACCGGAGGACCTGGTGTGCTAGGGGTCAGCACGGGGACAGAAGTTAGGAGAGGGCCAACCCCACTCGAGTCCCAGAGGCCATCCTAGCCCTGAACTGCAGAGTACAAGCCCATCTTCTGGAGTGAGGCGAAACTTACAAGGAAGTCCCTCCCACTCCTAACTCCTGACTTTTCAAAGATCAGTCAATTCTGCTATAACAACTTGTTTTTGAAAAGCAAATGTGCTCCAATGCGATCCATATACTAGGGAACAGTTGGAGCATCATGCAAATGTCACGTTGGCTCATGAGAGAGACGCTAGGTAAACAGAAAACCACACGGGCTGAACCGAGCCAGGTGGGAATACACAAAAGGCACACCCCTCGCTGAACAATGGGCCTGCCCACCCACACCTGGGCTTCCATCTGTCCGTCTGACCTCCCATAACCCTCCTTCTGCCACCTCGCAGGGCAACCTCACGCCCTCCTCTCTGTTTCCCCTCGGCCTATTTCGTATTTCTTCTCTCCTTATCTCTCTTTGGTTCTCCCCCTCTTGCGCACCGGGCGTCAGGCGTGGGAACTGGGTGGGCGGCCAGCAGGTAGAGTGGGCACACACTCCCACAGTAACCTTCAGGTCTTTTTCGAGATGAAGTGCCACACGCATTTTAGCATTTGTGTACTTCTTGAACTTAAACATGGATTAAACTCAGCTACCATTTTATTGCTGCAGATTCTTCCTTTTCCTTTATGTGTCACTGACAAAGCGCCTGAGGGTTGTGCCCCAACCTCATTTTCCCATAAATTCTGTGATGTTAATTGTGCGATTTTGCACTACACGGTGATTTTGAGGCACCCCTCTGTTGTGACAGAACAGGGGTCTGTTCGCACACACAAACCACCCTGCAAGGAAGGGCAATGCGGTGGAGGATTGTGTCCCCATCACATAGAAGGGGACTTAGAGTCCAGACTCACCAATCTCCTAATACACACACGCTGGCCCCTTGGTCTTGGAATTTTGCATTTATTATGCACCTATTCTGTGTTGGATGCTATGCTAAGCACTTTACAGCCAAGTTCAAGGCAGGATGGCTGAGTGAGCACAGGCTTCAGGGTTAGAATTCTGGGTTCAAATCTCAGCTCTACAGTTTAGCTTTGTGACCTCAAGCAAGTTACGTAACCTCTCTGTGCCTCGGTTTCCTCATCTGTAAAATGGGAAGAGTTCATAGAGAGGTTGTGAGGATTACAAAATTCATCAATGTTAAGCGTATTTACTCTTTTACACTGTACCTTGGAACAGTGTCTGGGGTATAGTAACCACCCCGAAAATGTTGGCTACCCTCGTTATCAGGGTTCACCCTATAGGCCGTGGACTGCAACGCTGGCCAGAAGGCGACAGGAGGTGGGGATGTTGGGCTGGTGGTGCAGGCTTTTGCTGTCAGACCCAGTTTCAAATCTCGACTCTCCACTCCCTCTGTGGCCCTGGACAGGTGACCTGGGCTCTCGGCCTCAGTGTGGTCACCCATAAAGTGGGGTAAACGTGGCCTGCTCCTCATAGGGTGGCTCTGAGGATGTATGGGATTCCCCCACAGGTCCCTCACACAGGGGCCAGCACACGAAGCAGGGCCGAGGGGGAGGGACGACTGGGCTGCCCGCCTCTGCCCGTGGCTGCGGGCCTTGCCTCAGCCGAAGCCCACCTCTACCTGTTCTCCCCAACAGTCTCCCTCCCCGGGCCCCACGTGCAGGCAGAGAATCCACTTCTGGTTACCGGGCCGTCTGGAGGCCGCCTCGGGACCACAGACTCCCCTGCCCCTGCCCAGCGTTCATGTCTCTGTGTCTCAGTGCAGAGGGTCCCGGCCCCGGTGACTGGGCCTGCGGGCCCCCCAGACTCTGCCTCCTAACAGCCATCCCTCCCCCGAAGATGCCGGCACCATGGGGTCAGGGGCCACTCCGCTACAGCAAACTGCCACATCCCAAAGGACAGGTTCCTCCCTGACCCTCCCAGGCCACCCCAGCAGGCCTGGGACCAGAGGCCGGGACAAGGGTAGACACGAATAAGCACCGCCTGAATACCCACTGTGTGTCAGGTACCTGCCAGGCATTTACATGCAATAACTCAATTCATCCTCACAACCACGTCATCAGGGAGATCATATACCTCCACTCTACAGATGGGGAAACTGAGGCTCAGAGAGGTTAAATGACTTTTCGACCCAGGATCACAAAGGTAGGAAGCAGCAGAGCTGGGAGCTGAACCAGGTTGCGGACCACAGTCCACGTGTTTCCACCAGGCCCCCTCCCTCCTGGCTGGAGCTGCAGGGACCCAGCTCGGACGCCAGCACCTCAGCGGCCACTCATCCAGCGAGCCAGCCTCCCCCACAGCCTGTGTCAGGGGCATCCGGCCTCTGCTTGAGCACTTCCAGCGACGGCAGCTCACTACGCCCAAGGCAGTCTGTTCCAACTTCGGTACCTCTAGCTGCTGGAGACCTCAGAGCCAAAAACCCATCTCCTCGTCAGTTCCGCCCAGCAGTCCCAGGGGACACCCCTACTGGGACAACAGGACAAACCCCACTTCCCTTCCTGATGGCGGTCATTATTCACCCTCCCTCCCCCGGCCCAAGTCATGTCTTTCTGGGCGAAACATTTTACTGCCCTCAATCCACCCTCTCAGGATGGAGAGAATAATGATGAAGATAGAGGAAGGATCAGGGACTAACATTTAATGAACATGTAACAGGCGTTCTTCTCCATCAGGAGTCAGCAAACTGTGGCCCGTGGGCCAATTCCGGCTCACTGCCTGTTTTCATCCTGCCAGCCAAGAAAGGTTTTTGCATTTTTAAATGGTTGAAAAAAAATCAGAAAAAGAAGACTCTTTTGTGACACATGAAAAGTATATGAAATGCAAATTCCAGGGTCCATAAATAAAGTTTTATTGGAACACAGCCATGTCTGTTATTTACATATTGTCTATGGCTGCTTTCAAGTTACTGCAGCAGGGTTGGGAAGTTTGGCAGAAACTATATGGCCCACGAAGCCTAAAATGTTTCCTTTCTGGTCCTTTACAGAAAACGTTTGCCATCTCCTTTTCTATACGTTTTACATGTATCATCTCAAGACTTACAATAACCTGTGAGGAGGTTAGTACTATAATCTCCACTTTATAGCTCAGAAAAATTAAGTAAATTACCCGAGTCCCACAGCCTCACAGTGATGGAGCTAGGATTCGAACCCACGCAAATTTACTCCAGTGTCTGTGTCTTACCCACTCCTGTATTTTTCCTGGTCAGAGCCCAGGGCTGACAGCTATCACATACCACAGTCCCAGTGTAGACATCTATCTCCTTCCCCTGCCTATAGGCCCTCTTGGCCTCACTGTGCATATTGGGAATGACCAGAGCACCTGGTCAGCTCAGTGGCCACTATGACCCCCAGATCCTCTTCTAACCCCATTGGCTCTTTTATGTCTTTCCCAAGCCCGCTCTTAAAAGGGCCTATAAACACATTGCTCTCTGGATACTAAAGAAATCGATCTGCAAGCACCCTCCAGACGGGGAACAGCAGCAGATGTGATAAAGTCAGTAGCTCTAGCCAGAGTTCTCTAAAAATTTACGAGTAAATAAATCTTGCCCTTGGGCTGCCCACTGGCTTCAGATAAACCTGTCCCGCCCACAATCTTGCAGAGGTGGAAAGTACAAGGCTCTGAGACTGTCCAGGTTACAGAAATCTCAAGGCCGCCGGCCCCACTTTCCTCTCTCTGAATAGTGTAGGAGGGGAGAATGTAGCATGTTCTGTTGCCATAGAAACTAGGCTAGGCTAGGTCTGCAGCCCGAAGGATTAAAGATAGACGTTAGGGGGGAAGTAATCCAGAGGGAGAGGTACGGGCACATGGATTCCTAATCTGTGATTAAAGTTTCTCAAAGAGGTTTCCACCCCATTATTAACTCTGAGCTTAGATGCACATTATAAACCGTAGGCTCATCAATAAATGCAAATCCATATATCTAGAAGGCAAACACTTGATTTTTATTTATACGCATATTAAATGTATCCATATCTCAACCAGCTGGAAGAAACCCAAATAATCCAGTCCAGGCATCACAAACTGGTGACCCACAGGCCAGTTTCAGCCCAGGAAGCTGCTTTTATTGGCCTATACAATTTTTTTCCAAAAATTTCTAAATAAATTGCTAACATTTAAAATTTGAAATATTTTAGAGCATAATTCAGATTTCTGGCTTTTCTTGAAATAACCCGAAGATCTGGCAACAGCAGCCCTAAACAGCTGCAACTGGTGAGCCCGGAGGAGGGGCTGCCCCTGTGGGCAGGGCAGGTGCCCAGCAGGCCCCCCCATGCTCACACCCTCTTCTCTCCTGCACCTGGCCCATGCCACTCCTTTGTCTTCCCTGGAGGGCCCCTGTGGGCATGTGAATTTGTGACACCCCACCCCAAGTACCACCACCCCCATTTTACTGGTAGAAAAACTGAGGCCTAGAAAGGAGAAACTGCTTGCCTAAAACGCGACTATGAGTTCGTGACCAAGCTGGTCTGGTCTCTCAGTGTCCAGGGCAGGACTCAGCTCAGACCTGTCTGGAAGGAAAGTCTGGAGGCTGGGTTAATATCTGTCAGCTACAAACATGTCTAAGGTGAAAATTAGATTTTTCTGCTGACTCCAATTTTGCCAGCTTTGTTCCAGCTCCTGGCTGGGGGAAAGGAGGGAGGAGAAAAACCTCTGCAGGGACAAGGAGAAAGTCTCCTCGGACACTCTCCACCCCCCGCACTCCACCACCCCTGCCTGCCCTCAGCCATGCTCGGTGATGTCTAGGAGTGCGGAGAAAGAAAAGGCTGGAGGAAAAAGAATCGCGCCAATAGCCCAGGACGGGGGCTTCATTGCTCAGACGCCCCCGATTTCACAGCTGATGATTCTGTAACACAGACAAGAATGTCAGCCAGGCCCGGGTTCAAATCCCCTCTCTGCTACTTGCTCGCTGTGTGACCTTGGCCAAGTCACTTAACCTCTCTGAGCCCCTGTCTCTTCATCTGTGTAGTAGATGTAACCGCAGCAGTATCAGGGAGGATTGCTGTGAAGGTTAAATAAAGCCACAACAAAGCGCTTAGTAGAGTGTAGGTACACAGCAGGTGCCTCCACCAAAGCAGCGAGTTCTATTACCTCTCAAACTCTGCCTCCACCCCAGCCAGACACAGTCACCTCCCCACTCCTCTGCCCGGTGTTCCGTTCCATCTTCAGCCTGCAGGTCCAGCCGCACTCCGCTCCGTAGCCGTGAATCGCCAGCCGGTCTCCACCTCCACAAACCCAGCAGGCGCGTCCCAGCCTCCAGACACTGGCCAAGCGGTGAGCCTCACTCAGAGCACCCTCCCCACCCCTCTCCCTCCTACTCAAGACCACCCAGCCCTCCAGGCCCAACCAGACCGGAGCTCCCACCACGTCCCCCAGCCCCAGGAACCTCTGTCCGCTCTGAGCTCAGCTCTTTCATTGCCCGGAGGACCCTGGTCCTGCTCTCTAACACTCCGTATGGCAGCGTCCTCTGCCCTGAGCGTCTTGAAGATCCAGGACACGGCTCACACCTCTGTGAGATCCTTTCAGGGGACATTAGGTATTTGTATCCACCAAACACCCACCTCTCTTCTTTTGGTACCAGCACCCCCGAATGCCTCTCCAGGACTGATCCCTCCTCCAAAACGCAGTCTTGGTGAGACTATTGGTCATGAGGCCCTGAACACCCCCAAGCCAGGACTGGTCACACGGCCACAGCCTTGTCCATTGATCCCCTCTCTCCCGGGACACGGAATTCCAGTCCTGCGAGATCCTTAAAAGCTGGTGGGGCCACGCATCCCAGTGGGATCCCAGAGGACGCTGGGTTCCTGGCCTTTCCCAGCCAGTCCTTCAGCCGAACCTCAGATTCCAACAGCTTCCTTCTGATCAGTTCCTTTTCTGCTGAAGTTGCCCAGAGCCTATTTGTGCAGCTCGCCAAAAAGAGCCGTGACTGATTCTCTAGACCCCATATCACATGCACGCTCACACCCGCCACCTCCCAGAACCAAACCCACAGACACCCAGTCTCATCGGAGGGACACGTGGGCACCACTTCTGCACAGCCAGAGAGGCCGAAACGCTCGTGCTTCCAGGCAAAAGCCAGGCTGCCAACTGTTTGAGTAACGCAGCTTCCTTTCTCCCTGGTGTCAGCTAACAGGATCCAAGCGAGCCCCGCAGCCAGGCGGGGGTGGTCCCTCTCATTTGAAAAGAATAAATAAATAAAGGTAACAGTGAGATGTCATTGAGCAGATCACATACAAAGCAGGTATTTCTGCAGATGCCAAAAATAAGAACTGAGTGCCTACGTAGGATAAACAAGGCGAGCACGGATCTTCATTCACTATCCAAAGAGCAAAGGGCTTACGACAGGCCGAGAGAACAATGGACAAGACAGCCCGGCAGGCACAAAAGAGCAGCGCCCGGGGGCCGTGGGCATAGAAGGAGCCGCACTCACATCACCAGGAGTGCAGGGAAGGTCTCAGCCATGAGGGAAGGATGTGTCAAGTCAGCTGGGCAAGAAAGGGAAGAGGGAGATTTCTAAAAGGAGGCTCCTTGGAACCACCCAGGTCTTCTCTCCCCTGTACCACCTCAGCAGTCCCCACACTGGTCCCCTTGCCTCTGCCTCACCCCCTACAGCCTGTCCTCAGCAGTGGAAGGTAGAGCCTCTCACTCCTCTGCTCAAACCCCACCCCCACCCAGCACTCCCGACTTCTCTTCCTGACCTCACCTCCACCGCCCGCCTTGCAGGGCCTGGAGCGTGGCTTACACAGTCTTACATCAGGGCCTTTGCACATGCTGTTCCCTCTGCCTGGACTCTCTTCCCCACCATGTCCTCATGGCTTGCCCCTTGCTCCCCTCAGGTCTCTGTCCCTGAGCACTCTAGCTCAAGTCTCCCCTCCCCCACCGCTGTGTCCCTTTCCATTCATTTTTCTCTGTAGCTCTCCCAACCCAAAGCTGCATTATTTGTCTGCTGTGTTTGTCTCCCCGAGCTGGAATGGAAGCTCCATGGGGACGGGAACTTTGTTCTGTTCAAGACTAAATCCACAACACCTAGAATGACGCTTGGCACGTAACAGGTACCCATAAACAACAGTTGAATGAATGAATGAACAAATGAACTCCCCGAAGAAAAAAATACAGCACGTCCAGGAATGCTGACTTTCTGAACAACTTGGGTGGCAGAATGGCGAGAAGCGTGGCCTCTGGTAGCCGGCCTGGGTTTCAATCCTGGCTCTGTCACATCCTGGCTCCCTGCCCTGGGGTCAGCACACCCTCTCTGGGCTTCAGTTCCCTCATCTGTAAATTGAGGATAACAGCCCCACCACAGCCGGCTGCTGGGGGATTAAACGCGTGACCTGCTACAAGGCGATGAGGGCGGGGCCTGGTGAACCATCAGTGCCCGGGGTTATGAGTTTTGCTTCTAGTATTGCTCTTCTGCAGAAAATTTCAGCCAGGTGGTAGAATCATCAGGAGGTCCTCTTTAATGGGACATTTGAGCAGAAAGGATGGGGACAGAGAGAGAGCACGTGACGTGGGGGCAAGAGACCCAGGTTGGAGCCAGGCCCCGCCACTCACACGCTGCGCAATTTTGGGGAACGCACAACTTCTCTGCCCGATCAAGTCAGGCCCCAGCACCGCTCCCCGCTCACAGGGCTGCCACGAGGCTCCAAACTGGACCAGGGATGTGAACAGAACCTTGGTGGGATGGTGAATCAACACGTCCCACCCATTAGTCATTATTCTATTTGCAGAGCAGCCACAAAGTCAAAAAGCCAGAGTTCAAAGGTGACACCTCCAACACACACCACGAAGCACCAGCTCCCTCTGGAGACGTTGGCAGCGCTTTTGAAGCCTCAATTACAAGGAGAGGGCGCGTCACCGCTTCTTACATTTCGGTCACAATATCACCCAAGAGCGGAGGGTTCTGCAGGGGAAATTATAGTAATTACTCCATGGGAGGGCTGGCTGCGTGAACGTTGGTTGATCTAAAACCCGGGGTGAGATTTAACTCCCTGGGAGTCGGGACGGGGACAATCCGGGGGAACCTCTGCCTCACATCAGGGTCCCTGAGAAATGACGCTAATGTCATTTAATGAACTCACAACTCTTGTCAAGACAAGAAGCAGGAAGCCCAGTGGCTGAGAACAGAGACGTCAAGTCAGATCAGCTGGCCCTGCCCTCCCTGTGCCGCCATGAGCCAGCCGCCGTCCTTAGAGATGGTACATTCCAGGGGAGTAGAGACAAGATGTCTATACACGTGAGGGAAGCGAGGAGGAGAGTGTCTGTGTAAGCGCCCCAGGGCTCAGGCCAGACCCCTCTGAAGAGGTGAAACCTGAGCTGAGACCTGGCGGATGGTGAGAAGCCGGCCGTGGAGAGGGGCTTCGGCACATTAACACACTTCCCTGGGCCTCAGTTTCTTTCTCTGTCAAATGGGTATAATTGTCATGCCTACTTCATGGGGTTATTTTGAGGGTCTGAAGAGTTAATACAGACAAAGCCCTCAGCATGGGGTCTGGTCCATTGCGCTCAAGCAGAGTTGTGGTTTGGGGACAAGGAGGGGTTGTGCTGCCTTGTGAAGTTCACCCCCACAAAGGGGTGAGCCCCTCCTCTGTGCCGGGCCCATCCTAGCCACTGAGAGACAGCGGTGAACTAAAGCAGATAAGAATCCTGGCTCTCAGGGAGCAAGGAGGGAGGAAGGCCACCTGTCACGCCCTCGGCAGAGCCCCAGGCTCGCTGCCCCTTGCCTGCTGCTTCTCACGGGAGAAAGCGGCGAGCACATCCAGTGGGCCCGTCTCTCCACCGCCTCTGGATCCCAGCGACATCCCTCCCACCTTCCCTCTGGCTGAGCCCCCAACTGCCACACAGCTGCCCCCTGAGAGCTGTGTGTCCTGGCTCCCGAATCAGGGTCTCAGCTGTGATTCCCTGGGGGGCTTGTGACAAATACAGATGCCAGGGCCCCGCCCAGGCGACTGATTCTGCGGTTCTGAGGAGAGGCCAGGAGTTCACTCTGACGCTCGGGAACCACAAGCAAGCCCACCCGTCCATCACACTCGACCACGAGCTCGCTGAGGGCAGAAGTCACCTCCCGCTCAGCCCCTGTCCCAGGGCCTGGCGCACAGTAGGTGCTCAGCGGAATGCTCAGCAGACAGGACGGAGACCTATCTGACCAGATCAAACCCCCGCCCCCGCCTAAGATCACCAATGGTCCACGGTGCTGCCACCAAGCAAGACATGAGGGGTGACCTGCTCTGTACCTGGCCACCTGGGGCAAGTGGGAGGTAGGGGAGGGGCAGGCGACCCGGGCACAGAAATGCGTGCTTCTGAGCCTCAGGTCCTCATCCTGAGAATGGGAGCGTTGACGCCATCTCCTCTAAGGTTGGGAGAGTTCAAGGCTCAGACGTTTTCGATCCCTAGAGGTGAAGGCCCCCCAGAGACCTTTCAGTCCAGCCCCTCACACCTGAAGAGGGTCCCCTCTGTCCCCCCTGAACAATGGTCATCAGCTCCTGCTTGAGTACTCCCAGCAATGGGATGCTCACCACCTCACTAGAAAACCCATCACACTGTGAGGCAGGCTGATCAATTGCTAGAAAGTTCTCCCTTGGGAAGCCAGTCATGCCCTTTCACCCCACAGATTAAGGCTGCTCCTTGTTTATCCGACTGAAGGGAAGTCACAGGAAACCTGCCAGGACCAATACAGGAAAGATGGCCCCGAGTGGCAGGCTCCATGGGCACCAACCTGGGTCCAAGCCCCAGCGTCACCACTCACCAGAGGTGGGACCTGGAACAAGTGACCCCTCCAAGTCTCTGCTTCCCCATCTGTAAAATGGGCAAATAACAGCATGCCCATTACTATGTAAGGGTGCTGTGAGGACTGAATACAATAAAGCAGGCCGGGTGTCCAGCGCAGCGCCCACACACCTTCAGTGCTGAAGGACTTTCATAACGAGAGGGGAGGGGTAGGAAGGAGGCAGATCTCAGGGCCTTGAAAGCTGGGGTAAAGAAGGCGGGTTTGTCCTCAGAACAGCCACGAGGGCCTCCCTCCACTTCTCTCACAGAGAGAGGGTGGCCAGACAAATCACAAATAAATGGCCACACCCTAGACTGGACCAGAGCTTGGCAGTCCTGGTGCCCACAGCTCACACCACCAACGCGGCAGAGAAAGTCTCCACGAGGCAGTTTTTCCTGGGTGGATTCTGACATTTGGGGGCCCCCAGCCCCCACCGCCTGGACACCTTCTCGGGCTGTGAGCAGGGGTGCAGAGAGCGAGCAGGCAGGCCATGGCCCTCTCGACAGGAGGCTAAGTGGACAGCCAGCGAGGGAGAAGTTGCCGGGCCTATTAACACATCAGTTTCTGCGTGAACTCCCCCAGGGAGCCAGGCGGGCAGAGTTGGAGGAAGAAGGGCCTCCAGACAAGTTGAATTTTTTTAAAGAAGTATTCAGCTGTTAAAACCCAAGCTCTCGGGCCACACGGGGCCTGCATACCAAGTGGGGCTGGGGGACCGTCAGCAGCGTGTGGATGAGACGAGGAGGAGGGACATTAGCATCAGGATGGCGGGTCTGCAGAGGGGCCAGGAGTCTGGGCCACTGGGGTCACAGCCACTGCCCCTGCCAAGGGTGCCTAGGCTGGAGCCTGCCTATCAGAATCTTGTAACATTCCTGTCCACACCAACAGAGCAGTGGGAAGAAACAACGTGCTAAGAGAGAGGAAAGCCCCGTTTTCAGGCCGACGTCACAGCAGACCCCCTGGCCTCGCCCCAGATCCTTTATCGAGAGCCAGCTATGTGCCAGGCCAGAGCTAGAGGATCTCCCACCTCGGCACTATTGACATTCGGGCCGGATCAGTCTTTGTCGTGGGGGCCGTCCCCTGCACTGCAGGATGTTTAGAGCATCCCGGCCTCCATCCGCTAGATGCCAGTAGCACCTTCCCCCCGAGTTATGACAATCAAAAGTCCCCTGGGGGACAAAACTGTCCCCGGTGAAAAACTATTGGGCTAAAAAGACGAAAGCAGTTGAAGAACATGCCTGCACTCGCTGCTGCCCTGCCTCAAACCTTCCCTGAGCCCGTGACCCTTGGTCTGAAACCAAGGCCCACGTGACTTGGCTCCTCCAACTCAATGCCGGGGTCCTTCATCCGTGGTTCAGCAATGTGGAAGGAGGGCAGGAGGGGCACCAGGGAGGGCTCAGAGCTGCAGGAGTCCAGGCCTGGGGCTCCCAAAACCTAGGCAGAGGGAGGCCAGGTGCACAGGATCCAATCCTTCCTGAGTTTGAGATGGGAGCACAGTAGGGGAAGGACACGCAAATGTGACTCTGAGGGAACCAGGGATGTCATCTCCTCAGGGGAGCCTTTCTGACGACCACAGCACCCAAGCACCCCTCCCCACCCCCAACACATCATCTATGACACCCATGGCATAGAAGTCACAGAAGATCATTATCTGGAATCTTTTTACACCTGGGTTTGCTTGTTAGTCATCTGTCTCTCCACCCAACCAGAGGAGCCATGAAGGCCGGCTTCTGGCTGTCCCTGCTGCTTCTGCCCCTGGTACAGCATCTGACACAAGAGGGCATGTTCTATAAAGAAGTGCTGAATTCCTTACAGTGACAGGAAGTCCCAGCTCTGAGGCCTGAAACCAACTACACCCTCTCCCCACCCAGCCGAACCCCTAACATGTCTCATCATCTGTAAAACAGGGGTGATGATGGCTGTGTGGCCACCTTGAAGTCAAAAGAAGTGGAGGTGACGTTGGGGGGAGTACCAGTGAGCGCACACACGTGTGTCACGGGCCGAGCCCTGGACCACCACAGGATCCGCACCGACAAAGCCCCCACTACCCCCATCCTCCACCCACTAGACACTGTGAACCCAGACAGGAATGCAGCTATCAGCAGGACGGAAGCTCACCCAAAGACAAAAGTCCTGCTGCTGTCCAGAGCCCACAGGCAGCAAGGCCTTTCCTGGTGCCCACCCCATCCCAGGCTCTTTCACCCTCAACAGAGTGCCGGAGAGAATTCCAGAGGCTCGGCTCATTCCAGCCCCAAAAGCCTCCCCTCCTCACAGGTCTCAGTCCTCAGAGACATCAGCGTGAAGCAAGGCACGCACCTCCCCGCCCCTTCTGCCGGCCTGCCTCGGAAAGGTGAACAAGAAATCAGAGACCCACCCCTGGCCGGGGGTCTCTCACACACACGCTCTCCTTTCATTGTCTCCCAGACCCTGCAAGGCAGCCTTGTCATCCCCACTCACAGGGAGGAAAACTGAGTCCCCACGAGGTCAGGGTACCTGCCCAGGTCACACAACCAGCAGCAGAACACAGAGCCCGGCATGGCCAGATTCTCCCCTCCACAGCCGCCAACAGCCCAAAGGACCAAGTTGTCAGGGCGGCCGCACAAACTGGGGACACTCAGGGAGAGGCATCCCCCCAACCAGGCACAACCAGACCAGAGGGCTCAGCTCCTCATGCAACCGGGCTGCGAACCCAGCCCCTCGGCGCGGCCAGGCCCTGCCCTCCCATCCCCAGTGCCCTTGGCTCCACAGTCAGGCACCAGGGGACCCCAGACACAGTGCAAACCACTGCTAAAGGGTAACATTCAAACCACTGGGTGGAGAGAAAGGGACCCAGGGCGAGAGTTACCTGCCCAGAGGTGAGCCCGAGCCTGGGGACAACGGCCCTCTGATGGCTCCTGGCCACAGGTGTGGGCTTTTCAACAGCTGGCCTAAGGAATGAGCGTGTGGCCAGCCATGGGGGCCTGGGCATGTGCCCACGGGTTTAAAGGGCCCCAGGGGTCGGGGGGCTGGTTTGTGCTTGATGGGGAGGTGCACAGGGGAGGCAGAGGAGGGACAGAGAGTGGCCATGAGAAGACCCCTGGCCTAGCCATTAGAAGACTGTATGCCTTCAGACTCTCAGGCCCAAGCCTGGCACTTGAGAGTCTGGACACTGGAGGGAAATTCCCCTCCACCCTCAGTCCTGGGGACTCAGTTATGTTTGAGTACCTTCCACCAAGACGACCTCCCTGGCCCCCCCCAGCCACCAGGAGCCCGAGTGTGCCCCCAAAGTATAGTCTCACTCTCAGCATCTCCAGTGGGGTGAAGGTAGGGGTTGGACTTCTAAAGCCACATCCTTCCAAGAAAGCAGGAGCACGTGGGATCCAGGTGACCCCAGATAAGCCCCTCGGCCCCCCAAACCTTCCTGTCCCAGATGAGGAGAAGCCTACAACGTCACCTCCGTCCCCAGAAGCTGAGGGGTTAAAACGAGTCGGGCACTGGAGCAAAGCCGTATATTAACAGCAGAACAAGGTTGGGCCCACATGCCCAAAAATCTCCCCTCCCAGTGTTTCTTTGGGATGGACGCGTGGTAATGAATTGTCCCATTTTAAAGATGAAGCTATAGGGGCCCAGCGAGGTTACATGGACTGGTCACAGAGTCTGTGACAGCAAGAACCTGGCTGGAGAGACTGCTGCCTCTGTCCAGGAGCCCGGCACCGTCCCCTGGAAGGAGGGAAAGCAGACACACGCAGCCATTAAGCACTTCAGTGTGCCAGCCCCTGTGCCAGGCCCTTTGCATCCAGGATCTTTCCAAAGGCCACGATGACTCCCAAGTTTCAAAGACAGCGGCCCTCTTCTTCCTGCCTCTGCAGTGGAGGACCCACGCCCACCAGCCCAAGCCCCTCGGGCCCAGACAGCCGTGGGAATCTGACTCACTCTGATAAGGACATCTGCAACCTTATTTAAAAGTCACTACTGCACGTAATTAGAGGCGCTTACCCCTCAGATCCATCCTTCTCCTCCAATCGGTTTTATAGCCAGTAATAACTCTCGTCAATTCCTCGACAGATGGAAATTTTATTTGACTAATCATGGCCGTTTGACTTGCTGGAGTGCGGCGGCTCAGGGCTCAGACTGGCGGGGTGCCAGCTGAGGTGGCTGTCAGGAGGCCAGGCAAAGAGCCCAGACCCCAAGGCCACCTTGAGGGTCTGCTCCACGGAGGGAAGGCGCAGGAAGGCCTTGGAAAGTGCCAGGCACTGGGCAGCAACGGGAAGCTGTGCCCACCTTTTCCGGGTCAGGAGGTGACTCTGGGGAAGACGCCGAGACCCTTTCCAATCACTCTAGGCTCCAGGCCTCTGGACGCATGATGGCTAGAGCCAGGGAGAAACTGGGACATCCTAGCTTAAACACCCAATATTAAGAGCGTGTTGGCTGCCACCCGCTGTGTGCCTACTCCATGCCAGCCCCATGCCAACTGCTCCATGGGCCTTATCCCGTTCAGTCCTGCCAACAATCCTATGGACTCGTGTGAACATCCCCATTTCACAGATTCACAAATAGATGACGGAGGAGAGCCACACGCCCAGAGTCTGGGCTGTGCTGGGCTGCGCACTTCGTCTGGGGAATTGAAAGTTGGTGCCCCTCCCCCACTCACATAAGGCCAAGCGACCCTTCTAAACCCACGTCGAATCCCATCACTCTTATAAAAAAACAAACCCACAGGGGCCGGCTCTGTGGCGTAGCGGTTAAGTGCGCACGCTCTGCTGCTGGCGGCCCGGGTTCAGATCCCGGGCGCGCACCGACGCACCGCTTGTCAGGCCATGCTGTGGCAGCGTCCCATATAAAGTGGAGGAAGATGGGCACGGATGTTAGCGCAGGGCCAGTCTTCCTCAGCAAAAAAAAAAAAAAAAAGGAGGACTGGCATGGATGTTAGCTCAGGGCTGATCTTCCTCACAAAAAAAAAAAAAAAAACAAACTCACAAAACTCGCAGTAACTCTCAGCACCCCCTAGACAAAGTGAAAGCTGCTCAGCTTGGCCTTCACAAAGGAACCCCGATCTAAGTATCCCTCCAAGAGACATAAACACATTATACAAAAAGCCTTGTCCATTTGAGAATGTGCACAGCAGATTAGTCATACCAGCCCCAAATTAGAACTATCAACACGAAAATGGAGAAACAAACTATGATCTATACATAGATCATAGGGAATCACTTCGCGGCCAGTCAGGAGGGAGAAACCACACAGTAATTTGAACAGGGAAAGTTCCGTATAAAGAGCTATTAACTCTAATAGGAGATTGAACTAACAAAGGGCTGGCTAGAGAGAAGTAGAGAGAACCCTAGAGAACAGTATTGAGCAAGAATCCCCCTAGGGCTGGCACAGAGGCCCTAAGGAACACTGGGCTGAACAGAGCCCCCAGGAGACGTCCCCCTACCCCAGGTTGAGAGAGCACCCAGGGAAGAGCCCCCCCAAGGCGGAGGTAGAACCCCCGAGGAAGTACACACCCCCTCCAGGGCTGAGGTCCGGAGCCTGTGAACAGGGCGTGCCTGTGGCTCACACGTGGCACAAAGCTGGTCTGGTGCCACACTGTGGAGCTTGCCGGAACTCCAACCTGCGGAACTTACCAGAAGCCTGCCCTGGAGGATGCCACAAGAGCTGCTCACAGGAAGTGTCTCACCAGAGGCACCCTATCACAAAACTGCCTAAAAGGGGTGCTGGGGGAGCTGCTGGCCGCTGGGGGCTACTGACCGCCGTGCACTGAGGAGCTGGGCGCTGGAGAGGCTGCAGAGCGCAGGAGCCTGCCTGTGAGCGCCGGGAATCAGGAAGCAGAGCCCCTCCTGCTGCACGCTCTCCCCAGCGCCCTCTACTGACAGGGATTAGCGTGCCGGCCGGCCAGGGAAAAATTTAAAGGGCCCAGATCCATTTTCAGGGAGCAGGCAAGAAGGGTGAATTTGGAGCTGAGAGGCAGTCCTTGATAACCAGCAAACTCCACCCCTTTGACTAGTCAGCTTCCATACAAACCCCTCTCACACAACTGAACTCCTGTACAACAACACAACTCTGCATTTCTACCTAAGGAGACACAGCACTTATTCTCACAAGAGACGTTCTCAACCTTTCCATAAAAAGAAACGTGCCGTCCCCCCAAGTCATCATGGACTGCATTTATTACTCCTCAAGTTGTCACAGTTCCACAGAATATTCTGTCCCCTAAAGACTAAATTGTAAAGTTAACTTCCAAAAACTTGTGTATGAAATAAAAATGGAAAGGTACTAGAAGAAAATGGTTAGTTGCTAGGTACATTTATTCTAATTATTCACTCAGGAACTGGGAATTAACCTCAGGGTGGGTCCATGGACCAACCGCGCCCACTGTGAGTCAGACCAGAGCTAAGACTCTATCGCCCAACCATCAGAAGTCCCCACTGACTTATGGGCCAGAGCGGCACTGTAGGTCCCTAGGAATTTGCCTTTATTCAGAGCCAGTGCCTAATCACAGAACTGTCTGATGCTTCCTTTTCCCCCGTGCACAATCTCTCTGGTAAACGGCCACAGGTCCCTTTGGGGGAGGTTTGGAGGAAGGTTTACAGCAAGTACTTGCAGCAATGACGCAGGCTCCTGCCTCCAGGGAGCCTGGCCTCCCAAGGGCTTCTGGGTCCGTGAATTGACTTAGAAAAGTGGATGAGAAGCCAAGACTCTATTGTGGCAACTCAAGGCAGGTTTTGACTGCCAGACCCAGAGCTTTTTATGTCATATATCTCCAGCAATACTCCAGCAGGCTGCCCATTTATTTCATCCCCAGGGACACTGTGATCCATTAGCCACCACCGAAGATGCCAAGGCAAGGCATTCTGATTGCTTGCACATCCTACTGCCTTTCAGATGTGCCCACGTTGACCTTGGCAGTGCAGTGCTGCCCCTTGGCCTCTGCTACTCCAGGATGCCCTCATCCCCACTGAAATCAGGGAGCCCATCTCACTGGAGGTGCCTCTACAGTCACAGCCTCCTTACAAATAACAGCAGCCACAGAGCATTTCAAGGATGAAGGTGCTCCCCTCACTCATGGATCTCTCCATGCCTCTGTCTCCTGCTCCTTCTTGCGGAACATATTTGCGGGGGCAGGGGCAGCAGCGTGTAATACATCCAGCCCAACATTCCTGTCCCCAGGCCTTCGGATTCCCTCTTCTACAATATGACATCGCAACCTCATTAACTGTAGGCCACTGTTGAGCCCAAATTTCGATCAACCAAGTAAGCTGTTAGAGCCACCTCTGGCCGTACACACTAATAACCAAATCCAGAATCTCCAGTGAGTGCATCCACAGCAATGAATTCAGCCCAATCGAGTGTCACATTCTGCTCTCTTTGGTCTAAAACCCTTAGAATCCACTCCCACACCAGTTCCCCAGGTTTCTGCTGACATATATTAGCAAAGCCTTGCAATTCTTTTGGTGTTTCCTTGCAGGTCCTAGTGTGTCCCTGTCACCATGGAACGTGCTGAGACTTGACCTTTAGTGTCTAGTGACAACAGGGGTAGTTGTGGTCAGTCTCAAGGAGAATGGGCATCCCTTTCAGCGCATTTGCCCCACTGAGATTATTATGGGTTTTTGTGTGTGTGTGTGTGAGGAAGATCAGCCCTGAGCTGAAATCCATGCTAATCCTCCTCTTTTTGCTGAGGAAGACCGGCTCTAAGCTAGCATCTATTGCCAATCCTCCTCCTTTTTTTCCCCCAAAGCCCCAGTAGATAGTTGTACGTCATAGCTGCACATCCTTCTAGTTGCTGTATGTGGGACGCGGCCTCAGCATGGCCGGAGAAGCAGTGCGTCGGTGTGCGCCCGGGATCCGAACCCCGGGCCGCCAGTAGCGGAGCGTGTGCACTTAACTGCTAAGCCATGGGCCGGCCCAATAATGGGGTTTTTTTTTAACAGAGGAAGAATAGTCTCAGAGACACTGGAGTGCAAAGTACCACCACGATAACAGAGGCTCAGAGCCACCTGGGGTTTAAGATCATCAGTGTCATCTGGGTCCCACAGAGTCACCATGCCACATTTCAGGACCCCTTTCTTTCCCAATTAATGCCCTAATTTTCACATGAGAAATTTGTCGAGATGCGAATTCAATTGTATTTTAGCAATCGGCACAATTAAGTTATGTGTTTGCAATATCAGCCCTGAGGCTGCAAGAAATGAGAGCTTCTGTAAGGCTGTCGTGGAAGCTCTCTGGTTCTCAGACAGTGACTTGAGGTGAGAGTTAATGGACCTGAGCTTGTCGTTTTCTCTGGGTAAGTGCTCAAGAGCCCTCAAAAGAATCCACCCCACCTCACGGTCCCTATCGTCATCATTACTGCCGTAATGGTCAATGCAGCATCACTCCAGCTCCCAGGGGCTCCCTCAGTGGCACTTCACCTCAATCCCCCACAGGTGATGGCTTAATTAACTGTAGGGCCACTCCATGCCTTGGGTTCCGAGCATCCCATTTCCCGTTGGCCAGGAGCTCTGCGCCGCACTCAAGCCTAAAGGCTGAGAAAACCAGTCCGCAAACCTCATCTTAACATGTCTGGTATCGCTCCTGACACCAGTTCTATAGTGGTTTGGGTCCAATCAAGAAAAAAGAAACCACACGTATTCTAACAGGGAAAGTTCCATACAAAGAATTATTAACTTATAATAGGGGACTGAATGAACAAGGCATTGGCTAATAAAGAGCAAAGAGAACTATGATCAACGTACAAAGAGCAGCTATAAGGGGCAGCCACAATCCACAGAGCTGAGATAGATACCACACCCGAGGGCTGAGATAGACCCCTAAGAGTCCCCCCACCCAGGGCTAAGAGCCAGTCCCCAAGGAAGAGCCCCTGAGGGCTTTGGTAAGACCCCAAAGGATGAGTGCCCCCCAGAGGTGAAATGAAGTCCCCAAGAAAGAGCCCCCCACAACAGGCTGAGGTAGAACCCCCGGGAAAGAGTCTCCCTGAACCGAGATAGAGCCCCCAAAGAGGATCCCCTACCTGGGCTGAGGTAGAGCCCCAAAGAAGAGCCCCCCCAGAGTTGAGGAAGAGCCACAGGAGGAGCCCCCCAGGGCTGATACAGAGCAAAGAGCCCCAAGAAAGAGACCTCCCCCCACCTAGCTGAGATAGACCCCAAGGAGGCACTCCCACCCAGAGCTGAGACAGGGCCCCCAGAGAACAGCCCCCCAGGAAGGGTCCTGTCCTAAAGCTGGAATAAAGTCCCCAAGGAAAAGCCCCTGGACTGAAGGAGAGCCCCCCAAAGCAGTGCCCACACACCCCCTCCAGGGCTGAGGTCGGGAGCCTGTGAACAGGGCGTGCCTGTGGCTCACACGTGGCACAAAGCTGGTCTGGTGCCACACTGGGGAGCTTGCCGGAACTCCAACCTGCGGAACTTACCAGAAGCCCGCCCTGGAGGATGCCACAAGAGCTGCTCACAGGAAGTGTCTCACCAGAGGCACCCTATCACAAAACTGCCTAAAAGGGGTGCTGGGGGAGCTGCTGGCCGCTGGGGGCTACTGACCGCCGTGCACTGAGGAGCTGGGCGCTGGAGAGGCTGCAGAGCGCAGGAGCCTGCCTGTGAGCGCCGGGAATCAGGAAGCAGAGCCCCTCCTGCTGCACGCTCTCCCCAGCGCCCTCTACTGACGGGGATTAGCGTGCCGGCCGGCCAGGGAAAAATTTAAAGGGCCCAGATCCATTTTCAGGGAGCAGGCAAGAAGGGTGAATTTGGAGCTGAGAGGCAACAATCCATAACCAGCACACAATGAAATATTACTCAGCGATGAAAAAGAAGGAACTGCTGATACATGGATTAATCTTATAGATATTGTGTTGAGTGAAAGGAGCCAGACACCAAACAGCACATTCTGTAAATTCCTACTTATATGAAGTTCAAGAACATGCAAACTCATCTACAGTGACAGAAATTTTTAAAAAACAGGGTGGAGGGGGTGTTTTCCTGGGAAAAGGGCACAATGCAACTTACTGGGGTGATGGAAATATTATCTATTGTGATTGGGGTGGTGGTAACACAGGTATATACATTTGTGAAAACCCTTCAAATGGACATTTAAGATCTGTGCATTTCGTTGTAGATAAATCATGCCTCAATTTTTAAAAATTAGCCCCCAAATTTTTGGTTTCCAGTCTAGTCACTGTGCACTGCCTGCACACAGTAGGCAAACAAATATTTTTGAGTAAATAAATGCATTCATGAATCACATACTCATTTTTCTTTCCTCACATCAAATTCCTGACTGTTGCCTCAAATCCCTAAGCCGTAGCCCTCTGCTCTTAGCCCAGGCGTGGCTTTTATTGCACTGTTGTTAGCTTTAGAGAGGCAAACTGTATCTCGTGCTACCAGAGTGACCAGCATGTCTTGAGCGCTCTGTACCTGACACTGTCTTCAATACTCCAATATTCATGACAACCTATGCAGTAGTGGCTTCTATCATCCCCATTTTACAGAGGAGGAAACTGAGATACAGTTTGTCTCAACATCCACACTCTCCACCACTTTGTCTCTGGAGTCAGATTGTCTTAGGTTCAAATCCCTGCTCTTCCACCTGCTTACTGTGGGTCTCAGGCAAGACAACTGACCACTCTGAGCCTTGCTCTACTCATCTCTGAAATGGGGATAATAACACCTGCCCCTTGGGTTGTCATGAGGTACAGGGAGCTTGTCCACATAGAATGTTTAGCACAGTGTCCATCTCAGAGCCAGCGCTCACCATGAGTAGACAATGGATTTCATCAATTCTAAGACACACATCTTTTCACATTTTAACATCTCTGACGTCAGAATGTGTCTTGCAATCCAAGGCACCTCACAGTCCCCTTGGGTGGTGGCAGTTGTGCCACAGTTATCACTGCCTGTGCAAGAGCAAACCTGGTCAAAACTGTTCAGACTGTTGTCACCTCCACGTCTAAGTGTCAAATGGCTCTTCCATTGTGAATAAAATGAAAATACGATGAGCTGAAAAGCACTGTGTCATCCTTTAGTTGGCAGCCGCTTTTCTTTCTTAGTGATGCATAAATTAATGGTGTGTCTTACAGCCGACGGTTTCTTCGATTTGATGAAATGCACTACACTATTATCATCGCAAGTCTGTCCTCCTCACCACGGACGATTGTGTTATTGTTCCCTATTCTTCCGGCCCCCCTGTTAGAGAGAAAGACATCCATGCCTCTGTTGTGTGATTTTGCAATGCCTCCCACTAGAGCGGGCGAAGAAAATTTCCCCACTCCACCAATGTAAGGCATGGCCATGTCACTTGCCTTGGCCAGGACAGTGCACCAGCTCCAAGATGAAGCCTTAGGAGACATTGCATGTCTCTGCCCAGCCATGAAAGCAGGCCCCGAGGAGCCACTGGTACAAGGAGAATGAGAGACAAGCAAGCCAACCAGGATCCAACCCGCAGCCTGAAGCAGAGCCGTCCCAGCTGACCCAACCTCTGCGTGCTTGTAGTTGTAAGCCACTGAGAGTTGGGGGGCTATTTGTTAGGCAGCATTAACATAATAGCAACGGCTAATACACTCACGAAACTATGAGTGCTTTGAGGGCAAGGCCCATAGCTCATTTCCCTCCATATGTCCAGTATACAGACTGATACTGGACATAGCAGGTGTCGAGGACACTCAGAGAGATCTTCAGAGATGGAAAAAGGCAGGCTTTGGAGTCAGACAGACCTGGATTCAAATCTCAGCTCTGTCACTTAAAAGCTGGGTGACCTTGGGCGAGTCATCTAGATTTCCAAGTCTCAGTTTCCTCATCTGTAAATTGGGGACTCCTGTATCATCCCATGATGAGAAGTAAAGCAAAGGACGGGCAGGGGCCTCACCTAGGGCCTTGCAAAGGCAGGCGTTCCAGACAACAGTGGTTCCCTCTCCTTGATAGATGTTTGTGATTGAATACATGACTGACACCCCTGTAGCTCATGTCTGTGCCCCAGAATCTGCCAGGAAAATCTGCCAGAATGTGCCAGGTGTTCCTGGTACATGGCAGGCAGGATCTGGCCGGGAGGAGACATCCCTGGAATAGAGGGTCTGGCGGGAGCCAGGAGAGGCAGTTGCCAAGCTGCTCCCTGCACTTTGGCCTCCCAGGGATCCCCTTTACCAGTTCTATTTCTAATCCACCTGGCATGCAGGTACCCAGGCTGGTGCCAGGGTCACACCTGGCAGACTTTATGCTCCCCCAGAATTTTCTGCCCCAGTTATTCCCTGTGAAAAGGCAAGGATGGAGAAGATGGGGATGAGAGGGCTGCCCGTCTGGTCCAGGCAGGAGGCAGAGGTGAGCCAGCTCTCCTGGCAGAGGATCTACCAGCCAGAGGGACCCACACACACAGGAGCCCTCTGGACCAGCATGTCCTGTAACTTCCACCATAGGCCCCACCCTGGGACAGAGTGTTCAGCAAGGAGGCCTGGATTCCAGCCCTGACTCTGCCACAGCCTGCTGTGTGACCTGACGCAGGTCCCGTAACTTCTCTGTGCCTCCATTTCTCTTGTCTCTACAGTGAGTAACATCTAGGAGGTCGCCACGGTTCGTGTCACAGACCCATCTGAGAACCTGGTGGAAGCCATGGACAGCCTCCCAAGAACAATGCTTCTAACTTCAGCAGTCCAGGACCTTGGAGCAAATCACCCCAAAGGAGCCTTCTGGTGGGCCCCAAGAGCCCCGTGCTTCCTAGAATGTTGGGGCTGGAGGTCCAGGGGCTTATGTCCCACTCAGACCCTCTCTGATGTCTGTCTACCAAAGAAGTCCCATGTGGCCGGGTAGACAAACCCCAGTGGACATTCCTCTAAGCTTCTCTTTCTGTGGCCTCAAAGACACCCAGGTTCCTGGCCTCCTCCCTCCCTGCGCGTTAATTAGCCCTTGGTTGCCATGGTTTTTCTGAGCCTTCCACAGAGAGCAGGCCCAGAAACAAGCAGTGAATCAGACAATCAACTGATCTTGGGCTGAAGGGTCTTCAGAGGTGACCTACACACACACACACACACACACACACACGCACACACCATATACACATGCATGCATAAACACATGCAGGCATGCACGCACGTGCACATATACATACATATGCATGCACACATAGAAAACATGTATGCACACATACATATACACACACACATACACACACACCAATCCGGTGCCTCAGCCCTCTACCCTCCCAGCACACACGGTGGCTGCTCCTCATTCCAGAGGCCCAGTGACTGTCACTGCCACTGTCATATATCTTCTGCCCTTCTACCCTCTGACCCTGTGGTTTCCTTTCTGGCAAAACCTTCGGTGCCCACCCAGGTCAGGAAGGTTTAGGGAGCACAAAGGGTTAAAACTGGGCAGCTGGGAACCGCAGGATCATCAACCCTGTCACGCCCTTGCTACATGCCCTTGGGGGTTGTCAATGATATTATTATTTGTGCTGTCACTGTTGATACATTCCATGCAGCCTTCAACATGTACTGTGTGCCATGCAAAGTGCTCACGTGGCTTTCATCCTCAAAAAATCCACAAAATGGATGTTATTCCCACGTGTTATTTATCTGCTACTATGTGCCAAATTACCCTGAAACTTAGCAGCTGAAGACAACAAACATTTATCATCTCGTGTGGCTTCAGAGGGTCAGGAGTCTGGGAGTGTCTTAGCTGGATGGCTCTGGGTTTCCCACAAAGTCGCAGTCAGGCTGTCAGCTGGGGCTGCCACCTCATCTCAAGGCTCAGCTGGGGCTGGAGAATCCACTTCCAAGCTCATCCCCATGGCTGTTGGTGGGTCTCAGGTCCTTGACACATGGGCCTCTCCATAGGCTGCCTGTGTGGTCTCAGGACATGGCAGCTGGCTTCCCCCAGAGCAAGTGATCAGAGAAAGAGAGAGAGGAAGAAAGATGGAGAGAGAGAACCCAAGACAGAAGCTGCAACATCTTTCATAACCTAGTCTCCTAGCCTTGGAAGTGAATACCATCCCCTCCGCCATATTTCTATTGGTCACACAGACCAAGCCTGTGGGAGGAGATTGATGAAGGATGTAAACACTTGGAGGTGGGGATCCTTGGAGGCCATCTTGGAAACTGCCTATCACATCCCATTTTACAGATGACGAAACTGAGTCTCAGAGAGATGAAGTAACTCACGCGAGGTCACACAGCCAGTAAGTGATGGGGTAGAGATTTGAATGCAGCATCCTGCATTCCTACTCCAATATCTGTACCCTTAACTGCATATCTTCTCCTCTATCTGGCCTCAGTTTCGCAAGACGTTAGGGGAAGGAATTAGACTAGATAATCTTTAAGGGCCCCTCCACTTGGAAAGTTCAAAGGCTTAATTAGCCAAGTACAGCAGTGGGAGCTGAATCTCAGTCTCCTGACTTCCAGTCACCAGGCTCTTGCCCACTTCAACAAAGCAGCCCTCACCCCTGGTAGCTTCTCTTCTGTATAAAATTGGCTGGTGCAAGTCTCGAACCATCTCTGTATCTTGATTACCTCTTTTGGAGAACAGGAGGATGGGGGTGCACAGACAAGATCTGGTGATGATCCGGCCACAGTGAAGATGATGATGATGGTGCCAGTGACAAAGAGAGAAAGATGAAATGATCATGATGATAAGTAATATGTACTTGAGTGCTTCCTATGATGCCAAGAACTTCCATTTCATTTCACCTTCACCTTTGCCATTCAAAATGCGGCCCAGGGACCAGCAGCACGCCATCACCTGAGCACTTGCTAGAAATGCAGAGTCCGTCTCACCCCTCCCCCATGGGACCTGTGTACACCGCTGAATTTGAGAAGAGTTCAGACTTCTCAGAATCAAGAGCCAGCACAACCATCCAGAAAGGAAGTACCATTCTTGACCCTACTTTGCAGATGGGGAAACTGAGACTTGGAGAAGTTTCCCAGCCAACAAGGTGTAGAGCCAGAACCAAGGTCTTGGTCCACATACCATTCCCCTCCCACTCCTGCCCCTTGGGCTGGAGCTTCTGTCTGGCCCCTCACCCTGGGTGGGGTGAGTTGCAGCCAGCCAGGCCCCAGCCCTGGAAGCATCAGGCCTGGTCCCATCGCCTCCTCCATCAGGCCTGGTCCCATCGCCTCCTCCATCAGTCTGCCTCCTGCTGCTCACAGCCCCTCAGCCTCGCAGGGCTGCCAGCGGGTAGATCAGAGGCGAGGAGGCCCTCCTGGCTAACAGTGACCTTGTTCCAAATTACTCCAGGGGAAGGACACTCAGAATCAAGAGACAGCACACAGCACAACAGCACACACATTTCAGAAAGAGGGGGAAAAATTAAGTCTTTGAAATAACATTAATCATGATAATGCTTTGGCTGGCTCCCTCCCTTGGTGTTTGCTGGAGATTCTTTCTCAAGGTGGGTTTAACCCTCAGCAGCCCGGGCTCTCGCAGAGTCCCTGGCACGTGCTCTCCCTCCCTCAGCCAAGAAGCCCGCCTGGTGCCTCAGAGCACAAGGAGCGTCTTTTCCCATCTCCCAGCAGTCCTCCTGGGTCCAGGGGTCACTCCAAGGCAAGGTCAAAACTCCGGGGCCGGGCCAATCAAATGAATGAAGGAAGTGGGCTGTGATCAGGACTGGATGCCCCACTTGTCCTGGTCTGCCTGGTTTTAAAACTGAAAGTCTGGCTTCCCAGGACACCCCTTTGTTCTAGGCAAACCATGAAGGGCGGTCACCCTAGCTGTGATTGTCGTGGACGGGAAAAACGTGCTGAGGGAGCAGCTGCTACTCGCCTCTGGGTGACGGCTACCACGTGGTATGAGGGACTGAATTGCGTCCCCCATCACACACTGAAGCCCTAACCCCCAGGGGACTGGATTGGGAGGTGGGGCCTTTAAGGAGGTTATTAAGATTAAATGAGGTCATAAGGGTGGAGGCCTAGTCTAATAGGACTGGTGTTCTTGTAAGAAGAGAGAGAGACACCAGGGATGCCCACGCACAGAGGAAAGGCCATGTCAGGACACAGAGGGAAGGTGGCCATCTGCAAGCCAGAAAGAGAGACTTTAGGAGAAACCAACCCTGCCAACATCTTGATCTTGGACTTCCAGCCTCCAGAGCTGTGAGAAAATAAGTTTCTGTTGTTTAAGGCTCCCAGTCTGTGGTATTCTGTTATGACCCTCCTAGGCAGACTAACATACATGGGAGAAAAATAATAGTAACAAAGTTAACACTTACACAGCCCTCACTGTGTTCCAGGAACTATTCTAAATGTCTACATGGATTAATTTACTTAATCCTCACAATGACCCTATGAGGTAGGTTCTATTATCATCCCCATTTTACGGATAAGGAAACTGAGGCCCAAAGAGTTTAAGTAACTTCCCCCAAGACTCACAACTAGAAAATGTCAGCGCTGGGACTGGAGCCCCTTCAGTCTAGGTGCAAAGCTTGGCTCTTCACTATTATGCTAGGAGTGAGGTCCCGTGTCGCCCAACCTTTCAGTTTTCCAAGGGAAATTGAAAAATAGCCTGGTTTTTAAAGGCTGGCTGTTCAATAAGAAAAAAGTAATATTTATGAGCATAAACAAAAGATACCAGTGTCTAACTCTCAGTTGCCAGCTTATAATTGCTGCTCTTAGAGAATTCCAGCAAGTCAGAATTAAAATTTCGTCCGCCACCACCACCTACACAACTACCTCTACTTTCCAGTGTGAATGTGGATCTTACAACTGTGGGGTTTAGAGACTTAGGAAATCAGAGAGACTTGGAGCCCAATGGGAATTGAGAGACTGTGGCATCCAAGCCCTTATTTCACAAATGGCACCACTATGCTCAGAGAGGTTAAATGGGTCACTGAGGACACACAGCAAGCTAATGTCAGGGCTAGAGAGACCTGCTCACTGGTCACCCATCAAATTGAGGACAAACTGATCCACTGTCTTTGGGGTCTAATGTCTACATCTCTTTATCACCTGTTTTTCTCTGTGTCTCCAAATTTGGCTTTCTGTCCATCCGCACACCTGTCTGTCCATCCATCCATCCATTCATTCATTCATTTATTCATCCACCCATCCACCCCTTCATTCATTCATTCACCTGTCCATCCATCCATCTGTGCAGCCATCCATCCATCCATCCATCCACCAATCCACTCATTCATCCATCCATCCATCCTTCCATCCATCCATACATCCATCCATCTACCTACCCATCCACCCATCCATCCACCCATTCATCAGTCCCTCCATCCAACCACTCGTCACCCATCCACCCATGCACCCATCCATCTATGCATCCATCTATCCATCCATCCATCCATTCATCCACTCCTTCATCCATCCATCCATCTACTCATTCATTCATTCATCCATCCATCCATCCATTCATGCATTCAGACAGCCAGTTAGCCTTCTTCAAGTTCTGCTCTGATTGTGAACTCCTTGAAAGTTCACTTTCAAGGGGCTTTGCCTTACCTGTTCTCGTATTCCCAAATGTTACACAACACAGTGTTTAGCATAGTCTTACCCAACTTAATCCCTTCCTGGCAGTTAGAGGCAGGGCACTTCACGTCTCCAAGCCTCAGTTTTTCCATCTATAAAAATGGGGGCATAACAGTACCTACTTCACAGCGTCATGAGGAGAAGGAGGAGATGCGGGCACATAGTTGGTGTGCAGTAATGGCCAGCTGTGATCATTAGCTATCATGAGGGGCTGGAGCCCACACTCTTCAAGGCCCCTTCCAGCTCTCACACTGCTGGCTCTGTGTTCCCCAAGGGATGTGACAGGGCAGGTGGGAAGTCTTGCTGCAGGAGAGGGGATGGGGGACTGAGGGACTGCAGTGGGTCACAGAGAGACGCGCGCAGGGCAAGGTCGCAGAGTGCTGACTGGAGGTTGAGCATTGCAGAAGACAAAGAGAGACAGAAGTCAGCCTGGCTGCAAGGGAAGCAAGATCGGTCCCAGGGGTGGGCTGCCGGTGGGGGGTGGGGGGTAGACGCCCAGCCTGTGTCCCTCCTGGAATTGCAAACGCTCTGGGAGGCGGGGCCCGCTGGCCGGCTGGCTCCCGGCCTGCCACAGCTTCCAGAACCACGTAGGGCTGCACTAGCTTCCCCATCATCAGCTTCTGTGAAAAATCAACTGTGATAGCTGAACTTCTGTTCCACTGTTGTTACTGTTTTTCAATTACACCCCCTTATTTTCTTTAGCTCAGGAGCCAAATTGGATCCAGTCAACCTGAAATTAATTTATGGCATAACATGGTGGCATGGAAAACTGGGCCATCGGCTCTCGGGCTGCCAGGGAAAGAGAGGCAAGAAGCCAGGCCTCAGCCCAGAGGCGAGAGGGGAGGCGGGGGCTTGGGGGTCACCACTTAGCTTTTCTGCCTCTTACACTCTCCATGGGAGAAAGCCCTCCTTTAGGCGCTATAGTGTATTCATTCTTCCCACAACTGCTTATGAGCACCCACTGGGTGCCAGGCCCTGGCTGGGCATTAGAGATACAGCTGTAACAAGCCAGTCAACGTCCTTGTCCAAGGAGCTTGCAGTCCAACTTAGTCATTGAGAATCGTAAGTGTCTAGACTTAAAAAAAGATAGGACTGCTCCCAGTCAGAGTTTTCTCCAGACCTCCTACCAGCCTGAGATTTAGTACAAGATAATGCCAATGTCCCTAATTACATTTTATCACAAGACTAAGAGATGACGCCCATGGCTTTCACTGGGGCAGACACTTCACATGAATCATTTTATGTCATCTTCAGGGTGCTATTATTATACCCATTTTACAGATGAGAAAACTGAGGTTCAAAGGGGCAAAACTTGCCAATGGTGAGGAAGTGACAAAGCTGGGACTTGAGCCCAGACCAGAAGGATCCCCAAACCCATTCTTATAACCACTAGGCTGTTCCACTTCTCTCAGAAAACCCTGGTGCACTGGGCCCTTCCCTGCACCCGGCTCAGACCTGAGCATGAGCCTAGCGATCCTAGAATGAGGAGGACTAGAAACGAGAGAGGGAGGGCCCAGGTGTGTGTTGGCGGCCGTGGGGATTGGTGGGCATGAGTCTGGCCTTGGCAGCGGCAGTGCCCCCTCCGCCCCCCGGCCTCCGCCATGGAGATGCACAGCTGGCCCAGGTGGCGTCTTGCTTTCCTGCTATCTTCTTGATCCCGCCACTGGCGCGAAAGGACGTTTTCTCCTCTGTGGAACTGAGGCTGAAGAAAAGCCAGTGTTTTGGGATTTGGGCTCCTGCTTTAGGACACAGGTGGTGTTAGGACTCACGGGGGAGTCAGGCTCCCCGTCCCCCCACCCGCAGGAAGCATGGAGCCATGCGGAACCATCAGAGCCTTTTTCAAGAGTGGACTTCTCTCTCTCTCTCTGTACCCTCTTTTTTCTGTTGTTTTAATGTATTTTTGCTCAAGGTGGCGGGTGGGGAGGGCAAGGAGCACCTTCTCGCCATATTCAAAGGTTTTTCTGTAAACTCCTCCAGAAGCGGGCAGGTCAGCCCATGTCCCAGTGCCCCAAGCTGGGGGAGACCCTTGGGGCAGCCAAAGAGCCTGGCCCCGTGTGGCTCAGGATTCCTCTTCCCACTGCCAAGAACGCCCCCATCAGGGATGTGGCAGGGTCCCTGCCCCACTGCTGGGTTCGGCCAGTTCTCCCTAGAGACTTCCCACCTCCCACTGGCCAGGAGGAGACGCCTGGCTCCCTCCCCCAGCCCTTCCTCCACCAACCCACTCTTCCTCCATCAGTGCGCTCACAGCAGACGTCGGCACACAGCGGACATCGTCACCAAAGGCACAGGCAGCACCCTGGGAGGGAACATTCCCAGGAAAGAAAAGTCCACGTAGTTCATTTCCCGTCACCCTGGGTTTGATTTCCCAGCGGCCATCTCCAGTTTTCTTTTCAACCCAAGTTAACTTGGGACTCAAGATATGACATCCTCAGTAAATACGATCTGTACCAGATGACCTTTAAAAAGAATACAGGGTTAGGACAAAAATATATACAGACATTAAACTGTGAACCGCGGTTGTCTTTGAGAAGGGGGAGAGTTACCAACGATTTTCACCTTCTGTATTATTTTAATTTTTCACCGTAAGCAAACGTTACTTTCCTAATCAGGAAAATGAAATAGAGCTGTTTCAAAAAACAGACAAGATACAGAAACCAATGACTCAGTCCCAGTCTGACAAACAAAGGTCTAGAACTGGGGTCGGTAAATTATGGCAGGGGAGCCAAATCCAGTTTACCACACGTTTTTATAAATAAGTTTTATTGGGACACAGCCACACCCATTCATTCACATATTGTCTATGGCCCCTCTAGTCCTACAACCATAGAGTTGAGTTGTTGTGACAGAAATTGTATGGCCTGCAAAAATAAAAATATTTACTATTTGGCCCCTTATGGAAAAAGTTTGCTGAGCCCTGGTCTAAAAGAACAGAACTTTGAGAAGGAAAAATTAGTCCATGCCCAGAGCAAAGGCAGGAGCCTCTAACACATTGACAGGTTGGTAATCTGGACATCACAGAATCCTGGGTCATTGAGGATTCAGAGGCCATTTGGTCCATCCCCTGCCTCCATTCCCCAAAGATGAAGGGTCTACTCTGCTCTGATCGATCGCCTAGGGAGAGCAATACCACAACTAGCCTCTGGCAGGGGAAGTCTTTCCTTGAGTCTAACTTAAATCTAGCACCCCCTAATCCCCCTGCCTCACAGCTCATACCCTTTGCCCAACCTCAGGCACCTTGTTGGTTCTCCCATTTTTATTGGATCTTACTCAATGCCCCACCAAGCCAGCAAGACCTCAACCATCGAGAAGGAAGATGGCACTACGGATAGCCAGCCCCAGCCCTCCCCTTCCTGGGCTCCAGGCGCCAGGGCTCACCAGTGGGGTCCACCACACCAGCATTAAGGAGCCGATGGCTTTGGAAGCAATTGTTACCACTTCTGGAAGAACGATTACTTTAGCGCTGCATAAACACCCACCCAGACCCGTTCCCCAGGAGTAAATGAAAGTACAAGAGCATCTGAGCTGATTTATCTCAGCCAGAGGAAGCTGGAGAAATTCATTTCCCCCTCTAAACGATCTGCTCTGGGTCCTAAATATTCAATAATTTCCTAGCTGGGAAATGGATTTCCTCCCCTTCCCCCTGGCAGACAGTCTGCATTCTTATGCACATCGTCAAGGTATTAGGAAGAGCACTTTATAGCGGGCTCCTGGCTGCAGCCCCCAGCCCTTTCTCAGCTCAGGGAGACTTCATAGCGTGTCAGGACCACAGATCACCTCGGAGCTGGGTCTGGGCAGCCCCATCCCATGCCTGAGCCAGGCCTGTCGTGACTGTCCCGGCCCAGCCAGCCCAGCCCATCCCATTGGCTCAAGAAGAGGTCTGGCTGCCCAGACCTGGAATCTGGTGAGAGCTCAGAGTCCAGAGCTCCTTAATTGTCTGTTTGCTTGTCCATCTTCCTCACTGGGGGGTGACTTTAAGGACAGGGACTGTCTCAGCTTTATTCCTTTATCTCTACGTGTCTGTGACATAGTAGGGGGTCACTATTTATTGAATGAGTGAATGGATGAATGAGTGAATGATAAAAGAACAGAAGTGTAGATAGATGGCATTTGAAACATTCGCTTGACTCCTTAGCGTAAGGACTGTGGTTTATTTCTCTCTCTTCCTCAGTGCCTGAAACATCATAGGCAGCTAATAAATGTTCACTGAATTAATGGATCAGAGAATAAACCAGTCACTGCCCCACCAGTCTTGAAGGCTGGGCTTCCTGACTCAACTAAGACCTGACCTGCTCAGTGGGGACTCTGATGGTTGAGTAGCCCCCACCCCCGCCAGGCCTGTGAAGAGGGGGAAGGCAGGGTGCTACAGTCTGCTCCACAGGCCCTAGCCAATGGAGGGAACTTTGCATCCATTGGCAGAGGGAGGGAAACATGTCAAGGTGCCCAAGGGGTCTCAGAGCTTCGGGCTTGGAATATATTCAAGAGGAAAGGGATGTGGTGGGAGAAGAGAGATTTAATCAGGAGAGATAGTTCCAGTGTCCTAAGGTGGTCAGGGGTCTGACTGTGCCAGGGCATCCGTGGACCACACTTTGCAGCGTTGGTGCCATGAACTCGAACGTGAGCTTCATGAAGACCTGGATCTCTGTTGCATTCGCAGCTGTATGCCCCAGGGTCTAGAACAGTGCTCATAGTAGGTATCAGATACATGTCTATTGAATATGGGTGGATGAATGAACAGACCCCCTAGCAGTACCAGATTCAGGAAAAGCCGTCTCAGCAGCCCCAAGAGAAGGGTCCTGAGCTGCCTGGGCCTCCAGTCTAGGGGTGGACCCTGCTGGGAGCTAAGCCCAAGATCTCCCCAAAAGCCCCAGTGTGTGTGTTTTCCCCCACATCTCAGAACCTCTAGCAGGACACAGCGGCTGCTCACTCACTCGTCCCAAGTTTGGCTGAGCCCGGTGATTCTCAGTGACCACACACTAGAATCACCTAAAGAACTCTTTAATTATCTGCCCCATCCCAGACAATTAAATCAATGTCTCAGAGTGGGGCCCTGGGCATTGGTGTCGGTTTACAATCTCCACAGGTGATTCTAAGGTGCAGCCAGAGTCCAGAACCTACCATCTAAATTCTAGAACAGTGTGGCCCCTAGCAACCTCACCTGGGAACTTGTTAGAAATGTAAACTCTTGGGCCCCACCCCAGACCTGCTAAATCTGAAACTCCAGAGGGGGCCCCGGCAGGGTGTGTTTTAAGAAGCCTTCCAGGTAACTCTGATCCAGGTCAAGTGTGAGAGCCACATTCTAGAATTATTTCTCCAAAACCCCTCCAGGGAGGAAACCACTCATAGAGACCCCATCAGGCCTGAAATGAGCTGCTGGGAAAGCCGAGTTGCTGAGGCCCTGGGGACTAGAAGGGGATGTTCCTGGGTACAGACAATGTGGTGGAATCAATACTCTGGGAGGATCAATGTCCTCAGTACTTCTGGAATAACAGTATTCTTGGTGATTAACACTCTTACTTTCATAATTTCAAGAGACTGGGGTCCCAGTGATCTTTAAATATCAGTATTCTCGGGCATTAACTTTCTGATGTGTCAATAATCCAATATGAATGGTAGGAAACCAGCAGGATTGGGGCATTAACCTCCTGAGATGGGATCCCAGGCCCCTTCGATATTACGGCTGGCAGGGCATCATTTATTGCCAGGATATTTCTCTCTACTTCCTGTGGGATCCCTTCCCATCTTCCCACCCCGTTCGCCAAATGGGGCCTGTTCCACGGGTCTTTCCTCAAGCCCCTGAGACTTAGGGGAGAGGGCAGTGGGGGTTCTGCAGGTTCCTCTTTGCCGCGCAAGTTGTTGACAGGCTCCTAACGGAGCAGAGGACGTGTAGGTGATTGCCTGGCAAAATTGCAAGTCCGTTCAGGTCACTCCATCATTTTAATGATGATCTGATCGGAACGCTGGCTTCCCTGGGGTGTGTCCACCCAGCTCTAGGTGGGGACACGGAAGGCAAAGGCTCAGGCACCGGACCCCAGCCCTCAACAGAAGCACAGAGTTTCCCACTGCTACACCCATCAGAAGAGGTGGAAGAGGGGAGAGGCAAGAAACAGGGGGCAGGCAGCCAGGATATGGGTTATACACGTGCCAGTTGGGGAGGACACAGAGGTCTCAGCAGGAGGGAGGGTCGCCTTGGGTGCTGGCCCTGGAGGCTGGAAACTTCTGGTCCTAGCTCCATCCCAAATGCTGTATAATTCTGGAAACTCTCTGCTCTACTCCAGGCTTCGGTGACCACATCTTTAAAAGGACAGAATGAGACAGGATTGTTTCTGAGGCCCCTTCTGGTCTAATCCATTCCCTCTAATCCAGCTGCCTGCCTTCATGCAGCAAAAGTAATATGACCATCTTAAAGATGGAACAGCTGCGGCCCTAGAGGTGAAGTGACTTGCCCAAGGTCGCGTGATGAGTCAGGGACAGAGGAGAGAGCCAGAGGCCAGGGCCCCTGCCCTCTAAAGAGAGATGGCACCACACAGGCTGGTAGGATTTGGAGGTTTAAGTCCCAGGTCTACCTTTACCACTGTGTGACCATGGACAAGTTACTCCCCCTCTCTGATGCTCAGTTTCCTGATGACGTCTCAGAGGGTTCTCACACAAAGATCAAATAAAATAAGGACCACGAACACTTATACAGCCCTGACTGTGGGCTGGGCCCTGTTGTAGGCCCTGACACAGGTTGAGCGTGTGCTTCCCCCCATCACCCATGATGTACGTACTAGGGGAGTTCACAGACGAGGAAGTGGGCAGAGTCAAGTTGCTCGTCCAAAGACACCAGCTGTGAGAGGCAGAGCCAGGGTTCCGCGAGGTCCATCTGATTCTGCCTCCACACTCCTTGTGCTGCATCGAGCCGCCTAGAAGAGCATATGAGGTTTGTGCCCGTGTTCCAGGGTTTAGCTGTTTCTCTCCCTGCAGCAGCAGGTGACTCCCTTCACAATGGCAAGTGTCTCCCTCTGCAGCAAATGAACCAGCCAAAGGCAGCCGAGGAGGCAAAAACTTTTGGGGAGGCAACATCAGCATCACTTCTCTACAAGCTTCGAGACAAGAGCCCTCAGGGTCCCCTTGGCAAAAGAGACCCTCCCTCTCCACCACGGTTAGGAGGAAAATGAACCAGCCGCCAAAGAGGATCCTGGGCGGTTCCATTCCATCCACTCTGCCCCACACTAATTACGTGCTGTGCCAGGCCCAACGCAGGTCCCTGTCTTCGCAGGAGGGAGCTCACAGCCAGGCAGTGGCCCCTGCAAGGACTCACAGCACCCTCCTAAACAAAGCCAGACGGAGTGCCATCCCTCTAGGGGAAGGCAGTCACTCCTTGCACGGTGACACAGGAATGCACCCAGTCACCCCCGGAGCCGATCCAGCCCTGAGATTTCAGACCAGCAACTCGGGGGACGTTTCTGAAGAGAAGCCCTGGGCTTTGGTCGCAGGCGGTGGCCGGGCCCTAGCAACCGCAGCTGGGGGCAGGGGCAGGAAGCAGGCAGCAGGTGAAGTCATTGCGTCCTCTTGTCTACGAAGGAGAATCTGAGCGCTGCCTGACAAAGAAGGCCCGGCCCCGGGCCAGAGGTGTGCAGCGCCCCAGAGTTGGCTGGGGCAGGATAAGGCTGTTAATGCACCAGCAGAGCCCTGTTCAGTGGTTCTCATCCTTAATTGCAATCAAGCAGGCAAGAGGCTGCGTGAAGGTTGGGAGGGAGAGAGCCACCCCCCCAGGACTGGGCCTGGGGCCGCGGTGGCCCAGATGCAGCAGGAGCAGGGTACTGAGTGCTTTGGGGATGTCCCCTGACCCTTCGTGGGTGTGGGGAGGGGCTGCCGGGTGGGGTGTCACCCGAGCTGGGTGAGGTCCCCGTTACGCATATGGACCCAGCATCAGATAAACGGTGTTCCAGTCCCGGCTCTGCCCGCCAGGCAAGCTACCACACCAGCCTGAGCCTCCGTGTCTTCATCCAAAAGGGGAGCATGATAACGCGTCTAAATGGTTATCGAGAGATTAAATGAGATGATCCATATGAGCACGGAGCACGGCGCCTGCCCCGCGCCCAGGGTCAACGAGCGAGAGCCCGCAGTATTTCTGAGTCAAGGACAAATGAGAGGTGCTGTTTTTTCAGTAACCACCTCCACCAAATGCCCATTTGATGGCTCTGAAGGGAGGCTGGTGCCTTTAAGACAGGAATCGATCCGGCCCTTGGCCCGGCCGAGGAAGAACATCAATCCTCAGGCACACGAGGAGCGGGATTGATGGGGAGATCAGATGGTGTGACGAATGGAGGCCATGGGGACCGGGCCCTGACCCCGGCCGGCCCCATGGCTACTCCCTGCAGTGGGGCTCAGGGGAGGAAGCTACAGGACCCTTAGACCTGAACCACGACTCCTGGGCCTTTTCCCAAAGGAGTAGCGGGGATCCAAGGCCCCTCCACACACACACACGCACACACACACGCGCGCGCACACACACACACACACACAACCATGCCCACGTCCCATGCACAAGTGCAGGCTGGGGGATGGCAGCTCACAGACTACATCCAGTTCCACTGGTGCTCACAGAGCACCTACTGTGCGCCAGGCCCTGGAGCCGCTGAGGGGCATGGACACAGACCCTGCCCTCAGGGGGCTCACAGTCAAGTCTGGGAGACAGGCACTGGGAATCACTTTTCAGTTGATAAGTCTGAGAGCCCAGGGGCTGCAGGAACCCAGAGGAGGATCACACAGCCAGGCTGAAGACCAGAGAGGAGGACACCCCTCTGCTGAGCCCAGAGCTAGATGTTAGGCAGGGAGGGAGGGAAAAGTGTTCCAGTCAAGGGAACAGCGTGAGAAAGGACCAGAGGCAGGAAACGGCAGAGTGTGTGTGTGGGAACTAGCAGCCACCCTGCTGGGGGAGAGGCGGTCCCAGTGTTATCCTGTGAGCCATGAGGGCGCATTAAAGACACTTAAAGAGTCCGTTCTCCACCTTCTTTCCGAGTGGGGCATGGATGGAGAGCAGGTGAGATGGAAGAGAAGGCTGCGGGGGCTCCGGAAAGGCACTGATTAGCCCCAGATTCTTCCAGGCCGGCCCTCCGGAAGCTGCATGACCTCTGCTGGGAACCCACAGTGCAGAGCTCCATCCTTGACCCCAGGGCTGCCCCCTACAGCAGACCCTGCACTCCCAGGCCTGAGGTCAGAGTTGTAGGGAATTATGTGCACGAAAGGCAGACTCAGCACAACTTGATTCCTCCCCAGGTTGGCTGTGTGACCTGAGGCGCTCACCCCACCTCTCTGAGTTTGCAGTTCTCATCACTGTAACTTCCCCTCCTTCCCTTGGCTTTGGCTAAAGAAAGGAGGAAAGAAATACACTTAAATCTAATAAGTGCCAACAATGGGCCAGGAGCTGCTCTCCCTTCTCTGCTGATTACTAGAAAATTCCTTTCTACCAAATTGGCTGTGTGACCTTGGGCAAGTCACATCCCCACTCTGGGCCTCGGTCTCCTTGCTATAAAATGCCACAGTTGGTCCTGCTTGCCTTTAAGGGTTCATCAGTGCTAGCATTCTGGGTAGTGCAAAGAGAACCATGTCGGAGTCCAATTCCTGGCTCCTGGCTTCCTGGGCTGTGTGATCTTAGGCAAGTTCACTAAACCCTCTGGGCTTCACATTCTGTAGAATGGGGAAAATAACTCCCACCTGGCCGCAAATGGTGGGCGTGCCATGAGACAGCTTATGCAAAGCACTCAGCACATCCTGGAGTCCTGGGCCCCCAGTACCTGCGGTTGGTTCTTCTTCTGGCCAGGAGCTGGCCCTCCTCAAGCCCTGACCCGCTCAGGCAGAAAGGGGGACCCAGGGCTGCAGCAAAGGCCGGGGGCGGCAGAAAAGCACACGAGCGCTGCTGTGCGCTCAGGCATTCCATTTGGAATGAATTTCCTTTTATCTCAGCGAGTGAAGTCCCCCACGCCGGCCTCTCGTCCAGAGTGAGTGTCTACTGTGGCTCAGGCGCCCATTTGTCACACGGCGTTTGATGGAATATTCCTCCTGGAGGAGTTGCACTCCCAGACACTCCTCATGCTCGGCCAGGGTCTTTAAAACTTAACAGCGGGTTCTTTAAAGGGACAGGAGAGGCGCGCTGCATCCCAATATGCAGCTTTTGAACACGTCAACATTAATAGAGGTCACCGTTCCAGGGGACGCGGGCCCTTCCCAGGAATAAATCAACAGCCGGCGCTGCCACCAGCCAACCGATCCGTTTTGCTGGCGTTTCCTTTCCCATCGATCGTGGGCTGGTGCCGGGGGTTGGGGGGTGGGGGAGGCAGACATGTCTGCACCGCTTTACTGGGCCTTGAGGGGAGAATCTTGTCTGAAAGAGACCTAGAGAGGTCATCTGTCATCCTGTCCCTTCCGTCGCTGCCAGGTCGGATCTGAGTTCCAGTGCAGGACACCAGAGAGCATTGTGGAGGCTTTACTGGTAGTCAGGACCCGAGCTTGGGCTCACTGTGTCTGCTCATTTCATCCTTTCAGCTATCTGGGGAAACTGAGGCCTGGAGACATTAGGGTCCTTGACCAAAGTCCCACAGCTGGTAAGAGACTTGGCCAAGCCCTTCCAAAGTCTGACCTTACCCACCCATCAGGCTGGGTAAGGGCTTTGGGGTCAAGAATGCAGGGAAATGGGATTTCCCAACCTGTAGACTCACTGGGTACAGTCCCTAGGGGCCCCTTTTCATCTCAGTCTGGCCCTCCCCTTTTTCCAGAGAGGGGAGCCAGGAGGCTGGTGCCCATCTGAGCACCAACCCTGAACATCTGCCTTGACCCAGACTCCTGGAGAAGGGAGGCTGCTACACAAAGTCTGGGGGCAGCCTGGCTCGGAAGATACACCCTTGGCTTTGCAACCACACAGGCCTGGTTCAAATCCCTGGTCTGCCATGTCCTAGCTGTGTGGCCTTGGGCGAGCAACTTAACCTTTCTGAGCCTCAGTTTGAAAACATACCCTCACACTTGGTTTGAAAACACGGCCCCTCCAGCAGGGCCCCTGCACAGTCATGGGAAGGGGATAGGGTCTGTGTGACAGTCGCCTCCATTGCCCCAGGCCCCCTCTGACTCTTTTCCCAGCCCTTCACTGTCTGCAATAATGCAGGCACAGAATGGCTTGCCCCTGCGATGGTCCTGCCACCTTTAAAACTCTTGACAAATGCTCAGATGTATAATGTTTTACGTTTCTGTCGTTTCTCCATTACTGATTGCTTTATCAATAGTGCTGCTTATGTGGGTTCCATGATTTATCTGGTTCTGCCCCCACCTCCCTGTGTGGCCCTGGGCGAGTCATTCATCCTCCTGGATCACAGAATACAGGAGCTGGGAGGGAGGGACCTCAGAGATCATCGATCCAGGCCTTTCATTATATCCATAAGAATCACAGCAACAACCCAAATCACCTGAGAAGCCATAGCAGACCAGTGCATTGGCGGCCCTCAGTGACCACACCTCCTGGTATTTCTGCCCTTGTAGAGGCCCCTCCAACATTGGCTCTGGGCTTGGCCCATGGGACGTGAGCAAGCAAGGGCCAGCATAAGCTGTATAGACGCTTGCTCATTGGGGCTTTTTCTCTTGGAACACTCCATCTTGGGATGAATGCTACTTTGCAACTCCCAAGCTGCAAGGAAGCCCAAGCTATGGAGAAGAACCTGGAAGCCACATTAGAGCACCCTAGCTGAGCTCCCAGCACACAGCCAGCCCACTGTCAATCACGTGAGCGAGGCCATCCCGGATGTCCCAGCCCAGCCTAGCCTACAGCCACTGCAGCCGCATGAGTGACCCAGACAACAGTGACCAACTACCCTCAGTTTGCCTGAGACTCTCCCAGTTTCAGCGGGACTGGAAAGTCCCACTTGCCAGGAACACACCCCCCGCCCCAGTCTCCCTACTGAAAACAGATGGAGCAGGAAAACCAACGCATCAACTCACAGAATCAAGAGGAATAGTAAACAATTATTGTTTTAAACCTCTAAGTTTGGGGGTGTTTTGTTACATAGCAATAGATAACTGAAACATGTCCCCAGTATGTGCCAAGCACTGGCCTCAGCCTTTGACATAAGTTCTAATCTTTGCAACAGTCCTTCTGAGATGATTTTATTACCCAACAAGTGAGGAACATGAGGCTCAGACAGGTCAAGTGATATTTCAAGGTTAGGCATTAAGAGAGTGGTGGAGGAACGCCATCTAACTCCAGCATCTCAGCCGCAAATGTCACCACAAAAGCCCCAGGTGTCGTTACTGCCATTTAGCAAATAGGAACACACAGTTCAGAGAGATGTGACTTCCCCAAGGCCACATGGCAAGTCAGTACACAGCGCTACCTCTGACGTTCTAAGTTTAATAATACAAATGTCTGTCTCAGTTACTTAGTACCAGAGTAATGCTGTGTTACCAACCATCCCAAAACTCACTGGCTTAAAACGACGAGCATTTATTTCGCTCACGAGTCTGTGGGTCAGTTGAGTGGCTCTGGTTTGGGCTGGGCTCCTGTGGCTGGGGGTTGGCTGGCTGTTGGCTCATCAACTAGGGCAGCTCAGCTCGTCTCCATGTGTCTCTGTCCTCCAGCAGGCTAGCGCGGGCGTGCTCTCCCAGCCAAGGCAAGCGTGCGGGAGCAAACACAAAAGAAATGTACCAGGCTGACTTGGAGCTGGTGCCGCGTGGCTCCCACCACATTCCCGCCTGGCCAGAGCACGTTGCAAGGCCAGAGCAGGCACAAGGGTTGGGGAAACAGACTCTGCCTGTAGAGTGAGAGAAACCGCAAGATCTCATTGCAAAGGATATAGGTACCAGAAAGACTGAAAATCGGGGATACCAATGCAATCAATGTATCACAATGGAGTCTTTACCATGTACCAGGCTGGGTGCCCCCCACCCCAGTCACTCTATACTTATACTTATCATTCATTTCTTGAGTCACTCCTATAATTTAATTAGGTACTATTATTAGCCTCCATAATCCAGTTAGGGAAACTGAGTCATGTGACAGTTAAGCGACTAGCCCAAGGTCACACAGCAGGTCAGTGGTAGAGCCGTTTTACTCCCAAGTTCATGCCCTTAACCGCTGAGCCACACCAGCACGCCCAGCCTCCCATAGCCGCTCCAGCCCAGACATGCCAGAGGACGAGAGGCTGGGCTCTCAGAAGGCTCCCACCAGAGTCAGGAGCCCGTTTCTTCCCCAGCCAGAAGTTTCTGCTGATGCCGCAGGAAGTCCTGCTCACAGAGATGAAAGCCCCTTTGCCAGGCAGGGCAGCTCTGCTGACAAAGGACCGGCTTCCTTTAGAGTCAGTCCTCCTAGAGGGGAGCAGCTGGGAGCCACGGGAGATGGAGGGACGGCTGCAGCATGGAGCTGGTCCCTGGGCATGGAGATGAGGGGTAAGGAGCCCCAAGCTTCGCCTGCATCAGGGCAGCCCAGGGCAGCTTGGGATTTCGAGGACAAAGGCTGCCTGAGCTGCTAGGGCACTAGAGGTTATCTGGGGCAACAGCTCATGGTACAGATGGGGAAACTGAGGCCCAGAGAGGCGCAGAGACTTAAGTTCACACAGCAGGATGGAGGCAAGCAGACCCTGGGTACTTGTCCTGCCTGCTGGGGACCCAGGTCATCCCTGCATCGAGTTGGGGACCTCCCTACTGACTCCCACTGAGCAGGGGGCCCCATGAAGACAGAGGTCTGCCAAGGCCTCGCACTGTCTTGTCCTCAGTCTCCAGGGAAATTCGGGTCTGGGGGCTCTTGGGGCCTGCTGAGCTATTTCTGTGTCTTTTCTTCAAGGAGATTCAGCCAAACACAGTGCTGATCAGCAAACACCATTTATTACGTCCACCGCTCCTGGAGCTCCGTACACTGAGACAGATAATGCCCCTTATCTCAGCCTGGAGAGCAGGGTGGGGGAGGGCCGGGAACGATGATCCCCGCTTTAGCGATAAGGATTCAGAAGCGCCAGCCCGCGCACTGTGAGCAAACACAGCACCAGGGGCACGCGTGGCTTTTGCGTAGAGAATTTTACAAAGTACGGCTCTGGGAAGCTCTGTGAGGCCTCCCAGCAGTGTAGAGGACACAGGGGACACCCACTATGGATGCCAGGCAGCCCAGGCCCTGACTCTGCCCTTGACTGCTCGAGTGAACTTGAGCAAGTCGGGTAACCTCTCCGGGCCTCCATCTGCTCAAGGAGGGGTGTGGACAAGACTAGCAGTTTTCAAAGTGTATTCCTTGGGACCCCAGGGTTCCCTGGAGTAGCCTCAGGGGCATTTTGAGGGGGAGGAACAGAAAGTGGAGCTCCGGCCCTGACCCCCAGCTGCCACCAGACCAGACCCACTTTTATCTGCTTGACGTGCTGGGAGTCCACGTACGATGCCATTTCAGGGGCCGGCCCAGTGGCATAGTGGTTAAGTTCACGCACTCCACTTTGGCGCCCCGGGATTCGCGAGTTCGGATCCCGGGCGTGAACCTACGCACCACTCATCAGCGATGCTGTGGCGGCGTCCCGTGTACAAAATAGAGGAAGATTGGCGCAGATGTTAGCTCAGGGCCACTCTTCCTCACAAAAGAAAAAAAAATGCCATTTCAACAAAGGGTTTCAAGAAATCTGATGACGGCCTAGACTAGATGAGCCATGCAGACCCTCTAGGAGTCTAAGGAGGCGGGGATAGGGCGATGGGGAGACGAGATGGAGGGCTGCCTACTGAGGGGTGGGGTGGGATCTTAGGACTAAGAGAGGACGCAGCCCCCGCCGGGCAGAGTTTCCCGTATCCACCTATTCCTCCACCTCGTTCCAGCTCAGCACCTCCCCATGGCTACCTCCCCTGTAAAATCCATCACCTGCCTCCCACTGGGTGGTCTGACCCCAGTACAGGGAGAGTGGTGACAGGGCGAGGAAAGGTGGCCTGGACGGCTGAGCTGCAGGGGCAGGGAGTGCAAGCCAGCTGGTGGTTGGGTGCATCAGGCAAGAGGTCCAGCTGCCAACCCAACCCCGCTCCTCCCAGCTGTGTGACCTGGGGCAGGTGCCTTCACCTCTCTGAGCCTTCATTTCCTCCCCTGTAAAATGGGGAGGGCAGTAGTGCCTCCTCCTCATGAGGATCAAATAAGATGCTAAAGTGCTCAACACAGGGCCTAGAACAGAAGACGTGCACGTTAAGAAAGACACAAGATAATGGAAGCCCAGCTGTGGTCTTCGATCCAGACCATTGGCAGAGCAGGGTACCCCTCGGCTCCCCTGGGCCTGGGGAGGAGAGAGGGAGTGATCAGGCGGGGCAGAGATACCAGTATTGGACACCTTTTCGGTGTCTCTGCAAATCCTTTTGCGCCCCGCCCCCCCATCCCCTTCTCGAGCCACTGCTACAGGCTTCCAGCAGCTTCCTGCAGGGGCCACTTCACAGTACTTAGGACGCTGACTGCTCGCTTCTTGCCCCTTCTCTGGAGCTGCAGCGGGCCTCACACGCATAACCAGAAGTATGAGAGTTAAGACCCCTGGGGCCGCCTCGACCAGTGGAGGACAGGAGCCAATGGGTAAATGCTTCTCCCTTTGTCCCCAGCTGGACAGTTCAGAGACGCACTTCCTAACTCTTCTCGGAAGGTTCCAGACAGATGGAAGACCAGTCCCCAGTGCGCCTTGATAATGCTTCCCTCTATCTCTATTCTATTCCCTTGGCCCTTAGGATCAGATCCCATATAAACTACCTATACCCAGCCTTGTCTCAGCGTCTGCTTTTGGGTGGCTAGGAGGAGGACCCAAGCTGAGACAGATATGCTCCAGGAGACCATCTCTGCAGGGAGGAGCCTGTCGGCGCTGCCTGCTGGCCAGGCTTTCGGGGAGTCTCCTGGGGTTACCCCGGGGCCCACAGCCAGCCACCATGTGGCTGCAAGAGGTGGGGATCTACTGCGAGTGCCGGGCTCCCCAGCAAGCTGGAGGACAGCATTGCTGTCCCTATAGGGAAGATCTGACAGGCTTGGGCGGGGGGCGCAGGGAGGAGAAAATTTTGAGGCCAGCGGTTGTTCATGTCTCCGGGAAAATCAAGAGGACTTACGCCCTCACCCCGCAACTGCCCTCACTCACTGGGAAAAAATGGGAGCTGATGGAGAATCCCGGCAAAGCCCTGACCAGGCTTCCTCTGGAGGCATTCCACAGGACGCAAGAACCAGGGCCACAGCCCAAGGACAAAAGGGACAGAGAAAGGGAAGGGAGGGACAGGCCAGCAGAGTCCTGGCTCTGCCACCTCCATGCTGTGTGACCTTGGGCAGGTGACTCAGCTCTCTGAGCATCCACCCCATGGGGTCGTAGTGAGGGTCAGTGAAGTTAGGAGTGGGAAGGGTTAGGACGGTGCCCAGTACACAGTAAGCGCTCAGTGAATGGCCAAGGTTATGTGTGGACTTTGTACCTAATTATCTCTGTAGGACCAGGGGAGGAATCAGTATACCCATTTTCTAGACGTGAAGCCCAAGACTCAGAGAGAATAAGGGACTTGTCCCAAACCACAGAGCTGGGATTACAGCCCAAGTCCATGTGAGGACTAGGGAGGTCCTAGATGTCAAGTCTAGAATTCTAAGGCAGGGACCAAACCTCCCGTTCCCATCCCTGCTGGAATGGGATGAGCAAACTCTAGGTGGGGTTCAACCCCAAGCTCCCTTTCTTACTGGCTGTGTGACCCGGGGTAAGTGACTTCACCTCTCTGAGCCTCAGTTTCCTCAGCTGTAAAAGGTGAATTGTAACACAGGGCTGATACGAAGTCCAAGGAGACAGCGTACAGAGAGAACACACCGTAGGTGCTTAGGACTCCACCCCTGCTCGGGCAGGCAGGCGTGGGGCTGGCTGTGGGGGTGGGAGGAGGCTGGATCTTCCCAGACCTCGTGGAAGGATCTCCTCCAAGGCTCCCGTGCAACATTCGTCCACTACTGGAAGCTTCAAGAGGTGGCTCGTATGGTGACTCCACAGGCAGAGCTGAGGTCAAGGCCAGGGGGCCCAAGACTTAGTCGCCACAGCAGGACACTGGGGCAGGCACATCCCAGTGGGGAGCCCAGCCTTCCCAGGGGAAGGGCAGCTCACAGCAGCAGGGAGCAGGGAAGGGGGGGTAGGTCCTGAACTCTCCTCCACCTCCACTCCTCCCCCCTCACCCTTGACCAGTCCTGAGGGCTCAAACCACCTCAGCCTCCCTTTTACCAACATCCCCCCCAACCCTGCTGGCCACAGGAGGAGCGGCTGGGAGCAGGATTTCTGGAACTGGACGGCCTGGCTTCAACGCTCCATCCTCACCATTCCCAGCTGTGTGACCCTGGGTAAATTATTTCCCCTTCTGTGCCTATTCCCTCAACTATCAAAGTAGATTTTAAGACCAATAAATGAGCTAACACACGTAAATCAGTTAGAATAGGGTCTGGCACACAGTAAGTGCTCAATAAATATTAGCTGTTCTTATCTGGGGTTCTAGGCGAGGTTCCCCTCAGCATCCTCCTACATGCACCAGCCCCCCACCCCCCAACCCACATCCAGTCCAGCAACTGTGCTGTCTTGGCTTCTGACATAAGGCAGAAGATGTGGAAGAAAGCAGGAGGGTATAAAAGCAAGAATTCTTGCCCCAGACCAGCTAAGGAATGCCCTGGGCTAAGCACAGGGTATCAGAGAGGACAAGAAGACGCTTAGATTCTGGGGGAACCTCCATACGAGTGTGGGGACCTAAGACGGGGAGGACCCGGCCGCCACTCCCAGGGAGGCGGGGAGGCCCTGAGCTCCCTGCATCGACACAGAAGGAGAGCAGAAGAAACGTCCGCCTGCAGGTCCCAGCAGGGCGGCCTGAGCTCACTGTCTGCCAGGTTCCCGCATCCCAGAGGGAGGCTGTGCCCCACATGGACAGCCCCGGCCCCGGAGAGCAGGTAGGATCAGGAAGGAGGGGAGGGGCAGGCAGTGAGTAAATGGATCAAGAACTGACAATCACAGAAGACCCAGAACATCTTAGATGCCAGAGGGAAAAGAGGCGGGGGCGTGGGGAGCCTGAGCCGACAGATTAGTTTCTGCCCCTGGTCAGAATGGAAACTTGAAATAGAAATTAAGCCCAGTTTTAGAAAATAAAGAGAGTTGCATTTTTTGCACATTGCAGTTGGTAGACGAGATATGTACCAACAACAAATACGTGTGAAAAATTGAGATCACGGTGTTGCCAGGTTTCGCCCACTACAAGTAACACCGCCGTGGACCACTCTGTGTGTCATTATCGAGTGGTCCCATCTCCCATCATCTAAGGATGGGTTCCTGGAAGTAAAATTGTGGGAGTCAAAGGCCACTAACTGCTCAAGGCTCTTAACACGATACAGAAGCACTCTCTTCCAGAAAGCTCGAGCCAATTTCTACTCCGCCAGCTGGGGATAAACAGCCTGCCCCACTCCACACTCCCCAGCATCAAAACACATCGTTTTGTTCACCTTTGCCAATCTGATTGGAAAAAACTAGTCTCGCTGTTTCCATTTGCATTCTCTGGTTACGAGAGCGAGGTGCTACAGCGTGGGAGAGGCGGAAGCGTTAGGGTTACAAGAAACTTGCTAAGCATGTGTGTGTGCACAGGATTTCCGATGGAAGACACTCACAAGGGCGAGCTGGCTCGCCTCTCCTGGGAACACTCCCTCCCCCATCAGAGAGCACCATCTGGCCGTTTGGCTGCTCCGATCCTCAGTTTCCTCATCCATGAAGTGGGGAGAATAACACCCACCTCGCAGGAAGGAAGTCGTGGATATTTATTTATAGTTTGCTCTCTTGGCATCCTCTTCCCTCTTCCCTCCCCCTCCCGTTGCCCTAAAGTTCCTGGCCATGTGGTTTGGCCATGGGAGGGCTCGACCAGCTTAGACCAATCAGTGTCTTCCAGCTCCCTGGCACAGGGTATCAGAGGTGCAGGAATGGACACATGCCCCAACCATAGGGCAAATTTGGGACTTGGATTTGAGCGACTGAATGAAGTGGACCCTCATTTACTCACAGATGTGAAGGAGGAAGCTGCTGGTGGTCATCCTAAGGACAGGAGGGATGGGCCTGCTGTGAATGATGCCACACTGAAAAAGTGGAGCCAAGAGTTGGAGAAAGGAAAAATGCACTGGTCCTATCCATACCAATCAGTGCATAGAGGCTGGATCAATCCTTGCCTGAAGCACACCCTACCTCTTTTTTAGTTAGGTAAGCCAGCGAATTCCCTTTATTATTTAAGCTTGTTTGAGATGGGTTTTCCATCACTTGAAACCCAAATTGCAGCACTGAAGATGGGTATTACTGCAGGGACAGTGCCTGGTTTGGCACATAGAGGGCGCTCAGGAGACCACGGCATTGTGGAGTCTTGTGCACAGGGGATAGAGCAGAGCCATCTGGGTTCAATACACAGCTTCTTCTCCTCCACGCTCTGCTGTGAGACCCTGAGAGCAAGCGGCTTCACGTCTCTAAGGGTGATAACATCTGCCTTCTCAGGTTTTTGTGAGAATTAAAACAAAATCCATGTAAAGCACGTTGCCGTTCCCAGCAGACAAGAAATACTGAACAAATTATCATTATTGTTTATCAACAGTATTGTGAGAAGCCAGGTCTGTCCCCACCCCCCGGATCCCTCCCGGGTGACCCCCAGACTCTGACTTCGCACTGCCAAGAGGAGGTGGCTGGCACCTCCCCACAGGTCCCCGGGCGGCTGGCGAGGAGAGGAGGGCCCAGAGCTTCTGCCAGCAGCTGGGTTTCTCTGGATGCGGAAACGCCGAGGGGGGAGGCCAGACACTCTATTTACAAGCACCTCGGGAGGGCAGGGCACCATCTCTGCAGACACCCAGGGCCTCTAAAAGCAGTTTAACTTTCTTTTCCTTCCTCTCCGCAGCCTCCCTCCTCCCGCCACAGCTAGGGATCCACCACTGTCCTCTCCCAGCACCACACCCCCCAGCTGGCTCAGCTCCCCACCAGCTGTGCCGCCCTGGGCAGCACCTGCACCTCTCTGAACCTCGGTCTCCTCATGTGACACTGCAGGTGAAGCAACACCCCCAGGACTGTTTTTAGGACATAAGGGCTCAGTAACATGGGCTTCTCTCCTGAGGAAAAACAGCCAAAGGCTCGGGACTCCTGCCACACACCAGGCCTGTGAGTCCCTCTCCCTCCTCACGGAAAGGTTCCAGGGACACCCTCACTGTCCCCTTTGCCTCTTGTCTTCCCCTCCCTGCCTTCCCAGAACCCAGAGTCGGGAATGTCAGCTTCCTCTGCCATCATTTCTCTGTGTCTTGTTCTCCATTGCTCCCCCAGGACCTAGAGCAGGACCGGGCAAGTTCTCAGAGCTCAGTGAATGATTGTTGAGTGACTGACCAACCAACAGAGAAAACCAGGGTCCAGGAAATTGCTGCTAGGAACCCCCTTCTCCAGGAAGACTTCCTTGATCCTCCCCCTGAGCCAGGTAAGGGGCTCCTCACATGAGCTCCTCTGGTGCCCAGAACTGTAAAATAGTTCTAAAGTAGAGGCTCTGGGGTTCAAGCCTCAGCTCTGTGATGACTGTGTGCTTTCGGGCAAGTGACATAACCTCTCCGTGTCTGCATGTTCTCATCTGTAAAATGAGGATAATCATAACAGTGTCTGCAATGGAGAATTGTTGCCAGGGGTCATGAGACAGGAGCTGCACCCAGCATGGCACCAGGCACACTATGAGTGCTCACACACATAAGCAGTTTTTATTAGCGGTCACGAGTATGGTGCAGTATTGTCTCGTTTACCTGTCTTATGCCACCTGCCCATGAACTCAACCACACCTGTAGTGAAGACTGTGTGTGCTTTCCCAGAGCCCAGTGACCGTTTCTGCAAGCACTGGCCTCCCCCACAGGGTCTGCACCTGCAGCCCTTCCCCAGAGGCGGGGGCCCCTCTGCCCACGTCTACAGGGAGCTCAGCGGTCTGGGGGTCTGCAGCCCCAAGGCCCGCCCTTGGCCGATGACTGACGGGTCGCCAGTCGGGACCAACCCTAAGGAGTAACTTACACTCCCGAGTCCCCTGTGGGATCAGGCTGAGGCCGCTCTCTGCGGGGCTTTGCCCGAAATCACACGCTGGCTGGGCTGCCCCCCAGCCCTCCCCCACCCCGCCCTGCTTCCCTCGCCCCCTTGCACCTAAATCCTCATCTCCCCCGGCCACCTAAGACACCTCCCGCGCCTAGCACAATGCCCAGACCCGGGGCGCTGGGTCAGTGTGGGTGAACTGTTCAACCGAGTGATGCTGACAAGAAAAAGAATTAGTAAGTCTGCCCAAGGAAGAATTCTGAGCCGGGTAGCCGGCGCTGAGCTGCAGATCTCCCTGGACCCGCCTGGCCCCATCTGTGCCCCGCCCCTCCCCTGTCCACGCCGAGCCATTTGCAGCCATAAATGCTCAGTGGAGCATGTGGTCTTTAGTGCAGGGCCTCGAGCTGCGTAAACAAGATTGTAAAATTCAAAGGCACATCCGACTGGGATCCCGGGGCAGCCACGCTGACGTCACAGCCGGGGCGGGGCTTGTACGGAGCTGGTCGGCGCAGGCTCTGGATGGCATTAACTCTGGGTTAGAAAAGGGGCGATTTGGCACCAACTGCCGGTTGCGTCTGTTTCTTTGTTTTCTAATCATTTCACCTGAAATAACCGGGTGGAAACAGGCCCACGTCTAGACTGTACTGCTGTCAAGGGTGTGGGGTATTTTGTCTTTCCAAAGACAATCCATCCTCCTCTCTGCCGAAGAACACGGGACCCAACAGGATAGTGGGTGTTGGGGCTTCAGCCCAGAGTGAACAAGAGGAGGCCCTTGCCCTCCTGCAGCTTACATTCTAGAGTGAGAAAGAACAAGTAAACAAGGACGTAGTGACAATCTTAGATACTGATCAGTGCTATAAACTAAGATTGGGAGGGAAGCCTACTTTAGACTGGCAGATCTCTATGAGCTGACACCCGGATCCCGCCTGTGTGAAGAGGGCGGTGTGGGCCACGGTGTTTGCAGCCAACAACCAGGCTGGCTGCTCCGTCAGCAGGCCGCCCCAGCCTTCTCCCACCTTCCTTCACTGCAACCCGGGCAGCTGTTTGCCCATCAGACCCCTCTCGTGCAGCCTTGCCCAGAGAGGATTCCTCACCTAGCTTCTCAGCTCTGCACAACACTGGCGAAGCTTGTGGGCTCTGGAGCTGTAGTCCTGGGTTCAAACCCCAGCTCTGCCACTTACTAGCTGTGTGCCTCTGGGCCTCGTGTCCTGATCTGGAGAATGCACACAATGACAGTCCCCACCTGGTGGAGCCGTTGGGAGGACTGAATGAGGAGGGCATGGCACGCAGGAAGCCCACAATAAGGGCCAGCAATTACTGATGTTTCTGTCATTATTGCTCCCTCCTTACTCCAACCCGAGCCGGCTCTCCAGGCAACATAAGCTGACCCAGCAGGTTGGGAGTGGGCTGAAGGCAAAGGGCGGGGGCTGCAGGGACGCCTGCTACAAGGATCTGGCGGAGACAGGAAAAGAAGCAGGCAGCAGGCTGGAGACAGGAGAAGCTGGGGTGGCGAGGAAGGGGCCTGGGCAGGGAGGAGGGGCCTTGAGGGCTCGGGGATCAGGACGAGAATAAACAGGGAGCTAAGCGGGGGCTGCATGACCTCATTCAAGACACGCCACAGAGGGACTCAGAGTGGAACGGGGGATGCTCTGGGGTGCTCAAACATGCCTGTGGGAAATTACCACGATTTGTAACACCAGCGAGGCAGCAGAGGAGGGGAGAGCGTCAGACAGGCCTGGGTCAAATCGTGGAGTCAGCCACGTCCGGGCTGTGTTATGAAACTTGGTCTCCCTAAGCCTCAATGGCACCATCTGTAAAATGGGGATAACCCTGGACTCCGCCTCTCAGGGGCACGGCAAGGACTGAATGAGATGTTGCACAATGCCAGCACTCACTCAATGGAAGGGAGTAGAATCATAGTGAAGAGGCTCTGATTGTAAGGTTCAGTACACCCAAGGCTCAAGATTTTCAGATTCTAAATGTTTACAAGTCTAACACTAAATCCTACTAGAGTGTCAGCTCTGTGAGGACAGGGATTTGGTCTGTTTTGTTCATGATTTTATCCCGCTTACCTGGCACCCGTGGCTTCGCATATAGGTGAGCAGTATGTGTAGGTGTGTGCTTGCGTGTGTGTTGGATGAATGAGCAAATGAATGAATCAGTGAATGAATGAATTGGCAGGACTGACCACTCTCTGTCCAGTTGCCCAAACCAGAAATGACGATGCCATGCCTGACTCTCCCTCACCCGCATCCATCACGCGTCCTAACGGCTCTCTTGTCAGCCCCGTCCCCTCCTCCCCTGCTCCCCCGCAGCCAGCCCCTGCTCACCTGGAGCCGCTACAGCCTCTGAACTGGCCTCCCTTACCTTTCCTCCCCTCCCATCTTAAAAATCTCATTTACAGAAAGAAAAGAAGTTCATTAACCAAATTGGGGGCATTCTGCCACAGGGCTGAGCCATTACGAGGCACAAAGGAAAGTCTTATCTCAGTCACTCACAAAATTAACTGCGGGGACTCGGGCTCTGCAGGCTACAGTGCCCTCCTTCCCAAGAAGTCCAGGAGTGTGGATGGGCACCGCAGCAGGGGGGTGGAGGAAATGACCGGTGGCGGTCACTCACAGCCCTGGACCGTGGCAGAGCGGGACCCCCACAGCGACCAGGTCACGCTCTGACACCTCCTCCCCTCCTCACCCCAGGACACTCTGAACCCAAGTCCAGCCGCTCCCACCTCATTAAGCAGCTGGCACAGGGCCCTGGGAAATGTCTTAATTAGGTGGCCACACTGGCTCGCATAAATTAATTTGATAAAGATAATGAAATTCAGCAGAGCAGAGCTGACCATGTTTCTTAGAGCAGCTGCCCTGAGACCTGAGCTCTAGGAATCAGGATCTGGAGAGGAGTAAAGGGGCTTGCGGGCAGTGCCTCCAGGGTACACCGTCCCTCCCCTGTCCTCCCCGCCCCCCATGCATATCATCCTCTGGAGGCTGAAGGACCCCAGGACCCATCTTGTCCTAAAGATGGGTTTCAATCCTGGCTTTGCCGTGTGCCACGGGAGTCAAGTCATCTGACCTCTGAGAGCCTTGGTTTTCTCAGCTGTAAAGTGGGCGTGCCAGTCCCCCCTCCTAGCACTGATTAAATGAGATCATACACGTAAAGCGTTTGACAATGCTGGGAGTCTAGAACGGTCCTCAATAAATAGCAGCAGTTGTTTTTATTACTAAAATAAAATAATGGAAGCCTGCCTCACTGAAACTTGTGTGTCCGTATGGAAAATGGTTCTTTTGGATAAAACATTAACTCCTGGTTTCCATGAGCCCTCTCTTGTTCTGGGCCTTCTGCTCCATTTGGGGTTCAAAGTGTTGAGGAATGTGGTCAAGGTCACGTGGCTGGTAGGCGGTAGATGTAGGATTTGAACCCAGTCCTTCTGGCCCCAAAGCAAAGCTCTTCCCACTGTTGGGGCGGGGAGAATCCCCTTTCTTACCATCTTGTGTTCTTCTGGCTGGACTAATAATAAAATTGACACAAGCCCAGATTAACAGGAGAAAAACCCAGTTTACTACGTACATATTGGAAATCATAGAGAAATGATGCTCGGAGAGTGAACAGAGCAGGCAGTATATGTATCTTTTATACAAAGAAACAGTAAATTTGTGAGGAATTGACAGGGCAAAGAAACTTAGGTTTGGGGTACATAAATACGGAGGAATTTAAGGAGAGTTTAGGCTCGAGGTAGTAAATTACCAAGGTTGGTTTGTGCAGGCTTCTCAGCCCTGAATTCCTAGCTCTGGTGATAAGGATGCAGGGAGAGCACCTGTCACAGGGGAAATTTATATCCTGCTTTCAGGGGAACAGAGACAGGAGAGTCACAATGCCCCCTTTGCTTCTCAAGTAACTTTAATTCAAAATAATCAGTATGCCATTGTGAGATATTTTGAGGTGGCCTGCCCTTGGCCCCAACACCACCACACCATGTGCTAAGGAAGGGCAGCTGTGCGGACCTGGGGGCCGGCAGATGAATGGGCTGTCCCAGCGCCTGAACACACTGGATAATTCTGTTTTCCTCTGATCCAGGTTTGCTCACCAAAGCAGTCGGTGCATGGGAAACAAACAACCTGAGTTCACCCTGGCCATAGCCGGTGGGTGGAAGGACTGAGGGCGGGGGGTCAGGAGACCTGGGGTCCAGGCACAGCTCTGCCACAACTCTCTGTGGCACCTCAGCCAAGTCTATCCCTCCCTGAGCCTCTTTCCCCTCTGTAAAGGGGAAGAAAAGTTTCTGACTCTGAACACCTTTCCAACCCAGTTTGTTCCACGGATCTACCTCTGAGCCACCTGCTCTCCGGTTTGGGGAGGCCTGAAATTTCTCACCATGCATCCTGCACCCCCACACAGTGTCATCCCACAGGGGCTGAGCACGCTGGACCACCTGCACTCCATCTCCTCAGAGAACAGCAAGAAGGCCCAAGGGCAGACGTCAGAGGTTCCCTGATACTACATGAGGCAGTATCGTGGGGATGCAGGATCCTGAAAACGCAAGTTCTCCCTGGGATGTAAAATCTCCGAGCTGGGGTACGTGACAACCACTGATCAGCAAAGAAGACTAACAATGTTAGTGCGAAGCATTTTTTTCCTCTGCTGTAAGTGAGACAGATGCATTGGGTGTCTAATTAGCAAAATATTGGATAATTGGTGTAATCTGGTACTATTCCCTTTTTGACAGCCTCCGCTGTGCTGTCCCATTTGAAGCTTGAGCTGCCGGTGATATCAGCTGATAATTGTAATACTGAAAATGAAAAATCAAATCAGAGTCATCAGAGGCTCCCATTAAATTGAGTTAGGACTAGAAAAATTAATGGGCTTCCCTTGCCTCCCCCCTCCTCCCCTGCCTGGTGTCTGCCTCACTCTGCCCTGGAGCAGAGCTGCCACAGAGAGAGGATTGGTGGCTTTCTGAGCCACTGACTCCACCTCACTGGGCTCTGCCTCTTGACCTCTGACCTGCTCCCACCCTGCCAAAGGGCCAGGAGCCACCTCCCTGAAGGCACCTGTGCGAGTTCAGTAAGAGAAGAGAAGGAAGCACCCAGCACCGGGGCCTCGGACAGAGCAGGTGTATCTTTTCTTTCCTTTTCCGTGAGAACCGAGCCTCTGAGACAGAGCAGCGCAGCCCACGCTATTTCTAAGTTTGATAAGACAAAGAAGTGGAGTCAGTGTGTTCTGTGTCCCATCAGTTCAAGTGACAGACATCAACTCAGACCAGCTTAACAAAAAAAGAACATTTATTGGCTCACGCAACTGGGAAGTCCCGAGGGAGAGCTGGCCCAGAGACGCCACAAACCCAATGGTGTCACCACACCCTGTCTTCTGTCCCTGCCTTAGTCTCCTTCTCACCCACAGTGCCTGGGACTGCTCCATACTGAGCTGGCATAGGGATGCGGGTGGGGAACGTGAGCACAGACAGCTTCCAAGTTTATGGTGTCCCAGGTTAGCAACCCCAGAAGAAACACATCTTCTCTGACCCAGCGTCAATATAGAGAGCCCAGGGAAGGGCTCTGATTGGTTCATCTTGGGTCACATGCCAATCTCTGGGCCAGTCACTATTGCCACCCACTCCTGTGACTGAAGGAACAGGTATTACCATGATTGGTACCCCCACCAGGTGAGCAGGGGAGGGACATCCCAAAAGGATGCTCTTACTACCAGAAGAGGAGGAGGCATGTGGTTATACAAAACAAACCACCCCAAAACTCAGCATCTTACAACACCACCCTGTGTTATGATCACCCAGGATTCCACGGGTTGGCTGGGCTCAGTTAGGTGGGTTTCTCTTTCTCCCTAATTGGGGCAGAAAGGTTCTGGAACCAAAGTGGCCTGGGAGTCCAGGGCCTTCAAAGACCAGTCATGTGGCCTTGGATGGGTCACTTCAGCTCTCTGCACCTCAGTTTCCTCGTCTCTAAAAGGGGGTTGATAATAACCCAGCTCATGAGGCTCTAAGGAGAAAATGGACTAATGTGTAAAGAGTCCAGTACGGTGCCTGGCACATAGTGAGCAGCGAACAATGGGGACCCATCAGAAGGGTCACCACTCCCCCATCCATACCTGTTCCAAGGTCTGCGCTGGGCCGTCGAGGACACCCTGCCCTGTGGTTTCATCTCAGCATGTTTGGCTTCTCTGTACCCGGGTGCCCAAAGCTCTCCGTCCCCCCTCAGTGCTGAGCAGCACTGGAGAGAGCTGGCCCCAGAGCCCTTCCCTGGTCTAACCATCCCGTGGAGACCACTGGCCCTTCTGAGCGCCTTCATCCTGGCCGGTGGGGTTCAGCCCAGCTTGGACTCGACACGTTTATTTCGTTTTACATGTATTGAGTTTGGGCCTCTTGAACCTCACATCCAGAGAAACATGCAAATAGATGCAAATGAGTCCCTGATTTATACAAAACAGCATGCAAATGAATGTCGCTGGATTTGCCAAAAGAAAAGGCCTGGTCACCTAATTTAGCAGAAATAACAGGAAAGAGGATTGTGTCTGTCTGTCAGAGTTAGGTTCAGGCTGGAAGAACCTCAGGAGACCTTCTGGAATGGAGCTGAGGGATCCCTGGCCACCCTGGGCCGCAGCCCCCCAATCCCTGGAAGCAGGAGCCCCAGCCCTGGGTTTGCCAAGAGTCCAGCTTCACAGTGGCACCCAATTCGCCTGCAGCTGAGTACCCTGGATCTCCCTTCCCTCCAGATGGGGCCCTGGAAAATGATGCTCCCCAGCACCCCCACTGACATATAGCCACACCCTCACTATCGGTCAGGCCCATTGTTAACATCATGACTGTTAAAAAGAGCTAACACGGAGTGAGCAGGCCCTGTGCTGAGCACTTTACATGCATCGGCTCCTCTGCTTCTGCCAGCAGCCCGGGATAAGGAAATTTTTCACCATCTTACAGCAGGAGAAACTGAGGCCAGCGAGCGGGAGACTCCACATCTGTGAGACCCCCAAAACTTGCGTTCTCTTCCCTACACATTGGGTCTTCAAGAACCTTCTCTTCAAACCTGTGTTGCCCGTGAGCCTGGGAGCTCAGCTCCAGGAAGACAGGGACAAGGTCTTCTCACTCGCTGCCCTGGCCCAGAGCCCCACGTGGAGCCCGGCACGCAGCAGCCAGCGGCAGACACTGGCTGAGTGGATGAAGCCTACTCTGGGCTATCGCTTGCTCGAGCACGAGCGTGTTTTCTGCAAACTTACATGGCCTATTTCCTGGACCCATTAAACAGCCCACAGCGGGGTGTCCATCCGACAGTACGCTGTCTACTGCACTTTGCCCTTATTTTCCCAAAATGCTGGTGAGTGGCACCAGTGTTTGTGCATCCCACGTCAGTAGAACTGACAGAAGTTTCTGCACGAATTGCTGGGTTCTCCAAGCTGGCTGAGTTGGAGCTGTGCCTCTCTAAAGAAGGTGCTAAGGGCTTCGCAACATGCCTGGGCGTTTGGCGCTCTAAGGAAGGGAGTCTCGGATGCAGACACCTGGCAGGGCTCCTGCGTGAGATGACCATCATCGAGTTAATGAGGGCTCACCACGGGCCGGGAGCTGCTCTGACTATTTTACAGGAATTAACTCATTTCATCCTCAAAACAGCCCAAGCGGGCAGTGCTGTTCATATACCTATGTTCTAGAAGGGGAAACCGAGGCTAAGGGTTTGCAAACCTTCTGTGGCTTGTGTTGGCACTGGTGCTCCTGTTCTCACATGGGGTCCTCGGGCAGCAGAGTGGACCAGGCGGGGCTGGGAAATAGGCCTCGTTTTACGGCCCAGGATGGGGCGGCAGGTGGTGCAGGGTTAAGGGTGTGGGGTCTTCTTCTGTGCTGTGTGAACCTGCGCAAGTGGCTTCACCTCCTTGAGCCTCAGTTTCCTCATCTGTAAAGTGGGGATAATAACAGAACCTCCTCTGGGGCTGGTTGTGATGAATAATTGCCATCAAGGTTACAATGCACTTAACATGGAGTCTGGACCCAAACAGAGCTCCGCACGTCTGGATTAGTGTCGGGCAGGACTGGGGCTCACAGAGGTACGGGGACCTGTGGATCCCATGCACACTGGGGACAGAGCCAAAACTCGAACCCACATCTTCCAACTCAAGGCCCCGCGCCCTCTCCCCCACACTGCTAGACCATCTGCCAGGACTGGCTTCCAGAACTCTGCGCGGGCCCCTGTAAGAATCTGTTCTCTGCAGAGGAGGAGCCGGCTGTCTGCCTTGGGGAAGGACCCCATAATGACCACATTTCCCACTAGGAGAGATTTTGTGGTTTCTGTTGATACAAAAAGATGACAAGAAATAGCTCAGGTAATGATATTAATTTTCCTCAATTTACACATTCTTGCTATTTGCCATTTCCCCAGGAAATTGTAAATGAGGAGTTGAGAGTGGTTCAGTGGCACTCTGATTAGGTCTGCATTGTTTAAAGGTTTCTGTTGTGTGCCTTATTATTAGTTCTCTTCCCGGCTGAGAGTCCTGTCTCCCCTCTCAGATTGGGAGCTCATCAAGGGCAAGGGACTTATCTCCCACTTCAGCCCGGGGGTCTCCACTATCTGACTGGAGAATCCTCTGAGGACAGGGATAATCCTCCCCCATCAGACTGGGGTCTCCTCCTGGGCAGAAACTGTATCTTCCCATCAAACTCGCAGATCCCTGAGAGCTGAGCTGTGTCATCCCCATCAGATTTGGGGTTCCCTAGGGCAGACCCCTGTCTCCCTATCAGACTAGCAGCTTCCCCATCAAACTAGGTGAGAGGGGCTGTGACTCCTCCATCAGACTGGGAGTTCCCCAAGAGCAAGGACCTCTACCCCATCAGCCTGGGAACATTCCAGGTCAGTGGTTCTGCCTCACCCGCCAGATGGTAGGGTCAGTGCTGTTCACATCCCCATGTCCTGTGGCCAACACTCAGACTCCATCCTGTGTGATCACCACCCTCATGAACCCACATGCACATGCTTTGCAGTCTAAAGAAAGCAGGCATCGGGCTCACAAGAAAGCAGGCTTCAGACACTCTGTTACCTCCATGGCAGTTCCTTGGCTTATAAGTGTGTATATTGGGCTCTCATAGGGTCACACAAAACATGTTCGTGGCAGGAGGGCTGGTCCCCCTCTGACAAGGCAGAAAGCCTGTGCCCAGGAGCCTGACGTGGTTCTGGCCTCAGGGCAGGACAGCTGGGCTCTCTTCCTGAGCCCAGGGTTTGGAAACAGGCCAGGCCAGCTTGGGCCACAGGCAGCCCCAACCCCTCCCCCAGCCCTGGTCCTCCCAGAACCAGACGTCCCCAGGCAGGCCTCCCCCACCCCCGCCGTCCTTGTCTCCCTCCCCAGGCTGTGCCCGGCAAGTTACTGCACCTCTAGAGCCTTCATTTCTTTCTCTGCCTCCCTTTCTGCTTAATTCTGAGGATTCACTGAAATAACGTTTGTAGGAATAGCAGCAGGACTAGAAGACGTGGTGTTAACAGTAATAACTGATACCCAACACCCACTGAGCGCTCACAGCCACCCGGCCAGGAAGGCATTGTCAGCCCATATAGTCAGCCGAGGACGCAGAAGCACAGAGGGTTGTCACTTGTCTAAGGCCACCCATTATATGTGATAGAGCCGAGATTCAAACCCTAATCTGCATCACTCCAAAGACCTCATCGGTTGCACACCTCACTGCCTCCAGGAAGCCTTCCTTGGTTGAATCTCCTTGGCACCAGCATCTTGCTTGCTGGGCTGTACATTCCATGAGGACAGAGACAATCTCATATCCCTGGTGACCCTAGTCTAGTGCAAAGGTGCTCAGTTGTGTAGTAGGGTGATTGTTCAAGATACAAGCCCGAGGTTTATTTTCAGCCTCTATAAATCTTGATGAGCCAGGGAAGAGGAAGGACATAGGCCTAAAAGACTGTTTTTTCCCCTAAACAGAGTTAGCCCCAAAGAAGCAGCTTAAGCCAGAAATGACCGTGTCACCTTTAATTAGGAGCAAGAGTTTTGTGCCACGAGGTCTCCAGACTGAAATGAGATCAGGTGCTGGAAAACAGACTGAGTCCCATCCCCGTGCACCCCAGCCATGACAGCCAAATCCCCACCCACCACGGGCAGCAGCCCTCTTCTGAAAGGGGCTCTGAGGATTGGGCTCCAAGGCTGGGGGACCACCAGGGTGCAGGATGAGGGTGGCCTCAGCCTTTTTCCCATCGTTGGAGTCCACGGCCCAGGGCCAGGTGCCCATGGGGCAACCTCCACCTTCCTCTGAGAGATGGGGCCATGGGGCCTTCCCTTCCCCGGGCCTGAGAACAGAGATGGGACAGAGGCCCTTGGCGGCCACCCAGCAGCAGGAGGGGGACGGCAGGCTGGGTTGTCCACAAGTCGGGGGTGACAACTTGCCGTCAGCCTGAGATTCCCATCAGCAGCTGCATAGAATCCTGCCTGGGAGGTGGGTCTGGCTGGAAGCTGCCTCCTGACAAGGGGCTTGTCTAAAGTCTATGCCTGCTCATCAGGGTGAAGAAAGAGTGGCTTTCCCTCTCGGGCCAGGGTGAAGGGACCAAGTGGACTAATAAACCCTGGGCCCTCTGAGCGGTGGCACTCATGCCTGTCACTCCCTCCACCCAACCACAGGAGCCCCAAGAACCGCCCAGCCCACCTCGGCCTCAGAGCCTCACCCGGGATGCCGCTGCTCCCGTGCTCTCCTCCCAGACCCGTCGGCTCTTCACCTCCCGTTTTGTCTTGAGCCCACTCCCGTCAGGTGCTCCCCCACCACGCTGCCCGACTTCCTCTCGTCAAGGTCACTAACCGCCTCCATGTGGCTAAATTCAAGGTCAGTTCTCAGGCCTCGTCTTACTCCCCGCAGCATCCGACATGGAAACGGCTCCCTCCTTCCGACACTCTGCAGGTGGCTACCAGGACGCCACGCCCTCTTGGTTTTCCGCCTTCATCCCAGGACACGCTTCTCAGGCCCCGTTAGTTTCCTGTTCATCGCCCAGACCTAACTCCGCCTTCCCTGTGCTCAGGTCACCCTCCTCCATCCCCTCCACTCCCCTGAGCTCCAGACTCCCAGAGTCCCTGTCCTCCCTGCCTCTCCGCTCGGAGGCTCAACAGCGACTCACAGCTAACGTGTCCCAAAGCCAATTTCCCGTCTTCCCCGAGAAAACTGCCCCTCCCACCGGCTCCACCTCAGCAAATGCAGCTCTGTCCTTCCAGTGGCTCAGGCCAGGCACCTTGGGGTCATCCTTGACTGCCCTTTCTCTCCCAGCACATCCCTCAGCAAACCCTGTGGGCTCTAGCATCAGCATCCACCCAGAATCCGACCACTGCCCGTCACCTCCGCCACGTCCACCTGGGTCCCAGCCACAGCATCTCGCACCTGGGTTATTGCGACAGCTTCCTTGGTGGTCTCCTGGCTCCCACACTGTACCCTTGTCCCCACGGACTATCCTCAACTTAGCAGCCAGAAGGGATTGTTTGAAAACCAAAGACAGGTGGCGTGACTCTTCTGCTCAAAACCCGCCAATGACTTCCCACGTCACTGAGGAAAAGGCCAAGTCCCTCCAAGAGGGACGTGGTAAGTTACGACCCTCTCCCACTGCGCCCCTTGTTCCCTCCGCTCCAGCAGCCCTCCTGCCTCAGCACTTTGCACTTGCTGTTCCCTCTGCCTGGAATGTTCTACAGCCTGATGTCTGCTCCTCCTTTGGGTCTTTGTTCAAATTCCTAGTGAGGCCTCCTGGACACCCTGGTTAACATCACAAGCCCCGTCCCCAGCACTTTCTACCTCCTTCTCTGTGTTATTTCTCTCCAAAGTGCAAACACCATCTGACATGTTTTACTTATTTATGGTCTGTTCCCTCTGCACCCCCAAGTAGAATGGGGGGGCAGGGTGTGTGCAGTGTCTTGCTGACCAGTCTACCCAGTGCCTACCTGGAACCGGGTCCTGGCATGTAGTAGGCTTTCAATCAGTACTGAATGAATGACACTCAGTTCCCATGGCAAGGACTGTTGATGATCCCCTCTCTGAGACACAGAGAGGTTAAGGTGCCTGCCTGACGTCACACAGCTGTACGCGGGGAAAGCATAGCTGGAGCTCTAGTCTACTTGTCTCTAAAGATTTGCTCTTGGAGGCAGAATAGCTTGGTGGCTAGGAGTCTGGCTCTAGTGGCAGACAGACGTCAGTCTTGGCCCTGACACTCCCTCGGGAAGTTCACTTCTCTGAGCCTCAACCCCTCACCCGCAAAACGAGGCAAAACAGCAGCTTCTTGAGGGCGGCTGTGAGGAGGAAATGAGCTGAAGCACCCAAAGTGCTCGTGGTTCTTGTTACTCTGATCAGTCACGGTTACTATTACTCTGATCAATATCTTGAGCGAGGGCCTCCTCGCACATGCCAGGCACGTCCTCCACGTGTCTCGGGAGCCATTTCCGACAGGTGGGTGGACAGACACGCGGACGGATGACAGAGAGGCGGATGGGTAGGAAGATGGAGAAAACATTTCCGTTTTGGGTGTTGGGTTTGGGTTTTGGTTTTTGCCTGCAGGCAGCTCTAGAAATCTAAGGATGGAGACTTGAGTCAGACAAGAGAAATCAGGGCCCCAGGCAGCCCCACCCGCCAATCCCAGCCCACAGCCTGGGCTCTGCTCCCACCATCTGGAACTCACCCCATCCTCCCTCAGACCCAGGGACCTCGGCCCCCTCCCCACCTCACTCTGTTGCCCATAGCAACAGCCCCAGACCCCCTCCTCCACATGGTGAAGCCCTTCAGCTTCCCTCCCTCCCAGGGTGGCACTGATGGACGCCACGGCCTCCTGCCTCCATACCCTCCCAGAGCGGGGGCCCAGCCTTTTCTTCAAAGAATATTCAGAAAAGAGGCTCCCACGAGCCCCTTCTCGAGCAGAACCTTCTCGGATGATGGAAACAATCATATCCTTGTTGTATGGTACGGTCGGCACTCACCCCATGGGCTCTTCAAGCCACACTAGAAATGTGGCTAATGGGACCGAGGAACTGGATTTGTCATTTTATTTCATTTTAATTAATTAAAAAATGAAATAGCCACATGTGGCCATTGGTGACCTCCCTGGACAGCACAGTTCTAGGGCCTGTTCTTGTGACAGTGCCTTCCTGGAGCCTGGCCGCCATCCTCCCCGCTGAGGTCAGTGTCACTTCTGCTTCCAGAACAATCTCTCTCTAGTGACAGCTGCTCTGTCTCTTCCCTATCACATCTCAGAAAGAAAAACCCCTCAATCCGAGTGCTGATGTAATTCTTGCCTTTTATTCCAGCATCTCCCAGAGCTCCAATATGTACAGACTTTATACACATATAATGTACACCATATATACGTATTTATATATATTCACACACCGGCCCACACACTCTCGTACACTCACACGCATGCACTCTTCCCGGAGGGGCGTGTGGCCGCCTCGGAGCCCCGTTCGGCCCCGGGCGAGAGGCGCTGGGCTTGCCAGACAGTTGTGAGGTTTTGTGTTTTTTTGCTTTTAAAAAGAAGGCCATTTCCTCCAGAGGTGTCCTCCCTCTCCCCAAGCCCAAACCCCTCTCCCAAAACACTCTGAAATATAATTTTGTTTTAAAAAGGAAGAGGGTTTCCTCTGTTCTGCCAAGGTAGTTTACTGGAGATCCAGGCTCATCTGCGCATCCCTGTGCAGGTCCCCGGAAGGCGATTCCACCAAGTGCTCCTCGGGGGACCCTGGACGGCCGGAAGGGCCCACAGCAGGCCGAGAGCCCGGCCCGGCTGTGGCCAGGCCTGCAGCTGTGTGCCCTGGGCCGGGGGCTATAGCGTCAAAGGGACCTGCCAGATGAGGAGGGTGCTGTCCGTCTCCCCACACGGGGCTGGCCTCCCGCTGCCGCCCGGGGCACTGCCAAAGTTGCGGTAGCCTTGCCCGCCAGAGATGATGGCCACCGAGCAGATCTCCTTGCGGTGGGAGTCGCGGGCACAGGGCCGGCTGCGCACCCAGATGTCGGGGTCGTCAGCCATCTCATAGATGGAGCCGTCCTCTTCGCTGTGTTCCAGGGCCGAGCCGTCGGTGGGCGCTGGCTCCCGCACGGAGAGCAGCGGGCCGGGGAGGTGGGCGGTGGAGCGCAGGCGGTACTGCAGAAGGATGCCCTTCTTGCGGGTCAGCTCGCGGCCCATGTGGCTCGCGGGCACGGGCGCTGGCTCGTGAGCCGGCCCATCTGGCTTGTCCTCCTCGGCCCCCGGGCCCTCGGCCTCCTCCTGGTCGCTCCGCAGGATGTCAGGGGCCAAGATGCTGGTCGCCACGGCCAGGAAGGCCACAGGCCCACAGTGACCGTTGAGGGAGACCATGCCTTTCCCTGCAGGAATGGGGCAGGGAGACGGGGCCAAAGGCCAGAGCGTTAAGGGAGGCACCCACACATCGCTGTTGAGAACTTTCCGGTTTGTCTTTTGGGGTTTTTTTGGTAACTGTTAGAACCTTCCCAGCGGCCGTGGGTCTGGGGGAGGGCTCTCCTGCACTCCAGGGCTGCTTTCTGCAGATAAGTGAGGCAGGAGAGCAGGAGTGACCTTATCAGCCACGGGGTGGGGAAGCTCAGTGAGGAAGCGCCTGCAGCTCCCTGCCTGAGCCACCCTCACGCCTCCGCGCCTGTCGCCTCCGCTGGAGAGCCTTTCCCGCCCACCCAACTCAGCAGCTCAGCCTTTGAAGCCCAGCTCAGGTTCCTCCACAGCACATCCTTCTTGATTCACCCACGGAGAGCTGATCACTCCTGTCTGTGCCCCCCAGTCCCCGGGACAGCCGCCATCACAGCACCTGCCACCCTGGACCACAGCTGCCCCCACCAGACTGTCAGCTCTTTGGGGGCAGGGTCTCTGCCGGATGCATCCCTGCGTCCCCAGGACCAAGCCTGGAACCAACGAGATGATCTATGTGACGAAACCAGGAAATCTCGGAATTTAGGAAGAGTCTCCTTTAGCAGACAGTTGAGCCGGGGCTGGTCTGCCCTCGGGGCTTCTCCCTCCCCCTCCACTCACCCCTGCTCTCCAGCAGCAGCTGCAGGAGGCCACTTTGTCATCACCCTCAGGGCAGAGGCAGAGAGGGACCCAGGGCTCTGGGGTCTTCCCTGACCCCGCCCTTGTTCGCCTGGGCCCTAGCGCCACAGGGCAGGGCAGACCTTCCTCTAATCCATGCAAACACACGTGCGCATGGTCCCCATTCCCAGGATCCCTCAGTTACTTCTACCTCTGGAGCCTGGACATTCTGAAGTTGCTATGGGGAGGGAGCAGAAGGGGCCCAGCAGAGCATCTGTCATTAGTCAGGTATCCTGGCCAGTCCTCAAACCATCTGGCCAATATGCACTACTGTGCCCATTTGCCAGATTAGGAAATTGAGACTCAGAGAGAAGGTGGGAGACTGTGGGGCTGGGATGATTTAATTCCACTGTGCCACTGTGCTCCCTGTGATGACAGAGGACTTTGGAGAATGGACCCCACCCCCATATCAGAAGAGAGTATAAACGTCTGGGCACAAGATTTAGCCTCCCCCGGCCATCTACACCTGACTCCTCCCAGTCCTGCCAACACCAGCTCCCAGAGGCTGACCTGTGATCTTGGGGATGCCTTCCAGCCGAGGCACAGGCAGCAGGACGATGACACCCTGGTCAGTGCCCACCCAGAGCAGACCCTGGCAGATCAGGAGGCTGGTGACACACAGGTGCTTCTGGCCTGCAGAGAGAGAGGCCAGCATGAGCAGCACACCCTCCGTGGGGAGGGCAGTGGGTCCTGGGTGCCACTCAAGGTGAGGAAATAGCACAGTCTGGGCTCCTCCTGTGAGACGAGCAGGAAGCTGGATGGGGTTGTGGTTAAGACGTGGGGCTGGGAGGCTGACCTGGCTGGGGTCTGGGCCCTGGATCCCCGAGCCAAGCATTCCCCCCACCCAGCCTCAGTTTCCTCCTGTGTAAAGTGGGGCTGCAGCGAGGCAACACCAGAGAGCCCAGTGCTGACCACGTGAGCTCTCAACACGCAGTGGCCCGGTTAGCTGGCACAAAGGGTAGGCCAAGGGCGGCCCGTGCCAAGGACACAACCAGCCAGCCAGGGAGTGAAGCCAGGGAGGCCTGGGTGGTGCGGGTCTGACGGTGAGGCAGATGCAGGTGCAGACGGGATGCGTGGGGAGGGGGCCGGGGTGAGGCGGATGCAGGGGGGTGGCAGTCTGTTGCAGCCCCTGGGTTTCCAGTCTGGGCTTGGCATTTTGCCCACGCGGGCCCTTCCTCCAGTGAGCACACAGCACACCCTGCAGTCCCCGGGCCTGACAGTGACAGGGACGACCCAGCGCCAGGATGGCTGGGTCGCTAGCATGTTTGTGATGTCAGCCCAGATCAGTCCTCGTGTGGCTCTCCCCCGGGCACTGTCCCTTCATTGTAGCAAGAACAGTGACGGCAGTGGGGGCTGGTCCCCTGCTCTCTGCAGGGAGGAAGCACACTGTGGACTGCAGAGCACAGTGGCCGAGAGCAGGGCTCTGGGGCCAGGAGCTGGGTTCAAACCCTGGCTCTGCCACATCCTAGCTACGTGAGCTGGGGCCAGTCCCGAAACCGCTCTGCACCATGGTCTCCTCACTTGCAAAAGCGGATGATAACATCATGCAAAAATGATGGTATTTCATATGCTCGTCCTGAGGATTAAGTGAGTCAACGCACGTAAATCACTTAACCAGCGCCCGGCACCTGGCGCACAGACAGGTGCCGTCTGCCGTTGTTCTATTGTTAACAATTCCGGTCAGTGGGAATGGGCATGAGGGAGAGGCTAGGGATGGAGGCTGTCTTTCCAAAGACAGGCCTTTGGAAAGGCTGCACTCCTGCCTTTCCAAAGGGCTGTCTCGCTTCCTGCCTGAGTCCTCTGCCCCTCTGAGAGGGGCTTGTTCTCCCCACAAAGGAAATTCAAATTCATGCCATGTATCACAGCAATAACAGTGCCACATGACATGAGAAACAATGCTCAGAGCAGCGGTTCTCGACCTGGGCGTGCAGCAGCACCACCAGGAGGGCTTACAACCGGGGTGCCGACCTCCAGAGGTGAGGCCCCAACTGCATTCTAGCACGTTCCCAGGTGACACTGATGCGGCTAGTCCAGGGACCACACTTTGAGAAGCACTGCCCTGGCGTGTCTAAAGCACTCGCAGACTTGCTCTGGTCTGATGTAAGCCTTCCAACAGCTGAGAGGTATGCAAGACACAGGTGTTATGCCCATTTTCCAGATGAGGATGCTGAGGCCCAAAGAGTTCCCCCAACTGGTGAGTGCGGGGGGAGGGGCAGAGCTCAGGCCTGCTGCCGATTCCAGCCCAGTGCTTCTATTGCCTCTCCATGATTGCACAAATTACTTCGGTTCCGTACGTGTAGGTGTACCGGCTTCCTCTGTGGAGCAAGCAGCCTCAGACATCCAAGTGGAGCTGTCAGCAGGCAGGGGACTATATGAGCCTGGTGACATGATGCAAACTCAAAAAGTCATATTCATAATGCTGATTCAATGATTCAGTTTTTCAGTGCAAACCACACTGAAAAAAAGCCAGTCTGTCACTTAACAACAGGGGTGATTTCACAAACAGGATCTGGGTGTCCACGGAGCTGGGGCTCTTCCCACACCTGCATACGTTCAGAAAGTGTAGGCTTTAAACCATGAGGACGGCCTCCGGCCCAGCGGCGGGTGCTCCCAGCCCTCCTGCAATCGAAGAGCGAGAGGCTCAGGCTGCGCCCTCTCCCTTGTCACCACCCGCTTCCCTTGCCGGCCCTGCTGGAGGTCTGTCGTGCCTCTACTTTCCTCTTTGCTTATTTACTGTTTGCCTTCCCAAATGTAAGCTTCAGGAGGGCAGCAGCTTAGCTGTGCGCTCAGAGTCGATTCCTCAGCTCCTGGCCGGGAACCCTGGCTCACGGTAGACGCTCAGAGAGCATCTGTGAGTGAACGAGTGAATGAAGGAAGGAATGAAAGTAGAGAAATGAAAAAGGACACAGGTGTTGCTGTCACTTACTAGCTGCGTGAATGACGAGTCATTTTCTTTCTCTCATCAGTCAATAGGTTAATCAGTCATTAACCTACCTTGCTCAATTTTATGATTATTAGAATTACACATAGGTACACAGTCATGCGTTGCTTAACGACGGGGATACATTCTGAGAAATGCATCGTCAGGCGACCTCGTCGTTGTGTGAACATGATAGAGTGTACTTACACAAACCTAGATGGCACAGCTTGCTACACACCTAGGCTACACGCCACTAATCTTACGCGACCACCGTCCTCTATGCAGTCCATCATTGACCAAATCGTCATTATGCAGCACATGACTGTACGTATGTTATATACACACAGTATACATACAGGAGTATATATAATATATATACAAAGTTGAGCACAGCTCTTAGCCCATAGTATACAATCAATAAACGGAGGCTATTAGGGTAATATTTGTAATTATTATTAGACTCTAATGTCTTAAGATCAGCTCCATCAGAGCCATAAACCCCCAAAACTAATAAAGCCAAGAAAGGGAACAGTGACAATTTTTCATCTCCCGGACCTCACCTTCTTTTCCAGGGCCCTGGGGCCTTGAGGCCAGCAAGAGATCATTTCCCAATGCCCCCACATCCTCTCGGCCCCTACTGGACAGCCAAACACCGCAAATGAAAGGCAGGCAGCGAGAAACCGAGAGACGCCGGAGTTGAGAAATGACTTCATCTGCAGACCTCATTCTGGGGCCCTTCCTCCTCCCCCTCTGCCTCGAGGAAAAGAGCAGGCACTTCACAAACAGTCCAAAGGAAAGAAAAAAATTCTAATGGTGGATAAATATTTTATCACCGAGACTTAATGCAGCCGTGTTCAACTCACCCCAGCCATCTCTCTGGAGATATACAACTTGAAAAAGCCCAGGCCGTCCGAGAACATTTTATTAATGACCTGTCTAATTAAGAGGAGGAGGGATTTTAGGTTCAAAAAAATGCATTAATGCCAGTCGGGTACACAAGTGGAAGAAAGGGGTCGGGGGAAGGAAGCATGATAAATTTGAACACGCCCTTAAAAAAATCCACACTTCGAGGAGGAACAAATTTATCACTAATTATGCAATCATTTCATTTGGTGGTGTGGGGGAAGAAAAAATACTAAAAAGCCTTTTAACAATATATCTAATAAAGAATTTAAGAATCCGGCTCTGTTCTTCCCCCCGGGCACAGTGAGGGGCAGATTTGACGCCGCCCTCCACCAGGGCTGGCTCCACCCAGCTCCTCTTGGGTTTGGGGGTCCTGGCCGGGCAGGGCCCCAGGCTCCCCAGTGTTGCTGATGAGGAACCATCAGGCCTGGGGGAAGGAGGCCCAGGGCAGTAACTCCTGGGGGCCTGTGAGAAGCCCTGCGCCCAGGAACCTCAGCCCCCACCCAGACGTCCCCAGGGTCCAGCCCCAGGGAGGTCTGGCAGCGGAGAGGTGACGTCTGTCTGCTCAGGTGTAGCTGATGCGGTGGGAAGGGCACTGATGGGAGGGTGCGGGCTGAGCAAGGAGGCCCGAAGGAGATGCATGGCCGACAGGGGCTAGTGCGATGAGGGGCAGGGATGGCCAAGACGACGGTGATGCAGATGAAGGTTACCGCACCATCACGCACCGAGACTCACTTGAGCCAGGGACTGTGGGGCGCTGTCCCTGCACCGGCTCGGATAAGGCCACACCTCCCTGAGAGGCAGGGACTGAGGATCCGAGAGCTTCCCCACTCGCTCCCAGTCACAGAGCTGGAAGGTGGCAGAGCCAGGAGTCCAGCTGGGCCTGGCTGACTCCGGGCTCTGGTCTGCCCTAGGCAGCACGGCCAAGCCCTCACTCAAATCTCAGCCCATTGTACGGAAGCAGAAACTGAGCCCGGGAAGGGGAAGCTGCCCAGTAAGTTTGTGAGAGCTGCGATTCGAGTGCTGGTTCTGGGCTCCCCAGCAGTATGACCTTAGGCCACTCATTTAACCTCCTGGGCCTCAGTTTACCTGGCTCTGAAATAATCTTAATGATAACGAATGCCCTTCCTTCTGTAAAGGCTAACTGCAAAGACTAAGTCAGTCAACGGACGTGAAAATGCATTTTAAACACACACAGTACAGTCAGTCGTGCCGCTGGGAGCGGCTGTTTTTCTCCTGCAGTCGGGTTGTCCACAAATCCTGCCTCTGGCCGCGGGATACACTTGTTTCTTCCTCTCACCCTCCTCCGCCCCCACAGGTGAGACTGAGAAGATTAAAAAGGCCCATCAGATTATCCTCTTTGCTGTTGTTCCACTAACTTGAAAAAATTTAGCTATCAGCATAAATGTGGAAATATTTTTGTGATACAGAGAAGTTTTTATTGCAGTTAAAATGGATTTACCTTGTATAATGGCGAAATACAATGAAACAAAGAAAGAGAGCGAGAGAAAGAAAGAAAGAGAAGGAAAGAGAGAGAAAAGTCCCATGCCCCAGGTCCCACCAGGCCCTACCCCACACGCTAGGGAGCATGTTAGGGAGGCATTTATCCTCCTGGTGCACCTACCATGCCCCAGGCCCAGGCAAGGCATCCTCCCGTGCCTGATGGCATTAACCCCGAGCCAGGAACTACCTCCCATCCATAGAGGGACCAGAGGCTCCAGGAGGCCAAGAGACCTGCCCGAAACCCCGTGCTGGCCGAGTCAGGACTCCGGCCCCTCTGAAGCCGTCTCCTCCTCCCCCATTACCCACAGTGACACTCTGAAAGAAGTCCAACCTGATGTGACTCCGGGTCCTGCCTCTGGGCCACCACCAGCCACTGTGCCAAACAAACCTCAGTTTCTGCACCTGGACAAGGGGGACAATGAGACCCCGTACGTAAAGCACTGGGGCCCCAGGTCTCTGGAGCGCTCGTGGCGGGATGGCGGCTATTACACATTATCGCTCTTGTCGCTGATCTTGCTGTTAGTGCCCACCAGCCCCACGGCCACCAGCCCAGACTCAAGGACGGTCGTGACTGGCCAGGAGGAAGCAGGAGCAGGGGTGATCTCTGGCGCCCTACCTGGAGTTGGGGACCAGGCCTCCGGGGTAAGACAGAGGCCCCCACGGCCCCTGAAGGGCTGGCTAACATGCCTGCCCTTGGCTCTGCCTCATGAGACATGGAGATCAGTCCCCGGCTCAGCATACGGCCGCTTCCAGCCTCCGCCATCGCCCATCTGCCGAGTTCTCGTAACAGTCAGCTCCAGGCCCCAGCCTGCCAGGCCGGCTCTCTGTCCCTGAGCCCGGGCCCTTCGGCTCTCCCAGCCCAGCCTGTGGTGCTTGGACGGGATGGGGCCCCTGCGCCCTCCAGGCCAGCGTGTCTGCCCGATGGAGGCAGGGCCGAGCCGGGATGCAAGCTGACCCCTGCGGGCGCTGTGGGCTGCTCCGAAGCCAGCAGGGGCGCGGACAGGCCCTGAGCAGGTGTCCGCCCTGGCGCCCTCCTGCACAGCCCGCAGGGGTCTGGGCAGCATCTTGGGCAGCTGATGGTAAGGGAGTTGCTGGGAGCCAATTCCACGGAGGCCTCGGGCGGGGGCAGGGTGCTAGGCGAGCTCTGATCTCAGTCCTTCACCGTCATTCCTCTCCACCTCATGTCCCAAACAGCTTTGCAGGAGGAAGCATGGCCCCCGAGGGGATGCCGTCCAAGCCCTTCGACCTCCCCCTGCCTCCAATCCCTGACGGGTAAACTAAGAGGGACAGTCGCCTTTCTTTAAAAAACCTCTAAGGAGAGAGATCCTTGGTTGGCCTTCTGTCTTTCCCGTCACCTTATTCTGAGGTGATTTGAGGCAGAATCGGGTTTTTGGTCCTGAGGAGTGGCAGGTGTAGACAGACGGGCCTGGGTTCCCACAGCTGCCTGACTTGGGAGAGTCCGCTGAGCTCGGAGCCTCACCTCTTGCCAGCCCCAGGCTGCGGTGACACAGTGGGAGGGAGCACGCGATGACAGCACGAGGGGCATTAGAAGGACGGGCCTGGGTTCACATCCTGACCCCGCTCCCTCCCCTCTCAGAGGCCCAGTTGTCAAGGCTGACCAAAGGCTGCCTCGAGGGTGAGCGAGATGGGCTGGCCTGGACGCACCCCTGCCCCACCCCTGCCCGGTGTGGAAGGTGCTGCAGGAATGTCAGCTCCTCCCTCCACAGACCCGGGACAGCAGGACACGATGCTCCAGCAGCAGCCTCACCTGGCAGCAGGAAGGTGGTCCTGGTGGCGATGTTGATCTCCTGCAGATGCTCCAGTGTCTCGGTGTGGAAGAGGCGGATGGAGGAGCCGGAGGAGAAGGCCATCCAGACGCCGCTGCCTGCCTTCACCATGTGCGTCACGCTCACGGCCTCGTCCTGGTGCGCCTCGAAGCTTTGCTGCGGCACAGAGGGACAGGCATTGGTGCTGGGCCAGGGCCTGCCAGCCGAGCCTCTGGGGGCCAAGCTAACCCAGCCTGTGCCTGACCCAGCGTCAGGAAGCCTCAGAGCCCGGCAGTGGTGTGTTGGTAAATGTCTAACAGCTGGGGGGGGCCGGTCCTGGTTTGTCATGTCTGCTAATTCCCTTGGAGTAAACACTTCTAACGTGGCCAATCTAAAGTGACCCTCAGTATAACACAGACCGAGGAGCAGGGGAAGATTTCCACACACTGTGCTCTTAGGAGTCGACAAGACCAGGCTCTGGCAGCCACTGTGACACGAGGGAAAGACACAGCCAAAAGGCAATGGACAAGGAAGTGTCAGCTCACACAGATCATGTAAAGTCACAAAGGCACCAAGAGAACCATCGGGGAAGGGAGGGTGGTCGTGTGAGCCAAATCCTCATCTTTCACAGCGGGAGGCAACACATAATGTCCAAAAATTGATAAGTCAAGAAACAGCAGAGCAGACAAGTCAGAGTCACAAGGAAAGTGCCAGGTGGACGAAAAACAGAACAGGTGAAAGCATTCTCTCCCAGGAAGCAGGACTGGGAGGGGGAGTGGTAAGGGCCTTTGAGGATAAACCATTCCACGCTATTTGATTTTTTTTTTTGTTACAGGTGTATGTATAATTTTGATCTTTAAAGAAAAAACAAACCCTTTTTAAAGAGAGGAGACAAATGGTCAAGGCTTCCTGTCCACTGCAGGAAAAAGTGCCAGCTCCTCAACTGGGCATTCCAGGCCCCAGCTCTGCCCCAACTCCTGCCTTCCCTGGCAGGCTCCCTCTGCTCCAGGCCAACCAAAGCCTGGGCCTGGACGATGCTAAGGATGCACCACGCTGCCCCACCTCCACCCTCACGATGACCGGTCTGCACCGTGCATCACCCACTGCCCTCCTGCGAACAGCGTTTCAACATCTGAAGACTCCCCTTCAGGGTGACGGCCCTCTTCCACGAAGCCTGCCCCGGCCGCCCTTGCCCCGGCCCCTTCCTCCCACGTGCCATATTCTGCCTTCTAGTCCGGAGACACCTACACCACAGTGGCTCTATTCAGCTGCCTCCCACACTGGACGGTGACCTCCAAGGACAGACGCTGAGCATTAGGCCCTTCAATATCCCCCTGCTCAGCACAGGGCCCAGCGCACAGTAAATTCAGAGAATGAACGGATGGACACCTGAATTCCATCTGCGACATTCAGTTGTTACTCAACGTAGACAGCCCAGCACACCAGACTAGAAACAACCTAAATGCCCAGCCACTGGGGAGAGTGAGGTAACTCTGCCGTATCCACTCGGTGGACTGTCCTACGTCCACTCAAAATCCTGTTTACAGAGACTGTGTGATGAATGAAGAAAAACGTGAATGCTATAGTTGTAAGCGCAAAAAAAAAAAAAAAAGGCCACATCCAAAACTGGGGGAGGAGGAGGGGCAGGGGAGGAGAAACCTGCACACTGAGGATTACTCCAGGGGCAGGACCCACTGATTTTCCCCCTTTCCAGTTTTCTGGGTTTTTCTTCACTTTTTCTATAAAGAGCATGTCTGGAGTGGAAGATGTTGGACAAAATATGTATTTGGACTCAGACCTGCTAGTAAATCTCATTTCCTCAATAACTTCAGAGGCCTAGGCCTCAGTTTCCCCATTTGTCGTGAGGGTTATAGGGACCTGGCTGAGGGAGAGCTCGGCACAGGCCCAGTTCCTAACATGGCCTCATTCATTCAACAGATGTTCCTGAGCTCCCACTCCATCAGGCTTGGGTCTAGGTGCTGGGAGCATACTGATGAAGATGATAACCAAGGATCCGTTCTCATGGATCATCCGCTCCCGTGAGAGACTATTAAAAAAATAAACAGATGAAGATTACTCCAAATAGTGATAATCGCTGCATGAAAAAAATACTGGGAGCCATTAAGATTGGGGGGCCAGGGAAGCTGTCTCTAGGAGGGAGCATTTAGTCAGAGACATAAAAAATGTGAAGGAATCAGTCCTGGAGGAGGGGTTGGGGGAAGGGGAGAGCATTCCAGGCAAAGGGCATGGCAAGTGCAAAGGCCCTGGGGCAGGAATGAACTTGCCGTGTTTGAGAACCAGAAAGGTGGTCAGTGTGGGGGAGCACGTGGTGAGATAGAGGTGGGAGAGGTGGGCAGGGGCTGGGTCATGCCAGGCGGCCTGAAGTCCACGGTGAGGAGCTTAGATTGTATTCAGGTGCTGGAGGGGGCTGAGCTGGCAAGTGACATGATCAGGTTTACCTTTGAAAGTTCAGTTCCACATCCGTGCGGCAGGAGGCTGGAATTCTGGGCCTCCCTCGAGCTTAGCGAGTGAGAAGCCACAGTAACACATCTCGGTTTCTTTTGCCACAAAGTCGCTGCAACCCGGACCTCAGCCTCTACTCACCAGGAGGTTCCCCCGAGATAAAGAAGCTGGGCGTCTCCCTGGGGAGCCAAGCCAGTGAACTCGGTGCTCATTCCCGATCAGAAAGCGGGGCCCACGCAGGCAAGACTGCGAGATAGCCAACCAAACTGCTTTTTCTGAGCCAGTCCCTGACGCTGAGCTTTACGGCTGAGGGCGGGGCGGCCCAATGGGCTGAGGGGAACAGGAAAGGGTCCCAGAGGAGGGGCCGGGAGAGGCAGAGCGATACCCTCTTCTCCACACGCACCAGGCTGCCCTCAGGAGGCAGGGTTCCACTGTGCAGCTCGCCCCTGACTGGGGGACCCCGACAGCGGAAGCTGCAGCTCCCTCTCAGACAGAAGCTCACCAAGGGCTGGGGCACGTTGTCTCCATCAAAGTGGGGGCTCCCCAGGGACAAGGAGGGCGTCTCATATCAGGCCGGGCACGCTCGGAGGGCAGGGAGCTATTTCCTCCCTCGGATTGGGGGCTCAGACTAGGGCCTCCTGGGGGGGGTCACTCTTCCTTTTTCCTCAGCACCCCTCTTCCACCCCAGTGAAGTCCCAGGTGCTGGAGGCTCAGCCAGCGAGCCTCTGGGATTTGCGGGGAGGCCCAGCTCCCTCACGGCCTCCGCAAAGCTGGGTGCAGTCCATGCAGTGCGCAGGGAAGGGCAGAATTTCCATCTCTCTGGCCTTTTCCCCCCAAATCTGCTGCCCACAGCCTGACAGCACTGGCTTTCAGTTCTCTTTTCTTGAAAGGAGCACTCCTTCAAGGAAACCCAAGGGGGGGTGGTATCTTCCTGAACCAGCCTGCACTTGACACAACTATCCCGAAAGCCCAGACCCAGGCAGAACTCCTGGTTCAAACAAGACACCTCCTGTTGGAGGGAGGGGGGCCTCGCTGGGAAAGGCCAGCTGAGGAACCACCCACTCCGGTCACAGATGAGACACTGAGGCCGGATCCCGCTTCCCACAGTGCCCGCCGTCAATGAGCAGATGGATGAACGGATGGGGCAGCAGGATGGAAACCAGCACCCAACCTGCTTTGTCTGCAGACTTCTCCCAAAAACAGCATGCACGTGCTTGCACACAAAGGCACACACACATGCACCCACAAGAAGGCACATGTGTGCTCACACGCGTGCAGCGAGACTGCTGCCTGGCTCCCATGGGAAAGTCAGAAGCACTTCCTGCCTCCAAAAAAGCCAACCACACTGAAACGGAGAGGCCTGGGACCACGGAAAGCTGCACCAGAATGTGCAGCCAGTCAGCCCTGCGTGCTGCCGTTAGAATCTAATTAAACGAGAAGTCAGCAGCAGAAATCCAGGCTCATTTCTCCAGAGGCACAGCAAGTCTGTCTCCAGGCCCGAAGGGCCTTGCACAAGGCCTGTGCAAACCTGCCAAGCCCAAGGGTACGGCGGGTGGGAAACAGCAGGAAGAGAGATGAACAACAGCAGCTCCAGCCCCAGCCCCGAGCCCTCACTCCTCGGTTATCTTAGGACCCCTCCCCATACCAAGAGCTCGATTGTGGGAGCCGGGTCCTGGGGGTCCTGGCTGGGCCTCCTGAGCACACCGGCAGCAGTGGGTGGCATGCTGGCAGCACAGGTACCAGGGGGGTGGAGGACTGAGGGAGCTGAGAAGCTATGGAAGATATTTGGGGACAAATAGGAAAATGTGCACACGGACACTGTATTGATGCCAAGTGCACCAGCATGGTAATGCCCTGAAATCATGCAGGAGAGCCGTGCTGACGTATTTAGGGGTGAGGTGAAATGATGTCCACAACTGACTTTCAAATGTTTACCCGTGTGTATGTATAATATGGGGGAAGAATTATGCCCAAATGTTAACAGTTGATTAACCAGGTAAAGAATATATGTGTGTTCATTGTAGGGCAGGCCCCGTGGCTTAGTGGTTAAGTGCGCACGCTCCGCTGCTGGCGGCCTGGGTTTGGATCCCGGGCGTGCACCGACGCACTGCTTCTCCGGCCATGCTGGGGCCGCGTCCCACATACAGCAACTAGAAGGATGTGCAGCTATGACATACAACTATCTACTGGGGCTTTGGGGGAAAAAATAAATACATAAAATTATTTAAAAAAAAAAAGAATATATGTGTGTTCATTATACTATCTTTCAGCTTTCCTGTAGTTGGAAATTTTTTTAAATAAAAAGTTGGAGGGAAACAGCAAAGTTATTTAAAAAGAAAAACGCTGGCAGCCGGAGGGGAGAGCCTGGTCTGACCTGGCTCCCAGCCCGTCTCTGGCCAGGTAACCAGGTCTCCTCTCTCATCGGTCAGCGGGGAGAGAAGGAGAGCCTGTCTGATGGCTGGTTCGAGGGACAGTGCCACACACCGGGAGAGCCCCGTGCACGCGGGCTGCCACTGGGAGCTGGTCGGGGAGCTGCGCCTGCCCAGGGCACCCCGTCCCCTCCGCCCTCTCCCTGCAGCCTCATGGCAGCCCGCTGCAGGCGTCTGCACAGAGGGTTTCAGGTGAGTGATACGGCCCCAAATAGTGCTGACACAGCCCAGCCTCCAGCCCTGCAATATTTATGTGCCTCCAGGTGACGTGTCTGTGCCTGGTTTCTATAAATTCCCAGGGTGAGCCTCTCGGCACTCCAAGTCATTAGAGCTGAGTTGCCGCCAAGGAGCCAGGAGGGAGCGCTGGGGCTTTCGGGGGCTGGGAGCTTCGAAGAAGCGGCACAGGCTGGCAGAGCCACTGCTTGCTGGGCACCTACTGTGTGCCAGGCCTTTCCCCCGGGCAATATGTCACCCTCACGGAGACCTTTATGAAACAGAGGGACAAGCCCAGGTGACCCCGCTGGGCAGGGGCAGAGCTGGGGTGTGGGCCTGAGCTGTGGGCCCCAAGCTCAGCGCTCTCCCCGAGCACTCTCATGCAGAGTACCCCAGCAGGTGTGGGCATGAAGGGGCTCTTGCCCCCCCTCCCTGCTCCGTCACCACAAGCAGCTCGCCCTGGGAGGCACGGTCATGGGCCCAGAGAGGACCCACTCGCAGCCCCTCACCAACTCTGCCTCTGTTTACACCCCAGCAATCTGGGGTGATGGCACCACCATTCCATCCTCAGCTAACAGTCAGGACACCGAAGCTTCGAGAAATCAGGGGTGTGGAGTCACTCTGCCATCCAGGGGACAGGTGGTGGATTGAGAGCTGGAGGTCAGGCTCCAGGCTGCTGCACTGGGCAGGCTGAGAGGCATCTTTTAAAGGCAATTAGCACAACAACTCCCTTCCCTTTCTTATCTATCTCCTTCTTATCGACAGCTCTCAGCTGAGAAAACAAACTGAACGGCTGAATGACGTTCACAGTCAGCGCTTGGGAAACGGCAGAAAGCCAGGATTCCACCTTAGGGTGACCCGCGCGTCCTGGTCGGCCCAGGGAGGCCCCAGCTGCAGCACTGAAAGTGAGTTGTAGTTCCTCATCCTGGTCAAGCCGGGGCGGCTGGTCACCCTCACGGGACTCCACAGCCCACAGGTGACCTCCAAGCCGTCGACAGACACCCTCGTGTGGGCTCCGTCCCGTGCTTCACCCTCTGGATCTGACCTGGTCAAGGCCAGGGGTCTGGTGCCAGAAGCAGGTCTATCCTGCCTGAGGCATTTCTAGGGGAGGCTTAAGACGTGACGTCCACCTCTACCTCTTACCAGCAAGTCGGTTAACGCCTCTGGGTCTTGGTTTACTCATCTGTAAAGTGGGGGTGAGGCCATTTCTGACTAACATGACACTTCATGGGTGCTGGGCTCTCCTAGCTCAGGGCCACCAGGGGAACCTGGAAGGGGCAGAGGGATGGACGTCCCTGTCAGCTCCAAGACTGATAGCCAGTCCCAAGCTTTTCACAACCCATACTGGAACTTATTGTGAAAATCTGGTGTCTTTGGTGCATTTTTCTAGAAAGATGGTCAATTGTCTTTGCCAACATCTCAGAAGAGTCTGTAAGCCACCCTTGGCCCCCCAAAAGTTAGAAATTCCTGCACTAAAGCTTATTTGTCACTAGGCACATAAGAAGGTGGGCACAGATGTCAGGGTTGACCCCCTTGCCACCCCAACCACAACCCAGACCAAGGCACGAAAGTGTCACCGCAGGGAGAGCTGTCACGCTGCGGCCGCACCAACATTCGCCTTGAAAAACTCAACTAAACTAAGATCCATCGTGCATCTGGCTATCCTGGAGGAGGTAGGATATAAAAACCATCTCAAAGCATGGGCTACTGATATCCTCCTCATTAGTGCTATTTAATTTCCTTTTGTTTTCTTCAATTATGCGAGCCAGCCTAGCATTTCCTCTCCATGGACACCTGAGGAGGGAGGCGGGGCTGGCAGCCACCTGGGGCCACCAAGCACCTTGCACGAGTCCTGTCCCAGGAGCTGCTCCAGCCTCGCCCTGTACAAGCAGGTGCCTGGCCTCCACCGGGGTCCGTCGAGTGTCTCTCACACGCATATGCACACGTGCACACACATGCTCTCGTGCACACATGCATGCAGGCCTCGGGCCCACGCGTCCGCTCACACTGCTCAGGAGCCCCTTCCCACCCACCCCAATCTCACTGAACCGGCTCCAGGAGGCCTGGTCCACCACCTGGCCACGCTCACTCCTCTCCTGGGCTCCTGGGCTCAATGGCAGGTGTGTCTGCCCCACAGCTGAGCACGTGTGCAGGGGCAACCCCACATCCAGTGTGCCTCCTCTGAGCCGGGCTGGACTTGTGCTGGCCACTGGTCTTGTCTCATCACCCATACCACGAAACTCCCTTTTCTCCCCAGATGACCAGGGGGAGCCAACGGCCCGCCCTGCTCCTGCGGTCATCAGCCCCCATCAGAGCCCAGTGGTCGTGCAAAGGCCATGGGCAAGGGGGCTGGGGTAGCCAGGAGCTCTGGGAGGCTCCGAGCACACGGGGAAGGGACGAGCTGGTGCAGGAGGGAGGGGTGATGAGGGCCGGGGAGAGGGAGAAGGAGAGCAAGACAGAGAAGTGGGTTCAATGCCTGCACTTGCTCCACAGGAAAATACAGAGGGACACGACACTGTCCCTGCGCACAGACAATCGGCAATCCTGTGGGCGGACGCAGGCGCACACATCTACCAGGCACAATGGACCACGGGCCTCGGGCCCGGGCGGAGGACAGCGGTGCCGGGCCAGGGTGCTAGAGTCAGAAGCACCCTGAGATCTTGGCTCCGCCACCTACAGGGGGGGTCCCTACGATCCCGACCAAGTCCCCTAATCACCATAAAACAGCTGCTGACTCTTACTCTGCCTTGTGCACATCAAGCTGCTTCATCCTGGAGTAGGTTCTGTAATTATTCCCGTTTACAGGTGGGGAAACTGAGGCAATCGGTGGTAGAGCCAGGGGCCGAAGCCAGCCAGCCCAGCTCTCAAGCCCACACAGACCGCCATCCGAGGCAGCCAGGGCAGCCGGGAATGCCCCCTTCAGAGGGTCCCACCAGGTGGTCCCTCCCCCAGCCTGGCTGCCAAATTTGAGACAGCCATCACTAAGCGCCAGGACCGGCCTGAACCTCTGTGGGTGGGATCTCATTCAGTCTGCGACGACCCCGGAGTCCGGCTCGGGGCTCGCACTCTCAGCACCGCCTGTATTAAGGCGCAGGGCCCAGTACTCAGGGGGTCCTCGTGGCTCTATGTGTCTTTGCCCAGTTCCAGGGGGCTGGGCAGCTGCTCCTTTGGCGTCCGTCCTCTCGTACCCCTGCAGCGGGGCTCAGAGGGGACAGTAACCAGGAGGGTGGGGGACGTGGAGGAGAGGACAGACTGACAGCCGGAGACGCTGGGGACAGGGGCTCAGACGGCGGAGGACTGCCACCTGCTGCCACCGTCTGCCCCCTCACCTCCAGTCCCCCGTCTGTTCTTCCCCCAATGTCCCCTCCCACCTGCCTTCCCTCTACTGTCTCCCTTTTCTCCTCCAACGCTTCACAGAACCTTTTTTCTTTTTTTCAAACCATGAAATCCTTTCATCAACCTAAATCTTCCAGGACAGGAAGAGACCAAATACTGGATACAAGAAAGATCTGAGCTCTTCTGGGTGAGGAGAGGGGGGCCTGGAACCCTGCCCCTCAGCCATCCCCAGCCCCACAAGAAATCCCTTGAAATACTTCCTTCACAACCCCCAGACCCCCGGAGCAGAGTTGGCAACCACCGCCTGGAGCAACTCCTGACCCCTCAACGCTCCTCAGGGAAGGCAGCCCCTCAGGATCCCCACCCTCAACCCCACTCCTATCTTTCACAAGCTTCCCGAGAGAAGTTCTTCTGAACATCTAACTTCAATCCTTCCTGCTGCTGGAAAACATCCACCTTCCACAACCTTAAAATCGAGCTCTCAAGTTTCACCTGCTAACTTTTAATTTTAAAAAATAACAGGATGACAACAATAAGAATGACACATACATAAAAAAATTAAGACAAAACTGCTGAACAGAGACGACTCCAAGTGATGTGACCCCTGACCCGCACGCTCCGGTGGCCCAAACACCAGGGTGCCCGCTTGGTTGCTCCCCAGCACCTGAGGACTTGGTGAATCTTTCCGCCCTTGCGCCAATTTGCATACCATTACCCAAGAAGCCCCGCGCCCGGATTTCGTTTTCGCAAATTCCCACCCGTTTCGTGTCATAAATAAGATAGGAGACAGAAAACTAATACAGCCCAGCGATGCATTATTCATGCCGCGTCACACTGTTGTGACAGATTTACAGCGGCAAATACATGCAAACGAAGTTTGGGCACTAAACGTGCAAATTGAGGGTGTGGAAGGCGGGCGTATGTGGGGACGGGCAGGGGGAAATCTGGGGCTGCTGGTGTCCAGGAACCCAGAGAAGTTTCTTTTCTGGCGTGCTGAGGGGCGAAATGCATTAGTGCCGGCAGCAGAGGCCAGCGCCCAGGCGCGGGGGGCAGCGGCGGCGGCAGGCGGTACGGGAGCCCATGCAGGAGCCCATGCAAGGCGGGATTATCCACGGCCCGCACTCTGGGAAACACCCTCATGCGCTCAGTGCCCAGCTCTGAAGCCGATTAGAATGGAGCCCTCGGTCAAGGTTCTGCAGGCCCCTCGGCCACACCTCCCTGCCACACCCCGCAGACCCACCACAGACAGCCCACCTCCCTGACGGAGACGCCCCTGCCCTTCACAGCCCCTCACTGAGCACCTACCACGCGTCGGCCTGGTCTCGGCCCCGGGGACGTGATGGCAGCATCGGGAGCCGACCAGGCATGGTCCTGCCCTACAGAGCCTTGGGTCCCCAACACGTCAACGTCCGGCTGCAGCCAGTGCTGGGAAGAACCGCCCCGAGCTGCGGCAGCGGGTCACGGGGGTGTGACCCCGGGCACGTGGAGGAGTAGGAGGTGATCTAGACAGGGGTCTCCCAGGGTGGGGACCCGGGGTCTAATGGGAGAGGGGTTGCCCCAATGAACCCTCACAACAGCCCGCGGGCTGCGCAGAAGCCAGGCCCAGTGCCCAAACATGGGCATTTTCCAGGCAGGGCCAGGAGCCTCGCCTCCAGGCCTGTGCATCTGCAACTGCACCAAGGAGGCTCTGGGGGAACAGGGGGTTGCCATGGAAACACCTCAAGGCTGGCTGGGGGAGGGGAGGGAGGTCAGAGGTAGGACCTGGGCCCTTGTGTGACACAGCTGTCCCACCTGCCTGAGTGGACTGACCTCTCCCGGCCACAAGACCCTCTGACAAGCCCTCTACCCAAATTCCTTTCCACCTTCTCCAGGTGCAGCCTCCCTGTCCTACTTCCTGGAAGGCACAATTTCTCTGGCCCAGTGGAATCGTCTCCAACTGGCCGCAGTGCCCCAAGCCTCCACCAGCCCAGATTTTCAGCCTTCCGCCCAGAAAGACCGTGGACAGGAGCACAGCACAGTCATGCCAGCCCCACCTTTCGACCTGCCCTACAGAGGAAGGGCGGCCTTATATTGTCCCACCAACACCGGCTGAGAGGCGGCGATGCTCCCAGCCTGGGATACACCAGTGATCGAGACAGACGAGGCCCTGTTTTCATCTGCTCACAGCCCGGTGGGTGCAGAGGGACAACAACAGGCAAGGACGTGATCAACGCTCTGACGACAGTAAAGCCAGGTGACGTGACAAGACCATGACTGGGGGCGGAGGTGACTCCAATGCAGAGAGCAGGGCAGGCCCCACTGAGGAGATGGCAGCTGACTCAGACCAGGGTGATGAGAAGGAGCCGCCCAAGGGAAGCTCTGTGGGAACAGTGTTCCAGCCGGGGGAACAGCAGAGGCAAAGGCCTGGCAGTGGGAAAGAGCTTGGCACATTCAGAAACGAACAGAGGAGCCGGCATGGCTGGGGAGAAGAGGCCCAGCCCGTGAGTCAAAAGGCCTGCCTTCCGGTCCACTTCCCCATCTGTCGAATGGGCACAGCCGACACGTCTGCAGTGACTTGAGGATCCAGCAGCACGAAGTACGCTCACAGCCCAGCCCGCTCTCCACCACCCCGCCCTGTCACCACGGCAGCCCTCCCATTAACCAGGGTGACAGAGCCCCAAGCCCACGCTGTGTCAGGGAGCAGCCTTGCCCCAGCGCCCAGACCATCCCGACTGGGCAGAGCGCACCCCACACGCCACGGCCTCCTGTCGGCCTGAACCCAATAAGCTTTTTTAAATTAAGATGCAACAATCATCCCACAGCCGGCTTCCCCTCCAGCAATCGGATAAAATGAACTCGAGACGACTGGATTAGACTTTGAAGGTGGCGATCTAGATAATGAACATGGAGGATGCAGTGTTGACACAGGCCCCAGTGAGCTGCATTATTATTTAACAGGCCGTGCTGCCGCCCCCGCTGGGTTCAAGGAGCTGAACAAACAGCTGAGGGGCAAGTATCAAACACAGAGACAGGCCAGGCCGTGGGCGCTCGCTCCGCGGGGGACAGGCTCAGCAAGGTCAGGGGCAGCCGCAGAGGCCAAGCAGACCTAATGGCGACAGCCCAGGCGGGCCAGCTCAGAGGCCCCTCCCCCGACGCCACCCACACCAGGTCCCGCACACCACCAGCTGACTCTGGCCTGGGCTCACGGTGCTTTCTCTGCCCGGAGCATCCTCCCCACCTCCTCTCTTCCTTCACCCATCACAGCCGACCCCCTACCCAGCCCAGCTCCAGGATCCTGACCTCCAGGCACCTCCCCTGCTCCCGTCCCTCCTCCGGCTGGGTCTGGCACCTCTCACACCTCCCCTGGCTTCCCATGGGGTCTGGGCTTGCCCCCCAGGTCTCCTCATACTGGACTGACACTAACAGTCCTGAGTCTGACCCCCACACTGGCCTCTGAGCTCCTCAAGAGCTGAGACCAGGTCTTCGTCACTTGCGTCCCTCCAGCACCCTACACGGAGGTCCTGGAAATCAGGACACCCATCTGTCCACCCACCACAACTATCTACTCAGAGCACCTGCTCTGTGAGCCGGACACTGGGGAATCCAAGAGGAGCATGGTGCCATCCTCGGCCCGGAAGCCGTGTTGGTGTAAAAAGCAGGCCCATAAACAAATGAGAGTCCATATGACAGGGCACAAACTGCGGGGGGGACAATGGAGCCTAGAGGAGACTGAGCCTTCTGTCCACCCAGGCAGCCGGCACGGAGTGCGCCCTCCGGGGTGCGCAAAGCAGGTGAAAGGCCATATTGATCTCCTTCTTAAGAGCAGCTGGTCCAGAACTAACGTTAAATCAGCGCTGCCTCGCCTGGAGCCTGGTGGCCGCTCGGCCCCAGGGACGGAGGGGCCAGAGCCGAGCTGCGGGGCCTGGGCAGGACTGCACTGCGGCTGGTGAGGAGCAAAGTTGGTGATAGCTGGGCAGGGCCCGCCTGGGCCCCTGTCCTTCCCTCCATCGACCTGTCTCACGCTCCTCGGACCGCTGTCGGCAGGAGGAAGCCTTCCTGCCAGCGAAGTGAGAGGATGGGAGACCCGCAATGCGGACACACGCCCCACACCGACCGGCAACACTGACTCTAAGGGAGCAGCTCGATTTTCCAAATAAACCACATACACGGCAACGAGGATTCAAGTTAGGCAAATAATTACAGTGATAACTAATGTTCATCGAATACTTCCTATGTGCAGGCACCGTACGAAACAGCCCTTTCACACAAATGTTCTCATTCAGTCCCCCCGGTAACTCTACACAGTACTGCTATCACCCCATTTTACAGATGAAGAGACTGAGGCCCAGGAAGGCTCGGTTCCTTGTCCAAGGTGCACAGCTTGGCAGGGGCAGAGGCAGGGAGCCAGGGTCCCAAGTGAAGCAGCCTGCCGGCAAATCACACACCTTCAAGGGAGCAGGTGGCCCAGGGGACCAGAGGTGGGCACGGCTGGGACAGGGATGGGGCTGCTGCCTTTGATGATGCCCCCCAGTTCCTCCCCCTCCAGAAAGTCTCATGGCCCTGGGAGGGCCTTCACCGGCTCTGTGCCCCTAGGGCCTGCTGTCCACCCCTCCTCCCCAACAAGCATCAGGCCCTTCTCGACTCCCACAGGCCACGGTTTCTGGGTCCTACAGCCTCTGGGCCCTTCCTTAGAAGATTCCTCGTTAGTAACACTTCTTGGTTCCCATCCTGCCTCCCAGTTTCCTCAGTGGCCTCCTCCCTTGTGTCCCGTTTCCCCTGCTGCAGTGCTAAGAATGTCCTTTGGCCAACGGACACCTTCCCATTCCATTCTCTCTCTGCTCTTGGCTGCTTCGTGTCTCTGAGCTCATTTTCCCCATATGGAGAACAGAGGCTGGGTCTCCCCCAACACTGGAGGTCTCCAGGGGCAGTCTGTGTCTCCTCCATCAGACTAGAGGTTTCCAAGGACAGAGCTGTGTCTCCCCCATCAGACAGGAGGCCCCATGGGCAGGGCTGTGTCTCCCCCATCAGACAGGAGGCCCCATGGGCAGGGCTGTGTCTCCCCCATCAGACAGGAGGCCCCATGGGCAGGGCTGTGTCTCCCCCATCAGACAGGAGGCCCCATGGGCAGGGCTGTGTCTCCCCCATCAGACAGGAGGCCCCATGGGCAGGGCTGTGTCTCCCCCATCAGACAGGAGGCCCCATGGGCAGGGCTGTGTCTCCCCCATCAGACAGGAGGCCCCATGGGCAGGGCTGTGTCTCCCCCATCAGACAGGAGGCCCCATGGGCAGGGCTGTGTCTCCCCCATCAGACAGGAGGCCCCATGGGCAGGGCTGTGTCTCCCCCAACAACAGGAGGCCCCATGGGCAGGGCTGGGACCCCTTCCCCCTCCCACCGCTGCCCTAAACTGGGCCCCCAGCTCAGCTGCTGGCTGAGCACCCCTTCACCACGGCTCTCCTTCTGGGCTGAGTCAGAGCCCGTGCAGGGAGCCAGCAGGAGAAAGCTGGGAGGGCACCTGGGCCTGGCACGAGGACAAGACGGGGAGGCTTGGGGAGGGGCTGCAGGGGGGCAGGCCAAGGAGTCAGAGATGCCTCGTCCTTCTTCCTGCCAAGCAACTTGAGACCCAAGTCAGTCAGGGACACAAAGGCCCTGGGCAGCGAGCTCTCCCTGCTCATCTTCCTCCCAGAAGACCGAGGTGAGAGGCCCTTGGAGGGAAGTGACGGGGGTGGGGGTGGGGGGGCAGCAGGAAAGCCCCAAAGGGAACCACTATCTGGGAAGGGAGTGTGGCTGCAGCTACTCAGGGCTCTTCCTCCCCACTCGGGCTCGCCCAGGAGAAAGAGGACCAAGAAATCATGAACGCCGGGACAGCGGTTTCCCTCCCTTCCAGGGAGGGTGCCTCCCTGGCCCCTCCCCAGAGCCCACGCCACCTGGCCTAGCCCAGCTGTGCTGGTGAGGTCAAAGGTCCTCCGTGCCATGACCTGAGCATGGGGGGTGGGTGCTGCCCAAGCAGCCCCTGAAGGGGGGCAGCCCAGGCGTCAGCTTTAGCCCCCAGCCCTCTGCTTCTCAAAGGATGACTACAGCTCAAAACTCCAACCCTCTGGTGCTGCCCCGATGCTGCCTCTCGCCGCGGCTGAGGCGCTGGCCCTCGTTCCTCCACCTCCCTTCCCAGGGCCAGGAGGAGCCGCTGACGGACTATCCCTGCGCTGGTGCTGGCCAGGGCTGTGGCTCCCGGCACTTCTCACTCAGTGAGCGAAGGACCCAGGGAAGGGACACAGATGCCCCTTTTACAGACGGGACAACCAGTGTTCACAAATGGGGCACACAAGGCGAGAGGCAGAACTGCAACGCAGAGCCAGGCACGCACGGTGCCCAAGACCGAGCCTCGCACTTCAACAAAACTGGGAAAGTAGGCGCCACGACCCTGAGACTCAACCCTGGGGCTCAGGGCTCACCCACAGCTCCCCGGGCCTCGGTTTCCCCATCTGCCAGTGGGGATCTTGTCATCGGGGACTCAGCCCTGATCGCCTGTGGGCCTACAACGGTGGGCCTCCTTAGTGTCCTTGCCTGGCTGTCGAGCAGCTGATCTATAGACATAAGAGAGATGACCAAGTGGGCGAATGAAGATGGCCCTCGCGTGGAAGCTTGCCTGGGGCCTGTCTGTCCTGACCCGAGCCTGTCCCAGAGTTCCACTCCGGGCCTGCTGGCAGCTCATTCCAAGTTGATAATCCAACCAAATCAATGATGGTAGAGTCACCAGACTACCGCTGGGGGCCCCCACCCAGGCCTCAGGCCAGCCACCCAGGATGGACCCTGGGGTGTGGTGAGGCGGGGTGGAGGCTTGGGCGGTGCTCGTGATGGGGCAAGGACCCAGCAGCCTCCACCTCCACGCTGTGTAAAGAGCCCTGCAACCAAGATGGCTGCGTCCACACTGGCCATCCCCTCAGCACAGCTGGGCCCTGGTACCAGCACGAGGACAGGGACCCCAGCTCTGCCTCCACAGACAGCAACAGACACAACTCAGGCTCCCGATCACAGCCCAGTGCGGTCGGGACCCCTCCCCTCACAGCAGCCCTGGGGGTGCGTGTCGGGCAGAGGGCAGGGCCCAGCAGGGATCTCGGGCCCCTCCGCTTCCCGACAAACTCCGACTGATCCCCGAGACACAGCTCACAGCCGAGAGCAGCGCCAGGCAGAGGGAAGAAGGATCAGCAAGGGGGTGCCCGGCAGATGGCCGCAAGGGCCCGGGGCCATGAGCCACGAGGAAGGGGCAGTACCTGAGTCTGCAAGCTGGTGGCATCCAGGACGGTGACCCGGGGCCCACAGCTGGCCCACACGGCGTCCTCCAGGCTCAGCAGGGTGCGGACAGGCCCGGGCCCCACAGTCAGGCACACGGGAGGGCTCTCCAGGTCCCAGGGGACGCCTCCTGGAGGGGGGAAGCAAGCAGGACAGGAGCAGGGATGGGGGCGTGGCAGGAGGCCAGGGGCCCAGGGCTCCTCAAGCCTCGAGAACCACCGCCCGCAGTGGCGGGCCCAGCCCTCTCCCCACTCCCAGCAGGATGGCAGCTGTTCCCATCTGCCTCCATTATGTCCCAGCCCCCCTGGGGTCTGTACTCCCCAATTCACCTCCCTCCTCCCTTCTCTCTCCCCCTTCACTTTCCTTCCCTCTCTCCTGTTCATGCATTCCACACACACTTAGTAAGCACCTACTCCAGGCCAGGCCGTGTGCTAGACACTGGGAAGACAGAAATGAATCAGACACAGACCCTGCCCCCAGGGGAACTCCGGCTGGCCGGAGAAACCAGCAGGTAAATCAGCAGTTGCCACAGAACGTGCCAGCACAGATGACCAGGTATGCAGAGGGGGCCTTGAGAACTGCCATGATGGAAGGAAGAACTCTGTATACAGATAAATCCACGGAGGCCTCCCAGAAGAGGCAACATCCACACAGTCCTGCCAAGAAGGCAGCAGGACATGGTGGGAAGTGTCCTGGACCAGTCAAGAGACTTGGGGTCTGGCCCTGGTTCTGCTAGCAACTCACTAAGGACACTGAGCGCACTCTCCCCTTCTCAAGGCCTCAGTTTCCCCATCTGTAAGATAGGGAGAGGTGGAGCCACCAAGATTGTCTCTGAGGACTTTTCTGACACCCTAGCTTATTGAGACTGACTCTCACCTTCTCACAGAGCTTCTCGCTACATTCTGTCACCTCTACCAAGATCTCTGATACCCTTCTTCCTCCAGAGATGCCACCGCCCCAGGGTTGGAAGGAGGAAGTCCTGAGTGGCAACCAGCCCCCAGTCCACCCCCTGAAGACGGAGCAGACGAAGGCATCTGGCCTGGCACCGAACAAGGCTCTCCCCCGCCACCCCAGGGATGCGCGGCTCACCCAAGAGCACGCCGAGAATCTTCCTTGGCATGCGAGCAGTGCTCACTGAGACTGGTTTTCTCTAAGTCGCGCCGACATCACACAGAACCCCCGTGGCTGCCCTGTCTTGCCAGAGTGCCAGGTGGGAAAGGGGGGTTGAGGAGGAAGTGGGGGCACGTCCCGGAGAGACAAGCAGGGGTGGCGAGGCCTGGGAGGCAGGGTGGGGCCTGCTGCTGGTCTGCCAGTGCCCAGCCCCCCTCCACTGGGTCCCTGGAAGGAATACGAAGCAGCACCATCACAGACCCTCCCTCTGAGCCAGCCGCGGGTGACATGACAGAGCACAGCTGTCTGCAGAGCTGGAGGGGCCCCAGGGTGTGTGGTGGGAGCCACTGCCCGGATGTGGTAGGAGGAGCCCCCAGAGGACAGACCAGACTCCCCACGCCCACCACCAGGCTCTCCCTCTCTCTCCTGCTGCCCCACCTGTAAAACAGGCTCTCCCTCCTGTCCTACTTAAAATGGGCAGACTCCTGGAGCTGGGGGATAGGGACTCCTCCCAAACACATGACCAGCTCTTTCCAGCCTGTGAACATGAGCACGTGGGAAGCAGGCTGGGGCAGAACCCTGGCTGCGGCCCCTAAGCTTCTGTATGAACTTGGACAGGTGACTTCACCTCTGAGCCTCAGTCTCCTCATCTGTAAAATGGGCACGATCCCCGTGCCTACACCTCACAGGATGCTGCAGGCACCAGATGAACTGTGCAGGACATTTAGCACAGGTCGGCGCACAGTGAGGAGCATGGACTGTTGCTACAAACGTCATATGTAGGCACACAAGGCACTCTGTTCGTGAATTATGGCCTTAACTCCCAGCAGGCCTGGGTGGCGGATTCTATTCTTATCCCTCTTTTACCAATGAGGAAAATGACGCACAGAGAGTTTACATGACCAGCCCCAATCACACAGCTCGGAAGCACCCAGCGCTCACTAGCTCTCAGTGTTTGGTGTCATGTACCACAACACAACAATCTGTGGAAGTGGGTGTTGACTCCACCTGACTAATACAACCACAGAGACCCGAGAGCTGAGAACTTGTGCAAAGCCACCCACGAGGTGACGGGCCGAGCAGGATCGGAACTCGGCTGACTCTGGTCCGAGCCTCCTTCCCCAAACCCTGCTGCTCTCTCAGGTTCCAAGCGTTTCTGAATGGCTCTGGGGCCAGGACTGGAGGCCAGGAGGGGCGAGTGACCACGAGGCGGCCAGGCATCCACTGAGGGGCGCTGACCCCACCAGGACACCAGAGCCTCAAAAATGCAAAAACACAAGGCTTTGAGCGCCCCCCAGTGTCCAGAGATGAGTACTGCTTGTGGCCAGGGGTGGAGCTCCACCTGGGAGGGCCAGAAGGTGGGAGCTGCGACCCCTCCCAGGGAGGAAGCAGCTGGAGATCCTGGATCACACCCCAAAGACAGGGAAACGGGGGCTCTGCCCCATGGGTACAGCAATGATGGCCACCGAAGCCCTCGCGCCCTCTACCCTGCACTGTCCTGGAACAGAGCGGGCCACGACTACCTGGGGTAGGGGTTAGGGTCTGATACTCCTGAGGGTCATACGTGCGCTGACCACCCCTCCACTTGCTGGGCATCTCCAGAAATCCTCTAAGAAGTCCTGACTCCAGGACAGAATTTCCTCCAGAACTGTGATAAAATTTAATAATACCGATATTGTTATATCACAAAGGACTCTGGACGGCAGTCTCTGATTAGAGGGCCCACAGTGGGGCCCTGAACAAGAGGCCGCCCCTTGCTGGGACTCAGTTTTCCCTTCTGCACCATAAAGGGACAGAACTCTGACCTCTAAGGTTCTTCCCAGCCCTCATGAGCCACAATTCTAGGATTTTAAACGCAACCACTATGAGGTCTGGGCAGGGCTGGGTCCCCCACCCCCCGTGTCTGGTGGGGGCACCATCCCTCCATGCCCTTCCTTGCCCTCCAGTGGCTCTGGGTGAGCTCACACATGTTCCGGAACACACACATGCATTCTCGCACTCACACACACACACCCGCCCCCTGCATGACAGCCCATTTGTCTGGGCCCGGCACTGGCTCTAACGCCAGATGAGGGCCCCGTCTTGGCAAAAGCACCTGCAGGAGGCTAGAGCCCCCTACCCCAGCCTGCATGGGAAAGCCCAGCTGGGCTCCTCCAGGGGTCCAGATCCAGCTGGAGCCAGAAGGCAGGACACAGAGTCAAAGCCATCGAGACCGAGGGGCCCAAGGGGCAGCCCGTGCCCAGTAGGTTACAACAACAGTCAGGGCGATGATGATGGAAAGGTAACAAGCACGAGTCTACACACCAGGCCCTGTTCTGGGCAGCCGGCCTTCACAACCACTCTGTCGGGGGGGCTGTCTTCACCCCCATTTTACAGGTGAGGAAACTGAGGCTCCAAGAGGTGAAGCAACAGGCCCAACCAGTCTCACAGCTGGGACTCAGTCCCAGGCAGCCTGACCTCCAGCCCACCCCCTTCCCCATTCTGTCACCTGCCTCCTCCAGGGAGTGACCCTGGCCCTCATGCCCAGCAGCTAACCAGGGACATTCCCGCACCTCACCCCCAAGGCCTGGTCATGCTCCTGTGCCTGCTCAGAGACAGGGGAGACGGAGGGGATCCAGGTGGCTCTGCTCAAACACAGGACGGGGCAACGACAGTGGCCACCTGGCTCATCTCTGGGTTCCAGAACCCTGCTCAGTGCCTGGCACCTCTCAGGCACTGAATACATGTTTGCTAAGTGAGTGAGTGAATGAATGAATGAATGAATGAGTGGATGAATGAATGAATGAGTGGATGAATGCAGATAAGCAGGGGCTCCAGAGGCAGCCAACTGACTGCCATGGCCACAATCTCTTGGCCTCGGTTTCCCCCTCTGTCAGCTGGAGGCTAGTCTCCACAGCCCCTCCAGCTCTGACAGTCCAGGACTCCATGTGGCCTGGTGGCCTGGGAATCCGCACAGTCCCCTCTCAGCTGCTGGTTCCACACGTCCTCCAGGACACAGGCAGGTCCCCAGGTTGTTTCTGACCGTTTTACTTAATATTTCTGGTCCTGCCCTTCTGCAAGGAGCCAAAGCGAGGGCCAAGAATGCCAGTTTTATCCAATCTTAGTCTCAGCCAAACCCAGGCAGGACAGTAAACCTGTCACTATAAACAGTGACAAATATTTCATCCAATACCTGCTCTGAGCCCAGGATACGGGTCTGGATTATTCACAATCCCCAGACTCTCCAGCCACCAGGGGGCAGCAGAGGTGGGTTCTAAGGCACAGGGCTGGGAGGTTGGCCCAGGAGCAGCTCTGAGCTCTGGCTCCAGGGCCGGGATGGGTGTGGGTATCTGAGGGGTATCAAGACCTCGGTGACTCTGAAGGAGACTCCACAGCTGGGTCATGGGCCAGGCTGATGATTCCAGACCCAGCCACACACAGCCCAGGTGAAAGGCGATGGGGAGGAATCCCCCCACCCCATACTGTGCAGCAGGTCCTGAGAGGGCCCCTTCCCACCCTAGCCACCTCTGAAGGACACCATGGGGGTGCCAGGTGAGGCAAGGCCTCGCCCAGAGTCAAAGCCAAACCAAAGGCCCAGAGGGTGGGCTCACAAGGAAAGAGAGACCCAGACTCACTTGCCCAGCTGGCTGTGGCAGCTTCCCACCAGCCTCCCTGCCTCCACTCCCGTGCACTAGCCAGAGAGGCACAGTGCTCACTTCCAACACATCCCTCTACTTCCCGTTGACAGAGACAAACCCATGGCCCACAGGATTCAGCCCATCCGCTCCCAGACCTTGCCTCGTGCCGCTTCGCCTCTGACTACTCTCCAGCACGACAGCCTCCTCTCTGGGTGCCTCCCCCAGACCAACCCCTCTCCCGCCTGCAGACCTTTGCACATGCTGTTCCCTCTGCGAGAACACCATTCCCACAACTCTTCACTTGCCTGACCGCTTCTCCTTCCTCAGGTCTCAGCTCAGGATCCTGTTCCTTGGAGAGGCCTTTGCTGACCAGCCCACCCCACGCCCAGGGGATCAGGCTCTCCCCTGACACCCTGTTCCCTCCCTTAGGACCCTCAGCATGATGTACAGTCGTAAGCTTCCTGCTTGTTCACTTGACGAATTCCGTCTCCCTCTATAAACTCGGCGAGGGCAGGATCACATCCGTTTTCCTGCCCATGGTGTCCACGGCACACAGTAGGTGCTCAGTAAATACCTGGTGGACAAATGTGTGCGAGGCAAGAAAGCTGGAGCGTCTCAGCCTTCTCCTCCAGGTCAGACGGCTTCAGCTCTGCTCGGAGACGCCCGGGCCCCTACACCTGGAGAGAGCTCCAGCCCCGGAGAGAGGACACGGGGTTCCGGTCTCGGCTCACACACGGGACTTTAGGGAGTCCCTTCCCACCTGGCAAATGAGGGTGTGGGGTCCAGTGGTCCCCAATGGCCCTCTGGTTCTGACAATCTACCAGGCTCCCACCCAGGCTGACAGCCAATGGTTAGACCCCACACCCCCTATTAAGGGTTGAATTATGTCCCGCAACATTCACATGTGGAAGTCCTAACGGCTGGTACCTCAGAATGTGACCTTGTTTGGAAATAGGGACGTTGCAGATGTAATTAAGATGAGGTCATACTGGAAGGGGGGGCCCTAATCCAACGTGACTGATGTCCTTAAAAAGGGGGAAATTGGGCTCAGACACACCCAAAGAGAACACCATGTGCAGACGGGAGTGATGCTACCACAGCCAAGGAACCCCCAGAAGCTGGGAGAGGGGCTGGAACAGATTCTTCCCAGCACCTTTGGAGGGAGTGTGGTGCTGACGACACCCTCGTCTTGGACTTCTACTTCAGAGTGTGAGACAACAAATCTCTGTTGTTTGAGCCACTCAGTCTGCAGCAGGAAACGAACACACCCCTCACCTCCTCCCCACCCGGGCGCCTAACTGATGAGTCAGGACCCAAGAGGGAAAGGGCCAAAGGCAGCCCAAACCAGGGCAGGGAGGGGCTCACAGGATTCGGTGGAGGTCCCTTGAGAACCCCGTCGAAATCCCCGGAGATCTTAGTCCACATTTACATTCACACGCACGCTCTGTCTGACGGTGAGAGGGATTTTTTTTCCCTCCCTCTTCCCCCTTTAATTAAAAACTATAAATGCCTTATCAAAAGCTAATTAAAAATACCAACACAGTGCCAAGTGGCAAAAAAAATAGCTCAGTACAAATATCCGTTTATAATCCTGCAACAGGCTGCGATGACGCAGCAATCAGAGGCCGAGGGAGAACAGGGGACCGACAGGTCGCAGGGTGTCAGGCCCGTCAGCCCTCTCGGGGGGGCACTGGGGGTGCCCTCCCTGCCCAGCCCTCATCATGGAACTGGGAGCCGAACAAGCCACAAGGGGACAGGGGACCACGGCACTCCCTGTGGCTGTGGACAGCCGCGTCCCCTCCCTTAGCCTCAGCACGGGAGTCTGCGACCAGGAGGAGGCGGCGCTCAGGGTTGTGGTGGGAATGAAGACACCGCCCGGGCCCTGAGCACTTCCTCGTTCCTGAAACAGCAGCTCGAACACATCAGCCTTGCCCTCCAGATGTCACATCTGCGCCATCGAGGGCTCAATACAATAACGGAGATTCAAACGCTTAACTCCACTGGGCACTCACCGTGCCAGGCGGGAGGCTCTGCCCTCACTGGGCTGTCTAACCCACCAGAACCCAGGAGGGCTGTGTACCACCATTATTCCCATTGTACAGATGAGGAGACTGAGGCACAGAGGAGAAGAGGCTCACCAATGGACACAGCCATCATCAGGGCAGAGCCTGAACGTGAAGCCAGGTCTATCTGACCTCAGAGTCCCTGCTCTCCCCCACCAGAGTCTCCTGCCCACGGACTGAGCTGCCTGCGTGGTAGTGAGCACCTCATCCCTGCAGGGACCCCAGTGGGGATCAGGGATCTCCAAATCCCCCCAGCACTGAGATTCCTGGATTCGTTTCTGAGCTGCCTCCTTGGCCCGCCTCCCACAACCACTCTGGTACAGGATCCAGCCCCCAGCGCCCCCGCACCCCCATCCTCACCGCTGGTCCGAGGGTAGGCGGCGAGGGTCCCGTCCCGCAGGCCGGCAAACAGGTGGAAGGGGCTGTGCCGCAGGCAGAGCACGGGCTGCAGGCCTGGGCTCCTGCAGGTCGCCAGGCACTGGGTGCCCGTATCTACACTGCCGTAAACCAGGATGCTGCGGGGAGAGGCTCAAGTCACTCGTTAGCCTCCCACCTGCCCACTGTTCCCCGCGCCTCCTGGGGACAGGCCCCCACCCCGGGGCCAGGCCTCTTGCTGTGTGATCAGGCCATCACCCCACCTTTCGGGAGCTCGGATTTTTCGCGGGTGGCCTTTTGAGGACAGTGCCCCCGTGGGGGCTGGAGGTGGGGGCCCCTGAGGTGGCACAATAAAGGTGCTGAGAGGCCAGTTCTCAGGGTCACACGGACCCGGGTGCAAGTCCAGACGACTGACCCCGGACTGCCGAGCCTCAGTTCCCCCACAAAAGGGGGCAACGATGAGCACCTCACAGCCAGGAAACGGAAGGAGGCACCGCCACGTGCCACACAGATGAACCTTGAAAACGTTGTGCTGAGTGAGAGAAGCCAGGCACAGAAGGCCACACGTTGTACCTGTTGCATGATTCCGTTTATAGGAAACGTCCAGAAGGGACAAATCCAGAGACAGGAAGCACATTAGTGGTTCCCAGGGGTTGGGGGCAGGGAGTGCAGTGACTGCTTAATGGGTATGGGGTTTCTTTTTGGGGTGATGAGAATGTTCTAGACTAGATAGTGGTGATGGTTGCACATCGTGAATGTACTGGAAGCCACGGAATTGTACATTTTAAAACGGTAAATTTTACGCGAATTTTATCTCATTAAAAACAAAAGAGGGGCCGGCCCTGTGGCTTAGCGGTTGAGTGCGTGTGCTCCGCTGCTGGCGGCCGGGGGTTCGGATCCCGGGTGCGCACCGACACACCGCTTGTCAGGCCATGCTAAGGCTGCGACCCACGTAAAAAGTGGAGGAAGATGGGCACGGATGTTAGCTCAGGGCCAGTCTTCCTCAGCAAAAAGAGGAGATTGGCATGGGTGTTAGCTCAGGGCTGATCTTCCTCACAAAAAAAAAAAAGAGGTGTTCACCAACACCTCCTGAGTCCGGGCCCTGGCTGGGCAGACCCAGGCCCAGGCTTCACGGAGCTTCTAGAGTCCCCAGCTTGGTTCCATGTGTGTTAGCTCTGTGCTCCTCCCTTGGTTTCTTGTGTGGGAAACGGGGGGGAGAGACTTCACAGTGGGGCTGCCTCGAGGTCACAGCCCCAGCCCGGGGAGCGGCACACGGCAGGTGCTCAGGAATACCCACTCCCCCCCGCTCCCCCCACTCCAGGACAGGATTGAAGAGTATAGAGCCACAGGGAGGACGTGGGGGCGTGGCCCCCCTCAGGGTCTTCTTCATTCACCACCTGCACCTTCCGATTAACCAGGGGGAATATTCACGCTCCACTCACACTACTGGCCGTCAGCTGGGGCCCCAGCTGAAGCTCTGGCCGGAGTTCCCCTTTCTGCAAGTAAGTGTCTGGTGACTCACCAGCTCCAGGCATGTCTTACAGGGGAAGCCCCCGCCACCAGCAGGTCTCATAACCTCGGTGCGCCCGGGACCCTCACCCGCCCTGCAAGAATGGAGGCCACAGGTGGGTGGACATTGTCAGTGACAGCTAAATGCACTGAAGGTTTCGCATGACCCACGTCTTGGGGGACTCACGGCAGCCTTGCATGGGGGGATTCTAATCCCCACTTCATGGACGAGTAACTGAGGCTCGGAGCGTCAAATGGTGCACTGGAGGCTCCGCAGAGAGGAAACAGTGGATTCAAACCCAGCTGCGGCTGACACAAAGCCAGCACTCACCCAGGGTACCACGCTGCCCGGGAGGGGGCCAGCTCGCGTGAAGCAGCCCCTGCAGGGTCTAAGTTACAGTGCAAGCAGCTCCTGACACTTCGGCCCCCACGCTGGGCCTCTCTGGTCCCCACCTTCCTGCTCCCAACCGGAGAGTGTTGGTGGACGACAAGCTGACCGGGAAAGCTAGAGGGACAGCCCCCACCACGCCCAGCCGTGCCCCAGGCTGTTCGCAGCCCCTCCGGCCCAGGCCCCTCACCTGCCATCCTGGAGCCCCAGGCAGATGGTCGGATGCACTGCAGCTGAGGTGTCAGCAGCCGTGTGGCTTTCGTCGTTGTCTCCGCTCTCTGCCTCCTCCGGCTCCGGAATGTACTCCATGCAGAGCACAGGGGCCGCCAGCGGGAAGGACTTGACCGTGCGGGGCGAGGGCCGGTTCAGGGAGAAGATCTCGACCTGGCCCCCTGCGCCCTCCTGCCCGCCTCCAACCTGGGGCAGAGACCAGAGAGGCCGTCAGGCAGAACCACAAGAGCAGAGGCGGAGCTCAGCCCCTGCCCTCCCAGTGACCTGTCCCTAACTTCTACTGGCCACTGAGGTTAGGTACCGAGAGGAGTCCCCCTCCTGCCCACTCACATCCTGCTGTCACTGAAGGTCACTTGTCCCCAGCTGCCATGGCAACAAGGTAGATTCAGGGCTCAAAGGAAATCAGGTAAGGAGCTGAGGTGGATTAGATACCCGTCAGCCTTCTGTTTCCACCTTACAGAGTGAATTTCAACCAACAACAGTGAACATACACTCTGCCCCTTTAAAATGTCCTTCTCTGTCTTATTCACTGTTCTACCTCTATGTCTAGCACACGGTGGACACTCAATATATACTTGCTGAGTGGATGGATGGATGGAAGAGATAAAAAATGGATGGGGCCGGCCCCGTGGCTTAGCGGTTAAGTGCGGGCGCTCCGCTGCTGGCGGCCCGGGTTCGGATCTCGGGCGCGCACCAACGCACCGCTTCTCCGGCCATGCTGAGGCCGCGTCCCATATACAGCAACTAGAAGGATGTGCAGCTATGACATACAACTATCTACTGGGGCTTTGGGGGAAAATAAATAAATAAATAAAAATTTTAAATATTTAAAAAAAAATGGATGGATGGATGGATGGATGGACAGATGGATGGAAGAGATAAAAAAAAGTGGGTGGATGGATGGATGGATGATGGGTGAATGGAAGGAAAGGATAAAAGAGTGGGTGGATAGATGGATAGATGGATGGATGGATGGATGGATGGATGGATAGATGGATGGATGATGGATGGATGGATGGATGATGGATGGATGGATGGATGGATGGATGGATAGATGGATGGGTAGGTGGATGGATGGAAGGAAGGGATAAAAGAGTAGGTGGATGGATGGATGGATGGATAGATGGATGGGTGGATGATGGATGGATGGATAATGGATGGATGGATAGATGGATGGATGATGGATGGATGGATGGATGGATGGATGGGTAGATGGATGGATGGAAGGAAGGGATAAAAGAGTAGGTGGATGGATGGATGGATGGATGGATGATGGATGCATGGATGATGGATGGATGGATAGATGGATGGATGGATGATGGATGCATGGATGATGGATGGATGGATAGATGGATGGATGGATGATGGATGCATGGATTATGGATGGATGGATAGTTGGATGGGTAGATGGATGGATGGAAGGAAGGGATAAAAGAGTAGGTGGATGGATGGATGGATGGATAGATGGATGGATGGATGATGGATGCATGGATGATGGATGGATGGATAGTTGGATGGGTAGATGGATGGATGGAAGGAAGGGATAAAAGAGTAGGTGGATGGATGGATGGATGGATGGATGGATGGATGGATGGATGGATACACCATGTGCTAGATATTAGGGACACAGTGAAGAACAAATCACCCTCAGAGAGGACATTTGGGCTGGACTCTTGAGTTTTCTTGCCCGAGCGCCTGGAAACAGGAATAAGCAGGAGGAGTTAGAGGAAGGCCAGAGGCGTGGTGAGGCTGGAACCTCGGGGAGTCTACGGAAGGGCACAGTCTGCACCATAAGGAACACAGTGGGCACCTATTTGAACTGAGAGAGGCTTTGCCAGGAACCGTGGGGGCAGAAACGTGGGCTGGGATGTCTGCGAGAGATGGGCAGTCACCAGCCCTGCCTCCTGACCCCTGGGGGGAAGGCCCTGCCACCTAGGCACTCTGCACAGCTCCCCATTCATTCCCTTCATGGCACCAGGGCCATTTGCCAGAGTCATGCTCACTTCTTTGTCCCCTGGTTTTCTGTTGTCCCTGGTTAGGCTGTACTTGCCTACCCCAAGCACAGAGCTGGGCACAGAGGTCCCCAGGAAGAGCCTGCCAGGTGCAGGTGCACAAACGGGGGCCAGCAGGCAGGCGGCTTTCTCCAGCAACGCCTCCCGGGTCCACCCTCCCTGCTCCTGTCCTGAGGCCAGAATCCCTGGCTGAGCGTGGGGGTTACTCACCCAGAGGTAGCCCTGTGGAAGCGATGTGCTGACCGCTGAGAAGCCTAGCAGGGGACAGCTGACAGGACTGTGGACCAGTGCCCCAAGCTGCGGAGACAGAGATGGCACACGAGGGTTAAGTGTCAAGGTGCCAATATTTGGCAGGAGGATCTTTGTCTGGATCACCTTCAGGGGTCGTTAAACCTGCAGGTTTCTGGGCCCCATTCAGGCCCCGAATGAGGATCCCTGAGGGTGGGGCCAGGAAAGCAGCCGGTTTCCCAGGATATCCAGGCAGTTCCTCTGCACTTGCATTTGAACATTGCTCTCCTGAACCTTTTGGCCAGAAGGGGCCTGAATGATACTCTGGGCCAGCCGAGGATTCTCCAAACTGAGCAACTTCCAGATAAGATTTGTTGAAAACCACTAACGCCCACCCCCCTTATTTTACAGCTGAGGAAACTGAGGTCCACGGAGGAGACACGATTGTCCTCGGCCACGGGGAAGGCTTGTGACTTCCTGCATCACTCCAGAGAAACACAACGGAGGAGGGAAGGGGGCCGAAGGTCTGGCTTCTGCCCCACTCCACAACAGAACCACTCTGTAGACGAGCCCACTGGGACCAGAGGGCTGGGCGGCCTGTACAGGCTGCCACGGGGGCCGGCGGCTCCGTGTGTAACAGGCTGTCACTGAGAGCCACCAGCTGCTTCCTCCTCCTGCATCTGCTGCCCCAGACCCCACACCGGGTGGCTCTCTGGGACCCGTTTCCCGAGCTAGACTCGGCCAGTCTGTCTCTCTGGCCAGGACAGCAATGCGAGGAGATGGCCTGGCCCTTCATGGGCCTTGCTGGAAGCCCCGGCCAGACGGAAGGGGAAGGAGGTGGAGTGGGGAGAGCTCGACCTGCCGTGCCCCGCGGAGGAACGCCGCCTCCACTGGACCTTTGCCAGGCGGGTGCTGCCCTCTGCTGGTGCTGAAGGCCCCGGCCCGGCCTGGCCCTGTTGGGATAGTCTTAACAAAATTTCTAAGGGCCATAAGAGAGGGGATCCAAAGAGGTCACCTCATCAGCCACCTCATTTAGAAGTCAGCAAATGTGAAGTTCGGGGGGGTAGGGGGTGGGAGATGCGACTGGCTCAAGGTCACACAGCAGGTTAGTGGGAGCGTCAGGGCTGGAATTCAAAGTTTCAGCTCCCAGGCCCAGGGCCCTTTCTACTCTGGTTGAATTCTATCCAGAGCCAGGCCACCATGATGGAGGCCTCGGCACTCCAGGCTCTCACTTCCGCCTGGCTGGGAGCACGGGTCCAGATGCCCGGGGCAGGAGGCTCCCCTAACTCCGGCCTCCTGGGCACCCTCAGGCCCCTGCTCCCCATCCTTTTGTTCATGGTGGGTCACACCCAGCGGAGGGGGCCTGGCCCTTTCTCCCAGGCTGCTGCTCCTGTCCTCTCCAGACAGCGGAGGGGCAACCGCAGCCCTGGCTCAGACGTTTCCATGGCAACACCAGTGGGCCAGGATGTCAGCAGAGTCAACAGAGCCCCTGTCCAAGATGATGGCAAAAACTCAAATGGCTCCTCGGACGGGCAAGGCCCTGGACACAGAAGTCCCGTCCGTGCCAGGAGCCGACTCCCCCAACGTCAGGGTGCCCCGTGCAGAGCAGAGGAGAGCGAGGGGCGCAGGCCAGGGAAAGAGGCAGGCTGGGGATGCAGCTGGCCCGGGCTCCCAGCCCAGCTCAGCTGCTACCAGTTCCTCAAGGTTGTGGGAACCCTGACCTCTCGTCAGGATGGTCGTGGGGACTGCAGAGGGTGGACCTAAAGCCCTCAGCACAGGGCTGGGCACCCGGCAGCAGCCACTGCTTACCAAGCACTTCCTGCGGGAGGTTCTAGCACGTTACATGCAGTAACCCACTCAATCAGCAGAAAAACACCATGAGGGGAGGGGCTGTCACAAACAAGCAGCTGTGGCAGAGTTAGGAGACAGGGGCCCCAGCAACAGCAAGCAGCTTTGGCTAACGGAGGGTGACGGTCAGGATAGAGGCCGCTCGGCTAGCACGCTGAGGCCGGAGGAAGCCTGGCCGTGGACCGGCTGCAGGTCTGGGCTACAGCCCTCCGGTCCCCCAAGGTGCGTGCATCTTAAAGCACTCAGCGAGGGCAGCACCCCACCCCTTCTCACAGTCCCCGTCTGCAGGCAGGCCTCTAGGCTGGGCCTCAGCCCACTGGGGGGACGGGTGTGTACTGAGCCCTCCCCTTGGCCTCCTGGTGTCCCTCCAGGGACAGGCCTCCAGCTTGGGTGGAGCCGGGGGTCCAAGCAGAATCTCCCGACACCTCAGTAGTCAGGCCTTCAGAAATCCCCCAAAACAGACACAGGTGGCTTTTCCTTCCTGGGGACCAAACTGTCCTCAGACATTTGTTTCCATCTCTTGATCTCTGAGCACAAGCCACGCAACAGGCTAACAAGCATTGGACACGAATCGTGTCATGTAACCCTCACTGTAACCCCAGCAGGGAGGCACGGTGGCCACCCCAGTTTATGCACTGAAGACACAGCTGTGACACTGAGCACTGAAGCAGCACTCCCGATGTCGCACAGCGGGGACATGCAGAGCTGGGATTCAGACTCAGGGCAGGGTGGCACCACTGATGCTCTTTCACTCTCCCAACTCAACTCCTTTCTGAGTCAGAAGGCCCGGGTGCGGCCCAGCGTGGGCACCGGGCACCGTCAGCACTGAGAAGAGAAAGGCTCCTTCCTTCAGCTCCCGGCATCCCTGTTCCCTGAAGGGAAAGAACCCAACACACACCCTCATCCAGCAGGCAGTACAAGAGTGCTGATCTCGTCTACACTGGGAGAGGGGCGGGGGCCAGCAAGCCTTTCCTGGAGGACAGACTCGGTTGCCGACTCTCATTAGACCAGCCGCAGAGCCCGACTCCTGGGCCCCTGGGACTGGGCCTGGGCCTGGGCCTGGGGAGAGGTGGTGAGCTGGGAGGGAGGCGCAGGCAGAGGCCGACACACTCCCCTCTGTTCCCGCAGTAATTGGACAAGGCCGTGGCACTCCAAGGCCCTCATTCATCTGGCTGCCAGCGCGGAGCTGATGGGCACATCTGCCTGGTCGGGGGTGAGAGGCAGGCACAGGCAGAGCAGGAGTGGTGTCTTGGGGCCCAGCAAATGGGATGTGCAGGCTCTGCTATGTCCCTTGGGAGCTCCACAGGCCCATTACCCAGAGATTCACTCACGGTCCCCTTGGCTCACGTGGGGGGCTCCGTAGGAGATGGCAGTTAGGGGACCAGGAGGGGCTGAGGATACTTCCAGACTACTCACCCCCAGGCCCCAGAGCTCCAAACAAGAAACGTCTCAAGCCCTCATCCCCCAGGTGTGAGGAGGGAGATGGCTCCCTGCTTCGGTGGGAGTTTCCTCCAGGGAGGCCCTGGAGGCAGCAGCCTGTCTGCAACTCCACCGCCCGGTGTGACCTGTCAGGGCACAGCCTGTGTCGGATATTCCCGATGGGAGAATCCATTCCCCATCCTGGAAGTCGCCCAGGGTCAGCCTTCTCCACGGGATGTGCTGGGGCCAGGAGAGCCGCAGGCAGGGCGCACCCTGAACAATCCCCACTCCTCGGACTCCGCTCCCCCACCCCGAGGCCCACGGGCAACTCTGCATGCTGGGAAGGAGCTCGCAAGACTCAGCAGGCCTCCCTGCCCATCAATAATCAATCAATAAATAAGAACTAAAGCCCTACAAAGGCCGGGCTCCTGGCTCCCCCGGAAATGTCTGGTGGGGTGATCGATGCCATGGCACACGCCAGCCACGCCCCAGAGGCGGCAGGAAGGAGCAGGATCGGGAAGCAGTCGAGAAAACTCTCCCAGGGGAACCGTGGGCAATGATTGCTCCTGCCTCCCTTCTCTCAGCCTCAGGCCTCACAGCCCCGTCTCTGAGGGAGGATTAGAGAGTTAATCACTGGGAAGCACCTAGAACAGAGCCTGGCACACAGACCCCTCATGGAAGGGCTTGCTACCATACTGTCAAGATTAAAGAATTTTAAATAATATTGTTGTTGTTACTATTATTGTTGCCGTTGTTGCTGTTATCCTGGCCACTGGCCACTGGCCACCGGCCATGAGTCAGGCTCCGAGCTGGTAACTGACCTGGTCTCTCTCACTGAATCCCTAAACCAGGCTGTGCACGGGGAACGCCTCCCCACCCCGCTGCACCATCCTCCCAGTGCACAAGCCGAGGTCCTGGGGACACCCTTCCTCTCCCTCACCCTCAGCCCCCATCTCATCTCCACCAATTCACCAGTACGACCCCAGCACACTCCCCGAATGTGTCATCACGTCCCCCGCCCACTGCCTCCACCAGGACTGGGACTAGGGTGAGGACAGAGGGACGCTCACCTCGGGTGCAAGTCTTCCGGGGGGGGCAAAACACTCAGACATCAAGAAAAATATTTTAACATAATTTTTTAAAATCAAAAATAATGCAAAAAAAAATCCATAGTGAACAATTACTAAGAGTTTAAATAAAGACAGGACCCAACTCTGCACTTGCGCAACCCTGACTCACCCTAATCCAGACCCTTTAGTGACAAAAAAAGCAGCCCGACCAAGGCCACAGTTTGCTGACTTGATTTTTTTGTAAGTACTGCTTAAAATATGATTTATCGTGATGACTGAGATTTTGCAGTCCTGAGGCGAGTGCCTTACTCGCCCCACCACCCAGTCCGGCCCTGGTCTCCTCCTGCCCCGTCTCAGCAGTACCCCCCCACCAAGCTCGGCGTTGGTCTCTCGGTACCCATCTTGCCCCCTTCGTGTCCACACAACAGCCAGAAGGATCGGATGATCCTTCCAAAATCCAAACCCGACCCAGCCTGCAAGGCCGGCGTGGCCCCACTCACCCTCCTCTCCCCGTGGCCTGCCCCTCCCGGCTCCCGACTGCGCCTATGTTGTTGGCTTGTCTGTGCTGGTTTGCTATTTGGAATGTTCTTCCCCTGGGCCCTCAAGGGGTTGCATCCTTCTTGCCATACGACTCTCAGTTTAAATGCCATGTCCTCAGAGAGGCCCTCTCTGACCCCCTAACTATGTGGCCCCATCTCTGTATCTATTATATCTGATTTATTTTCTTTATAAGACACATCACTTTTTTCTAGTTCCTTTCATTTGCTGGGGTTTTGCCTCTCTCTTTCTGCTAGATTGAAAGCTACAATGAGGGTAGGGACCTGGTATGTTTTGGCCACCAGTGTATTCCCAGCTAGCACAGGGCCTGGCACACAGTAGGTGCTCAAAAATTATATGCAGAATGGACAAATGAATGAATGAATGAACTAATGAATGAACGTCCCAAGGGTATGTTCTTTCAGCTGTTTAGAGCCACAGTCTATGGCCCATCAGGTTGTCTCTCGGGGCTGACGCTGGGCCTGGGTCCCAAGCTGGCTCTCCCCTTCGCAGAGCCCAGATGACCTCATCTCCTTGGGAGGAGGATGGGAGTAGTTGCTCCAGATGGAGGGGTGAGCTCGGCCAGGACATCAGGGACGGGTGACAGCAGAGCTGAGCACTCTAGTGGTTAAGACCTCGGGCGTGAGAATCAGGCAGACAGGTTCCAGCTCCTGGACCCATCCTTACTGGCTGTGTCGTTTTTAGAAAACCACGTCACCCTTCTGAGCCTTAGCTTCCTTACCTGTGGAATAGATCTAGAAACCTCCACTCATGGGGTTCTGATAAATATTCAAAGAAGAGAGTGATGGCAAAGCCCTAGGGGAGCACAGTAGGTACTTGACACATGGGAGCCACTCTGGCTGTGGAGCCACGGCTGCTCCCGCCTGGCAGCATCATACAAGTCCAACCCAGAGAGTCTGGCACGGCCACTTGGGCATATTCCGGCCTATCTTCTGAGCTGGAGTCATGCCACCAACTGATGAGATCATTGCTATTTGCTAGCTCAAAATAACAGAATTTTCCATTCACTTGACCCACAGAGGGCATCTACCCCCATTTTTTTGGTGGGAAAGCTAACTCCTGCAGCAACACAAAGGCTTGAGCAACTCCATCAGTAAGAAGTCGAGAAGCTGGAACTGAAGCTGGGCCTCTCCTGCTGTGGGCACCACTTAGAACCTCTGGTTCTCCCAGGAGAAGGGGAATGACAGCCACCTTCGTGGCGGGCTCAGCAGGACCCGCTCCACTCACCTGCAGGCTGAGGCCCCGGGGGGAGAAGGCAGGGATGCAGCAGGCCAGGATCGGGCACCAGAATGGGGCTTTGGTCTTCTTGTCCTCGTCCGGACAGAGCCAGCCCGGCTGGTTCTCCTCCCCTACAGCAAGAGGAAGGAGGTGGGTGAGGCTAGTCCAAGGACCAAGAGGGCAGTGTGTAGTCCTGCCAGCCCAGGGGGCCACCGCAGGCCCCGGAGGCCCGGCCTGCATGGGGGCCTGGACTGACCCAGCCAGTCGCTCCCCAGCCTCACTCCAGCCCGTCTGAGATGAGATCCGGCCTCGCTCCACGGTCACGGCCGTGGGCCCCGGGCAGGGAGTCGGGAAACCTAAGGTCTGAGTCCCAGCTGGAGTGCCGCCTCCCTGAGCAACCTGTGCAAATCACCCCAACTCTCTGAGCCTCGATTTCTTCACCTATGAAATAGGGACGAGTGAATTGCCTTCATCCTTGTTGTGAAGAGTCAGTGAAATGAAAGATGGGAAAGGGTTCAGAAAGCATCACGATGCTGAACTCAGTCCAGACCCCTGCTGCCTCGATCGTCCCTTCAAGAGGTGGGAGACGGCCAGAAACAAGCAAGTGGACGAGATGATTTTGGATTGTGACACGCAGCCACGCTGCTTTTATACCTGACTGCGATGATGAAGGAGAAGAGGAAGACTCTCTCCTGCGTCCCTCCAGGCTACCCCAAAACCTAGGAGGTCACATGCCTCCAGGTTCCCCAGTCCAGCTGGGCATCGAAGCCCCTGGGGACCTGTTACAAGTGCAGAGGCCCAGGCCCCTGCCCAGACCCTGGACTCACATTTGGAGACCTCTGCGCTCAAGAGGATCTGCTAAACCATGTTCTCCACAGAGGCTCCTTCACATGAGTCAAGGCTGCCTCACATGCTGCCACCTCCAAGAAGGCCTCCCTGACCACCCCGGCTATGGTGGCCCCTTGTCTGAGGGAGAGAGACTCTGGCTCTGAAGACTCTGTCTTACTTTCCACAGAGCCTTCACCACAATCTAAAATCATTCTGTCTATTTCCTTGTCTACGGTCTGTCTCCACGTGTCTCTAGAATGTAAGTTCAGGGCAGCAGGGATCCAGGCTCTCATTCACCACTGTCTCCCAGGCACCGTGCATGCTGCCTGCACCTAGTAAGTGCTCAGCAAACATGGGCGGAAAGAATGAATGGAAGGAGGGGCAAGTGAGTAAGTAAACCACCACCCCTCCCAAAGAATTCTCCCTGCAAAGAGCCCGTCCCTCTGTACACTCCGTATGAGGACTCCCTTCCTGGGACCCGAAGACAGGGGCAGTGCGGCTAAGACGCGCCTACGATGTGTCCACGCGTCAGGCACACACTGAGTGCCACAGACAATGCTGCCGGCTTCGCTTTCACAATACCCAAGCACGGTCAGCACAATGATTCTCACTTTACTGGTGATGAGCTGACACTCAGGGATTAAGTAAGTGATCAGGCCACGTGCGTGCCTGGGTGGCAGAGCCCAGATGGGGACTCAGGTCTGTCTGAGTCAAAGGCAGGGTTCTTTGCACTAAACTAGGCAGTCTTCCAGCAACCGGCTCCCCACCGACACCCATGGGCATGACTGACCCTGGACATGGTGCGCTGGACAGCGAGGAGGAAGTTCTGCCCCGGACGCCCCGGTGAGAGGGGCACCTAACGCAAGGACACCACGCTGATGGGCACCTGGAGCTTCGGAGACGGGAGGAGAGGCCACCGATTGAACAGTCACGACAGCAGCCTCCCCACCCCAACGCAGCGCTCAGTGGCAACGAGGAAGCGGGACCCAGGCCACCCTGCCCACCAGCCACAGGGGGACTCCTGGCTGGTCTTCCCACACTAACTACTGCCCCCTACAGTCAGCCCTCCCCAGCAGCCAGAGCCATTCTGCTAAACTTCTGCTGGACCTCGCCGTCCCCCGCTTAAAAACGTCAGTCCAGTCCCAGTCCACTCGGAATAAAATCCAAACGCTTCCAGAAGGGCTGCAGGACTCTCCCTCCCTCCCGGCCTCATCCCGCCGTCACAGGCTCCACAGCGCTGGGCTCTCCTCAGCAACTTAAACAGGACAAGCGGGGACGTTCCCTCTGCCTGGAACGCTGTCCTCAGCTCTCTCCAGGCTGGCTCCTCTCCTCTCCGAGGCTTAGGTTAAGCGTCCACCTTCTCGGAATGGCCTATAACCGACCATCACCCACCTCCATCATTTTCTGTCTCAGCCCCTGTTGGGGTGGCTTGTGCCCTTTACCATGGTTTCCAGCTCTTTTATTGGCTCGTCTCTTTTTTCTTCTGTGCGTATATGTACATGTATGTGTGCATGCATGTGTGTACGTGTGTGTGTGTGCGTGTGTGTACATGCGTTGTGTGTACTGTGCGTGTGTGCATGCACATGTGTACTGTGCATGTGGGTGCGGGTGTGTTTTGCGTGTATGTGCATGTGTGTACGTGCACCCACAGCCTCCCCTTCTACGCTCACGTTCTGTGCAGGCTGAAACTCTCCACACCATCTCCGTCTACACCCCACCCCATCCCCTCACACAGCACCGGACACACAACAGACCATCAACACGTGTGCAGTATGAACAAAGTCTCTTCTCAGAACCTCATTTTCCGGATTTGTCAAACGGGAACGATCCAGGAGAGCGGTACCCCACTCCCCCACTCCCCACCCCAATGCCCGGCACAGAGCAAGCACTGGAGAAAGGCCGTCATCAGGGAGGGGAAAAGGGGAACAATCAATCAGGGGGTAGAGAGCTTTGGTTACAAGACAAATAAATCCTAGAGACCATCCACACAGCACAGTGCCTATAGTTAACATTCTGAATTATGTGCTTAAAATTGGCTAAGAGGATAGATCTTATATTAAGTGTTCTTATCACAAAAAATAATAATAAATAAGAGGACGGGAGCGAACTCTTGGAGGCGGTGGATTTGTTTACGGCATAGATTGTGGCGATGGGTTCACAGGTGTGTACCTTATCTCCAAACTCATCCAGTTGTATGCATTAAACAGGCACAGCTTTTTGTATGTCAATCATACCTCAATAAAGTGGCTTTAAAAAAATGCCATTGCTGCCAGGGAAAGGTGGCATCAGGTGTCGGTCATGGCAGGAGGAGCAGGAATGAGGTGGCAGGTGCGCGCGCTCTTTAAGAAGTCAGAAACACTCGCAAATGTCAGGCGTCGTTACGGGAACAGCCTGCTCCAGCGGAGGCTCGCGCCCGCGCACCCTCTCCCTCAAGCAGTCGAGTCGCTGGGCGGTGACCGCACTCTAAACGAGCTCAGGAATGTCCCCCGTGTGGACACCCCACGGGGCCCTGGAGACAGAGTCACATGAAACCTGGTTCCTGCCACCGAGCAGGAGAGCCATCAAGGAAAGGAAAAGTACAGCAGAGGACAGCATCACCATAACAGAATGACTATGTGCACCACACTTCACAGTTTCCAAAGCTCTGTCCCACATGTGGTCTCATTTTACCCTCATGGCCACCAGGGGAGGTCAGTGTTTCCATCCCGGTCCTACCCTGGGGAAACGGAGACCGGGGACGTCAATGGCAGGGCCAAGGGGCCAAGGATCTAGCCCAGGGGGCACTTCGCACAGCGCCTGCAACACCCGCCCTGCGGGGCAGCCCCTTCTCCATGACAGATGCTCGCATCACGGCCGCGCTGCCTCCTGGACAAGCCCCTGGGCGGCGAATAAAGACGGGTGAGACGTGAGAGTCTGCCCGGCTCTCAAGGAGCTAACAATCCCGCAGTCCCCACCTCTACCAGACAAGGCACGACGGAGCACTCAAGCCAGTTCCTCTCCAGCGGCCTCCGGACCCCCTCCCATCTCCTCTCTCCCCCGACAACGCACCCACAGCCCATCACGTCCTGGCAATTTATTATTGTATACTTTTTTAATGATCTGACCTTCTCCTTCCAGATGGCGCCTTCCCTGCCCACGATTGGGAACGTTAAAAGAAAATGGAGCTCTTGCTCCCCATCTGCCACTGTCATTGTTCCCGTCACAAAACCAGAGCGGCTGAGACCAAATTAGAAGGTTGTTGCCACTGAAAACTGAAAGCCCGCTTGGGATAAGTGACATTAAGAACTGGCACCAACGGCAGAGCTGTGATTTCCAATTGACATTAAGTGGGGGCTTATTTAGCACCCAATTCTCTTTGCCAGCACCCAGTGAACACGAGAGCACCCTGTGGGGCAGTGGGAAATGCTCCAGGGCTGGAGTCACATCCCCTTCCGCTCCCCCACCTCCAAGCCCTCAGAACAACCCCACCAGCCACAGGAGGCTGATTCTGCCAGAAGGGCCCTGGCATATCCCAACTCAGCCTCCAGCTCGCTGTGTGACACTGAGCTGGACACTTAACATCTCTGAGCCTATTGCCTCATCTGGAAAATGGGGGAAATAATTCCAACCATTTGGAGTTGTAAGCACTGGAAAGAATATATGTATTGCCTAGTATACCCCAGGCACTCAAGAAATAGTACCCATTATGATCATTGTCCTTGTGGTTAGGAGTATGTCTATCACTACACTTGAGGGCAGCGGCCCGCTCTCCACCACCAGGCAGAGCCCACCCCCGGCCCAGTCCTGCTTCCCAGCCCACCCAGCCTCCTACACTCCTGCTGTGCTCAGTCCCAGGGCTGTGCCTCTCCTGTCACTGCTGCCCCAGGGGACAGCACGGGCTGCCCTTCTCTACCTTCCCAAATCCCAGGCTGCCGTCAGGCCCTGTCACACCTCGCAGGACCACGGAGGTGCTGCTCGTCACAGCCGCGGACATCGGGGCTGGCGGGACCTCAGGACGCGTCTTCTCCAAACACCCTCCCCTGCAGAGAGAGACGCTGGTGTCCAGGGAGGCCAGGCGAGTGGCCACGGTCACCCAGCTGGGGTAAAACCCAAGTCGGGCTCCGGGGCCAATGCCCTCGGCCCCCTCCTGGAGGGCAGATCCGCGACTTCCGGCCGAGGGCCTGGGCAGGTCCCGGCGCCGACCTCTGAGCTGGTGGGATGGAGAGGAGGATGAGAACGCACAATGCACGCTGCCGGGCCGTGCGCAGCACTCTGTAACCGCGTTTATTGTCGGGTGCAGTGTTGGCGTTTCTGCGAGGACTGAGGGCTGGAAAAACTAACCATGTCAGAGGCACAAGGGAGGGCCCCCCAGGCCGCGGCCCACGTGGATATGTCCCTGTGAGCATGAGGTCAGCCGGTGGCCTGCCCAGCCCAGGTCCTCTGGGGAGGGGGCACAAAGAGGGCCGTGGAGGGGAGAGGCTCCAGGGGCCCGTGGAGCGTACGGGCCCGAGATGCAGAGCTTTGAGAGCTGCAGGTGGGGAGTCAGGGGAAAGCAGCGCTGGAAGCCCCCAACCTCGGCTCCTCCGGGGCCTTTAGAACCGGAGACTAACTGGCAGAGCGAGGTGGGAGGCCCCGCTCTGCACTAAACCGTGTGTGACCTTAGGCCCATCACCTCCCCATTTGAGACGCAGACACTCTTGTTCTGGGAGCTTCACGTGCCAGGCGCCGGCTGCCCCAGGTGCCCTCCTGGCACCGTCTCCCCGTATGCTCACAAGAGCCCTGTGAGGGGCCCCTGGATTCTCCCCATCTGCTGATAGACTCCAAGGCATCCAGAGGTTAAATCGTCCGCCCGCGATCACAGAGCTGGAAGCAGCAGAGCTGGGAACTGAACCCAGTCTGGCTCCACCTCACACGATGCTAAGATCCCAAAATGCAACGGGGGAAAAGGCCCAGGGAGCTCCAGTCCTGGTTACAGGAGGGAGCGGCCTCCCCCGGACCACACGCACGGGGTGGCCATGCTCGGACGTGAACGGGGTCCCCAGACTCCCCAGGGCCCCCTCCCGGATCCCAGGCGCCCCCACCCCAGCCCTCTCCTTTCTCAGTCTTCGGTGGATTATGATCTCAGCACACGGTAGTCAGGGAGAGCGGAAGATACAGAAAAAAGAAATTGCAGGAATAACATCCTTGACGAATAAATGTTTTTCACGTATTCTATTTCCAACGGGCTCATATTATTTATCCCCCCACCAGGCACTGCAGATAAAAAAATACAAACTGGCAAAATAAAAGGAACAAATTATTCAAGCCCCAGGGGAACCCAGGCATTCAAATAAGATTTCAAATGACTCTCCTTCCGTTAAAACTTTGCTGCAGTGAAACTGCTGGAGACAAGGTGCCTGGGCTTCTTCCCAGGCCCTTAATCAGCTCCTCGCCCTCCAGCTCCAGCGCCCAGCCCCACTCAGCAGAGCACCCGGGGTCAAACAGCAGGTTTCCCTGCTCTTAGAGCTGGTGTGTGAACAGGGCTCGGGCCCAAGACGCACCTGCTCCATGGGCCGGGGAGGAGGAGCCACCTCAGCCAGAACTCCCTCGTCCTCTGCCAGGGCCGGGGCAGCCTCTGCTCCAATCCTTTCTCCAACCTCCACAGGCCTCCCGGTCACCCAGAAACATCCAGCAGAGGCTTGCGCAACATCAGCAGCAGATCCAAGAAGGGGCAGGCTGAGCAGAAGCCTCTGATTGTGAGTCCTCCAAGGCCACAACCTCCTCCCCATTCCCTCCCTGACCTCCACACCTGCCTCTCCGACGCCCTCTCCGCACAGTAGCCAGAACGATCCACTTCAGTGGAACTCAAATCAGGACATTGTCCGGCTCTCAGTGCTACAACAAACAGCTCCCATCATGTCCAGAACAAGTTCCATACGCCTCACCTTGGCTTTCTGGAAAACCGGCCCCCACTTCCACCCACCTACTTCTCTCCCCCCAATTCACCAGCTCTGGCCACCTCAGGACCTTTGCATTTGCTGTTCCTGAAGCCTGGATCATTTTGTGCACATCTCTTCACGGCTTCAGATGTCACCTCCTCAGAGGCCCTCCCCGAGAGCAATCCTGACCCTCCGGCTCAGTGCCAGTCCCATCGGGTGATGGGACTCTATCTCTTTATGGGGACTCTATCCCCTTCACAGCACTGCCACTCCCTGTGGATTTGCTCCTCATGTAACGTCTGCTTGCCCCTCATAAACTGTAAGCTCCTTCAGAGCAGAGATCTTTCTGTTTTCGTCATTGCCCTTTTCCCTTATGCCTAAAATCACTGTAGAGACTCAATAAACAGTTTTTTAATTGATGAAAGCCAGTGATGAAGGTCCTAACTTCTTTCCAGAAATGTTTCAAAACATATTGGAAATAGACACTCACCTATAAAAAGATCACAACAGGAAAAGCAAAAACAAAAAAAGTCCCTGCTATTGCCTGGAAATCAGCATATGGGAATTCTGGTATGTCTCAGGCAATAATAGCTCTGATGGGCAAGGAACTGGGCCTTTCGTTAATTCAAAAAGAGGACAAATAAAGTAATTATAACTTAACACAAGTGGTTTGCCAGGCAGAAACTCGCCAACTTGAGGAAGCAGAACGGACAGGAATTTCTCTGCTGGCTCTGCCCCTTCCTGCTGTGTGAGCTCGGGCAAGTCACTGCGCCTCTCTGGGCCTCAGAAGTCTCAACTGTAAAAAGGGGTTCACAGCAGACATATCTCTTAGGGTTACCGTGAATGTGAGATGAAAGAGACGTGTGTAAAATGCTTAGAAAAACGCTTGCCCCACAGGAAGTGCTCTATAAATACAAATGTCCATGATTTATCTGTGTTATTAGGGGACGCATAGGAGAAAAAAAGAAGGAAAGAGGTCCTTGGTTGAGAATCAGTTTAGTCTAACCCGCATCATTTTTTTGGTAACAGCTTTATTGAGATAGAATTCAGCTACCACAAAACCCACCATTTTAAAGTGCACGCTTCACTGGTTTCTAGTATATTCAGAGTTGGGCAATCATCATCACTATCTAATTTTAGAACATTTTCATCACCTCCACCAAAAAAAAAAAACCTTTAGCAGTCACTCCCCATTCCCCTCTCCCCCCAGGTCCCTCCAACCACTAATTTACTTTCTGACAACTCCCATCGTTTTACAGATGGGGAAACTGAGGCTCAGAGAGGGGAAGTGACTTGTCCACGGTCACTAAGCAGAGACTCAGGACTCAGAACCTGGCTCCCATTGTTCCTCCATTGCACCACCTCCCGCCAACTCAGGAGCCTGGACGCCCCCCACGCACTCACACATACACCCCCACTCACACACACACACCCCAAACCTCCCCTCGCCGCACCCCTGTCCCCTAAGCTGCTCTCCCAGGGGCTTCACTCACGGAGTCCGATCTTGGCCAAGTGCAACCTGTTGACCCAGGAGATCTTGCTCAGGGGGCTGGGGGTGATGAAGACCACCATGAAACTGATGGGGCGGCCGGACCTGCGGGGAGAAGGGCGAGGAGCATGAGTGCCCAGAACAAGGGCCTAGCTCCCCCGGGCAAGCACCCAGCCGCTCCCTCAACCCACGTGCCCCGGAGAGGGAGCGAGGTGCGCTCAGAGCATCAAAACCAGAGAGGCTGGAGGCCTGGGAAGCCTCAGTCCCCTGGAGGAGGAGTCCCTCCACCCACCATGGCCCCAGGAGGGAGGAACCTCCCCAGCCCAGCCCCAGCCCCTCGGGTGGGGGCCTAGCAAAGCCGGAGTGGGCCTGACCCTCTGCAGGCTGCAACTCGAGAGGCCCTTCCAGGGCTCCACCTGGTCAGCTTTCCACAGGCCTGGCAGACACCTGCACACGCAAGCCTCTGCGGGGACGGGCGGGGCCTCTCGGGGCTGCTCCCAGCCCCTGGCACAGGGCAGTTGCTCAGTAAATGTGTGCTGAACGGACACACGAAGACATGAATGAATGGGGTTGGGCACAGGCTGGGGGCAGCCGGAGGTCACTGTTGTCACCACACTGTCCTCTCACCTTGGAGCAGCGGGGGGCCCCTTCAGAGTTCTCTGGGGCCTGTTCTCCACGTGGGCCATCCCCACTCCAGGAGGTGGGCAGGACAAGTGTCACCACCCCTCTATGGTGCCCGAGGAGAAAAGGGCACAGAGAGGGGAAGGGAGCTGTGTGAGGCCACCCAGCAGGGTGGTGGCCGACTTGGGTCAGAGCTCAAAGCTGCTGACTCTCAGAGTCAAGTCCTGAGCCTCAAATGATGGTGCTCCGATGTCCCCTCCCCTGCAGCCATAGTGCTCACAACACTCTGTCTCCTACCTTCCCCACCCAGGAGGTCAAACCCTAGGCTCTGAGCCCCTCACTGCACCTTGGGAACCCAGCTCTTCCTCCTACTGTGTGGCCCTGGGCTCATCATGTAACTCTGAGCCTCACCTTCCTCATCTGTAAAATGGGGTAATGACACCCACTTACAGAGTTGCGAGAGGGTCAGAGAGACACCCGTCCCCATCTCTGCCGGGCTGTCATCAGTGATAGCTGAGCGTCTACAGAGCACAAGCTCCCATGGGGGCACTGGGGGCAGGGGACATGCTGGGGGAAGGCAGGCCCACAAGAGGAGAGCCGGGGCCTGACCCCAGGGACGGCACAGTCTGCTGTGAGTGAAAAGGACCCAACCAAGAGCAGAGTGTCCGAGGGTCCTAACAGAGGATGGGGCTCACCCCCGGCATGAACAGCTTGTTCACTCATTCATTCATTTATTCAACAATGAGCATCTACTCTGTGCCAAACGCCGTGCCGGGCACGGCCCGTAGCGCGCACACACCCACTCCCATCACAGTGATGCTGAGGAACGGGACGGCTCTGGGGCCCTTCCGAGTGCCCCCACTTCATCGGCAGCCCCTCCTCTCACTTGTCGGGCTTCCCAGGAAGCAGGAGCCTGAGGCGGCACTTGTTCGCCGAGTGGATCTCCTCCTCCTTCACCCGCATGAGCCTCTGCAGGGCCAGGCACCAGTCTTGAGCCACCGTCATGTTCAGGTTCTAGGGTCGAGGAGGCCAAGGAGGTCATACACAGCCCGTTAGCTCCCCAAAATCCTACAGCGATTGGGGTCCCCCGGGGGGAGGGGACGGGGAGCAGTCCTGGAGCTCAGCCTGGACCGCTCATCCAGCCTCAAGCAGGAGGCCGACTGCCCCCATGCTCCAGGCCGAGGGCAGGCTGCCCAGCCCTTGGTTCAGGCCCCACCTGGCACCTGTGAGAGAGACACACCCTCCCAGCCAGCATCCTCTCCAGCCTGGGGCGAGGCCCAGAGAGGGGCTGCAAGACCAACCGGCCACCGTGCAGAGAACAAAAATAATGCCCCGCACACCAGACTTCCACGTAGCGACAGGGAGCTTCAGCCGCCCCTGCTGCTGGTGGGAGCTCAGAGGCCAGAGGATGTCGGGAGCCTGGGCCGAGAGGAGCCACCCCCCACTCTGCCTGCTGAGTCTGGGAGCTGCGGACAGGGCGCAACCTGGAGCCCAACGAGGCCCAGCCAGCGCTGCGTACCTGGTAGGTGCCGTGCAGCGTGCTGATGAGGAGGGTTATCTGCTCCACCACGGCCAGGTCCTTCTGCAGGTCCTGCAGCTCCTGGAACAGGCGCGGGGGCCCGAAGTACACCTTATCTGGGCAGAGAAGAGACTCAACTCAGCCTCAGGGGTGGGGAAGGCACAAAGAAGCAGCCAAGCATCCTCTCACTGCAAAAAGAAGAGCTGTCACCGTGGGGACGTGGCACTAGAGATACAGAAGGAAACATTACCAGGCTCTTGTATCCTGGGGGTGGACAGATCCAATCACAGGTAAAGTCTAGCCCCTGGGATCCGGGCCACATTCAGTCTATACAAAGGCTCATAGGAAACCAGAAGACTGAGAACCAACGGTGCCTGTGAGAGGTGAGGAGCCTTCACAGAGCCAGGGAGCGGTGGGCACTGCCAAAAAGGAGAACAGCATGTGCAAAGGCACTGTGGCTTGAGGAAGCCCATGAATAGCAAATTGTTCAAAGATGTACTGAGGACCTGCTATGTGCCAGGTTCTATTGTAGGTGTTGGAGAGACAGCTGTGAACAAGACAGGTTCTCTGCTCTTATGGACCATATGACCTGGGGGAGCAGGGAGGGGAAGCAGGCAATTAACAACCAGAGATGGTGGAAGGTACTGGGGAGAAAGATATCACGGTGATGGGACAGTGATGGGGTGAGGCTGACCAGATCTCCAGTGATAATACAGAGTGTCAGGGGCACAAGGGGTGGGTAGCAAGAGATGGAGCAGGAGGGACGAGCAGGATGAGACGGGGAAGGCCCTGACTGTCACGCTAGGGAATCTGGGCTCTATCATCTAGGCCACGGCTTCTCAAGCTGAGGTCTTATGGCATCTCAGGGGAGGGCAGGGGAGGCCTTATTTCAGGTTTTCATTTGGATGATTATCTGAAAAGCAGACGCACATCCCAAGTCACCTGGACATAACGACTTTAAAGCCACGTTCTGCCGCCAAGTCAGGGCTTCCGTGGACTCTGGTCCTGAGCAGGGCCAGGTGAATGGTCACCAAGGAACGAGCAAGACGCAAGATGGGCGTGGGAGGTAAGCAACGCGCTCACACCAAACGCAGGGCAAAGAAGGGCTCGGCAGTGACCCAGACGGGGTGAGCTGGCGGAAAACGCCGGTGGCCATAAGGCGCCCCGTGTCCCATAGCGCGCAGAGAACTCCAAAGGACCTGCCCCGTTAGAGGGCCACATCCACAGTGGGAGCAATTTGGTTCCAGCAAAACATCATCCATCACATTAAATTATTGCTGTGGATTTGAACTTATTGTTTTGCAGTTTCATTTTTATTCCATTTGTGATTTTGTTTTGCTTTTATGGTTGTTCAAGGCATATAAGCATAAAGAGTTTATTATACCTAGTCTTATTTTTGCACATATTTGAATAACAGTCTAATAAAAAATCATTCAATGCCAACTGGGGTTCAGCGAGAGTTTCTTTTTCCCCTTTCCAGGGGGTCTGGCGGCACCTCTGGCTGAGGTGGCTCTGAGGGAGGCAAAGGGAGAGCAGCCCTTCCCGGGGGCTTCTGTGAACAGAGAGTCAGGGACGCAAAACAGCCCTTCCTGCCTCACAGCCTGGGGAAGACACAGCATCTGGAAGTGGGCGCAGCCATCCGGCCCAGCCCTCCAGCCCAGCCCTCCGAGGTCGAGAGCGCATGGTGCAATCGCTCCCTCAGAGTTTCCAGAATTGCCAGCAGCCCCGTGAGGCCACCTCCCGGGTCAGGCTACGGACAGAGCCCAGCCAGTGGGGAGGAGGAGCACAGCCAAGCGCCTTCCTGGCCTGTGGAAGGTGCTGGGGCACAGGGCTCCTTTCTGCTAGCCCAGCAGTTTAGCATCCTTCTTTCATTCAACAAACGTGTGTCAATGCCCACCGCGCACCAGGCTCCGGGCAACGGCTACAGTCACACCGAGGGGAGAGACGGCAACCAAGCCATGACCATAAAGGTGAAAATACAATGGGGCCTGGACAACACAGGACAGGGGACCCGGCCGAGTCTGAATGAACCAGGAAGGGCTTCTCTGAGGAGGTGCCTTCTGAGCTAAGATGAGTGAGGGCAAACTAGACAAAATCAGGATGGCAGGGAACATTCTGGAAAAGGGCAAAGGTGAGGAGACCATGGGGCAGGAGGGAGCAGGGCCCCCCAGGAACCAAACACAGGGAGAGAGGGTGGAGTGGGCTGAGGTGGGGTTGGCACCCCAGGACCGGCACATGGGCCAAACGAGGACCCAGGACTTTATCCTGAGAGCCAAGGGAAGCTGCTGGCAGATTTCAGGGTGGCGGGTGACACACAGTCTGCTCTGCATTTTGAAGTCGGCTCTGGGCATGGGTGGAGGACGGGCAGGAAGGGTGCGAAGGTGGAGGGCAGGACAGCAGCCAGGAAGATGCTGCAGCAGCTCTGGGCACAGTGGTGACGGCCACCGCAGAGACGGAGAGAAGTGCGTGGCCTGCCGAGCACCACCCTGAGTTCTCATTCTCCTCGTCATCAGACAGGGTCTGAACGGATGGCCAGGACAGGGGAAGGAGGATCCAGGCAGAGCCAGACAGGCCTGAGCCTGGTCCTGCGGGTTTAGGGGGCAGGGTGTCACCTGGGGCCCTCACTGTATGGAGGGGCGAACTGAGACACAGAGAGGAGGCGACACCTGCCGAGGTCCCACTAGGAGGCAGGCAATGGCCAGGCGGGATCTGGAAGTCACACTTTCGGACTCAGTCATTGCGTGTGTGTGCACGCGTGTGCAGGAGGGCATACGGGCAGGGGTCACGGGGACACGTCCAGTGTGTGGGGCAGAGGTGTGACTGTGTGGGATGTGCGTGTGCAGGTGGGACTATGGGTGTGTGTTTGTGTGCAGTGTGGGGCTGCCAACCAGCAAGAGCCTCTCAGGCAAGTGGGCCATCAGCCTGAGGGTCCCCAGACGGGGCCCACGAGCCGGGCAGGCTCTCCGCGGTGGGCAGTGGGGCCGGTACTCACTCTGGGCCTGGCCCGCGGCAGAGGCCTTCTTGGCGCCGGCATGCTGGATGAGCACGTTGTCCTTGTCGTAGGAGCTGCCCTCCTGGCCCACCTCCACCACCTGCACCTGGGGCAGCGCCGTGTTCCACTTCACCACGTACTTGGGCCCCAGGGGCACCAGGCTGCTGATCTCCAGCTGGCCCCTGCCGGCACAGAGAGGACGAGGCCCTGGAGTGCCCGTGGCACCCAAGCCCCAGGGCCAGCCAGAGCGCCGCTCCTCAGCACACCAGCTCAGCCAGGCACCTCGCAGCCCAAGCACAAGACCTCAGGCCAAAACCAAGCCGGGCAGAGCAGGGAGCCGTCCGTGAGGCAGAAGCACCGGGGCATCCAGGCCCCAGCCCAGATCCAGAATCACGTGCCCCCCAGGTCCCCAGACCCCTACCTGTGGTTGGCAGGCCTGAGGAAAAAGAGAAGAAGGAAGGGAAGGTCATTACTGTTACTGAGTGATTTCCACAGGGGCTGAGACTGCTGGGGGCCGGCCATGGCACTGGGCCAGGTGTGGGCAGAGGGGACCACAGGGAGGGCCTTCTCCCTGGGCTGGGAACCAGCCTTCCATCACCTCTGCTTCCCACGATGGCCCTGCTAGGGAGCCTGTATTATTCCAGACAAGAACACTGATGTTCAGACAGGTCATGTGACTCCCCCTAGATCACCCAAAATGATCAGCCAAAACCAGGCCACTGGCATCCCCATCACACTCACACCATGCTAGGCCCTGGGCAACAGGAGAGCAGAGAGGTGTGGGTCACGTATGGTGCCTAGGACACAAACGAGACTTAAAAATTACAGTGTCTGAATAAGTGAGTGAGTGAGTGAGTGAGTCAGCCATGAACACTACCACGTGGTCTGGGACAGAGGCTTCCTTGTCCAAGTGCCCTCCCAGGGCCGGTCTTGTCCAGGGCTGTGAACCGGCACAGTCAGGGCTCAGTCACTATTTGATGGATGGACAGATGATGGACGGGTGGGTGGAGGCTGGGGGGTGTGCAAGTCCCTGAACTGCACTGCTTGCTCCCCTTCCAGGATGCGTGATCCACGACCACGGATAATCCCTAAACCCTCTCCACGGCCGTGCACCCCAGCTGACTTGGGGTGCAGAGTCCAAATTAGGCTCCACAGCGCCCCCACCCCACGGGTGCTCCAGCTGGGGGCTGGGAGAGCCAGGCTGCGATGAACATTCAAGTTCGGGTGATTCCCCTCTGGAGCTCAGTTATTGCTGCCATATTGTTGTTTCCATGCTATTTTTTAAAAGGGTTGTCAAATATAGAGAGCAGAGATTCTCCTCCAGTCTAGTGGGTAACAGTCCGGCAGGAAAGGCCCCAACTGGAGTTCGTTTGGTCAAGGGCACAATCCCCAAAGCCTACAGGGCCAAGCTGGAGATGCAAAGTGAGTGAACAGGGCTGGGTGGGGACCAGCAGAGCACCAGCCCCAGGAATGGGGCCATGTGACCCAGCTCCTGGCCCGTGTGGCCCCAGGCAATGTGGGACTTCGCAAATTTTCAAGAGAAGACAAATGTCTCCATCTTTGTGTGAACTTCCTGTACGAGACAAACAGAAGATTTCCAGAGGCCTAATGCAACCCACGGGGCCACGAGTTTGCAGACTCTGGCCGAAAGATCTCCCTCACCCTATCCAGGGCTCCAACTCTTTCCGGCACAGCCTGGCAGCCTGGCTCTGGGCATTTCCACAACCTCTGACCCAGAACCAGGAAAGCAGGCTCCTGCGGGGAGAAGCTGCTCTGGGCAGTGGGGGAAAGGCAAAGACTCACGCTGAGAAACACTAAGATCTGGCCAGAGGACAGTCGATCTGAATTAAAGCAGCAGGGATTCGAGTCGGACACACGGAAGAATCTCGTGAATTTCAAAGTGGTCAAAACTCAGGAGGCTGTTCAGTTACCAGCAGCAGAGTTCCAGAATAGACCACGCCATACAATGGACAGCCGTTTGCCCAAAGGTCAGGAGTTGCCCCAGTGACCGCTCCAGGTGCGTCCTAGCTCTGGGGACCAGGGACAGAGCAGGCCAAGAGGGATGGGGGAGGAAGTCGGAACACCGGAAACCGAAGCTGAGCCCACGTGAAACCTTGTCACAGAGAGGCCGGCCAAGGGGCTGGGACGGAACAGGAGCGGGTCCCCAAGGAGGGGCGACAGCCCAGACCTGCTTACTTGAAGTTGATGTTGGCGCAGACCAGCATGTCATTGAGCAGGAAGACTCTTCGCTCCTTGGACTTGATCAGCTGCCCGCGGTCACCGTACACGGTCTCCGTCAGAGTCTCGCACAGGAGCAGCTGCCGCTGGCCCGAGGTCAGCAGCTGGGGACGGGAAGCAGAGCAAGGTCAACACCAGCATTGCATGCAGGCTGCTACCCACACAACACCCCGCCAAAGACCCGGAATTCTCCACTGTGCACAGAGGGGACCAAGGCTGGCAGAGGCGGAGGCTGAGGCAGGGCCACGCCCTCCATCCCCAGCGTGATAAGAGGCACTGGGGAGGAGGCAGGAGGACCACACGTTGAGTTCTCCGGCCGCCCCTTCTGCCCAGCAGCCAGCAGGTGAGCCAGCCATCGCCAGCGCCAGCGCCTCCCTATTGCAATCTCGCATGACCGTCCCTGCCAGTGACACAAGCTCTGAAGTCACAGACACGTGCTCCCACCCTGGCTCCCGAGCACCAGCTGTGAGGCCCTCTGGCAGGTCACTGCACCTCTCCATGCCTCAGCGTCCTCAGCTGTCACATGGGCGGCAACCTTCACCGCTCAGATCACCAAGGTAACACATGACCGGGTCTGTCCACGCAATTTGCAGAGCTCAGCGCAAGACGAAAACACGGTCCTCCTTCACACGTTATTAAGAATTTCAAGATGGCGACAGCAGAGCATTAAGCCAAGTGTGGGGCCCTTCTGAGCGCTGGCCCTGTGTGATGGCACAGGTCGCACGCGCAAGCAGCTGGCCCTGCACGTGCACAGGGCGGACACTCCATAGTCAGCCCCTGTGCCCACTGCTGCTGCTGTCTGTGACGGTCTTCACCACGAAGAGGTGTGGCCTCATGCAGGGAGACTCCTGGCCTGGAAGTCGGTCCTGCCCCTGCACCCTGACCTGCTGAACAGCCCCGGCCTGTCTCGCCTCTTGGAAGGCCTTGTGATGGAGCTGGGACAGATCTGCTGGTCAATGAGGCGACCCTCTGAGGAGGCCGAAGACCTTCAAGCCGTAGGCATCTGAGCAGGCACTGCCAGTCTGAGGCTGAACACCAAGACCCCCTGCCAGCGCTGGGACCACCATCCCACGGGATGGTGGGACCCAGTAGGAAAATATCTTCTTACTAACAGGGATTTTTTTCCTGGAAAATTCATTCCCAAAACCCATGATTCCGATGACAACAGCTATCCTCCCCTTCCTTCCCATCCTCGCTGGGAAAAGGGCGGATCACGCCAACACCTCCCCTGGAGAGAACGCCTTGTCACTCTCTGGAGAACCATGTCTCTCAAGTCGACATAAGAGCCCACATGGGACCAAATGCCCACCGTGCGCCGGGCACTTCTCATTTAGTCAACTCAGCAGTCCCCTGAGGCCCTCCCCCTTCCCAGAGGAGGAAACTGATCCAGAGGTAAAGTGACTTGCAGAGACCCAGCGCCAGTTAAGTGGCCGTGCAGGACGGAGCCAGGCCACATGCGCTGTCCGCAGCACTGGGCAGCACCTCTAGCTCCTGGCTGCCCATGACAGGAGTCAGGGGAGGCCCTGCTGCTCCTAACACAAAACAGGACTCGGGGTTCCTCAGGGGTCCCCCATAACTGCTAAGGCCAGGCTCCCCCACCCCACCACTGCACCAACAAACTGACTGCCAGCTACTGAAAACACGACTGAGAACTGAAGCCAGTGGGCCCCGGAGAACGCCGCCAAGTGTGCCGTGACCCAAACCTTGGGAGAGGAAAGTCCCCTGGGCTTCTGGCAACCGTCCTCCTGCCCCTGTAGGCAGATTAAAGAAAAAAGAAAACCCGGATATTGCACAAACACCCCCCTGGAGGGTCCTGAGCAGGCACATTTTGAAATAGCCGGCATGGTTCCGTTTGGGGAACACCCAGTTTCGTTTCCGCTTCCCCCTGGGTGATGGATGGCAAAGGGAAAACCACTGGACTGGTCTTAGAACTGGCCGAGACTGCCCAGGGCAGGCTCTGGCAGGGGGAAGGCGTGGTGCGCGGCTACCACCACACTCTTCACAACATCCCACACGTACCAAACACGTCCCCCACTTGACAGGCAGAGAAACTGAGGCTCCGTGCCTTCAGTTCCTTACCCAACACCAAACAGGTCTTCCTGACCTCCAGCCAGTGACCACTGCTCCCTACTGCCCAGGTCCCCATGGGGGACAGAGCAGAAGAGAACAGACGGCTCTTCCCAGAGCAACTGCTTTGGAGAAGGGTTTCCTTCTCCCGAGCGATCTCTTCCCATCACAGCTGCACAGGTGTGTGAGCTGAAGCAAGAGAAACCCTCTTGGTTACAGAAAAGGAGCTAAAGGAGAGAACAGAAGAAGACTCTTCCCAAGGGCAGAGACCATTAACCAGCACAGATGGCTACAGCTGAGCTGAAGTCTTTTTCTGGAGAGAGATTCCAAAATAGGAGGCTTGTAGCCGGCCCCGTGGCTTAGCGGTTAAGTGCGCGCGCTCCGCTGCTGGCGGCCCGGGTTCGGATCCCGGGATCGCACCGACGCGCCGCTTCTCCAGCCATGCTGAGGCCGCGTCCCACATACAGCAACTAGAAGGATGTGCAGCTATGACAGACAACTATCTACTGGGGCTTTGGGGGAAAAATAAATAAATAAAATCTTTAAAAAAGAAAAAAAAAAATAGGAGGCTGTGTGGGACTGGAGGTGGGGGCGGGGAGAGGATTCCAGCCTGTAATGCCCACTCTGAGCAATCCTAGACGAGGACATACCCCCAGGAGGGGGTTCTGTCCCCTGACCGTCTTTTCTCCCCAGCTCTATCCTCTTGGAAGAGGCGAAGCAAACGCAGATGCCTGTGGGGCCAGGAGGTAACCTCAGTGGGAAGGCGTGGGTGGGGACTGATGGGGCGTGGGCAGCCGCTACTCAGGTGACTGGTGCCACATAAGAAGGTGGGCTAGCGTGCCAGTTCTTCCAACCGTTCAAGAAGATCCACAAGTCTGAATTTTATGGGACATCTCTCCATTTTTAAATGTTGGTACCTAATTCCACTTTCTTAAAAATACTGTGTGAGCCCAAAAACACACGTGCAGCCTACATTTGGCCTGAGGTTGGAGAGTCTTAAGACGTCAGACCTGAAGCTTAGAACCACAAGGGACCCTGCGGGTTGCTTGTCCCAGCCCAGCTTCACAGGCCTGTGGTGAAGATCAGAGATGGCAATGTAGGTCAGAGAGCATTATACACTGTAAAGTGCAGTCCACACGGAGAGGGCTAGCATCCTCCCAGCAACCCCTCCTGTACTACTAGAAAGTTTCACCCCATGGGACTGAAATCTCAGTGGCCTTAGTCACTGGTCTTAGTTCTGCTTTCAGTGCCCACAGAGCCAGGAGGCTCCCAGTTTTTCCCCTAGATTATTTGAACACCTCCTTTTGACCCCACACAACAACCCTTCCCCAAAGAATACCCCATGGTCTCGCCAACGTGCCCCGGGACGGGGCTGCCTCACCCGGAACCATCTGGCCAACCTCCACACTCTGGTGGATGAAAAATGGTGGGGCCCGGGTGCGGGACCCCCAGATCTGGGTGCAGCGGCAGGCAGCTCATGTCACGTGCCACTAGGGAATCAGGGGACTAAAGCTTACCAACAGGGGACTCTAGGAGGTGACTATTTTTTTTGTATTGGCTTTGTGTTTTTAAAAACAGGGTTCTCTACAGACTCATTTAAAAGTGGTTCAAGACTTTTTTTGCTAGAATGTTCCTAAGTTGCAATCCCAAACATGGCATGAATTTTTCATCTTCCTTCTTTAAAAATAACACTAATAATGATGACAGCCACCTTGTATTAAGGACCCTGGGCCTGCCGCTTTGCCGACTCCTTCACACGCCTCGCAGCAGCCCCGGGGGTCAGGAGCCACTGAACTCTTCTCGTTGCAAAGGGAGCTAGTGAGGTTCAGAGAGGATGGGTGATTCCCCTGAGGCCACACAGTATAAGCACCAGTGGTAAAACCTGGATTCAAACCCAGACTCTGCCTCCAGAGCCCACTCTACTAGGCTATTATTTCTGGTGTCTTTACTGGCAATTACACTGGTGAACAAAATCAGCTTTTATCCTAAAATAACACGAAATAGTAATGAATGTGGGGGTCCAGTGGAGACTAATCCTCAAGGTAAGGTCTGCGGGCTCAGAGAGAAGCAAGGAATCCCCTCCCTCAGCAAACACTGCCACCTAGAGGGTGGCCGCGGGGCAGGAGGCAGAGAGACAGGTGAGGAAGGCTGCAGAGCAGGTAAGGGCACGCACCTTGTTGAGGCTGCTGCGGTCGCTGACGCTCTTGGTCAGCTGCTGGATCTCGGCCACCTGGTCGGCCAGCCGCTTCTGCTCGTTGAGTTTCTCAGCCAGCGTCTCCAGCTCCGTGAGGGCCAACTGCAGCGAGAGCCTGTCTGGGTGGCCCCTGGGGGTGTTCTTCAGCATGTCCTGCCGGAGCCCCAAGAGAGCCAGGACTGAGAACCCCCCAGCCCAGCAGACCCTCCACACCCCCTACAGAGACCAAGTCTGAGAAGGGCCCAGTGTGCAGCCAGGACAGACGGGACCTGTCCTAGAGCAGGGCCTGGAAAGAGCTAATGAATGAAAGAGAATACACTGAACGTGTGGGCCAATCTCTGATGCCCTGATCAACGGTATGCTGAGACGAGCACCCACTCCCGCAGCTGGCAGCTCTGAGGACAAGAAAACGCTGCTGGGGCCCTCGGCCTGGCAGCCACCCTGCCCAGCTCAGCAGCGGGGGCTCACCCCTTGACTGAGGACCCCCGGCCATCAGGGGAGGTGTCCCAAGCTCTGGGGGCCCTGCACAGGGCCTAACGCTCCCTCGGGAAGCCTGAAGCTGCCACAGTCGGCTCATTTACTGAGAGTCTCCTCCCTGCCAGGAGCCCCACAGGTCCTGGATTCCACGGGCCTTCACTCCCTTCCTGCAACCTGGGCTCAGGCCACCACCAGTCACTCAGCATTCCACATCAGGGGAAGCAGAAAATAAGTTGTCAGATCTGATCAACTCTACTCCAGGAGTGGAGAAAGAGGGGCAGCAGGGGGGCTGAGGCCCCGCCCACAGTCCACAGCACGCGTGGGTTATAGATGACGGGTGAGAAGCCACAAGGCTCGCACCAGCCCACTCATACCCTGCAGGTCAGAGGCTGCTAGAATCCCGGGGGGTACCTGGAGCAGGAGGATGAATTGCGGGAACCTCTGGATGGGCTTCACCATCAGCCCGTAGAGTGTGACGCGGTCGGGGCTACACACCTGTCGCCGCTGTTGGAGGGGAGGTGGAGTCAGTCGCTGACCCTCTGCAGCGAGGGCCCAGCACCCCAGGTGCGGCCACTGCCCGTCCTGGGCTCCTCTCCCCAGGCCCAGGACTCTGCTCAGCCTTGCGCCTGAGAGAACAGCCCAGGAGGGGTCCCTGGTTCCACAGCCTGGGGTCCCGGCCACCACTGGGGTCCCTGCACAGCCCCTCACCTTGGGGAAACTAGAGCAGTCCTGTTAAGGTCTCTGGACCAAAAGCATAACTGGGAAATTCAGCAATTCATTCTAGAAGTAGTCGAGATAACCATTCCCTGCTCTTAAATGGAAGCAGTAGGGTCCAGGCCAGAGTGAGGGGAGGGCACAGGGCATCTCTCACTATCCTGTCTCTTGCATCTGTTTCCACCACTCCATCCACACACCTATCACCTGGATCCCCGCCCTCATCCCCTGCTACCTAGGCTGCTGCCACAGCTCCTCCACTGGCCTCCACTTCCATCTGCCCCGGCCCAAAACTCAGCGGCTCCTCACTGCCTGAAACACGACGTCCTCGCCCCTGGGCCTGGAGGTCCAGAACCGCCCGAACTGAACTCAGCTGCCTCTGACCCTTCTCTCTTGGGCCTCCCCAATAGGCACCCGGTCTCCCAGATCCATCCCAACTCACCAGTCCCCATCCTCCTGCCTCTGACCTTTGCCCCACCACCCTGACCTGGAACACCCTATTCTCCATCTCCATCTATTACAATCCCCCCAGGACCCATGTCAGATGGCACCCCATTGAGAAAGCCCCCCGACCCTCTTGGATAAGAGCAGTGGGTTCCTCAGCTGAGGCCCCGGCTCCTAGCCCACCTACCCCCTCCGCTAGGTGGCATGCTCCCTGGAGGCGGGGTCTCCATCTGATTCACCTGACTGCATACCCCAGGAAATTGAGGGGAGCCTGACCACAGCTACATGAGACCTTTGGTCCTTTAACCTCTATTCTCACACGGGATCCCCAAGTCACCCTTTTGAGGAATTTTCCTCACTGTTTTACAAATAAGGAAAAGGGATGAACCCGGTGACAAGCTGAGCCATACCTGGAGGCCCACCTGAGCCCACCCACCAGAGGAATGGGGCCCCAACAGGGCTGGATCTACCTGCCCAGGCCCGCCACGTCCCTACCCATCAAGAGATGTCACAGGCTCCCCTTTCACCTTCAAAGCTCTGGGACCCCAAGCAGCTTACAGACACTTTAACTACCACCTCCTGTTGGGGAGCAGGAGGGACCCACTGTCTCCCATGGGACTAGGGGTGCCCCAAAGGAAAGAGGGGCATTGTCCAGGCCGAAGTGATGATGTGATAGCCGAGGCTGGGCCACAATGCCCCCTCTCTCCTGAGATACCCTCCTGCCCCCACCTTCACCAGCGTCCCAGGGAGAGGGGCCCTGACCGCCCTTGGGCCCACCTTGAGGAACTCGAGGAAGGCGGGCTTGGTGAGACAGGCCTTTTTGATGATGGACATGGCGTTGGTGAAGTTGTTCACGTAGTCACTGTACACGTCAAGCACCATGGACTTGGAGAACTGTAAAGGGCGTGGAAGGGAGGGTCACGGCGACGTGAGGGAAAGGGCGGCCAGCACCCCCCTCACCAAGCGCCCCAACTCTTCCCCTCCACCTGGAGGCCCTCAAGCAGTCTCGAGGTCAGAAAACCTGCGACTCCACTGAGAGGAGGGAACTGGGCTCAGAGAGGTGAAGAGATGCCCAAGGTCGCAGGGAGGAAGAGGCGGTGCCGAGGAGAACCCGGCACAGCAGCCCCGGCCCACAGGAAAGGGGGGCAGGCATGGCGCCCATTTTCTACATGCACTTCCTCACCACCTCCTGGCCCTCCACCCTCAAGGACCTGCTCCTGACCCCGAACCCCTTGGACACACCAACCAGGGCGTCAGATCTATTGAGTGCTGAAGTTTTCAAAACATACTCTTTTCCTTTTAGCAGAACCCAATTTACCTAAAACAGATCAAAGCGGAGTTCCACCGACTGGACTCTCCCTCACCCCATGAATCTCTCAGGGGCCCACAGACGTCAGTTTGAAAAGCCACAAGTCCAGCGCACCCCTGCATTCCACAGATGGAGACCTGAGCCCGGAGAGGGCCCTAGAGCCACCTAATGTTACAAAACTGAGCTGGGACCAGGCCAGGTCTCCTGGAGCATGATCCAGTGCACCCCCGACAACCTGCAGCATCCTCTGGGGGCCAAGGCTGTGGTGTGAGCATCTCAAACAGCGGTCACTCTGTGAGTGCTCAGCAAGGCAGCTGCAGACCGGCCAGGTGACTGCCCACAGTGGCCAGTCTCCTGGAGGTGCTCCCACCTGGACAGAGCCAGAACAGTGAGCTGGCTTCACCAGCACCACGCCTGCCCCAAGGACACACTGGAAGGGGTCACGCCCACCCCCAGCCTAGGCCAGGCAGCCTCAGGCCCTGCCACCCTCTGACCCTGCTGGCTTGGACAAGTGACCAGGCGGAGGCGGGAGGCTGGCCTGGATGACACCCAGGTCAGGGCCACGGTTTTTACCTTGGTGAGTCAGGGAAAGAGAGTTTGGGGACACCTACTGAAGCCACAAAGAGGTCCCCGATCTTCTCGGTGGAGTCCCACTCGGCCACGCGGGAGGACAGGGCGATCTGGAACATCGAGTGGCAGTGCAGGATCTCCTTCACGCGGAAGAACACCACCTGGCACTTGCGGACGCTCAGCGCCTTGGGCTCCATCTCCATCAGGGGGTTGCGGTAATCCTGCCAGGGTGGGTGAGGGTGAGCACCCCAAGGCCGGGCCACAGCCCCTCCCACCCACCACCCTCATGGCAACCTGGACAAGGCCAATCAGAACTCCACAGGCCCTGGGTGGACCTTCCTGTTGGGAGAAGCACTTATCATACCTCACTCTCCACCTGTCCTTCTGGAAGGCTCTCCAAGAATCTAACACTCCTGGCCCCTCTTCGCCCACCCACAGCCCACCCCCAGGACTCATGTGTTAAGCTAGACTGGAAAGAAGATACCTGCTGCAGGGAGCTCCACAGAGGAGGCCCCGAGGGCCAGGTTGGACCTGTTCAGCTCTGCCAACGACTGAGCCCGTCTAACCGAGTAGTGACAGTGATGTCACAGAAAGCTCCCTTGGCCCCCTGACCTAGAGCCCCCCTCTCCAACCTGCTTTGACAGAAAACATGATATTTTCATCTCCACCTGCCTGATGTCTGGGATCCCCTCTGTGGATGGGAGGGAAGAGAGGGTGTTATTAGCACCCTCTAACCCCGACAACTCCCTTTCCCGGTGGCCTCACTCTGAGAGCCCCCAACATCCCAGAAGATTCACCATCTCAGGAATGCAAATGACAGACCAGGCCGGCACGCCTTAGTCAAGTCACACGAGCATCTACTTAGCAATCCCTGGGTATCCTGACAGCAAGAGAGGGGGTGCATCCTTCCCCTGGCCTCAGGGAGCTCCAGGATGATGGGGAGACACGGCCCCGCCCCAGGGGGCTCCCGGAGCGCCGAGGAAGGCATGGTCCCTTCTGGGCACAAAAGAGACCACATGCCCTCGACAATCCAGGACAGCCCTCATTTCACAGAACCCCAACTTTGTTTCAGAAAATACAGTCCTCCCATGAACACCAAAGCATCAGGAATTCTTGGTGCCCCCATCTGGAGGTCCTGCTGTCCCTATAAAAGTGCTGGCTCTAGGCCCCTTCCCCTTAAAGCCGCCCAGAGCCCCCAGACACTCCTTGTAAAGTGTCCCTCCAGGGTCCTCGCTGCCCTCCCCCCAGAGGCCCCCAGCGTCATACCTGGAGTACCCGCTTCAAAGACTCCACGTAGCTGCCTTCGCTCTGCACGATGGAGCCCAGGATGTGCCTCCGGACCACCTGCTCGGGCCGGAAAGCACGGTCAGTGCTGCGCCAATCACAGCACAGAGCGAGAACCTGCTGTGTGCAGAGCCCCGGTGATGGGAAGAGGAGTCATGATGTCCAGAGGAGCTGACGGCTGCGGGACAGAAGGGACCCGTCCCTCCCAGAGCTGGCTCCTGGGACCACTGGGGCCTGGCGGGCCGGCATTTCCTCCCAGAGCCCCTGCCCGCCCCAGAGAAACACCTGTGCTCCCCAGACTGCAGGATAGGCACAGGGGGTGCCAGTTCTCAAGTCCCCTGCCCGGCCTCTGCTCGCATACATCCAGGGATGGGGGAATCACCACCTCTCCTCCATGGGGACGGGTAGTCGGTCCATCTTTGGACAACTCTAGTAGAAAACTCTTTCTTAGATGAAACTGAATCTCAATTCCCACCACTCACAGATCCAATCCTTAACCAATGCCTCTCCTACAAGACAGTCCTTGGGCTGCAGCCCCCAACATGTGGGCTCCACTTCAGGCTAAACACCCCAGTCCCTTCCCCTTTCCCTCTCGCCGTCCCCATCTCTCCTCAGCCCAAATCAACTCGGCCCTCAGGAGCAGCCTGACCAGCACCCCGTCAAGAAGCCCTCACCTGGACACGGCAGGGCGGACGGGGGCGGGCGGCGGCAAACTTTGCTGCACGCTGGAATCATGTGGGCATCTTTAAAAAATACCGTCCCCTAGCTCCCACCACAGACATTCTGATGGAATTCGTATGGGATGTGACCTGGTTATGGGCGTTTTGCAAGCTTCCCAGGTGATCCTATTGTGTAGTGAAACCAGGACAGATCTTGTGAAAGCTGTCATATATGAGAGGTGTCCAAGCGGGGAGCCTGTCCACCGTGGTCCAGGGCTGGGAGGGTGCCTGACTGCCACTGTGCCCCTGACTGCCGTCCTGAAAGCATCAATGCAGACGCCCACCACCATCTCCCCTGCTCCCTCTGCCGCCTCCCCCGTGCCTCTGGCACACTTCTCCTCTCTTCCCGCTGCCCTGCCTGCGGCCCAGGCCCGCCCATGGCCCACACAGCCCCAGGGCTGTGTGACGGGCCTGGCCACTGTCCGTGAAGCTGTCCCACAGTTGGATGCATTGTCAACACTCCCCAGGTACCCGAGCCGTTCCAGAGCAGATTTCTCAACCTCAGCACATCGACGTTTGGGGCCGGATAAGTCTCTGAGGTGGGGGCTGTCCTCTGCCCTGTGGGATGTTCAGCAGCATCCCTGGCCCCACCCACTAGATGCCAGGAGCACCCCCAGCTGTGACCACCAAAAACATCACCAGACTAAAAAAATGTCCCCTAGGGGGCAAAATCGCCTTGGTTGAGAGCCATTGGCCTAGGGTAACCAACGTTGCCTAAACCAGGAAACGCAAAAGGCTCCCGAGGAGAGAGACCCGGCCGACACCAGGCAGAGGACACCTGGATTACAAGCTGGAAGCCTGGGGTCTCATCTGGCTCCAACAGCTCTGCTGGCAACCGGCTGCATTGGGCCGGGGGCGGGGTACCATCTCGGCGCCTGTCAGGGGCCAGGCAGGGAATGGACTCCCAGACGGGAGGCATGGCCACATCTCCCTGAATTTCAAAAGAGGCCAAACATCAGGATTTTCTGCCAACCAAACAAAACAGCAAATCCCTCTACTGAGCTTGCGGCCCCAACACGTCGTGCACAGTGTGCTCACAGCCAGAGGAAAGCAGGGTCTCGCACACTGTCTCGTGGCTGGGAAAGCCCCGACTGGGAAGGAATCAGCGTGACTCTGCCAAGGTCCCAGAGCAAAGCCACCCGACCTCAGTGTGATGCTCTGGGAGAGGGAAGACATCGCCCCAAGGGCCCCGGCTCCTGGGAGAAGCCCGCGGCGACTCTGAGGCCCGACCTGACGGCAGGTGGACGGAGGATTGCACCGGGCACCTCCAGAGTCTTCCCTGAGCTGGATTAGCTCAGTGCTTCTCAACCCTTTTTTTATTGCAGTCCCTTTCTTCAAACAACACTTTCGTTTGAAACAGGTAATAGGAGCTGCTCTGGTTGCCGTGGGGGTGGGAAGCTCGTGCTCCAAACGCTGGGGCCCACCGCCCCCCAGGACCAAGGCATAGAACCCACGGGGTCCAATTTGGGAAGTCTGTGCAGCTGGCTGAGAAGAGACCCAGGAGCCCCCTGACCGTCACTTGTCCTTCAAGACCCAGACCTGCATGGCCCCAGGTAGCAGGCTGGGACCTCCATCCGTCCCCTCCCCTGCAAACCCCCAACCCCCCGTTCCCCTCACAGACCTGCTGAGGGCTCAGGCCATCGGGCATGGGGCCCAGCTCCGGGGCCGGGGGCTTGATGTCCGAAACGCTGACCTCCAAGATCCCCATGTCCTCCTCCTCCGAGTCACCTGGAAAGTCAGATGGGCTGGTGACATGTGCAAGGTGTGTGCTCAGACTCCAGGAGCTGGGACCCACCCTAGACCAGGGTCGTGGGGATGAGCAGCTCTGGAGCCACACGGGCCAGGGCCTACTCACTGCTACCCACTGCGAGAATCGTCTGTCCATAAATAAATGAGAGTAAGCGAGCGAGGCAATACAAAGCAGCATGCCGCGGGGGCTCGGCTGGCAGAACCCACTCTGCCAGAAGCCAGTGTCCCCGCTCAGACCCGCCTACTTCTGGCCTGGCGAAGGCCAGGCTGCCCATGTCCCCATCACTAGGCACTAAAAATAGTATTTTTCTGGACGCCTAAAAGAAGGAAGAAAGTAAGCCCCGAGAAGAACGGGGCTGTTTGGCTTTTTGTGTTCATCACTCAAAAAGAAAAAAATGCAAACATTTAAAAGGAAAAAAGTTCACTGTTGTCCGATAGGGACACATGGGCATGACTGGGGGTGTCTCAGATGGAGGACAGGAGACAGACAGGCTCAGGCAGCGAGAAAGAGGGGAGGTTGGGCAGGGATCTGCCCTTGGAGGTTCCAGTCCCCAAAACAGAGAGACACAGGCTCAGGGAGATGGGACCCCAGCTGCTCACGGCTCTGAAACCCAGTGGCGGCAGCTGTGGGCAGCAGGAAGCGGGCGCTGTGGGGAAGCTGGGAAGAAAGGAGAAGTGGCAGTAACCCCGGGGGGGCCGAGGGAGCAGGGACACCCAGGCGGGCCCTTACCTGAGCAGGACACAGAAGAGGAGGAGGAGGGACAGCGGATGACAGCGTGAGGGTGGGGGTGGTGGAGGCCCTCCTGCCTGGCCCACATGGCACCCCGGGCATCACTCCGCACCCACCCCAGCCGCCGGCCCCGCGGCTTCCTCTTCCCCCATGCGCCACTGGGTAACATTCTTGGCCGGTGATTCGAGCCCTGCCGCGGCTATTAATAACGCCTCTGGTGGGAGGGCCACTTTAGGAAAGGCTCTGGGCTAAGGGGAGGGGCAGGGAGGGCCTGGGGAGAGCCCGCTGGCCGCCTGGCCGGCCTGGGGGTGGGGAGGATGACCAGGAACAGTTCCCAGCCAGCCGGCCTGTGCACCCTGTCCTTTCTCCAAGCCACTCCACTAAGTTTGGAATGGCTCCTCGGCCTGCCCCCTCCCTCATCGGGGGCCAGGGAGGGGGCCAGGGCCCCCCCAAAGGTTTACTGCTGCACCGTTAAGCCCATTTCACAGATGAAGAACCTGCCGCTCCGAGAGGGGAAGAACTGTGTAAGGTCACATAGCCAGGAGGTCGTGGAACCAAGATCTGAACCCAGCGAGATGCTGCCCTAGCAGCAATACCTCCACTCAGTGACTGCCCACCGAGAAGAATGCCTGTCACACAGGGGCCGTGCGCTGTGCCAGGCTCATTCCATGCACTTCCTCAGTCATCCTCACCACAGCCCCCTGAGACAGATGCCATATTAGCCCCATTGTATAGATGAGGAAACTGAGGCACAGAGAGGGTAAAATACACAACTTTTCAAGAGGGCACAGAGTCTCAAAGTTCTCCCTGGCCTCAATGCCCGTGCTGACCTGGCCCCGATCTCTCATTCCTGCCCTCGGTCCAGCCAGATGAAGCCTCTTCCAGCCCTTCCATGCCTGTGCGTCCCCAGGCAAGTCACTGAACCACTCTGTGCCTGTTCCCTCATCTCCAAATGGGATCAGCACAGTCCTCTGTACCTGTTTAGTGTTTATAAGGATTAAGTGAGGAACCGTAAAGCTCTTAAGAGAGTGCCTGGCACACAATAAATACTCGATAAACGTTGACTATCACGAAATTCATTCCTTGGACATCTCATACTTCCGCACCTCTGGGCCTTTGCATGCGCTCGCTCCTCCACCCGGAGCACTTGTTCCCTGCCCCGTTTCCTGCTGTCCGACTGACCTGGGTCTCCTTCTCCTTCTGCTCTCAGCCCTTCCCAGGCCTTTCATTCCCGCATTCCATACTCATTTCCTCCATGCTCCCACCACAGTACCCCACCTCCCACCAGGTACCCCACCGTGTGGCTGGTGGATCTCAACTGTCATCTCCTGTTTACACGCCTGTCTCCCCCACTGCACCAAGAGCTCCTGGAAGAAATGCTGCTTAATTCATCTTAGTGTCCTTGACCCAGGGGATGCTAAGGGGGCATGGCACTTGGTGGGTGTTCAATAAATGTGGGCTGGTGGAGAGACGGGTGGATGGATAAAGGAAGGAATGAACGGGAGCACCCAAAGATGCGGCCAGGGGACCCCGACACTGCAGGAGGCAGGAGGCCAAGGCAGAAGGCCACGACAAAAAGCAAGGGCGGGGACGCTAAAGGGAAAGGCCCTGCCCCTCCCAGAAGAGACAGCCACCCTGCCAGAGTGGGAAACAGGCTGGGACCGGTCCCCAACCCCCAACACCAGAGGAGCCCACACACCAAGTGACCTCGCCCACTTGTTCCCACGGTCACAGGGCTGAGCACCGACCCGCCTCCCAGTGGGCCCGCAGAGCCTCACCGAGGACGTCTTTTCTGTGCAAGAACGACACTTTGCGCATGACGGCGATCCTCGTCTTCTCCAGCCCATCCTTGGTCCCGCTCTTGGCGGCCTTCATGAGCTGGGTCATCTGAGCAAAGGCAGAGGGCTCATCAGAGAAGCTGAGGGAGGCCCTGGGACACCTGCCACCAAGGCCACCAGCCCCACACAGACCTCCCGGCCCAGGCTGCTGGCGTCAGGACCCCGGGGCCCATTCCTTCCCAGGGAGGTGGGCAGTAGAGGTCAAGAGAGACAGCGGGGCAGTGCACCCCAAGACCTCTTGGGATGGAGTGAGAAGAGGCATTCATACCTGGGGGATTTCCCTCTTTATGAGCAAGGGGAGGTCCTACCAATTTTTTTCCTTTGGGACAAACTACGGGGGTAGGTGTCAAATGAAAGAGACGGTGTGACACTGGGGAAAAGGCTTGAGGCCTGGAGTCCTAGGCCTGGGTTCAAATCGCAGCTCCGCCACTTCCTAGCGGCATGACTCTGGACAAGTCTTAACCTCACTGAGCCTCAGTTTCCCCACTGAGACTCGCCAGGGTCTGTGAGGACTAAGCAGACAAGGTCTGGGAAAGTGCACCGAACAATGAAACAAGCTGTACAAGTGTCAGGGGTTACTTCAGGGGCAACCAAAAGGAGGGGAGGCCCCCATCCCATCTGCGGAACCCCAGTGAGGAACCCCATCCCTTGCCCCCCCAACAGCCAGGTTTCTTACTGAGCCACTGCCCGGGAAAGGGGGAAGGCGGAAGTGCAGAGTGCAGCTCCTCTCGGGAGGGAGGGGCCCATGGACACGGGCGCAGCAAGCCAAGCAGGGCACGAGGCGTGGGGGGACGGCGTGCCTGGGAGGGGGGAGCGGGCACCCTGGGCGCTGGGGGAGCCCCGGGCCTGCAAGAGAGCTGCTGTCCCCTAACTCATTTTTTTGTCCCCCCAGCCTAGCCATGGCATCTTCCCCGACGCACAGCCAGTCCTGTCCAATAGGACTTTCTACAACGATGGAAATGCTCTCTCTCTGTGCTGTCCAATACGGCAGCCACTAGCCACATGTAACTTCTGGATACTTGGAAGCTGGCTGGTGCAACTGAAAACCCAAATTCCTGATTATATTTAATTTTAATTAATTTAAATGTAAATAGCCACATGGCTATCATAATGGAGAGTGCCATTCTAGGAAAACTCTCTCCTTCCCGAAGCTCTGCTGAAGGTGGGGAGCGCTCGTCTGGAGGGTCTCCGGTCTCTGCTCTCACTATCACCTTCCTCCAAAAACCCCTTGGTCCCCACTTAAGGGCCTGCGCACTTCTAGGGGGTCTGGGTAAGGGAGGCTTGCCACAAACCCAGTGGGAGCTGGGCTGCGGGCAGGGTGGTGGCTTTTCAGGAACAAGGATGACTTTCTGGAAACAATCGTCGGGGCGAAAGGGAAGTCCCCAGCTCCTCCCTGCATCTAAATAGTACAATTGTACAGCAGCGTTTGCTGGCCTTTTGTGGGGTGGTCGTGAAGGCCTGTGAGAGTCTAACGAGAGGGACAGATGTTGACCCCAAAACTGCACAGAGACGCACAGACTCTTCCAGGGGCTCACAATACCCGCACTGGAAACCTCCAGTCCAGAGCCCAGGTCCTGCCCTGGCAGGAAGCCGTCATGAGGGCTGTCCTAGGGACTCCCAGATGGGGGAACCATCGGAGGCCCTTCTCTTGGCATTTTCTTGGACAAAAAAGAACAATAGGCAAACACCGTGAAAGGCGTCCCTGAGTCAAGCTGCCACCTCCACCCATCTTCACAGTGTGCAGGGCCAGGGCCAGGGCCTCCTGAGAAGTTAAAGCTGCCCCCACCCTGGGTCACAGGTTCCTCGGGGGTGTCTGTAAAAGAGCATGCAAACTGTGACGTGCCTCTCCTCTTCCTCCTCCTCCTCCTCCTGAGAGGCCTCAGCTTCCGAAAAAAGGATGGAGGGTGCACTGGCTTTGGCACAGACCCAGGACTGAACCCCAGCTCTGCCGCTGACCGCTGGGGTGCCCACCAGCCAGGTCCTTCACTCGCTGGCCTCACTGACACTAAATGACAGCAGTAAGCTGCCTCCCAGGTGCCCTGGGGACAAAACAGTCAGGTGCACAAATAATAATGTCACCAACCACTGAGCTCTGAGGCTGTGCCAAGAGCACTGACACCTTACAGATCTGAGCTCATCTAGTCCTCACATCCACACCCGGGGCTGGTCCTGTTAATGCCCCCATTTCACAGACAAGGAAACCAAGGCTCAGAGAGGTCAAGAGGCCTGTCCAGGATCACACAGCAAGGAAGCAGTGGGACTGGGATTCAAACCCAGGCCTGCGGGTCCTCAAAACCCATAGCACACAGCAGGTGCTCAATTAATGGAAGCCACTGCTGTCAATACCATCATCCAGAAGTCTGAGTCCCATCTGAGAAAAAGGTACTGCAATTTCTCCTACAGCTTCCTTAACCTGGATCTCTCTGAACAGCTCGGAGGGGGAAGAACACCCAACGTCACCAACACTCACGTTTTTCAAAGCGTAACCCAAACCCACCCGCCATAGTTATCAAATATGCAGACTCCTGAGCCTTGGTCCAGACCTGCAGAATCAGCATCTCTGTGGATGGAGCTCAGGAATCTGCATTTTTCAAAGCACCCCAGGCCACTCTGAGGAACCTAAAGTTTGAAAACCCACCCAGGAATTCTTGTAGACGGTGAAGGTTTCACTTAAGGGTGAAAGAGGCAAGAACATGGAAAGGAACGGCTGAAGACATGGACCAGTTCCAGCATAGATGTGCGATGCGGCCAGTGCCAGGTCTTGGGGGCAGCTCTGGGACTCAGGCCCACCCTCTGTGGCCCCAGGAGCAGAAGGAAAGGCCCTGGGCCCAACCCAGGACCTGGGACGGACAGACAGACAATACCTTACAATCGTACTTGTGCTTCAGCTCCTGCATGTCTCTCCCCCCAACTCTTAAAGCCAAGATGTCTCTCTTAGTCCTGGCGTATCTCTCCTTTAGCCTAGTCAGGTCTGGAGAAAGCTGGAGCCCCCAAGCGGCCAGGCAGAAGGAGAGCAGGTGAGAGGAGCAGGCGGGACAGGGAGGAGACAAAACAGGGACATCAGAGGAAAAAGGAGACTCAGGTAAGGTGGTAGACGGACAACTCGGAGCAGACAGGATCTGGGACCTGAGGATGACCAGGGCCCAAGCAGCAGCCCGGCCAGGCTCCTGCCTGGAATCGGATCCTGCTGGAATCGGCTCCAACAGCATCCAACCCCAACAAGCCAGGCAGCTGGGGGCTGGTCTCTGCAGCAGGGAATCGTGCTGCCGGGGAGCTGGGAGGAGAACAGCCCAGGCTTCCCTCTCTCGGGGAAGAGGAACAATGCTCGGAGAACAAGGACTGTGTCTGAGTCATCTCCCCATCCCAGGGGCCCCGCACAGGGCTTGTGACATAAGAGGCTCTCAGCAAGTTTGTGAGATGGATGGATGGCAGGTGGATAGATGGGTGGAATGGTGGGCAAGAGGATAAATGGATGAGTGTGCAAACGCATAGAAAGACCAGCAGATGAACAGAGGGATGGTTGGACAACACAAAGACGGATGAGCGGATGGACAAGCTCATGGATGGACGGATGGATGGATGAATGGGTGGACAGACAAATGGATGGATGGGTGAGCGAATGGATAAATTTAGTTAAGTGACTGTATAGCAGGACAAATGGATGGAGGGATAAACAGACAGTCAGGTGAATGAATAAAGGATGGATGGAACGGTGGACAGAGAGGCAGTGCTGTGCTGGTAAATATTTAACAACCAGTTCTCCAGGAAAAGGAGCCCCGCTTTGTAGCATTTCCATGGTGGGAATGCTCCCACCTTGGCCAACTTCAAGCTACCGACAGGACCGAAGGTTGAGTTGGAAGGAGATGCACACATCACTGAATGTGGAGTTGGAAGGAGATGCACATGAACTGGTTCCCGGGTTCCTGTGAGCTGGGGGAGATGGTTCTAGCACACCACTGGAGGAAGGGGTGGATGAACAGAGGGAGGAATCGATGGAGGAAGGAAGGGAGGGAGGGGAGGGCAACTGGATGGAAAGACGGAGGGAAGACTACCTTACATACTATCTGGTAAGACAGATGGATGGACAGATGAGCAGACAGATGTTCAAATGCATGAACTGCATGAGCAATAGTGACATTTGGTGAAGTATACGGAAGACCAAGACAGGTACTACTTCCAGAGAAGTCGACAAGTAGAGGAATCAAGAGAAGGAGCTCTGGAGGCAGGCAGGCCTACAGTCAAATCACCGCTCCCCGCTCACTAGCTGGAAAAGTCTCTTTACCTCTCTGAGCTACAGTTTCCTCACTGGTAAAGAGGCCGTAATAATAATAACTTCATACAGTTACTGAGAAAACCAAATGGACAATACCTGTAAAGCCCAGAGCTTAGTAAATGTTCAAAAAATGGAAGCTATTATACTATCCTTCAGATAATAGGTCTCATTATTTGTTGAATAGAAGGATAGTTATTTGGATGGAGTGTTGGATGGATGGATGGAAGGAACGAATGATGGATGGATAGATGGATGCATGGATGGATGCACGGATGGATGGATGGACGGACGGACCGACGGATGGAGGGATGAAGGGATGGACAGATGGATGGATGGATGGATGGAGGGACGGATAGATGGATGAACGGATGGATGGACAGATGGACAAGGGATTTTCTTTCAAGTCATATGTGATGTTGAGTTGCAGCTCTGCCACTTACCGGCTGTGTGACCCTAACCACTTCATCTCACCTCTCTGAGCTTCTGCCACTTAGGTTCTCTGATCAAATAAATGAGACTCTTAATGCAAACAAGTCCAAGCACTCTAGGGTATGAGGAAAATTAAATGCAACTGCTTTGTAAACTGTACCACACTAGGCAAGCGTTCACTATTATGTAAAGAAGGAGCAGGAGAGGGATCCTTCTGAGAGTTACTCAGACTCCCAAAAAACTGGGGACTTTGCGGTTTGTACTGAGTCCTGTTTCATTTATAAATAAAATGCTGACACAATAAAATCAGACAGCCCCTGGGCCTTCGGATGCCCCTCCACAGCTCTAAGGGTCAGAAGAACTAGGATCAGAGGTCAACTGTGGAATTGGCCAGATCAGACCAGGGGAGTGAACAAGGCTGAGGTCAGAGCTGGCATTTCTGCCCAGTCCCCGGCAGCTGGATCCCGGTGACCTTGGCTACGAAGAGATCATAACCAGAAAGTGGACGAGTTCAACGCAGCCCCTTCCACAACTGGAAAAAGCAACTCCCACCAACCATGAGTGGCAACCAGCAGGTGCTTGTTAACATAACGGGATCAGGCTCCTGCTTACACCTGGGCCACGCGCTCCCGAGGAGGTCCCTCTGCAGACCCTCAGTCATTTTCTTTGGCAAAATCCACCCACTGAGGGCTGGCCTCTCGAGACATCTGAAGGAGGGGCTCCGCTAGTTCTCTTGCAGCTGGGCAGGGTGCCAGGCCCCCAGTCAGACTCCAAGGACAGGACAAAAGACTTCCCAGGTCTCTGCTGCCCAGTGCCCCGCAGCACACATAACACACAGCCACGCAGCCGTGGCCCCAAACATGCAGCCGCTGCAGCGCCAGGCGTGGGAGCAGGGGCACCCGAAGCAGCTCAGAGGGGCAGAGTGCTGCAGGCAGAGCTCAGCGGGGTTTCCCGGGCAGGGGTGGGCGCCGGGAGAAAGGCCCCTCCACAGGCCCATCTCCCTGGGATCCTGCTCTTCGTGAAGCAGCCAAGCCTTGGCCCATGGCCAGAGAAAATGTCCTCATGGTTAGAAATTCCAAGAACTCTGCCACATTGTCTGTCTGCTGAGGAAGAGTCCAAAGTCCTCAGCCTGAGGGTGTGAGGGACAGGAGCTCACAGGCAGCCCCCAGAGACCCCGCCCCTGGGGCCGGCCATGGGGAGGGCCAGCCTGGGGGCAGAGCGCTGGTTAAAAAGCAGACTGCCAGGCCCCACCAAACCCTGAACCAGAGTCCCTGGGAGCGAGGCCTGTGATTGCAACCAACTCCCCCCGTGATCCTGATACCCATGCAAGTCTGAGGATGCCCACCCCCCCAGAGAGCCTGAATTCAGTACCCCATACCTTCTACCCTCTGAGAGGCTCCTACAGTTCCCTCCTGGTCCCCAGCAAGAGGCAGGGGCTGGGAAAGTGGCTGTGGGGGATGAGGAGGGACAGCCAGGGGCTGAGAACATCTCCTCTGGCTTCTGCACCCCGGCTCCCAACTCACCTCTCGGAAGCCTCCTCGGATTGGCCCATCAGACTGCACTGTGTCAGGCAGGTGGCCACAGGTACATGGGCTTGTGTTTACAGAACGGCATTTTTGTCTTCATTTTTGACAAACTGTTTCATATTCGGTATCTCCACCCAGACCACAAGGGCTCCCCGAGCCTGGGTGGGGTCTTTCCATTCCAGGCACCCCAGCCCACACTCTAAGATATGGACCGGGTGCACAGTAGGTGTCCCAGACACACAGCTCTTTTGCTAGCAAGACATCAAGGCCGTTCCCCCTGGCCCCGCCCATGGAGGCCCAGCCACGAGGAGACCGGGGTTCAGGAGAGACCTGCTCAGCCCCCAGACTTCCCAAGGACTTGGGGAGCCCGTCTTGATCTGAGGAGAGTCTGTCCCAAGACTCTGAAGTGGGGGTGCTGCTCTGGCCAGCACCGCTCTCAGAGGGGATCCCCAAGTTCAGAAAGGGGCAGGAGGCAATGGGAAAGACTTGGAGTTAGAGGCCCCCAAATCCCAGCCCAGGCCTGGGGCCCCTTGTCCTGTCCCTGCCCCACCTCAGGCAGGACTGGCCGACAGGGTGAGCCAGCCTGCCTGTCTGTGTCTTTTCAAAGGGAGCCCGAGAGGGACCCTGTCACCTCTGGTCGGGCAGGGCCTGTCTATAAGCAGCTGCTCCCATTAAATCCCAAATCTCGGCATGGATAGAATCCGCCTTCTGGTGGCTTCTACAGAACAAATGGGAGGAGCCAGGCAGCCACAGGGAAGGAGGAAGCAGACAATCCGCCCTCCTCGTGGCTTCCGTGGCTCTCTCCATGAAATCGACTGAATGAACCCTGCTCCAGGCAGGAACGCTGGAAGAGACCAATGCACGGAGAGCAATTTGAAAGGCCCTGGAGAGAAGCTTGGTCTTAGCCACAGCAGCCCAGAGGGCTGTATGGGTCTGGGATTGGTCTGAGAAGGCATCCTGTAGGACGGACAGATCAAGAAGATTTGACCCAAGTGCCAACTCTAATCAGGTGGTTGGGCTGCCTGGAGCACTGTGTTGAGGAGGCTTCTGAAGCCAGATCTGAGCCCAGGAGCATCATAACCAAACTGCCGGGGTCCGCCATAGGAATGAGTGGGGGTAGCCCCTGTGACAGGTATTAACTACACCCATCCTAGGTGTGGGGCTCTCCACTGCCAAACGGCAATGCTGGTGGATCATTTCCTGTTTCGGGATTATCTGGGCCACTTCTGTCTCTCTCACCACACATTCCTGAGAATCACTGATGTTTACACACAAGTCTCAGGCCTGGCCCTCACCACCCGGCTTACCCCGCCCTGAGGGGTCTCGGTGCCCTGGCTGGGGTGAGAGACACCCCCGCCCCCTCACCTTGGGCTGGAAGGACACTCGGTGCTTGGCGGGCTCTGCCTCCGGCTTGGCCTCCTCCCCCGAGTCCTCGCTGTAGCTCTCAAACTCGCTGGAGCTCCAGCCTAGGTCCTCCGCCCCCTGGGGCGCCCTGTCCCGGTGCACATCCTCGTAGAGCAGGTTCCTCTCCGCCCCTGCTGGCCAAGGGACAGGGCTGGTGAGCGGAGGCCTCGAGGCCAAGCCCACCAGACCCCATTTCTGAGCCCCCGCAGGCAGGGAGGGGTTAGAAATTCCCCTCTAGGGGTGGCATGAGGTGCAGTGAAGGCCCAGGCCCTGGGGCCCCAGCTCCACTTCCTCATCCATAAAAGGGAGGCAAGGACAACACAACATCCACCCCGTAGAGTGAGGAGGACACAAAAAATGCAGAAAAGCACAAGAAGTGAGCCAGGCACACGATGGCTCATGAACTTCTCCCGCCATCAGCATTACTTTGCTGGGATCCGAGTGCTCACTCTGGGCCTCCCAGGCACTTCTTAGGGGAAAAGAGAAGACATGGCACCAAGTCTTGACCTCAGCATCCTCGGGGGTAAAATGGAGACGGTCGGGAGCATTAAATGAGCCGGGATCCCTCACCCCAATTTTGAGTTTCCGTGTGGGTCCAGTAGGGGGCGCACCTGGCCCAGCGTCCAGGAACGTTCCCTTTTCCTCCAAAGCCCCACAGCAAATGCCTTGAACTGAAAACTGGGAACAAGAGTTGAGAGTCCACTGGCCTAGAGGGACAGGGGCCACCAGAGCCCAGCACTCTTGGGGTTCCTGCCAAGTTGGGCGGGAGACGCTTCTTCCAGGCTGAGGGGGGAAAGCCACTTTCCCGGGACAGAATATGGGGTCCCAGCCCAGCTCCAGCTCCAGCGCTGGGAGATCTCGGGCTTCACCTTCAGCCTCTGGGCTTCACTTCCCATCTGTCATCTGGAGAAGAACTGAGCGGCAGGCCTCACAAAGTGAGGATGGCCTCCAGAAAGTGCAGGAAGATGAAATGCTTTTGTCAACACAGAAGAAATACAGCACAGGGAAGGGTTAACAAAATCTGCTCAGAGAGCACGTGTGCTCAAGAACAGGGAGCTTCGGTTTTTGGAGACCTCTCTCCAAAGGGGATAATAATAAGCTGAAAGTTCAAGTAAATAAAATATGTACAGAACGCTCCAGCAAAGAGCCTGGCACACGGCAAGCACTCAGCAGAGAGCAGCTGATCCTTACTCGTGGGGGCTCCGGGTGGGCTCAGTGTCAGAGCCCCCACCTCCACCCCACAGGAAAGCTGGGGGGCTGATGGGTCTGGGAGATTGTCAGCCAAACAACAAAACAGACGCTCCGAGGCTTAGCCAGAGACCCATGTCCCAGGATTGGGAGGGAGCACAGGGTTATTTTTAAGCAAAAGATAATAGTGACTAGCGTCTCGAGGGAGTGGAGCAGCTGGTGACCAGGCTGTGACCTTTACAAGGCTGGACTGATCGTCCTGTTACTGCAGCCGAGGCTCCACAACTTGTGAGCAAAGGGGCAGAGCCCAGTTCTTGGGGCTGCCTCTGAGGAAGAAGGAGGCATCTCGAATGTCTACCTCCCCGCGCTTCCAAGGGCCAAGGGCCACCAGCCCCCGCCCCCCTACATCTACATGCCACCTCTCTCACTGGATTCTCCCAGCAGCCCTGTGGAGTCAACAGGTGCAAATTATCACCCCCTCCTATTAGACAGATGAGAAAGCAGCAGCCAGGAGAAGCTACATAGCTTGCCCAAGGTCAGGCAGTACACAGGGAGGGGCGGCAGACTCCTAGGCCGGGCTCCATCCATTCACCACGCTGCCTTCTAATGAGTCCTCGCCACCCTGCTGATCACGTGGGCGCGTTTAGAAACACTCCCTCCAGTGGAGACAGTGCACCAGACTCCTGAGCCTGTGCCAATTCCTCAGCTTTCGGGGGCCTCACGGTGGTTCTGGTCTCCGCGCCCTGCTTCCTGGAGCCTCCGTCCTCACCGATGCTCAAGATCACGACCCCTTCCAAAGCACTTACCACCACTCGCTCAGTGCTCTACCATCACGTCAACGATCTCATGGCATCCTCACGACACCCCAAGGATGAAGCTATTATTGCCCCGATTTTACAGATGCGTCAACTGAGGCCCAGAGAGATGAAGCAGAAGTTCTCTGGTGTGACCTTCCCCAAAGTGCTGTGAGGTCAGGATGATATTCTGATTTTACACGAAGAAGCCATGGCCCCAAGGAACAGAGCCCTGTGCCCTAATCAGTGGCAGAGCCAGGATTTGAACCCAGGGCCGTGTGTGTCCGCTGGCATGTGTGGTCCGCTCCTCAGCTGACAACCTCCCCACTGAGCCCCTGTGGGGCCCACGTCAATCCACCCAGGTCAGTGCTGGGCCCTGGCAGGCGTAATACTGACAACAGCATTCCTCGTGCAGCGCACTGCTGAGGGCCGGCCACAGCCTGGTCTCCCTCAATCCTCCCACGGCCCTGTGGGTGGGGGTCCTGGGGTGGGGCTCCTGGTCCTCAATTTGCAGGCTCGGAGCTGACTCCCAGGCCACTTGCTCTTAACCACCTCAGGGTAAACTGCAGGATGACAGGGACATGCCATATCCCCAGACCCTGGGGACACCACTGAGCACCAGTGCTCAGTGCAGACTGGGACCAAGTAATTCATTGCTTGATTTGACTGAGGTGGCAAAACAGCCCAAAGGGGTCAAACAATGGGCTCAGGCCACTCAGGGCTCCCGGCTCTGGGACCCCCTACAAGACACCACTGCCGCCCAACAGTGTGCCCTTTCCCACCTCTCCTGATTCAAAGGAGCCACAAGCAGAGAAACGTGCTCCAGGTTCATCTGGGGCTTGCTAAAGGGATGCACATATCATTGGCCCATCTGTCCCTGTTCCTGGGAAAGGAGTCAGGAGTGCGGCTCTGGGGCCCTCGGGCCTTGTTGTGTGTCTCTCCCACTGGACTGTGCACAACCCAAGGATGGCGGCAGCCATCCCTACCAGACTAGGAGTTCCTCAAAAACAGGAGCTGTGTTTCCCCCACCAGATGGGGAGCCCCTGAAAGCAGGCAGAATAGTGTAATAGAAAAAGCAGAGTCAGGCAGATGTCCATAAAATCCTGGCTGTGTGATCTGGGGCTGGTGGATTAACCTCTCTGATGAGACTGTCAACTGGAGCCATAAGCCCTGCCCTGTTGACCTCATGGCGTTGATTGGACAGTGGGAACAAATGTGCTTCATCTGTCATAAAATACTGCCCCAGTCCTCCTGTGGTAGTGGACAGAGCACTGGACTTGGAGTCAGAATGACCTGAGTTTGAATCTCAATCCTACCTCTACAGTTTCCTTGTCCATAGAATGAGGATGGAATACCCCAAATCAAAGTTTTGAAACAGATTATATGAGATAAAACATGGAGTCGCTGGCCTAATGTGTTCAAGCAAACATGGATCCTACCGTGAATTGTTATTAAATACCCCTCCTCCCTGGGTAGCCCGCCTCTGGCTGGTGAGTATTGGGGCCCAGCTCCAGTAGGACTCACCCCCCTCCACCCTGCCTCCCCTGCAGCCACAATCTCCCCACCTTCCCGGCCCACTGCGGGCCTCTGTCAGAGCAGGGTACAGGCTTTCCTGAGTTTCTCTGCTTCACTGTTTGGGTTTAACAACCTGTCATTTTCCCCGACAGTCCTGGGAAGCCCGGACTATTATCCCATTTCCCTGCGAGAGGAATGGAGGCTTGGAGAGGTGAAATGCCTTGCCCGGGGACCCGTGAAGCCCTAACTCCTCCCCAGCCCCAGCCTGGCCACACCCTCAGCCGGCTCCCGACTCTCCCGATGACTGCAGTGGTTTTTAAAAGCAAGGAGGAGGAGCAATGGGCTGAGTGGGGCGGGGAAGGAAATGGAAGAAGACCCTCCCCAGGCCCCGCCCCGCCCGCCAGGGTCCCCAAGAGAAGCAGGGAGGCGTAAGAGAGGCTCTACCCGGTTGATGGGCATCCAGGTTCTCGCAGGGGACGTCGTCGTAAATCACATCTTCTTCCAGGGCGGGGAAAGTGAACCGGTCGACTGGAGGGAAGGGAGAGGAGAAGAGCAGGAACGAGGCTGTGGCGGCCCAGGCAGGAGGCGGCTGCCAGACTGACATCAGGACTGCACCAGCTGGCAGCTCCCTCCGCGGCACCCTGCCGGCTCCACCGGCATCACCCGGCCCGGCCCCTGGGGAGCCCCTGCCTGCTGCTGCTCTCAGAGGACGCTGATTCCACTGCTTCTCCCCGCCCCCCACCCCTCCAAGGAGCCCCCGCAGTGACCGCGGCAGACCCCCACCTGCCTCCCTGCCACCCACAGGCCTGCCCATCTGGCTCACGTGGCAGCTGCTCCACTCACGACACCTGCTGGGAGCATGAAGCAGACCCAGCACCTGTGCCCTGGGGCCCAGGAGCATCTTCAGTCATCCAGGCCCCCAGGACGACCCCAAAAGGAGCCAGAGGCCGGGGAGGGCAAAGCAGCCCTAGTGAGTACAATGATGGAGGCGGGGGGACGGAGACTGGGGTTAAGGAGAGGCCCCCAAAGCTCACCTAGCAGGGTTCTGATTGGTGAAAATTTCAGCAAATGAGCACATCCCTCTCTAACATTTCGCTGGGCAGGCTATGAGCAGGGCAGAGCACACACGCTGCCCATGTTAGCAGCACCCTAGATGCAAAATTTAAGGCGGTCTCCCAGTGAAACTGTGCACCCAATCTCTCCCCTCCCTCTTCTAGGAGCCTGGGGCCCTGCAGAGCTGGGGTTTTGAAAACCAGTCCCCACCCGGATAGGATCCTGTCCTCACCCCACAGGCCTTCGGGAAGACAGGGGACCAGATGGACTCTGAAGTCCCCGCTGTCATGACTGCATTGCTTCCAGTGGTCCCAGGGCCCCTTCTTGGCCCCCTCTCCCCCTCCATGGATTCTGCCTCCCACAAGGCCCTCAACCAGCCCACCGCTCTCCAGGTCCCTCGTCCCGGCCATCAGCCCCCCTTTCCCTGGACACCTGCTCACTCCAGCCACTGCACCTTGTCTTGTGGCTTCACCCCCCACCCCCCGCCCGCCCGCCCACGGTGACTGGACTGAACTGCAGATGCGGCCGCATCACTGCCTCTCATGGCTCCCTGTTGCCTTAGGAAAAGCATGGCCTCCGAGGACCTGAGAGGAACTGGGGAGACAGCAGTCCCACCTCGCCCTATTCACCCCTTAGACACTACCCTCCACCACGCCGAGGCTTGCTGCTTCCCAGGAGCCAGGCAACCCCTCGCCCTTGGCCTCCGGCACAAGCTGGCCCCTCTGCCTGGACACGCCTTCCCTGCCCCCTGCCCCCTGCCCCCTCGCTCTCTGCCTTCAGAACTCACGGGTTCTCCTAATTCTACCTCCCCCTCCTGGCACCCGCCCTCACATAGCTGCCTGCCAATGTGTCAGAGGGACCTCGTCTTGGTCACCAGGGTACACCCACCGCCCAGACCATCATGGCCCAGTGTAGGAGCTTCAGAAGCATTTGGGGAACGGATGAACCATAGAATGTGTGATCTACTCCTGCACCACGGCTCCCATCGGGCAGCAAACGGGGGCAACTGTCAAGCGTGGGCAGTGGCCGGTCCACCTCAGAGCTGCCACCAAGCCCACAGCAGCCCACCGAGTGAGGACGACCCCTTGGCTCCCATGAGCCAACATCAGCTCTCTCGGCCTAAAGAAGGGGACTCTGAGGTTATCCTGGCACCACCCTCCTGGGGCCAAGACCTGGAGGGGAGCAGACTTACGACGACGGGAGCTCTTCCGCCTCCAGCTGGAACTCCGGACCCCAGAGAAAGCTGTGTCCACGGCGTCCCCATTGCTCACCACTGCCGGTACCCTGTGGGCCGAGAAACAGCACCAGTGAGCCAGGAGGGACGGGGATGGTGCCGGTGAGCCGGAAGGGATGGGACGGCTAGTTCCCCAAAGCCTCCGGCAGCCCCTCACCAGAGCAGCAGGGGTGGGACTGAGGGCCAGGAGCCACTTGCCCTCACGGTCTTCAGTCAGGAGGGCCGAGGAGGCCACGGCAGCGTTGGCCTTGGACCAGCCCCTTGCCCCTCAGTGTCCTCATCTTTAGAAGGCACTGCAGGGGCCGGCCCCATGGCATAGTGGTTAAGTGCGTGCACTCCGCTGCTGGCAGCCCGGGTTTGGGTCCCGGGACGCGCACCGCTTGTCAAGCCATGCTGTGGCGGCGTCCCATATAAAGTGGAGGAAGATGGGCATGGATGTTAGTTAGCCCAGGGCCAGTCTTCCTCAGCAAAAAGAGGAGGATTCGCATGGGTGTTAGCTCAGGGCTGATCTTCCTCACCAAAAAAAAAGAAAAAGAAAAAAAGAAGGCACTGCAATGCTGACCTGCTGCTTTACAAGAGCACAGAGATCAAATGTGTTCACGGTGATGAGGATCGAGTGCTCTCCAGGCAAGGACACCCAGTCTTTCCCCCAGGGCAGACCCAGTGGGAATCCCCAGCCTCCCATTCTCCCACGTGCAACGTGGAGGCGGGGGCTGAGGATCCCTGCCTCTTGTGAGAAACAAGAACTGCGAAGCTTCACCAGACCGGGCGTGGGGGGCAGAGCTTAATCCACACACACACACCAGAGGACGGGCCAGACTTAGAGACTCCCATCCCAGGAGCAGAGACGCGAAGGGAGGCAGTGGGGGAACAGCAGACACCCCTTAACCACGTGGTCAAGTGAACACCTCCAGTGACGTCACGGGGACGCCACGCACCCCTGATACAACGTGACGAGAAGGTGCCTCACCTCTGGTATTCTCAGCCCCAGCCCAGAACCTCAGTCTAGTCATGAGAAAAATGCCAAGGAAACCCAGCTTGGGGGATGTTCTACAAAATAGCTGCCCATGACTCCTCAACGCTCTCGAGATCCTGAAAACCAAGGGAAGACAGAGAAACCGTCACAGAGCAGAGCAGGCGAAACGACAGCTAACTGCAGTGAGGGGTCCTGGAATAGAAAAAGGACACAAGTAGAAAACCGGACAAAGTCTGGGCTTCAGTGATTGGTATTCTCAGTTTTGACAAATGTTCGTGGTTGTGCAAGATGTGGACGACGGGAAACAGGGTGAGGGGGTAAGTGGAACTCTACCTTTACAACTTTTATGTAAATATGAAACTATTCCAAAGTGAAAGTTTTTGTTTGTTTTTTTAAATCCCAGGCTCAGGGGGGCTGGCCTGGTGGCATAGCGGTTAAGTTCACGTGCTCCACTTCGGCGGCCCTCGGTTTGCGGGTTCGGATTCTAAGGGCAGACCTACGCACCAGTCATCAAGCCATGCTGAGGCCGCGTCCCACATACAGCAACTAGAAGAATGTACAACTGTGACATACAACTATCTACTGGGGCTTTGGGGAGAAAAAAGGAGGAAGATTGGCAATAGATGTTAACTCAGGGCCAATCTTCCTCAAAAAAAAAATGGTTACTTCTCAAAAAAAAAAAATCCCAGGCTCAAAAAAAAAGGCCACATCTTGGGGCTGGCCCGGTGGCCTGTGTGGTTAAGTTCGTGCACTCTGCTTTGGCGGCCTGGGGTTCACAGGTTCGGATCCCGGGGACAAACCTACACGCTGCTCATCAAGCCATGCAGGCATCCCCTATGCAAAGTAGAGGATGATGAGCACAGAAGTTAACTCAGGGACAATCTTCCTTAGCAAAAAGAGGAATACTGGCAACGGATGTTAGCTCAGGGCCAATCTTCCTCACCAAAAAAATAAATTAAAAAAAAAAAGGCCACATCTGCCAATCTGAGGTCAGAGGCCTTCAACTGTCCAAGACAGCAGGCACTCTTGCCAAGAATTGACGTGCACTTCCTGCCCCCCAGCCTGGAGCAGGTGCTCCCCAGGCAGACAGGACGGGCGGAGGGCCTCCCAGGAGAGGGAAGAGGACAGCTCGGTAAGAGATGATGCTGGGGGCGCCTCCTCCTCCTCCTCCTCCTCCTCCTCGCCCCTTCCCACTGCCCCAGGCCACCACCCACCCAGGGGGCAGCCTCTCCCAGCTGCTGCCTGGCTGGAGAGTGTAATTCCCCCTGTGAGCCAACACTCCTTCCTTGGGAGGCCTCCTCAAAGGTTCCAGGTAATAAAAGAGCCATAAAAAGCAATAATAGGCCAATTACCTCATTCTTATCTGAGCTTCCCGCACTTCTAAGGCCTCTCAGCTTACACATGAGAGAAAGGCCAGAGGACTAGGGTGACATCAGTCTTACAAGGTGAGGCCACGGCCACCTGAATGCAAAGGAAAGGAGCAAGTCCATGGAGGGGAGCAGAGACTGAGGAGCTCCACAAAAAAGAAAAGGCACGAGACAGACAAAAGGCCCTCTCCAGGCCCCCAGCGACAGCGGTCGTCGACCAGACTTAGGTCAAGTGCACCAGAAGGCCGCCACGGAGCTCAGGGCACCTTCTGCACCCACCTCCTCTCTCTCCAGGGACAAGCTGGGGACAAGGGGGTAGTGAGTGCTCTGGGACACCAGGGATCTGTCTGTCCTGGTGGCCCCATGCCGTCAGCCCCAGCACAGAGTGGACACTCGGTGATGACAGATGCTCCACTCCAGACAATGGCAGTGCCCCCGCCCCTGCTGCTGCGTGGGGCAATTTTCTCCATGCTACTGGCCCCCTCCCGTTTCTCAGCAAATCTCTACGGACAGCAGACTCCACAGGGTCCCTTCCCAGAAGCTACACAATAGTCAGAAGACCACCCAAAACCAGAACAGTCTGAGGATTCCTGCCGGCTGGGCACACACACACACACGGGGCATTCCCGGGGCCTTTTCCAGGGCAAAAATACGAAAGAGGAAAGAATTCCACCTTCGGAGAACAGAAAGGACCCGAATAACATTTGCCTTATAAGGCCTTGAGTCAAACTCAATCTGTAGCGTAGAGAGCCATGACAGCAGGGCCTGCCCGGGGTGGCCCTACTCAGAGCATCACCCCCTCCTGAAATTCCCCACCACCATCTCCACCACCCCTAAATCCAAGAGACACAAAAGAAGCAAAAACATTAAGCTCAGAGCCTGTTGCCAGATTTCTTTTTAGCCCTGGCCACTTTCTGGTTCGTGTAGCATGTTAGAGCCAGGGGCCTTAAACATGATCTGGTGGGATAATTCAAAGCAGCTCCCCACTGCAGTTACCCAGGAAGCTCCTCACAGATGCCGGCCCAGGGGCTCTGCCCACTGATTCTGACCCATCGGTCTGGAGGGGCCTGGCATCAGTGTGTTTAAAGCCCCCCACGGGCTCCAATGTGCAGCCAGGCTTGCGACCCGGGGCTGATGGGCTTGAGGTGTGAAGAGGAGTACACTCCAGAGCCAACAGACCTGGGATAAAACCGCAGCTCTGCCACCTGGCTCTGCACACCAGGACAGTCACTTAAGGTCCCAGAGCTGCTGTGGAACAGCGTGAATAATCACTTCTACTTTCTGTTGTGAAGATACAATGAGATAACGCAGGTAAAGCACTCAGTCCCTCTATTTGCCTCAGTTTCCATATCTGTGAAATAGGGCAACAGTACCTCCCTCTTAGGGTTCTGGTAAGGAGTAAATACAGAAGGCATGCACAATACTGAGCACAGGGTCTGGCCCACGATAAATCCTCCTGGTGCGTACCTCCCTCCCCCATCCTTCCCCTCCATCCTCCCCAGTTACAGGGCCCCACCACCACCTGCATGCATCCACCTCTTCACACTGGAGCCCAGCCATCCCTCACATACAGAAGGGTTCAGGGACTCAGTCTGTTTGTCCCGTGCCACCCCACACATGGTCACAAATCCACTTACTGGATGAGTAGAGTGGTGAGGAGCCCCCAGGGGAAGTCTGCGGAGGGGCCCCGACTTAGTACACAGTCCCCACAACACAGTCCTCAATGGGGAGGGAGCATGATGGCCCCCGGGAACCATCTCAACACATGAGCTTGGCCCCATAGCCACAGACGCCCACCCAGACCCCGCTTCTGGCCTCTGCTCTGGGCGCACCACCTCCCCCACGACATCTCGAGAGCCCGGGCTCGGCAGTCACACCGCGGACAGGCGCTGCACCCCCAGCAACAACTGATGGAGAGCCAAGTGGGGTGTCGTAGAAGAGCACAGGTTCCCGTGGGAAAATGCTCACGATGGGCAATTAGGTCAGAAAGTGAGCCGTGAAACAGCACTTGCAATAAAACCACAGTTGTATTAAAAAAACTACGTACGCTCGTACACGTGCACAGCAGCGATACTGGACGGAAACACACAGCGGGAGAAAGAACGCTTGCCTTTAGTCCATCGTTTTCTGTACTTCAAGTTTTCTGTACTACAATTTTTCTACAATAAACATATATGACTATTACTAAGCAAAAGAAAAGAAAGAGAGACAGAAAACACATCTCAGGAAACGTTAAGCAGTGCCCTGGCCAGCGCGGGTCCCTTGCGCCCCAGAGTCTGCCCCAGGCAGGCCCACACCCTTTGGGGACAGTGATAGAGAGCAGCTCGCTGACGGGGCGTCTGATCCTTATACCTCATTTCATCCTCCACGTTCCAGAGAGGAAATGGAGGGTTAGGCAGATAAGGCAACGGGCAGGTCCTGGTCAAGTAGCTGAAGTGTAGGCGGGCGGATCCAAAGCAGATCTACACCGGAAATGGGAGTGCAGGGGGTTAGAATACTGGTTCTGGAAGCCAACGGGGTTTAACCCTGGTTCTGCCTCATCTCAGCTGTGTGACCTTAGGCTGACGACGCATCCTCTCTCTGCCTGTTTCTGCATCTGTAAAGTGGGGATTACAATAGTGCCCACCTATGAGAGCGCCATGAGGGTTAACGAGACGAGGCAGGTAAAGCTCTCAGAACAGCGCCTGGTGAATAACAAGAGCTGTCTGCCTGGGTCTCTGCAGTGCCTGGCATGTCCCCCACCTGCTGGCCCAGCCCCCTCGGACCAGTGACTGCACCTCTCTGGGTCTGCAGAATGCAACCCAAAGTAATTCACTCTTTCCAGGGCTATTGTGTTAGTCTCCTATTGAGGCTGTGACAAATTACCACAAACTTAGTAACTTAACACAAATCTAGGAGCTGGCCCAGTGGCGTGACAGTTAAGTGCACGCGCTCCGCTTCGGCGGCCTGGGGTTTGAAGGTTCGGATCCCAGGGGCAGACCGACGCGCTGTTTGTCAAGCCATGCTGTGGCAGTGTCCCATATAAAGTAGAGGAAGATGGGCACAGATGTTAGCTCAGGGCCAGCCTTCCTCAGCAAGAAGAGGAGGATTGGCAACAGATGTTAGCTCAGGGCTGATCTTCCTCACCAAAAAAAAAAAAAAACACAAACACAGATCTATTATCTTCCAGTTACAGAGGTCAAAAGTCCATGTGGGTCTCACTAGGCTAAAAGCAAGGTGTTGACAGTGCTGTGCTCCTTCTTGGGGCTCTAAGGGAGGGTCCATTCCCTTGTCTTTTCCCAGCCTCTGGAAGCAGCCTGCATTCCTTGGTTCGTGGCCCCCTCCTCCACCTTCAAAGCCAGCAGTGCGACACCTTTCACTCTCTCTCTGACTCTGACCCTCCTGCTGCCCTCTTATAAGGAAGGACCCTTGTGATTCTACTGGACTCACCCAGATAATCCAGGAGAATCTCCCATCTCAAGATCCTTAATCACATCTGCAGAGTCCCTTTGCCATATAAAGTAACACGTCCACAGGTTCCGGGGATTAGGACATGGAAATCTTTTCCTTGATTTGTGAGAATCAAAATGAGCTGTGCATGGAAAGAGCTACATAAACTGTAAAGTCCGTGCACATATAAACTATTGGCATTGCACTTTCTTGTGCCAGGCACTAGGGATGAAAGATGAACAAGGCAGAGTCCTAAGCCTGCAGGATCCAGGGATGAACTTCACAAGATTCCTGAAAGGGGTACTCAACGTAGCAAACGGGTACACGTGTACCTTTTTCAGGAGAGAGACTGTCTGCCTTTTATACTGGCTACTCAAAGTGTCTATGATCCAAAGGTCATAGCTCTGACATGGAAACCCCTTGAAACCAGGGGTGGAAAAGAGAAAAACAAAAGCAAAATACAGCTTTTCCAATTTAGGGACTAGCAAGGGGCCAGAGAGGGGTCTTTAATGGAAAAAGGGGCCCATCTCCATAACCCACCCATAAAGGACTCCACTGGGGAAACTGATCTCTCGCATGCCTCGGGGTGCGCTCGGACCCTGTAGGACAAGACACAGGAGGCTGTGAATACTCCAGATTGTAGGAAACAGCGAGCTTGAGGACAAGCCTGGGATTCCAAACAACCCCGGAATGGGTCTACAGTGATCTGGAAAGCCCTGAGCGATAACTCCATGACTGGGTCCCCAGCAGAATCCCCTCCAGGGCAGGGGGGCTTCTCCACCCTTGTGGAGCTGCCCCTCCCAAGAGCTCCCATGATCCCCACACCACCAGTGTTAGAAGCCACAAGGCCGCGGCCAGGCTGCAGGCAGGCCGTCTAGCACCGTTTCCATTCTGTTCAAATGCTGCTTCTCTGGGCCTGGCCTCCTCTTGGCCTGATCCTCTCAGCATCCAGGGAGGATGGGTCTCCTCGGCCCTTGCAGGAATCCAGCTGCCAAGTGCTTTCCTCAGGATCCAGGCCCAGATGAGAGGTGAGAGATGCTGGCCAGTGGGCAGCACAGCCTAGCTTGTCTGGATAAGTCCAGGAAGGGACAGGACAGCTACCTCCAGGGAGCCACTGAGAGGCCCTGCACTGGGGCCAGGAGCCAAAGGCCTGTCCCACCAGGAAACACCACAGGGGGCCCTCTGGGATGGCAACAAAATTGGGCAAGAAAAACAAACAATTCCAGAGGGGGCCAGAGTCCACAGCTGGTGCACGGAGAGGTGAGAGGTGCAGCCTGAGTCCAGGAAAAACACAGGAGCCGGCGACCCGCATGACCTCATTTCCCGGCAAGCACGGGGCACTCAGGGCTGCTCTTTCCGCCACGACTCCCCCAAAGAGCTCAGGGTGGCTGTGAGTGCATGGGCTTCAAAGTCCACCAGGAAAGGACAATCTTGCGGGCTCCAACGGATAGCTGTGGGGTCAGACAGGCCAAAAGCGAGCTCTGCCATTTCCCAGCTCTGCAAGATTTTGGGTAAATTACCTCAACTCTCTAAGCCTCAGTTCCGCATCTGCAAAATGGGCTTAATCAATAGTCCCCGTCTCCTAGGGCTGTGGTGCCCAGGAGATGAGATAACGTGCAGGAAGCACTCAGCCAATGGCAGCCAACAGCATCAGCATCAGCATCAGCACCAGCGGGATCAGGCGACTCTGGCTGTGTGGCCTCGGCCACTCAACCACTCCAGCCTCCCTTCCCACTGGCCTCTGTCCTGGCCCCTGTCCGCTGCCAGAGTCAGAACCCAGGTTCAGGGATTCCATTTCCACACCATTTGTTTTCTCCTCGTTTCCATGGAGACACTGCAAGCCGCCTCTCAGACCCCACTCATCCTTCTGTCATCGGTACCCACCATCCACTCAACAAGGATGACTTCAGCACTCGCCCTGTGCCTGGCACTGTGCGAAGCTGTGAGGACACAGCAGAAACAACATACCCTCCCCATACCAAAACAAATCCCCGGCCCCGTGGGGCCAACCTGCGGGTGGGGAGACGCTTCCACACCCCTCTGCCATCACGAGAGCTCTGTGCGGGGCCACAGGGGAGGGAGTTGCTCCCATTTCGAGGGAAGGGGCCTCACCCAGATCCCACACAGGAGGTGCGAGGCCACTCTGCTTGGCTCCCCAGGTGGGGGTCTGTGGAACATTCCACCGACTGCTTGCAAACTGCTCTCCCAAGAGCTTGGAGAGCATCTCTTAGCAGACAAAATTCTTACCCCAATAAACACAAAATCAGATCATTCATATGAGCTGGTCACACCCTCCACCATGAGCCAAAGTCTGGGCTTGGACCTGGAGTCCCCAGCGCATCCCTGGAGGGCAGCATAGTGGTCAAACACCTGGCCCCCGGGCGGCAAGGCTCTGCTTCTAGTCTCTGTTCCGAATGAAAAGGTACTATCTATATGTAACCGTGGCCACCCAACTTCGCTGAGCCTCGATTTCCCCACCTGTAACACGGCTAATGGCAGTGTCTACTTCCTGGAGGCAGCAGGAGCCAATGGGACTGGGCATTTAGCTCAGTGTCTGGTATCCAGTAAGCATGACCTTTGTTATTACTATTATTATTTGCTATTATTATTGTTAACTGATAACAAACGTGTCCCATTGAGGAAAGGAAAGTGCCAGCAGTGAGCTAAGCACTCTGAAGGTTGCTCGTCCCCAGCAGCAGGACAGACGAGATCCCAGCCATCCCCACTCCTTGGGATTGCTAAGCAGGGTGGCCCAACCCTAAAATCGCCCCACAAGCCTCAGCACAACACGCCCCCACAAGGCCAGCAGCTGTGTTTACCCCACAGCAGCCTGGCTGCCTCCTCTGGGTGACTGGGCCAAGCAGGCAAAGGGACTAGGAAGTCCGTCTTAAAGCCAGAGACGGACCCAACGCCCCTACTGAGGTCACCCCGACCGCCGGTCAGCCTCGGTCAGCCTCGCTCCCACCACCCAGCAGGTGTGATTCGCTTCCTGTGCAGACTGGAGAGGAGGGGTAGCTGGTCAGGGAGAGCCCGATCCAACCCAGGTCTGTCTTGTCTGCCCACCCAGCTCCCTCTAAAACCGAATCTAAACCAGGACCCAGGAAAACAACAGCAAATAAACTTGGAACAGCCAGCACATGCCAGCCGGACTAAAGATGGATAAATGTTAACCTATCACCTCACAGAGGCCGGCAAGAAAGTAGGTCTATTGTCCCCATTTTACTGATTAAGAAAGTGAGGATGGGGACAGGAAGCAACTTGCCCAATGACACGGAGCTAGTGAGCAGCAGAGCGAGACTTGGGAGCCAGCCCTGCGTGGCTCAGGGCCCGAGCTCCCAGGCCCTCGAAGACCCCCACTCCAGCCCCCACTTTGCCCACCTCGCTCCTGCCTGGACAGCTGGCCAGCTGGGAGGTGGGGATGAGGCCTGGCCCCGCCTCCTTCCCTCCCCGCCGAGGACGAGCCCTGATGGGAATGAGGTCACTCAGCGGCTGTGGCTCTGCCTGGACGTGGGCTGTTACCCTAACTGCGCCGTCAGGAGCCTCCCGTCGGGCAGCTCCTGCTTCCCTGGAGGCCAGGTGGGCAGCCAGGCAAGCCCAGGGCCATTTCCAAGCCTCCGGGCAGGAGCCGAGGAGGAAGTGCCGTGACCAAGAGGTGGAATGTCCTCCACTTGGAGATTCGCTTTTTCAAAGTAGCGTTTGCTTAGTGACTACCTTTGGGAAAGTTAAAAAAAAAAAAAAGAAAATCAAGATTCTTTTCCTTTCTCTTGGATAACAAGGAGGAGGAACATGATCTAGATTGATTCTCTCCCAGAGGACTCCAAAGTGGAAAATCACCACCCAGGGAAGCAGCTAGAACTTAAGTAAACGGAGACCAGGGAGGGAGGGAATGAAGCTGGGAGCAGCGTCGAGAGCACTGGACAAGGAGTCACGACGCTGCCAGCACCTCACTGTCTGACCTTGGGCAAGCCCCACCCCTCGCTCTCCCCATCTGTACAATTTAGGGGCTGGAATGGAGGCCTCTCAGGACTCCTGGTGATCAGCGCTCTGCAGGGGCTCATGTGCCATGAATGTTTGCCCCCTTCAGGGGACTTGAAAGTGATGCTTACTCACGCCTGTTGTTGGGGAGACGCCGCCCGGCGATCCAGGCCCGGCCCCGGAGTCCAAGGCACTGGGCCCACAGTCTCTGCCCCTCCAGCCCTGTCACAGTGGAAGCATCCAAACCAGACAGGAGGTGGAGCAGAAGTGAGCCTGATATGTGTACTCAGGAACGGCGGGTGCTTCCCGTGACCAGACTCGCGTATCCTCACAATGCTTCGAGGTGGTTATTATTATTTCCATCTTACAAATGGGGAAACTGGGGCTCAGAGAGGTTCCCGGGCAGCTCAAAGCCACCCAGCTAGTGAGGGGCTGAGTGGGGATTGGAACCTCCAGAGCTCACGTCCTGGTGCCTCCAGGAGCTGATGTTCAAGGGGGCTGGGGTAGCTCCAGGGTGAGCACAGGGGGTGGTGCTGCGGGGCGGAGCGGCAGGCAGTGGGTCAAAGGCAGGGGCTGGGCCCCCTCTGAGCTGTCCTCACCAGTGGGCTGATAAAAACAACACAGTACGGCACCAACTCTGGGGGCCACTGGGTCACGGCCTCAGCATGGCACAGGGCACCAGCCAGACACACGATCTGGCTGCAGAGGCATCAGGTCTCTGGCACACACAGAGAGAAGGCCGTCAGGGACGGGCCAGGCTGTGCACTCCTGACCCCGAGGTTAGGAACGGGGTCTCCAGGAGGGTGGCCTGAGAGAACCAAGAGTGCCAGACCCCGGGTAGGGGTGCGCCTGTTCGCTGCCCACACTGTAGCCCACCCCACCCCCCGCCTCTGCTCAGTGGCTTCCCCCGTGTGGACCCTCCCACCCCCCTCCCACCAGTAATACACACTCACTTGCTCAGCCAAGGCTCCCGCCTGGCCCCCCTCCAGTCAGTGTCCCAGTTCCCTGGGCATCCTTTGCTGTCCCACTTGATGTGTCTGCATCCCCCTCCAGACTGAGTTTCTGGTAACTTCCTTCCTGGCCCACCCCCCAGGGCGATAATCTCTGGGAGATCACAGCCATCTCAGAACTCCCCAGCCCAGGTGCAGGGTTGCTGATTCACTTCAGGTCCCTAATCAGGGAGAGAGGCTGACCCCCACTTCTGGCCTTAATTACACAGCGGCAGGGTCCACCCACTCCAGGCGGCAAATGAGCTCATACAAGGACGCCTGGGCTCGGATTTGAATCCAGGACTGCTTTCCACTCCAGGGGCCCAGGGCCACAATCTGCATCTCTGAGACCTCCAGCTGGGCAACACCTGCCTGAGAATTAGCCACCCACCCCGTTACCCCCGCCCTCCCCAACCCCATACCCCACTGCCCTGCCAGGAAGATAACAGGAGGCTCAACTCAAACACCCCTTCCCCAACCAGGGTGGCCAGCATTTAAATTCAGGGCCCCAGCACCCCGGCCATAAACCCCAGGGCCTAGATCCACCACTAACACCTCCCTTAGAAGAGGACTCTAAGCACCCAGGTCCCCCAAGCCAGGCAGTGATCAGTGGTGAGCAAAGCTCCGAGAGGCCTCAGCTTTCACAGCCCCCAACCCCCAATGCACAATCCAACCCAGAGCTACTTGTCCGGGACCACAGAGGGAATGAGGTGAAAGTAACTGCCTGATGAGTGCCTGCCGCCACACAAGGCATCCTACCCGACAACTCCTCGTTCTTCTATGGAAGAGGCAGCGGCCCATTTTACAGAGGAGAAACCAAAGCCCGGAGGACAGTGACTTACGCAAGGACCCACGGCCAGCTCTGGGGCCGGAGGCAGACGCGGGCAGTCATGCCAAATCCAGGCTTTTAGCCGCTAGGTGCCCTGCCTCAGACAGGCTCCCAGGTAGAGAAGGGCAGGGTCTTCAAAACAGTCACAGGGGAAGGGAAGGGTGTTGGCAAAACCAAGAGTAATGGCAGAGACAAGCACCAGGGGCCACAACCCAGCGGGGTGGGAACTTCACCCTTTCCATTTTGCACATGAACAGACTGACACTCGGGGAGTTTATGCCACCCCTTCAAGCCACACAACTAGCAAGGGGCAGAGCCAGGGTTTGGAGCCAGGGCTGCTTTCTGCTCTCTCAAGGCTTGTGGGCAAAATAAAGGAAGAAGTAACAGGAGTCTTAGGCACTGACCTCTTCCCTCGGGCCCAGGGATCCTGAAATGGTTCCTCCTTAGCCAGAGGCCTGTCCTGAGCCCTCGAGGCCGCAGCTCCCCCGTCTCCCATACCTCCTGCCCAGGCTCTCCTCTTCTTCCAGCCCCCAAAGGAAAGGAAAGAGGCCCACTTACTGTGTCTGGGACGGTGTGCCCGCTGGGTCTGGGTCTGCAAGAGAGGAGCAGAGGCAGAGCCCGTCAGGCCGGAGGCTGGCCCGATGGACTCAGTCCATCCCCGCCCCCTTTCCCAGCCTCCCCGGGGGGGCAGAGACAGGGCCTGGCCAGCCTGGGTGCCTGCCCTCCTTCCCCCAGCCACTGCACCGTCATTAGCTCCCCTACCTGTCCTGCCTGCACCGCCCCCCCCCCACCCCCGTGGCCCACACGCCAAGTCCGACTAGAACCAGCCGCCCTGCCTGCTCTGCGCCTGCCCCCTACCCCCAGCTCCTCAAGGAGCCCCTTGTCCCCAAGCTTGCAGGAAGTTCCTGCTAGTCCGGTCCCCAGTCTCTCCCAGATGACAGAATCAAGGGAGCAGAAGCTGCCATTTAACACCGGCCTTATCAGGGCCCTCCCGCCCCCAGGGCCGCCCGCTCCCCATGGCCTACTGGAGGGTGGACCTCTGGGAGGCTGCTCCTCCGGCTGGGGTGACTGCCTGGGAGAAGCTGCGGGGAGGTGGGGGGCTTCAGAGACACAAGCCCTGGGCGGCAACTGTGTCCAAAACACAAGCCAGGCCACTTCCATTTACGATGTGCCAGAGCGGGCCACATGCTGCAGGAATGCTAGGAATCTCCAGTTCCCGAGGGAAGCAACGGAATGCAGTGCCTTCCCAGCGGTTCTTCCCTTCCTGCTTTCTGGGGACAGCAGAGCGGCCACGAGGCATCGCTGAGCGCCTGGCGCTTCCAACCAGCCTGAAGCTCTCCGTAGCCCCAGGGGCCCGGGAATGGGAGGACCCGAGGCTCCCAGAACACCTTACCAGTGACAGGGGCGGAGTCCGAGCAGATCAGCAGGGCGTCTGCATCCTTCCCTGGAGCAACCCCTGGGCGGCCCAGACCAGCGCTGGTGTCCTCGTCATCGTCACTGTCGTCAAACTCAAAGGCCTCTCCAGGGTCGTCCTCCGCCTCGGGGGAGGGGCCTGGGCCTCCGGGAACCAGCTGATCTCCTGGAAGGGAGGAGGAGTTAGAGGCTGCAGGGTCTCGGGGTTTGGTCAAGGGAGGTGGCTGGAAGCGGGCGAGCAGCTCAGGTCTGAGTGAGGGCGCAAGGGCAGTTCCCAGGAACTAAATTAAACCCACACCCAGGCCAGGTGGCCCTCCTGTGCCCCTGCTGTGCTCTGTGGTTGGGTGAGGGCTCTGAGCAGACGGGCAGTGGACGGAGAGGAGGGAGTGAGCGCCCATGGTAAGCATATGCACATCTGTACTGGACTAGGTCTTTTGTATTCTTGTTTTCTATTTTCCCATTTTGTAGGTGAAGGGGCTTCTTCAATGCATCTGCGCACGTGCACGGGGGCACACACCTTCCTGCGTATTTCCATGTGTGTATATGTGTTTGCGCTTTGCGGACGTAGGAATGAGCACATACAGGCTCACTCTGCACGCTGCACTTTACTTGGTCTGCACAGCAGCATAAAACACAGCTGCCTGAAAGAGCCGGGAGCCTGAAGGAAGCCAGCTTTCAGGTACCAGGGCGCAGACTTGCTGGGGCAGGGGTACGGGGCCGTGTTCCCGATGGAGGTCTGCCGGGCCGGGCCTCCACCCTGCTTCTCCCGCCTGGGAGAGCCCCTTCACGGCCACGTCCTCCTGTCGTCCCTCAAAGCTCAACGCAAGCAGAGAGGCCCCCCCTTGCATGACCACCCTAACTGCAGGAGGTCCTGGCCCCCCTTCCCTGTCTTTGCCCCTTGTTTTCTTCGTCCGTTCCTATAACACGTAAGGATGTGTTTTGTGCTCTTTGTACCCCCTACCAATCTCAGATCCCTAAGAGCAGTCCCTATTAGTGTTCCCTTTAAGGGGACAGGTCCTGGCCTGGCCCAGGGTAGGAACTCAGCAACTCCCGTTAAATGAGTGAAGAAATGGATTCTCATAACAACCCTCACCTTTGCACCAAGCTGAGGTCTCCCAGCCTTCCCCCTAGAAGACTTCTTTCCTAGAATCTGAGCCTGAACAGAACCTCAAGCGTTCACTAAGCCGGTCCCCCTACCTGCAAACCGGTTCCAAAACCAGAGGGCAGTGTGGTCTGGCTTTAAAAGTCTGCAAGGCCCACCACCCCTCCTCGGCTGCCCTGAGCAGTCCCGTCGCAGCTCGTGCCACACAATTTAGAGCACGAGCTTTGGGCTCAGCCGGTCCTCTCTGGGCCCCCTGCCAGCTGTGTGGTTCTGAGCAAGACACTTCACTTCTCTGAACCTCGGTTTCTTCCTCTGTAAACTGGAGAATAAAAACAGCACCATCCCCACAAGGCTCATGTGAACGTAACCTGAGACGCAGGTCAGGGTTCTCAGCCTCACCACTATTGACGTTGGGGCCGCGTGGTCTCTGTTGTGGGGGGCACTGCAGGATGGGTAGCAGCATTCTTGGCCTCGACCCACTAGAAGCCAGTAGCACCTTGCAGCTGTGACAACCAAAAATGTCTCTAGACGTTGCCAAATGTCCCCTGGCGGACATAAGCGTCCCAGTGGAGAACCGCCGGGGTAGCTGTAGCACTTGGCACAGGGCCTGGCATATGTAAGGGTCACACGAGAACACCTGCTGTTGTCCTTCCTGCCCCTCCCGGCCTGAGATCCTCCAGGACAGGAGCATCCAGTGGGTGTGGATCCAGCCCCAGCAGGCGCTCTCAGGTGGATGGATGAGTGGATGGGGGGAGGAGGATGGAGCAGAGATGGAGCGAGGAACCAGCAGATGAACAGATGGACATATCTGATTCCAGAGTCTCTCTGACCAGAAAAATCCAACCCCTCCCCCACAGTGACCTGGGGGTTGCCAGAGCAGAACATTTTAGGTGCAAATATATCAAATTCAAGCGGCGCAGCTACAGCTCACCCTCCCCCAGCCTCCTCTGAAGGATGGTGACCACACGGAGGCCACTGAGGTGAGGGCCCAGCCCCTCCTCCCGGGAGCTCTGGGGACCCCGAGGGCCAGCATCGGGGGGTGGACTCCTCTGGCAGAGCTGTGGCTCGTGGCACGAGCTCCGTCCCCGGGTGCGGAGAAGCCAACACTGAGAGCCTGAAATGTGCCCCACGTGGCTCCTTCTTTAAGCCTCACGACCACCCCATTTTATACGACGAGGCCGTGGAGATTTGAAGAAGTGAGGCACACACAGCCACACAGCTGATAAATGGGGAGCCAGATTCAAGCCCAGATCTGTCTTAGTTCCCCTTCCATACTCTTTCCATGAAGCCCGCTGCCTCTTGGAAATCACTAGAGCCCCTGGACACCCAGCCCCATCCTGATGAATTTACAAGGAAATCCAGCGGTTGGGTGGGAAGCCAGATCAGTGGTTTTCAAATCACAGTTCTCAGCCCACTAGCGGGTCGTAAAATCAATTAGGGGATTCCCAGGTGGCATTTTATTTTGTTATAGAGTGCTTATTTGAGATATTTTAACATCTTGTATTATAATATTAATAAAATCACATTTGGTATTACTTTTGACATGGTTTTTGACACTTGTTTCAGTTATGTATACATAATGTGTGTGTAGAATCTTTTACTGCTCTCCCCTCGCTCCCTCCACTCCAGCCACACAGGCCTCCTTGCTGTACCACGAATGGACCAGACGTGCTGCTGCCTCAGGACCTTTGCACTTTCAGTCCTGGGTTCCAGAATGTTCTTCCCCCAGGTATCTCCTCCTGCTCTCATCTTCTTCCGGTCTTTATGTCATCTCCCTATGAGGCTGCCGTGACCCAAACACCCTGGGACTCTCTATTTGTCTTGCCTGCTTTGTTTTTCTCTATGGCCCTTATCAGCACATGACATGCTATATGTTTTATTTATTTTACTGTCTGTCTCCTCTACGAGAACACAAGCTTCATGAGGACTGGGATTCTTGTCTGTTTTGCCCATTGCTGTACCCCCAGCCCCAGGTACAGTGCCCAGCACATGGTAACATGGTAGGCACACAATAAGTATTTGTTGACTTCACACACACACACACACACACACACACAGACCTGTTGTCATGTCTATGGGTTGTGGTTTTAAAAGTTTAAAAAATACTGGAATAAATGACTATAAAGTCCCTGCCCACCACTATGGGCTACCAGACACAGACCCAACCCGACCAAGGGGGCTTCTGTGCCCTTGGTCCCTGCCCACTTGAATATGCGGGGCAGGCGGTGGGGGGAGGGGGGGGTTTCCCCTTGCACCTGGCAGGCACCATTGTAGTGACTACAGTTTCACAGTCAGACCACCTGGGTCCGGACTCCAGCTCTCTCATATCCTGGCTGTATGAGCATCAAGCTCGTTTACCCCTCCAAGCTGCAGTTTCCTGATCTGTAAAATGAGGACAATAATAGTAACCACCTTACAAGGTTGTTGGGAGGATGGAATGCAGTCACACCCATAAAGCACCTAGTGTGGGGTACAGGCTCACGAAATGGCAGCTGTTCTTGTGATGATGATTCTAGTTATTACCCCTGTCCTTACATCATCATCATCACCATCATCATCATTATTATTATTACTACTATTATTGCCCTGAGTCATAGGCCAGCCCCCAACTGTGGGTGAGGTGGGCAGGCCTTCCCCACTCACAGGCCCCTCAGCCCACAGGCTGTGTCCAGGGACTCAGGTCACCTCTGCACCTCCTCCCTCTAAGAGGACAAATGGCTCCAGTTAGCACATCAATCAACACAGTCAGGCCCGCATCCCAGGAACTGTTCCCGGCAGCCCCTGTGCCAGGAGGTTCAACAAGAAGTAAGACATGGCCCTCAACAGGAAAGAGCTCACTGTGGGGTGAGGCGGGCAGATGCGGCAAGAGAAAAACCCAAAACTCCTGAGACTGAGCCGGGGCTGAAAGAGAGGAGGGGGCTCTCCTCGCGGCGGCCTCGCGCACGGCCTCAGGCACAAGGCTGCCCTGCGCAGAGCCCTGAACGACGAGCGGAGGTCGGCCAGGCTCACATGGGGGCCAGTATTCCAGGCTGAGGCCACAGCAGGCACCGGGAACAAACAGCAAGTGACCCAGTGGAGCTGAAGACGTGAGCAAGGATGGAGGGGTCTATACGGCAGCTGAAGAGGTGTTTGGGGGAATTTGAATTTTATTTGGTAAGACCATGGGAAGCTCTCAAAGAATCAGAAAATGGCAAAGAGCCTGGTTCAACCAGACAATACTGGGCAGCAATATCAGACAGAGCTGGGACAACAAACGTTCATCAGATGTTTGTCGCATGGAACTAGGCTGATTTAATCATAAAATGATTTTGTTCTCACTCTCCATGTCTGGCCCTCTTGGTGGGCAGGAGAAAGGGTGCAGGGTGCTCACGGCAGCAGGGGACGGGGTGGGGGTTTCCTGGGATCCCAAAGTCACAGTCATGAATCAGGAGACACCCTTGTCCCCAAGGCTCTGTTCCCAGGCTCCTGAGACCCAGGCAATCAGACACTCCTTATCAGAAGCAGATAGCAGAATGGTCACGAGCGAGGGCTTTTTTACCAGCCTGACCCTGCCATTGCCACTGTGAGCTTAGCTGAGTGACTTGGTGTCTCCATGGCTCAGTTTCATCATCCGTAAACACAGGAATAGCAATGATGCCCTCTCCCATGTTGTTGCAAGGTTTAAATATACGCAAGGCCCGGCATGTGGTAATCAATCGCTCAGTGCATGGGAGCTGTGATCGCTGTGGGGTGTTGGCAGGACAGGCTGTGTGCGCTCTGCTCTGAGCCCCTGGGCCGAGGCCAAGGAGGAGTCTCTTCCTCCAGGTTCTTCTCTGAAGGGTGGGGGACCTGCAGAGGGGGCCTGCCTACTCCATGGTGCTGGGTGGCTTCCCCGTCCCCTGCCTCCTGGACTTGCTGGGGCTGGCTCTCCCAAGGACAGGGCGTGTCCAGGAAAATCAAAGGCATGTGTGGCCAGCTGCAGAGGTGCCACCTGTCCGGGTGGTGGGAAGGGCTCAGTTCAGCTCTCAATTACCCCAGGGGGACAAGAGGACAGGGAGCTGGGCCCAGCGGGTAGAACAGCAGGTGTCCACCTCCTCTGGGGTGGAGCCTGGATTCCACCTGCAAGGCCCCACTGCTAAGGCTGCCAAACAAAATAAAGAACATCGAATTGAATTTCAGATAAATCACAAATCATTTTTTTAGCATAAGTATGTATTTTTCTTGTTTTTTTTTTTTTTTTACCAACTCTGGCCACCTTACCACTGCTAGATGACCTGACCTTAGTATCTTAGCAGATGGAGACAGACGGCCCAGCCCCTTCCCCTCACCCCTCGGGTCCCCACTCTCAATTCACAAGCTTCACTCGAGAACACTTCAATCCCCAGACACGCGCTGCCCATCTCTCCAGGGGATCGCAGGGAGACAGGCAAAGAATAGACCCTTGTCTAGAGCCTACTCTGCGAGGAGGAAATTATTATTTCCATCTTGCAGACAAGGAAACAGAGGCAGAGTGGCGAAGTCATTCGCCCAAGGGCACACAGCTGACTGCCAGCACAGCCAGGATTCACACCGGGCGGCCTGCTCCAAAGCTGGTGGCCCTCTGCCAGCCTCCACGGCCCGTTCAGAGGAGGGACGAGCAGGAAGCCTGGGGTACCGTACCTCTGGCAGCCTGTGCAGGAGGGTTGGAGGAAGCCATCAGACAAGGTCCAGCTCAGGCCAGCACCGTCCGTCCCAACCGCTCACCTGTGAAATGAAGCCAGAGAGTTAATGGAATGGCGTTCAAGGCCGATGTTTCAGCAACAGAGAGGGGTGGTCACGGGCTCACGACCTGTGCGCTCCAGCCCTCCAGCTCTCATGCTCCTTTCCCAGCAACTCCCGGAGCACAGGACAGCCCCAGAAGGGGCCCAGCCCTCACCCATCGTGAATCATTAACCCAGAAAAACAGCAGCGGCAGGACCATAACCCCATCGTCCCAGAAAGCCCTGCAGCTCAGATCTTCCAAAAGGAAGCAAAAGCCCCAAACCAAGAGACCCTCGGGAGCCTGGTGGGTCCAGCTAGACTACCCGTCTCGTCCCCTCTCCTTACAGGTGAGGCTCCAGCCCCCTCCAGGCCAGGATCACGCACAGGCCCCAGGGTTCCAGAAGCTGGATCATGCCTGAACCATCATGGACGTGGCCGGCCACTTCCTCCTCCTGGCTGCCCAGTGACTACGGACTCCCTCGAGTCCGGCTGCTCTCACCAGCCCCCGCCGGCGGCCCCGCTGAAGGCCATTCACTCTCTCTTTGTCTCTCCCTGTCCTGCCCCACGGGGGTGGCCAGCTGGCAAGGGGCCACGTGGCCATGGCACATGGGTGGAAGGGAAGGAAAGGGCTGCAGGGAGGCAGATGGCGCGAGATAGGGCAGAATCCCAGTGCCCAGAGGAGGAGCTGGGAGCAGTCTCTCCTGGCCTCGCAGTGGGACTCACGCCACGCCACCAAGAGGCCCGGTGCCTCCGCGGGGCTCCCTGGGCCCTAGAGCCATCCCTGCCGATGTCCCCAGCCCAGCGATGAGGGAAAGAGTTCTCCCCACTCCCTGTCGGCACCCCAGATTCTGAGCTCAGGGCTGTCCTTTGGGACTTCCCTGGGGAGGAGGGAAGCAATCCTGGAGGGAAAGCACTGAACCCTCTAATTCAATCAGCCCTGCCACAACCGGCTACACGCCTGTTTCCCCCCCACACCTAAAGCCTTTCCTTTTATTAACTGGCCTCCTAAATAAAAATAGGATGCATATAAATGGCAATTAATTGATAACAGCAAATATTCACTTAGTGCCTACTATATCTCAGACACTATTCTAAGCACTTTACAAATAATATTAACATATATTAATCCAAAAGATAAATGAGAAAAAGAGGCCCAGAGTGGTTAAATAAGTTACCCAAGATCACACAGCTAGCAAGTGGCACAGCCAGGGTTTGAACCCAGGCCATGGGCCCCAGAGTCTGTGCTCACTAAGTAAACACCATGCTCTAGTGCCTCCCAAAACCCAAACAATACACAGTGTGTACAACGAAAAGTCAGTCTCCCTCCCCAGTCGCCCTAATCCTCCAGAAGTGACCACTGTTACTGGTGCCTTATGATCCTTCCAGAACTATCCCATGTATTACCAGCTTGCATACCTGTATATATGCTTGTGTGTGTGTGTGTGTGTGTGTGTGTGTGTGTGTGTGTGTGTGTGTGTTAGGAAGATTAGCCCTGAGCTAACATCCAACGCCAATCCTCCTCTTTTTTTGCTGAGGAAGACTGGCCCTGGGCTAACATCCGTGCCCATCTTCCTCTGCCTTATATGGGACGCCGCCACAGCATGGCTTGACAAGCGGTGCATCGGTCTGCACCCTGGATCCAAAGCTGCCAACCCCGGGCCGCCGAAGCAGAGCGCGCACACTTAACTGCTACGCCACGGGCCCAGCCCCTATATGCTTGTTTTACACGGGAGGAAGCACACTATACCCTCTGTGCTGCAACCACGTTTTTTGCTTAAGAATCTCAGTAATTATTTCAGAATTGTACATAGACATCAGTCTCACTTTTCTAACTGCTCCTCAGCATTTTGGGGGGAATATACCATAACTGACATAATCCCTACCAATGGACACTGAGGTTATTCCCGGGCTTTTGGTATAAACAATGTAGCAACTACCATCCTCCATACATAGGGACTTGAGCGAATGGATGCGTGAACCTGTAGGGCGCACCCATAGAAATGGATCTGCTGGGTCAAAGAAGAGAACTGCATTTTTCGTTTTGATAGAATGCAAACTGCTCTCCACTAAGTGTGTGACTATGCCTTTTAGCCCCACACTGAAAACTCTCAGGACTAAAATTTTATCTTCAGCAAAGAGCTTGGGAAAGCAAACTAAAATGTCTGCAAACACCTCTGCAAGTTGAAAGATCAAACAAAAGCTGCACAGCCATCCTCCTGCAGGTCCCTCCTCCCGATGGGCTCATTCAAGGACCACTTAGAAACGGGCAGGGAGACTTATACCCATTTTACAGGAGGAAAAAGGGAGGCACCCAGCCCAGGCTCGTGTGCAAACTGCTCCTTAAATACAATTTTCTGATAACCCAGGATCCTTCCCTCCAGGCCAGAAAGTCCAACGTCCTCCCCTCTTTCCTCACCCTTCAGGGCTGACTCCCGCCCTCGGCTCCAAGCCCAAGGCTGTCCCTAGAAAGGAAGGGAAACACCAATATTCATGGAGCCTGAAGCTTTATTTGATTTACTCCACTTACAGATGAGGAAACCAAGGCTCAGAGAAGTAAGGATTTGCCCAAGGTCACAGAGACAAGGGAACAGGGTGACAACACTAGGATTCAATGAGGGGCACTGACCCCAAACCCTAGTCCCACCCCTTTAATCACGCTGCCTCCCTGGACTTTGAGGCTGGAATCTGGGGGCATCTGCTACAAGCTAATCTGGGGCTGTGAGGTCTCCAAGCAAAGACACAGACCACGAGCCCCGTGCTCACTCATAGGCCTGTGGCCGCCATTTTGCACAAACACGCCCCTAGTCTCAGAAGGACGTGGGTGAGGAAGCAGGGATGGCGCAGAGCAGCCCACTGCCACCGCCAGAGACCCTCGTGGCTCAATAGTCAGGAGAGTGCAGGCTACCTGACACCACCTGGGTCCCCCCACTCAGTGGCTATGACACCTTGACAACCTGACACCTATGACAACTAAGTTGTTGCCCAACCCCATCTCTAGGCCTCAAAATGAGGATCAAAGAGTACCCACGTCACAGGGTCATTAAGAAAACTAGGAGTGAACCCACGTAACGCTCTTGGAAGGGTCCCTGGGACACACTGGTCTATGACTGTCATTAACACTCATGGCACAGGCTGTGATGACCACAGCTCCACCCTGGGAGTCGGGGACCCAGGCGGGAGATCCACCGGCAGGCGAACCTCAGTGTCCTCGTCTGTAAAATGGGGGTCCTGCGACCTGCCCCACGGGCCTCCCAGCAGCATACCTGAGGTCAACCACAAAGCCACAGGCAGCACTGGTCAGCACCAAGATGCCCGTCCTTGAAGCTGTCACCACCAAAATGGGGGACAGCAAAAGGGACCCTCTGTCTGGACTCTGCACCCCAGGAGTGTAAGGGAGCCTGAGGGAGGCTCACGGAGGGACCCCAAGAGCCTAAAGCTTCAAGCTGTGGGACCCTGGGGGCAGCGGCCTGGGGCAGCCACATCCACCTGCAGGCTGGGCTCTGCCTCGGCCTCTCCGAGCCTGGCCGTCACCCCTGCCCAGTGGGCACAGCAGCACCTGCCCAGAGGACCCCACAGGCTGCTACAAGCAAGGAGCTGGGTCACGGCGTGAAAGCGCTAAGCAAACAGGAGAAGTTGCCGTGCTGTTTCTTTTTTTATTTTTATTTTTTAAGTCTCCTTGAGCTATGAACAGTCTCGAAGCTTTCAAGGTGGGAGTTTGAGACGAAGAAATGTGTTGCGAGGCCCCTGAAATGAGCCTCTCTCTGAAAAGTGATCCAGAACCTTCCTGCCACGACGGTGGCAAAGGAGGCCATCCAACTGGGGACAGAGAGGGACCGAAAACAAAAGTGGCCCAGAGAGTACAGAGTCACGGGGACTCCAACTGTTTTTTTAAAGTGCACGGAGGAAAAGGACAGGAAGGAAATTCACTGAGATATTAGCAGTGTTTGCTCGGGGGCAGGGTTATAGGAAGAGTTTCTTTTTACCTACCTCCTATTTCTCTGAATTTTCCAGATCTTCTGCAGTGAGCGTTATAATGAGGGGAAATGAAAATAAACATTCTCATTTTTAAAAGGAGGACTAACGCAAAAACATCACAGCGTGTTGGCACCAGAAAGCAGCTACAAGACGGTGCGGCTCTGGTTTCACAGACGTGGAAACTGAGTCCAGAGGGGGAGGGACTTGCCCGCAGCACCGCTGCACTAGAGGGGCGGAGACCCGACAGCCGTGGTTAAAGGATGTGATCTGTTGCTAGATCTGAGTTCAAACGCCAGCTCTGCTCCTCGCCAGCAGTACAGGTAACACCTTTCTCACTGGTGTCTGCGCGCAGGGGTCCGTGCTGATGCACCGAGGACGAGTGGTGTATGCAAGGTATTTCGCACAGAGGAAGCTCTCGAGAACAGCGGCCGTGTTATCACTGTGATATTAACAGTGCTGTGCTTGGGGGGCAGGGTGATAGGAGATGCTCTTCTCTTAGGGATCATCTCTTTAAAAACGACTGCCAAGACTGGACGGGCAGGCAGACCCCCTGAACTGGGCTCTTTCCCACTACACTAGGCAGAATGACTAGCAGGAGGCTGTGCTTTTCAACCACGCTCAGAGAAGGCGAGATGCAGAGGAGCAAGGGACGAAGCCCCCAGCTCAGGCTGCAGGGTGGGCCCCTGCAGGACAAGCTCAGAGACAAGGACCACCAAGGAGTGGCCAGCTTAGCACCTCCCTCCACGCTCAGCAGCCCTGCTCACCAACGCAGGTGTCTCCCCCGCTCTGATTTAATGAAAGCGCTTATCAGTTCCTCCTCCCTCTAGGGTTCAAAGTCCATCCAGCCCAGAGGCCCCAGGGTAGGAAACGCTCCCCCAGCCTGCTCCTGCCCACTCCTGCCCCCACGCACTGCCTGTGAGACTCACCCCATCCTGGGCCATCTCCCACCCCCATTCCCTCTTCCCCTGAATGGGGCCTGGAGAAATACACCTGGAGGGCTCCTGAAAGTCAAGGGGGCTGCACAAGTCCGGCCAGGAGATTGAGGACAGGGGAGGCTGGCCTCTGGGGAGAGGCCAGTGGGGAAGGGGAGGGTGGGTAGGGGTCCAGGCAGGCAAGAGGTTAGTCCCAGAAGCCGGGGAAGCAGCAGACGCTGGCACATCCGAGTCAGGCAGCCTCACTAGAAGAAGTGGCTGCCACCCAGCCCTGACGGAAGGAAACAAGGAATAGGTTCTGGCCCAGGCTCCCATCTCAAGCCAGGCCTCCGAGGCACCTGTATCCGACTCCCGGAAGCCAGGAAAAAAGTGCAGGACAGCAGAGCAAGCCCAGGTGCTTGGGCTGGTCAGGACCAGAGCTCCTCCACACGAATAAATGCACCCTCCCAGAGGTCCCTCTGGCTTTCAGCCCTTGTCAGACGTGCACTTGGCCAACCCGACCCCCATCTCCGCTGCCACCGTGACTGTTCCACAACACACACCCTCAGACTCTTCCTCATCACCTTCAGAATGAAGCCCAGGTCCTAAGCAAGCCCTCAATGACTCTCCCCTCCTCCCCACTGACCTCTCCAGTCTCAGCAGCTCCCATGCCCAGCCTGACTGGGAACTCTGCTCCAGCTCTCACGAAGGGCTTTCAGGCCCATGACCTTGCCAACCTGTTTGACATTTCTGGACCTTTTGCTCAGGCTGTTTGTTCTGTCCAAGTAGAATTCTCTCACACAACCAGCAAGCAAACTCCTACTCAACCTTCAAAACCCAGACCCAGTTTCTCCTCTGTGAGGCCTCCCCAGATCCATCTCATGCAGTGGTTCCCAAGCCTGGTTGTGGAGCTTTTGAAAAAAAATGTGTCCCATGCCCATGATTCTGATTCAGTAGCTCAGGGATGCAGCAGCGGAAAGTCTGTTCAAAGAGCACAGGTGATTCTGGGACACACACAGCCCCTGTGATAACTGTCTCCCTCCCTAGGCTGTGACCTCTTCTCATCTCAGCGTCTGGAGCACTGGCCCACACGCTAGACAACAGCTGTTGAACTGAATTAAGCCCAGAAGCTCAGAACCTTCATCTGCTTGGATCTGCTCACTGTGGAACCCAGGAGGCTGGGCATCCCTGGGCCTGGGGCTTCCTGCCTGATGGAAGGAGGGGCATGGGCCCAGGCGGGAACCTCAGCCCTCCCAGGTATCCTCTGCCCTGTCCAGAAAAACCAGAGCCAGGAGGAAGCGGAGGGTATGCAAGCTGGACAGTGGGCCTGGCCGGGAAGAGGGACCTGCAGCTACCGTGTGCAGGGCGGCAGGACGCCCCCAGCTCCGCCCTCGGAGGCCCTGAGCTCAAACAGCCACCTGCTGGAGACTCTGGAGGGAGACAGCTCCCAGGGGCTCTGGAGAGACGAGGCGCCTTATCCAAGAAAACCCCGGGGGAGCTACAGCAGGAGGAACAGGACCAGAACTCAGAGCCCCAGAAAGACAGACGTGAGATGCATGGAAAGGGCTCGGGCTGGGCTCCGAGAGACCCGGCTTCAGACACCGAATCTGCTGCCCCCCAGCTGCGAGACCCGAGGAAGGCCTCCTGTCCTGGGCGGTCAGATGCAGGTGTGAATGCAATGTCGTCTGACAATGCTGGTAGGCTCTTAACAAACGCGAGCTCCCTTCCCAGAGTGCCTGCTGCTCCTTCCGCACAGGCGGCTGTCCGCTCCGCAGACCGCTCAACGGAGTCCAGGCCGACTGCCCACCAGAGCCCCGGCCCTGACCCCGACCCTCATCACCCTTCAGATCACAAAGTTGTCATCTTCAAAATGATAATGGCTGACATCTCCTGGCACTGCCATGCAGCAGGCCCCATGCTGAACATTTTACAGTTTCTGTTAATTTAATTCCCACAGCAGACGAGGAAAACCAGGCTGAGAAACTGAGGGACATTCAAAAGGCGGCCCAGCTCCCGAGAGGGAGTCACTGGGCTGAGAGCCAGGAGAGCCAGGGCAGGAGCCTCGGGCAGTTCTCACGGGATCCCAGCACGGCACAGGTGCTGGGTAAACAAGTGGTGGGTGACTGCACGGGTGAGGGGGAGCATCCTCCCAGGCCCTCCCCAGCCCACGGCAGGAGCCTCCCAACGCCAGAGGGACAAAAGGGCCAGCTCCTTCCCTGGCCTAGTGGGCGCCAGATCATTCAATGGGCTTCCCAAGGCGGGAAGAGGGAGGGAGGCTCCGAGAAGTGCACCCTGCTGGCTGCAGGCTGAAGTAAGGCTTGGTCAATGGCTGAAGCCTCAGACAATGGAGGCTCTGTCCAGAGCCCAGAGTAGGTGTCCCCTGCCCCCAGCCTCCCTCCCCCTTGACCTCCTAGCGGTGCCCCTGGGTCAACGATCCCCAGGCAGGACAGGTGGGGAGCATCCCCAGGAGGAAGCCTCTGCCCAGCCCCTGCCAGAGGGGATCCCTGGGAACTGTTGCCTGGGAAACCAGAGCCAGCCTGGAGAAGCTGCTGGACCCTGTACACGAAGGGGGCGGCTGCCAGACTGGACCCCAGCCCCTCCTCTTCCTCCTCCACATCACAGCCCCCAGGCACATTAACCCCTTTGTCTCCAGCGACCCAGCCAAGCAGGGGGAGTTAGGAAGCTGAAGGGCCGGGTGAAAGCCTCCTACTGCTGGCTGAGCCGTCCCACCCTCATCTCTAGATGGTCCCAGATCCTTGGCCACGTCCTGGGTGGCTGATGCGATGGGGCCCCATGGTACAGACGCTTGCAGGCTGGAAAGGGACAGCATTGACTTTGCGCCACCCCTTCACCTTTCTGAGCCTCAGTTTCCCCATCTGAAGGCCACCTCTCAGCAATGTAGCACCAGCGTGGGTCTAGTACTTTCACGCTGGAACTGAAGCCCAGAGGTGGGTTTTGTCCCCTCCTTTTCACAGACAGAGAAGCTGAGGCTCTGGCCGGCAAAGCGCCTTCCTGAAGTCACCCAGGAGGGATGAGGCGGGACCAGGAAATGCAGGCGTGTCTGACTTCATGCAGTTTGACAGAGCTGACGTAGGGTCAGGAAGATGGTCCAGGCAGCAGAAATGGCCCTGGCAAAGGCACAGAGGCCGGAAGGAGCTGGGGTCTCCAGGGAAGGGCGCCTCGGGGGGAAGCCAGGGAAGCCTGCAGTTGAAGGTGGGAGGGGGAGCAAGCATGAGGCATGGGCCCCCCTCCCCCACCCCCACCCCCACCCCTAAGCATTTGCTGGGAGCCAAGGGCAAGGCCAGGATTGCTCCTGGCCACTCAGCAAGCTGAACGAAAGCCTCGAGGAAGCCAGGCTGAGCCGTGACTGCGCCACACCCAAACACCCAGGTATCCCATGTGGCCGCCCCAGGAGCACCTAAGGACCCTGAGTGGCCTTGGGCACAACGAGACCAGGTCTCGCCATTCGCCATTCGGGGACTCGCAGACTGGCATTCAGCCCCTCTGTGACTCCGATTCACCCTCCCTAGCCCCAGGGCTCAAGCTCACCTCCACCAGCTCTCACAGCAATAGCCATTCATCCTTTCCACCACTCAACAAACACTTCACCGCACCTGCTGCAGTGCTGGGGACAAAGGGACAAAAGAGAGTCCCAGGTTCCTGTCCTCAAGCAGCAAACAGGTGATCAACAGGTACAGACCTGCACCTGCACCTGCACCTGCACAAGCACCTGTACCTGCACCTGCACCTGCACCTGCACCTGCACGGCCAAGGTGGCCAGCGGGTAACTCCGTGAGCACGGAAGCAGGATGATGGCCTCGCCCACATTTCTGACCAGGCAGTGCCCTGGGGCAGGGAGGGCACAGAGCCCACAGGAGCCCAGAAGACTCCAAGCCTGCATTTCATTCCAGATCAGAGCCTAGGGCAGGGGCTCTGGGGTCAGACTGTACTCAAATCCTGGCTCCACTCCTGGTGAGAACTTGCTCTGCGTGTTGGGGGGTGGTATCTCGGGTTAGGACCAGGGACGAACAACATAATAAACATTGCCTTGCACAGGTGGGAACTCAGCAAAAGGCACCACTCTTACTACCTCGCCCTGCACACAGCTGGAAGGAGAGTAGCACCTTGCTCTCCAGATATCGCAGATGCGAGCTACACTACCGTTAAAACTCTCCTCCACACCTGCAGAGCTTCCCCCAGACCTCCCCACAGGGCCCAGCTGAACAGGGAGCTGAGGGAGGCATCCAGGCTCCCAACACGGACCCAGCGCCATTCTCCTCTCTGATGCTTCCCCACGTGCCTGACCCTCCAAGACCTGTGGATCGACTTCTGCAGGCAAAGAATTCAGGGTTCGCTCAGGGAGACGGTTTTGCACGGCTGGATTCCAGAACTGCTCTGGACGGGCCGTGTCTCCTGCTTCCCGCCTTTCTGAGCGGGAGTGTCTACAGTGGGGAGCCTTGCCTGTCCCACCCCGGGATGTTCACAGGTTCAGGGGTCTTCAGATGGGGGACCCGGGTGCCTCTTCCTCACCCGGACCCTATTTAGACGACAAGATCTTGGACTCTGAGCTGAGGCCAGAATGGGATGACACTGGGGGTCTGGAGGGAGGGAGGAGTGCATTTGGCATGGAAGAGGGATGTCTTCTGGGGGAGAAGCTGAGGCAACGAAGAGACCCCTCACTTCCTCTCTACTGGATCATTGCCAGCAAATATAAATGTGCTGCATTACTGCTCATCTTTAAAAACCCCAGAACCTCACTGACCCCACAGCCCCTCTCCCCACCACCAGACTCCTCTGCTCCCCTTTATGGAAGAGTTGTCTGTGCTCCTCCCAATCTCTGCTGAACTATCTCCAGGCAAGTGTCGGCCCCACCTCTCCACCAGGCAGCTCACAGGGGGGTCATCAGTGACCCCCCACGATGCCAAATCCAGTGGACAGGTCTTGGCCCCAATTTATCCCCTCCCTCGGCTGCTCCCTTCTTGAAATGCTCTCTCTGGCTCTCCATCCTCCCCGGCCACTCCTGCTCGGCCCCTCTCCTCCGCTGCATCTCCAGGACCTCCAAACGCTCCCAGGCTCAGGACTCCAACCTCGTCTCGGCCTGTGCCTCCCTGGGCCACCTCACCCATTTTGTGGCTTTTAAGACCGTCTCTACAGTGACGCCTGCGGCCCTCCTCTGAACTTCAGACTTCCACCCGGAAGCAAGCCCTCTCAGCGTGTCCGCTCCGTGGTCTGGGCATCTTGAACTTACCATCCGTTTCAAAATCCCGATCGCCACCTCTACTCTTCCTGGGCTTCCCATCTCACCTGAGGGCAGCGCCAGCCTGCCAGGTGCTCAGGCTAAAACCTCGGACTCATCCTTACTCCCGCTTTCTCTCACACCTACGCCCTATCCATCAGCAAACCTTGCTGGCTCTACCTTCCAAATACAACCAGAATCTGACCACTTCCCGCCACCCCGCCCTGCCACCACCCTGGTCCAAACCACCACCATCTCTTACCAGGACCATTAAACGAGCCCCTTGACTGGTCTGCTTCCACCTTCACCCCCCACCCCACACACTTTGTTCTCAACACAGCAGCCACGTTACTCCTCTGCTCAAACCCTCAAATGCTTTCCTACCTCACAGTGGAAGCCAGGCTCCTTACCTTGGCCTATAAGGCCCTACATGACGTGCCCCCCACTACCTCCCTGAGTTCAGATCCTCTCTCCCCACGGCTTACTGTACCTGAGTCACAAGGACCACTGCAGCTCCTCAAACACCCTACCTCAGGGCCTTTGCACTTGCTGTTCCCTCCGCCTGGTACACTCCTCCCCAGACATACACATGGATGGCTCCCTCACCTCCTTCAGGGCTCTGCTCAAAGGTCACCACATCAGAGAGGCCTTCCCCAACCACCCTCTTTAAAACAGCACACACGTCCTCATCATCCTCCTTCCCTTGACCCTGCTTCCCCGTCTTCACCGCATGTAACACCTCCGGGCATCTGTATACTCTAGTTGTTAGTATCAGTTTCCACCTACTAGAAGGTGAACTCCACAAAGGCTGGGGCATTATCATTTTTGTTCATCACTCTGTCCACAGCCCTGGATCAGTGCCTGGCACACAGGAGACCTCAACACACACTTTCTGAAGGAATGAAGGCATCGCTGGCGCTACGCAGCCCTGGGGCCAGTCCCGCCACCACCATCAAGGGAGGGGACAAGGCAGCCAGGGCCAGTGGGGAGCCCACTCCTGTGACTCTGCCTTCTCCCATCTGAAATCAGCCTGTGGCCAGGACAGCTCCTCCCAGGACAACTTGACAAACAGACTCACTGCCAAGCTGCGCAAGAGGTGGCTCCCCAAAGCCAGTGTGGGAAGAGGCCTGGGGCCATCGCCAGGGTGTGATCAGGAGAAAAGGGGTGGGGCAGGGCGGGAGGAGGGGCTTGGACTATTCTTAAAAACTCGTTCCCAAGAAAACCACATTCTTGCTCTGATGAGTCAGAAGCATGTGGCCTGGAGAGGGGACAGGACCCCAGAGCCCCAAGGGCTGCCAGCCTCAGCCACTCTGGCAGGCAGGTACACACGCGGCCTCTCCCCACACAGGCAGGTGAGGGAGGCTGGCGTACACTCAGCTTTCCAAGGAAGGGGCAGACGGCTTCCAGGTGTGGCCACAGCGGGCAAGGCCGGGCACTGGTGCCCGGGCTGGCAGGCCACAGAGAGTGGAGGGGGCCTCCCTTTAAAGCCCACTAGGGTCCAGTCTGGCTCCAATCTCTTTCTTCAGGCCCAAGCTCTTCCTCTCTCTGGGAGGGGGGCGTCCACTTTGTCCCACAATAACCTGGGCAGGAAGAAATAACCTTCCAAAACTCAGAGCCAAAGATAGCTCAGCCCACCCGACCACGGCCGGGAGAGCTGGCCAGGCAGCATCTGAGGTCTCCTGAAACACAAGGCCAGCATGGAGCCCCAGGGGACCCAGAAGCCTCAGCCACAAGGTTCCAGGATAGCTCTGGCTGAACTTTGGAAGCGGCCAGCACTTAGATTCCAACCATGCCCCCTTAACAACGCGCCGCACTTCCCCAAGAAAGGTGCGAGTGTCTGTCTGTCCTCTGCACCTGTGAGGGAGGTGCAGCAATGTGAGTCCTCCCACCAGCCCTGCAAGGGGGCGGGCCATCCCATTTTACAGAGGAGGAAACTGAGGCTCAGAGAGGTAGAGAGATTTGTCCACAGTCAAGAAGCTCATCAGAGGCAGATCCAAGACCAGACCCGAGGTCGTCCACGGTCATCCCGTCTTTCCCCTGGAGCTGGCTGCCTCCCCCTCCTCGGGCCAATGGATCCCTCCCATTCCCCTGTAATTAACTTCACACCTCTGAGAAGAAGCTGCCTGGGGCTGTGGGGAGGGAGCAGGGAAGCCTGGGCTGGAGGTGTTGGGGATGGGGAGAGTGGAGGGGTGGTTTCAACGTTGAAATGGGCTGTCCTGAATCCTGCTGTCCTAGGATGGGTGACCTCCAGGACCATGACCCACACAGGGACCCATCCCAAGTTTCAGGCCTCTTTCATTGGCAACCTGAACAAGAAGCTAACTGGTGCCCACTAGCCCAGTAATGGGATTCACGAGGAACCAGATAACCCGGATGCCACCCACACAGATGCTGGTCCTACAAAGATCTCCTAAGCTCCCTCCTCATATTCCTTCTGCCCTCAGCACTGAAACCGCACTGGGTGCCACGAGCTGTGAGCCACCCCTGCCTGCGTCCTGCTGCCAGAGATGTGACCAACTGCCCGATGGAAAATGGGGGACGCATTGCACCTGGGGTCGCCCCTGCTCTGAAGCAGCCTCCAGTCCTGCAGGGGAGCCCTCAGGTGCCCCTTTGCGCCACCATCATGCCCTGGGTATGGTTTTTAGGACAGTGAGCCCTGTGATCAAACCTGGTTGGGTCCCAGCTCTCCACTTACTCACTGTGCCACTAAGATGTCATTTCACGGTTCTGATCCCTGATTCCCTCTCCCGTAGGAGAACCGTTAAGAATCCCCACCGCATGGGGCTGTTATGAGGATTAAATGAGATAATAATTCACATAAAAAGTGCCTCGCTGAGAGCCTGGAATACCATGGGTGCTCAATAAATGTTTGTTGAATGAATGAATGAACGACCACCTCCTTCTAACTGGACAGCAGCCCTGGCCCACAAGAAGGTAGAGCTGAGTGATCCCAGAGCCCTCCCCATCACTGCCCTCCAGAGCCTTCCTGGGTCAGCAAAAGCAAGGTTACAGGGTGCAGCCTCTCCTGCAGCGCCTGACCATGCAGCAACCCCCACCCGAGGGCGTGGGGTGCCCACTGACGTGCTCTGGGACAGCCATCAGCTGGCCTGACCCTGAGGCTGACACTCAGCTGTGTAAACTCCCCGAAGCCTCCACCCACCTCCTGCCCCTTTGAAAGTCAAGATCCATGGAAGGGGCTCACAGTCAGGAAAGGGGAGCACCCCAAATGGTGATGACCAAAGCTCCGGGAGTGGTGCCTGCGAGACGTTCCAATTCCCTGAACTCACGTGGTCAAGCAGAGGGGGGCCTCGGAGCCAGTGAAGGTGTAGCCCTTCACATAAAGCTCTCCAGCTGGAGAATCAGCCCCAGCGAGAGCAAATATCAGGGTGCTTCCATTTCCTTGTTTGACTCAAATATATTCTGCTAAATTCAAGGACAGCAACCGCCCTCCAGGAGGCAAACTTACAGTGACCCCTGCATGCCCACAGCTGTCACTCAACACTGCATCAGGAGCATCTTCAAGTGACCTGTGGAAAGAGACCAGGCCTGGGAAGGCGGGATCCAGGGCTCTCTTCCCTCCTTGCAGCCAGCTCACGGGCCAGGCGCTCAGTGCTAGACAGAGGGGTGGATGCACGCATGGACACCTGAGTGCTCCCTGCCAAGACTGAGCCTTTGCCAGGCTCAGGCAAGGCCAGTCCTGTGGCCAGGGTCTTGGTCAGAAGACAGGGACATCATCTCCTTCCACATTAGGGTGCAAACCAGGGAGTGAGTGACGGAGGTGACATATCCCACACATGTACCATCTGTGTTACAACTGAGGTCTCCAGCCCCACTCTCTCATTCTGGGAACCGTTAAGCTCAACAGCATTCCAGGAGAGGGCAGAAAAGCCAGTCTTCATCTCTCTGGATCCCTCTGCCATCCAGCAACACCCCTCAATCATCTGACAAATATTTATCAAGCACCACTGTACACCAGGCACCAGGCACCAGGCACCAGGCAAGGTTCTGTGGATTTGCTGAGGAGCAAGACAGCCTTGGCTCCTGCGTTCCTGAAGGCCACAGTCCTGCAGGGAGGCAGATACTAAAAATCCATACATCACTACAAACCAGGATACGCACTATGAGGCGAGAGAGAATGTCAGGGCTTAATTGAGATTTAGGCAGACAGTCGAACATTCTGGCTCTACTCTCCCAGGACCGATTCTGGTCCCATGTACTCCATGTGGTCATCTGATGACCTGCTTGCTCTACATCATATCCACACAGAGCAAGGGGACACGAAGACCTGGCGATGATCTGGTTAATTCCGCAGGGCTCTGCCTCTGTATGGCCTGGGCCAAGGCACACAACTGCTCTGGCCTCCAAGGGCCCTTCCTCCTCCTCCCAGAGGACGTTTGCATTTCATGCCAAACCAGAACATTTATGCGCCCAAGGAATACAGGACATTGTGGGCTCTTTTTTCTTCTTTTGCTTTTTTTGGGAACAAGCATTGGGTTTCAAAATTTCCATCCCATCTTGACTTATGCAGTTACAGTTTTACTGACCCATTTAAGGCTGTGGTTCTCAACTGGGGGCCATTTTGTTCCCTCAGGGACATTTGGCAATGTCTGGAGACATTCTGGTTGTCACAAGTGGGGGGTCGGGGAATACTACTGGCATCCAGGGGGATAGAGGCCAGGGATGCTGCAAACATCCCACAGTGCACAGGACAGCCCCACAATAGAATGATCTCGCTGAAGTGGCACCAGTGCCGAGGGGAAGCCTTGGTCTGAGGGCATCTGGTCCAGTCCTCGGAGGACCTAGCACACATACTGGCCCGTTAACGTGGGGTAGTGTTACTGTTATTAGTCACAGAGACACCAACACCAAAGTCATGACCACTGGTTTCCATGGCAGATAAATACCAGGCTACAAGTCTCTAAAGAAACTGCAGTATGCTACAGTTCCTTCTTTTTGTGGATTTCCCCGCTAGAATGTGGGGGCAGAGCCCACGACCTACTTCTCTCTGCGTCTCCACCACCTGCACCACCTGGCCCAGCATCTGGAATACGGGGGGGGGGGGGGGGGGCGGGAGGGGAAGGGCAGACTGCGACCTCTTCAAGGTGGGGACTGCGTCTTGCGCCTCTCCTGTCCTTGGCACCTGACACCCCCAACACCATTCCTGGCACCGAGCAGCTGTCTCCTGAGTTAACTAATACACTACCAGATGGTGAGCCCTCCGAGGCCAGGGGCTGTGCCCTACTCCCCTTTGTGTCCCGGAGCCTAGCCTAGCGCACGGCTCAACCTTCAACACTTATTAATGGAGCATGTCCAGAGTGCTGCGCACCCAGCTAGGCCCCGCTGAGCTGCCCCAGTGGTGAGGAAGAGACCCAGCCCCTACGCCATGGAGCTCACAGTTCGGCAGGGGAAGGAGAATTGAACAAGTCTCAACAATAAACAACAGGCAGTGCTTCTGGGGGACAGATCTGGGGGCTGTAGGAACTCCTAGGAGGCCCTGAACATGGATGGGGGTGGGGGTCTGCCCTATCCATCCATTAATGCTCCTTAAACAATGAACAAAAGCCTGAATAGTTCCTCTCTGCAGGGCCTGGGGCGCGGCAGCAATGAGAACACGTGAGCAGGACAGAGGGTGGGAAGAAGGTAGAAAGGGGGCTTCCAGTGGGAGTCAGGGGCCCACACGCTGCCATTGCTCCCCTCTCCCCAGCGACGTGGCCCAGGTACACGTTCACTCATGACGAACAGTATCAAGCAAGTGGAATTCAGGGCCCAGGCACTGGGCACAGAGAAAAGGCAACAGTTCTTTGGGTTGCCCAATGCCACCAAAGAGCGAGTGCCCAAGTCAGCATCAGAACAGCCAACACTGGTTAATTGCTTGCTAAGTGCCCAGAGCTATTCTAAGCCCTTTACTCCTGTCATTATTGTAATCTTGACAACAACCCTCTAAGAGAGGAACTACTATCATCCCCATTTTCCAGATTAGGAAACCACAGAAAGGGTCAGAGAACTGCTCAAGGTGACACAGTCAACAGATGGGGAACTAGGATTTGAACCCAGGGCGTCCGGATGCAGGGCTGTGCCTTGAACCCCTACGGTATTTGCTTCTTCAAACCCCAGCCGCCAGCCAGCTCCTGTGCTGCCTGGGAAACACTCGGGTAAGCAGATGGGACCACGAGGACCCCACTCGTGGGGAGCTGGTGGGACAGGGCCCCTGTGAGGCGGCACATCTCCTCCCCAGGAGGAGAACTGGGGGACTAGCAGGCAACGTGCTCTGGCCCAGCGGCCCCCAGGAGGGTTCTAGCTGCACTGCCCCCAACGGAGCCTCGAGAAGCAGCCCCCTCTGACAAGCAGCCCCTCTGTCCGGGTCACAGCCCCGGGCTCCCAGAGCAGCTGAATGCAAATTCGTTAAGTATCATTGGGCATTCTAGTCTGGAACCACCTGAGGGCAGGCCCGTGCTCCTGTGAACACCTGGTATTCACCCAGACCAATCCAGCCACCACCCTGGAGAATGCACCCGGGCAGGGCAGCCTGAGATTCAGGCCCCAGCCACTGCCTGAGCCAGCGCTCTCCGCCCTGCTGTGGCTGAGGATGACCATGACATGAGACCAAGCCTGGAGGGACCCCCTTCGGCTGGCAGCATCGATTCCCCTCCTAACCCACCTCCTTAAAAGGGTGCCCGCTGATCGAGCAGGAGCTCATGGCTGGGCTACCCGCTGAGATTCACAGCGCTGACCCCGCCATGATTTCTGAGCCAAGCGTTCTGTACTTTCCCACAATCACTCACTCTCAGAAGAGAGGGATCTTTGAGAGGCTGAAATCCAACCTGTCAGCCAGAGCAAGAATTCCTTCTCAAGGAGCCTACCAAATGGGTAAGAACGCGAGCTTTGAAATCGGGCAGTCCTGACTCCAAACCCCAGCCCCGCGACCAAGAAAATGTGTGACTTGACCTCCCTAAGCCTCAGTTTATTCATCTGCAAACTGGATGGAACGACGCTCCAGAGACCCGATTAAGTAATACACTCGTTCATTCACTCAACCCATGTTTATGAAGCACCCCCAGAGCCAAGTACTGTTCCAGGTGCTTGGGGTACATCAGTGGACAAACAAGAAAGGGCTCCTGCCCTGATGGAAGTACTGAGCCCAGCTCGGTCCTGCACAGAGGGTACTCCACAAACGCCCCTCCACCCCGAGCCTGAGTCTCTGTCCACGGAGTACTGTCATATCTGAACTCCTCCTCTGGCAGAAGATGCATTGTCCCACATTAGAAGGTCTACACCCCGCCCTCACTTTGTCCTCTGGAGTTTCTCAGAACAAGGCTCCTCTCTCCTGCACAGGTCACCCGTCAGCTGTCCCTCCTTCCCCATGTCAATCACACCCCCATAAGACGCGTTCCAGGCTGCCACCGTCCCTCTTCTCAGTTCAACAAACACCTCCTGGGTGCCCACTCTGTGCCAGGGGGTGGGCGACCTCAGGACATCGCCAGGGTTGCATCTCCTCCTTGCAAAGGTCAGGGCACACATGGGAACCTGGTAGCCTCAGCTCACGACCAGGGGCACTAACTCACTAACGTGCACGGGGAAATCAATGCTGTCCCTCCAGGAGCAGCCTCCGCCCTTTCCCGCTAACAAGTGTGAAATCAGAGGAACAGTAATTCCCGGGAAACCCCAGCTACTGCTCTCGCTGGCTGGGAATAAAGCTAACGCTCGCCATCATTTCTGAGTTTCTATTAAAACCAGGAGCTGTGCGTGGAGCCTCACACGTGATTTCAGGAGATCCTCGACGCTTCGAGGTGGAAATCCAGGGCCCCACTTGACTCCCACTCAGTCTCAAGGCTCCCGGAGGACAGAGGCCGAGTCTGTCTGTTCGCTGCCCTTCCCGCAATACGTAGCACCATAGCTGGCATCTAACGGGCTTCAGTAAATGCTGACTGGAATGAAATGAGTAAGAAAACTGAGAGAAGCAAAGTGACTTGCCCAAGGTCACGCGGCTAGAGGGGGCCAGGAGGCGGCCAGTGAGCTAGAGGCCCAGGTCTGTGCGGCCCCAATGCCTCTGCTCCGCCTCCCTCTGAACCTTCCCACGGTTGAGCACCTGCTGTCCAGCAGGAGCCCTCCCCGACAGGCTGCCCGGGGCAGAAGGCACCGCCCTCCAGGCCCCAAGAAAGAAGAGGTGGGCGCCACATGAGTGAGACCTTATTAGGGAAAAATAGAAGGAAGAAAACTAAAAGTGCCCTGGCAGACAAAGGCTGGCCTGTGAGTCATGTGCCCCAGAATATTCTGTCCATAGCTGGCTCCAGGGCAGGCCAGAGTGGCCAGGGAGGCTGACAGCCCCTGGGACCTACCCCAGGCAGCTAAATGTGCAGGATCAGGACCGGGTGGGCCTGGGGCTGGGGGTCAGCCTGGCTCCGCCACCCATTCCCAAGAGCGTTGGGCAAGTCACCTCCTCTCCCAGGGTTCTGATTTTCTGACAACAGCCCAGGGCCATGCTAGGGCTGCCTTTGCCTTCAGGGCTTGGGGGCAGAGTCGGGGCAGGACCAAGTAAAAGCCAGTAGCTCCCTCTCTCCCCACATCCCACCCACCCCATCGTGGAGCTGACCCCCCACTCTGCCCTGTCTCCGGCTGCCTGCAGAACCACCCATGCTGCTCCTGGGCTGCGGGCATCACCGGGGAGCAGCCTTCACCCACCTTTCAGACATGCTGGTCGCTTTCAGCCTTAGAAGACTATGGCCTGAGGGCCTGAGAAGGGAAGTCAACTTACTGAGCACTGACTCTGGACTACGTCTCTGGGAACACCACCTCACTCCATCCTCGCACGGGCCCAACGAAGGAGGAGTTATTATTCCTGTCTTTCCGGGGAGGCCCTGAGGCTGAGCGAGGCGAAGGCACCTGCCCAAGATCACACCGCTAATAAGGACTCAAACCCCGGGCCTGAAGCCCTAAACCTGTGTTCCCATTCCTGCTCGTGTGTCAGCTCCCAGACGACAGGAACTACGGCTGGGCCCCAGGCGCCCCACGTGCCTCATACACAGTCTTCAAGAGAAGGCTTGTTGGTTGGCCAGGTGGTCATCCCAAACCCCAGCCCGGGCCCCAGAGAGCCTCGCACGCTCTGCCCACAGCATCACTGCCCGCAGGTGTCCTGGGCCTGGGCCTGCCTGCCACGGAGCCCAAACCAGCCCGTCCCCACTTTGCAATAGGGGAATCTGAGGCCCAGGCAAAGAGGAGCCAGAAAGCAAACCTCAGCACCTGTGGCACACACAGCCTCCTGGCACGGCCCTAACAGCAGCAAGGAGGCTGCTGAGGGCCCAGGGTGCAGGGAGACCCTCCCGGTTCCAACCCCAGGTCCACCCTCATTAGCTGTGGAGACCTGAGCAGGCCTCCTGCCCTCTCTGTGCTTCGGTTTCCTCCTCTGCTGTAAAACAGACACAGCAGCCCCTGACCCCGGACAGTGAGGGCAATTAAACACGGTCACCTGGCGTGGAGGAGCTGGGGCCCTTTCTTCCCCTGGAGGGCACCTGCTTATCTCGGCCATCAGCTGGGATGGGAGGCTCAGAACCCAGCAGTCCGTGTCTCCCCACTCCCCCCAGGCCCCCTGCCCCGGCAGCCAGCCCAAACAGGTTTACATTCAGAGCTAGATTTCTGGGGTTAATATTTACCTGCTTGTGACTCAAATTTTCTGGGGCATCAGGCATGCCCGAGTCACTCAGCCCTGAGAATTCAAACCAGGCAGGGACATGAGGTGGGAGGGGCGGGTGCTGAGTCCAGGACAGGTGTCAGAAACCCCGGTCTCTCCAGGGCACCCCGACCCAGCCGGGCGGGGGGAGGACAGTCCCTTCCCCCAGGGCCCCTGCTGGATAAGTGCAGCCCTCTGCCTGTACACCCCGCTCTGAAGGCCCAGAGCCCCCGTCACACCATAATCCACTTCCACAGGATCCTGGAAACCAGTGAGGGCATGTGAAGGGGAAGGCTGGGGTCTGGAAAGGCAGGCCTGCAGCCGTGAACCTGACCCCAGAGCCTGCGGGCTGTGGGGGTGGCTGTGCACACCATCCTCACCAAATGGGGATTTCTCTCCACCTGTTTAGACCCGAGTTTTCCAACCTCAATAATAAGCCAACGCAGAGAGTGAACCATCAGACCCAGCGCTCCTCCCAGCAACCTTCTGGGGCCTCGATCCCCACTTCACAGACAAGAAACAAGTTCAGAGCCTGAGTCAACTTGCCCAGGTCTCTATAACCAGCCAGAGGTAGAGGTGGGATTTGAACCAGGTCCTCTGGCTCCCAGACCAGCAAACATCCAACCACACCGCAGGACCGCCCCCAAAGCTCCACACGTCGGTCAATGTTTATCGATGTTTACCGGGTGCCAGGCACCGCTCTAAGTACTGTGCACATGACAATGCTCTTAACCATTCCAAGCGCCAGATGAGGGAGAGGCTGTTAAATCCCATTTGCCAAGTTGAGAAACTGAAGTGAAACACAGGGAGGTTGAGACATTTGCCCTAGGACACACAGCTGACAAGAGGCAGAAGTGAGAAGCAAAAGCAGGCTGTCTGATTCCAGAGGCCAAGGCTCTTAGCCACCACTGCATCTACTCACACCCACCCCCCAGCATTACTCTGTCCCCCTCATCCCCCGAAGGAGGCAGAGCCCTTGAGCTGCAGGAGAGACCCACTGCTGGGAAGGAGTCATGGGCTCACCGAGGTTTCACGAACGTAGTCACTCTGATCCACCCAAGGAAAGAGCTGAAGGCAGAGGAGGCCAAGGAAGGTGAGAGCTGGGGAGGCCCCCTCGGTCCTCCTCCTCCATCCTCCTTCCTCAGCCTAGGGAGCCTAGGTGACAGCGTGGCCACAGAGCCACAGGCTCCTCAGCGTGGCCCACAAGGCCATCTTTTCTGACAGATCACCCCCCATCTCCCCATTCACCAAAGACAAATGTTTGCTGAGTACCTACCGCAGACCAGGCCTCATGGGGAAACAAACATAGAAAACAAGAGACAGAGCTGAGCTCCAGGAACAGAAGTGGTCCAGCCACGAGGCCTGCCTTCTCAAGGGCACAACCCTTCCCTGGCCTGGAAGCCATGCCCCACCTCATCTCCCCAGGACATTCCCACCCACACTGTGAGCCTGACCACAAGCTGATTTCAGGGAAGTCTTCCATGATGCCCACTGGGAGAACTGGTCACTCACCCCTCTGTGCAGCTAACACTCTGGACTGGAATCATTTGCTCTATTTTCTGACTCTCCCACCAGACTATGAGTTCCTTGAGGGTAGAGACAATGTCTTTTGTTTCTGTCTCTCTAATACCCCGTGCAGTCCTCAGCACATGTAGAGATTCAAGAGATGATGGATAAATGGATGGATGGATGGCTGGGTGGGTGGGTGGACGGACAGATGGGTGGGTGGACAGATGCATGGATGGACGGATGGATGGATGTATGGGTGGGTGGATGGGTAGGTGGATGGGTGGACGGATGGGTAGGTGGGTGGGAAGATAAATAAATGAATAAGCAAATGAACATATTACAGGAGTCCACAAGTAGTGGCCAGAGGCCACTTGGCTCAGGGCTTTAGTTCAATCTGGAATTTCCTGGAGCTCAGCTACCCAAGAATCCCAGCTTTGCCCCAGGTATTTAGTCTGACCCAACCATTTTCTAGACACGTTACCCAACCTGGCGAACACCCGTATGTGATCACTCTGTCTCCCTCACCAGGCTGTCACATTGGTGACATAATGTCCGAGACTGCATCTGGCCTGACAATTACGTCCTCCACCCCTCCCCTTGGGCCTTGGCCATTGCAGGCCTCAGTAAATACTTGTTGAATGAATGACAAGCAAATCAAGAAAAGACGTAGGGAGCTTTTTAAACACGGAGATTTCTGGGTCCCAGCGAGATCTGCTGTTTCAGAATCTCTAAGGGTGAGACTCAAGAATTCGTATTTCGTTCAAAAGCTTCCTGGCAATTGCAGTAATCACCCAGGTTTGGAAAACACTAGCTTCTGGGGAAAAGGAGTCACCGGCTACTGAAGGCTGCGACCGCGGCTGAGGACATCTCAGAACAGGACAGAGGGAGCCGTCACCAGCCCCGCAGGTCATCACTCTCCTAAGCATTTTTCAGTTCAAAGAGTCTAACAGCCTTGTTCAAAGTGTGGTCCCTAAACTACTGACTTCAGAACCACCTGAGGAAGGGTTAGGGTAGATTTTAAGGTCCCAACCCTAACCTACAAACTTAGAGTCTCTTGGGGTGAGGCCTGAGAATCTGCATTCTTAGCAGGCTGTCTGGGCAATCCTGACACATGAGAATTACTGGCTCGTGGGTTCCCCAGGGTGCTAGGACCACCTGCTCGTCTGGCATCTTCGAGCACAGCTAGCCTTCTGAGAGAAAAGTTCCTGATGGGACATTCTTGGACGACTCCAAGAAACCCAGCAAACCAGGGTGTGAGGTCCAAAGGGAGCAAACGTGCCAACTCCTCAGAACGTCAGCCCTGAAGGGAGCCAACAAGTCACTAAGCCCGGGCACGCCTCTTACAGATGAGGAAACTGAGGCCAGAGACGGCTGTGTTTTTCCCAAGGTCATAAAAGAGTGAGGGCCAGAGCCAGGCTAGAAGCCATGCCCCAGGCTCACCCCGCGGTCCCAGCTGCCTGGCCTGGGTGGCAGGCTCTCTCCTCCCCCGCATCCTCCAAACCTGCTCCCCGGTGAGCCAGGGTCCCTGGGAAGAGCCTTCAGCAGGGAAGCAGCTGCCAGCCCTGGACATCTCAGCCAGTCTTGCTGCCCAGGAAGACACGGTGGCTGCAATCACAGAAGGCTCCTGCTGCCTCCACCACGGACGGTCATAAAGCGACTCCTGATCCAGGGAGGAGGGGGCATCGGAGAATGGAATGAGCAGGAACAGTCTGGGCAGTTATGGTTCTACTGACCCCATGGAGATGGCAGGGGGTGGGGTGTGACTGTCACAGCTCCGCAGGGATGTCTCCCCAAAACTCCACAATCAGTCCACAGCATCTGAGTTTAAAAGTTTAAACAGTCCTGAGGAACCACCTACATCAGTGTTCCTCAATCTGCACATCTAGGGGAACACTTGTGTCCTGAAATATGCTAATAGAGGCTTATGGGAAAAAAGGGTTCAGAGGTCAAAGGCTATGGGAGAACCAGAATAGAAATCTCCCTCCTGGAGATTAACAATCCTCAGCATGTTAAAGGCACTGAGAAGTCCTGCAATTTCAGAATCTGCTGAAATCATGAAACAGATAAGAAAGTTGGAGGCTAAGAGGAGTTAGGTGCCTCGCCCAAAGTCACAGGGCTGGGAAGTGGGGGCTCAAAGACCTGAGCAAGACAGCCTGCCTCCAGAGTCGGTACTGGCGACCAACAAGCTTAGCGTTCAGTGAGACGATTCCTTTCCTTTACTATTACTGTTGCTGTTCTTGTTCTTGCAATGGGAGGGAGAGAGGGCGGGCGGCGGCAGGGCCTGCGCAGGAAGTCATGCCCACAGAAGTGGCCAGGAGGTGAGGCTGAGGATCCAGCTTCCTGAATCCTCTTCTGTTCCTGGGTCTGCCACCACTGGCTGGGTGACCTGGGGCAAGTCACAGCCCCTCTCCAGACGAAGACGTCCCCATACAGAAAACGAGGAGCTTGATTACACGATCCTGGAAGGCCCTTCCAGCTCCAAATGAGTCTCCCACTCCATCACCCTCCCCTCAGCTCCCATCTCGCTCCCCGCCAGCCACCTCTCCCTGCCCCCAAGTCCCCTTCTCTGTAAACAGCTGAGGCCTGCACTCAGGGCTGGGCTGAGCTCTGGCCAGTGGTGGACTAAGCAATGTTTTTGCTCTCCTTGCCATTGTCCCTTCACCGTCCTCACTGTGACTCACCCATTTTGCATTTCGAGATTGGCCCCTTATCACCATTTCTCAAGGGCGAATGGACGGGGTAAATTCTTCCATCTGTGGCCCCAGAGCCAGGTTTGCTGAGAGCCCCGTGTGATGGGCTGTGAGGCAGGAAGCTCCCACACTCATATCCTCAGCACCGCCTCTGGGCTTTTAAGTCCAGCTCTCAGATAAAGGTAACCCTATAGAGGCCAGCCCAGCGGCGTAGTGCTTAAGTACGCGCGCTCCGGCGGCCTGGGGTTCGCAGGTTCGGATCCTGGGCACGGACCTACCACCATGCTAGGGCAGGCGTCCCACATATAAAGTAGAGAAAGATGGGCACGGATGTTAGCCCAGGGCCAATCTTCCTCAGCAAAAAGAGGAGGACTGGCAACAGATGTTAGCTCAGGGCTAATCTTCCTCACCGGAAAAGAAAAAAAAAAGCTAACTCTATATTGCACCCTGGGGAAAGTGAGCTAACCCCTCGGCACCCGGTTCTCACAGCTACCCGGAGCCAATAACACCTCCCTTAGGAGCACGCAGTCAGATACCAGGCCAAGCGGCCAGCTCAGTGCCCGGCACACAGTGGTGCTCAATCAATGCTGGTATCATAAGCTGCTCCCTAACTTTAAGGCTCTGAGTTGTTTTCTCAACTCAATCTCCCCTCGTCCCCCAGGCGACAGAGGACAGGAAGTAGAAAAAAGTGGCAAATGTCTGACTCTTGCGGACTCCCAGAAACCTGAAATCTATACTCGTGGATTATCAGAACTGGTCGACTCCAGATTCTCAACCTGCCCATTTTGCAGAAGAGGAAACTGAGGCTTAGGGTGAAGTCAGGGAAGGATGAAATGTGGCCGAGCTCTCCTGGCTGGTTCAACGAAGAGGTGGGATCAGAACTTAGGTGCTCGGCCCCCAGTCCGCTGCTCTTCCCAAGGCCCTCGGGGAGTGAAAAGAGCAGAAGGGCCTGACATGCTGGGATTCTGATCCCGAGTCTACTGTGAGATGATGAGCAGGGGGCTCAGGCCCACTAGGGCTCCAAGGCTTCGTGATAAAACTTAAGGCGTTGGACCAGATTGGGGTGCCCAACGTAGAGGAGGCAGAATGCTGGAGCCCCACAAGATTCCATCGGGAGATCTGCCAAGGAAGGGCTCGGCTGAACAAAGTTCAACAGGAACCAGAGGGGTTTCAAGAGATGGCTCCAGAGTCACATGGGTCAGGGGTCAAGTTCTGCCATTTACTAGCTGTGTGAGTTTGGACAAATTACTTACCCTCTCTGTTCCTCAGCTGCCTCATTCATAAATGAAGATAATAACCATACATACCGCATAAGGTGTCACACAGAACCAAAAGAAGATGACGGAGCCCGGCACACCCTGGGCCCTCAGTAAACACTGCCTATTTTTTCAATTCTTTGCAATCACATTTAATATCATCCCTACTTCACAGAAGAGGTAACCAAGACTCCAGAGAGGCAAGGCGCCTGCCCGAAGTGACAGCGCTCTACGGGCAGGGCTCTGGGAACCGCTCCCCACATCTCCCAGCCCCCAAGGACACGAGGACTCTGCCTTGGCATCTGGAAAATATAGCTGCCCTCCCGGCGAGGACCGCCTCCCTCACTGGCCTCCCATGACCTGGCCCAGCCCCAGGGTTTTCCAATCACACACCAGGGAGGAGGCCAGTGGCCGGGAAGCTGCTTAAACAACCCACAGGGCTCTGGCTCCAGGGAGGGTCGACTCCCATCTCCAGCAGCAGCCCAGCTCCTCCCCCCAGAGGCCCCATCCGTTCTCTGAGGCTGCAGAAGGGCAACATTTAAAGGCACAAGGGGACCTGTGGATGGTGACGTTCAACTGGAGCCTCTGGTGAGCCCCTCCCTGGGGTTACTCACCACCTGCTTCCACCCTGAGACTCGGGGTGTTTCACTCGAGGGACCAGTCTGAGCCTGGATGCCCTGTTACGCTGTGTGACCTCAGGTAAGTTGCTTAACCTCTCTGAGTCTCGGGAACTTCTTTAGAAAAGAAAGAAGACCAGTGTGTGGGAAGCATTAAGAAAGAGCAGAGGGCCGGCCCTGTGGTTTAGCGGTTAAGTGCGCGCACTCCGCTGCTGGCGGCCCGGGTTCGGATCCCGGGCGTGCACCGACGCACCGCTTCTCTGGCCATGCTGAGGACGTGTCCCACGTACAGCAACTAGAAGGATGTGCAGCAATGACATACAACCATCTACTGGGGCTTTGGGGGAAAAAAATAAATAAATAAAAATTAAAAAAAAAAAGAAAGAGCAGGGTTTGCAGAATGACCTAGGAATCAGAGAGCCTGCCACAGCCTCTAAAGGTCTCCCGGATGTCTCCTGTGCCTTCGAACCCAGTCTCCACCCGGGACAAAAAGTTCTGATCATGTCCTCCCTAGCGCGAAACACTCGAGCAGCTCCCTGTGGTCCTCAAGATAAACCCCAAGCTCGTAGTGAGAGGGGCAGAGCTCTCCGGCAGCACCCCCACTGCTCCCCCCCCGACAGGGCAGGGCCCTACGATGCACTCACCCCAGCCTTTGGACAGGCCTGGAACACTTCCCTCTCCTGAACTAACTCTGCCTCGTGGCTGCCTAGCTCAGACACTCCCCTGGGAAGGTTCTCTGGGCCCCCAGGCCTGGGTCAGACACTGCCCCATCTTTCCACGGTTACTTGTCTGCCTCCCCCACCAGAAAGAGGGGCACCATATTTCACTCATCTCTAGCTCCGAGCCCAGTGCCCGGCCCCCGCAGCCGCTCCATAATTATGTGTTGGGAGGAGAGGAACGCGAGGACAGACAAATGAAAACAAATTAACTAACCCACGAGCATTGGTATCCTCCTCTGCGAAACAGGAATGTCCTGGGAGGAGCAGCTGGACAGCCTGGGTGGGGGGTCCCCACCCGCCTCTTGTAGCTGGTGCATGCCTGCTGGGTGGGGTTTCGGCTCTCGGGGCCTCCCTCCCCTCTGTAAAGTGAGGCTAATAACAGCAGCTGCACCCCACTTATTGTGGGGACTCGGGGAGCTCATCCTCCCGGAGAGCTAGTTCAGTGCCTGGCCCCACGCCCCAGCAGCCCAGCGCTCTGGAGAATATGGGCCCCGGAGTCGGGACACAAGGGCTCAGCCGCACTGTGCCATCTCAGACAAACCACTGACTCTCTGATCCCGGTCCCCTCCTCTACACAAAGGCAGGCTAAGAAGCACCTGCGTTCCCCGTTTTGGGCACGCAGCAATCTCTGCCCATTCTCTTCGTGGCTGCAGAATGACCTCTCTCCGGGTGGGCAGTCTTGGTGGGAATGTACCCTACAGTCCCCTGGTCAAGGTTTCATTGAGAAACACGAGGCCATCAGATGGGACTGTCCCCACCCTCCACCATGTATAATCCACATCTACCCCATCTTCTCCCATTTCCTGAGAAGCATCCCTGCTCCCACCCAGGGTCGACCCCTCACCCCTGCACCCCACATCATCACGCTGGGTACCACCGTCTCTCGTTTACCTAAAGATTCGACTCCTGTAGCTGCCCCGTGTGTCTCATCCCCTCTCAGGCAGTCCTGGCCACCAGCACAAACCGTTCTCCTGGGTCCCCCCACTTTCCCTCCAACCGAGACATCTTTCCCGGCTCCTTTTCACTTATCCAGAATCTCCGAGGCTGTCCACACACGATGTCTCCTTGGTCAGCTCCCATCCCCCAGCCCACTCCCACCTTGGATTCCAGCCCCATCACTCCTCCTCAGCTGCTCTTAGAAAACTCCCAGACTGCCTCTATGTTGCCAAAAACAGTGGCCACTTTTCTGTCTCATCTTACTTGGACTCTCAATGGCCTGCCACCCTGCTGACCACTGGCTCCTGTCTGAAATAGTCCCCCGTGTCAGCTCCCCGGAGACCCCACGCGCCTTTCTCCTCCTGGCATCCTGGCTGCCCTCCTCAGGCTCCTCTCCTGGCTTCTGCCCTTCACTTGACCTTGGGAGGTCCCACCTGCCCCATCTATATGCTAATGATGCCCAAGTGTGAATCTCAGCCCAGGGGCCCCCACCAACCCCTGGACTTCTAACAGCCCCTCAACGTGAACCTGTCCCAGACTGGACTCCTGGAGTCTCCAAAAACCATGCTCCCCACCCGCTCTTAACCATCTCACTTCATGACACCACCACCCAGCCCGACACTCAAAAGAAGATTCTAGAAGTCTCACCTGAGTCCTCTGTTTCTCTCACCCCCTGTGAACAATCCACCAGCAATTCCAGCTGATTCTATCTCTGATATATAACCCAAATCCAGGCACTTCTGTCCAACTCCACTGCCACAACTCAAATCCAAACCCCCCTCACCTTTCCTCTGGCCCCCAGCTCTACTCCGGCCCCTACAGCCAGTTCACCTTCTGGCAGCCTGAGGATCCTTTCCCAGTCGGAGCCCATAGGGCTCCAGGGGGTTGTGGGGGGTCAGTGAGGTGGAACGCAGGCACCTCGGCTACCTGCGGGCGAGGCCTCATCTAACTCATCTCTGTGTCTGTCCCTCACCCCACAGCACCTCCCCCAATGCTCCCACATCAGAGGCACTCAGTAAGTTATGGAATAAATCATCTGGAAAAAGGTAAACTTCTTAATAGAGTTATTAAGAGCTGGCATCTCAGAACTGTATTTCATTAATAAAGGCATTTATGTGAAATTAAAAAGAAAACAAAGCTCCAGTGGCTTCCCGATGCATCTACATTAACCATCCTAACTGCCTGCCTGGATCTGCACTGCCCTCGAGCCTCTTCTCACACTGCCCTCTCCCCTCCCTGTCATTCAGGTCTCAGCTTAAACGTCTCTATTTTGAGACGCCCCCCCGACCCCTCCAGCTAACAAATTCTGCACCACTACCCCCCAATTACCCTCCTGCCACACGACCCCCCCAGTTATTCCCACCACCTCACATTAGGTGGCTTCCTTCGCAGGACTTATTACACGACAGGCAGTTACTTTATTAATTTGTTTGATTTGTTTGGTTTTTTCTCCCCACCATCACAGAAGCTCCCTATCGTAACAACAGCCAACACTGCTAAGCCCTTCCGTGGGCCAGGCTCGGTCCCGAGCAGCCCGCTTGTACTTTCTCGTTAAGTCCTCACAACCTATGACACAGCTAGAGTATTATCCCCATGTGACGGATGAGAAAACTGAGAGACAGAGGGGCAAGTGAGCTGCCCAAGGTCCAGTACAGAAACAGGGGCTGCAGGGAACAGGGTACCCACCTACACCCCCAAGCCCAACACCGGCCTGGCCCTCTGTGGGCCCTAAATAGGTATTTGCCAAATGAGCAAATCAACCCCAAATAAATGAGGATACACGACAACATTGAGAGAGGCTGTATTTGGGCAGTAGAATAAAGGGTGATGTTAATTTTCTTCTCTGTATTTTCCAAGTTTTCTTCAATGGTCATGCAATACACGCATAATTTAAAGTAAAACAAAACCCTATTTCAAAAGAAATTCAAAGGTTCTGGATAATGTCTGGGTTCAGGGATATTTTTCTTCAATTTCCAGAGACTGTTATTCCTCTACTTAATTTAAACCACTGTTTTTCTAGGGAAATTGAATAAAAAGCCCACATTTTTAAAGCTCTGCTCCAAGTCTGCCCACTTCAAACAATGAAGCAGGGAAGTCATGGGAGCTGGTCCCGCCTCGTGTGCTCAGGGCTGGAATTCAGGGAGCATACCAATCAGACAGCCACCGGGTTGGGGACTTCTGCAGGGGGTCCAGACCCAGAAATGTCCCCTCGCCTAGGGCCCTATGTGCCATCATGGGCAGGGACCGCGCCAAGCCACCTGCACTGCCTTGGACTGGGGGATGTACCTGCAAAGAAGGTGGTGATGGGGTCTGGGCCAAGACCACCCTCTCGACAGACAGGTGGGTGGGAAGATGAAGCCCTTGGCAGGGGGCTTAGCACCTAGTTCTAACCAAGAGGTGGGCCTGACCTGTGCTTCTGGCCAAGTGGTCAAGTGTCCTTCCCTGTTTCCCTCAGCATGCGGCCCTGCCTCCAGGGGCCATCAAAGGTACAGCCAGGCCAGGCCCTGGAAGGGGTGGCACTGCTCTAGGACGCAGGGGTGACAGCTGGGCTCTGCGGCAAACAGAACAAGGTCGCCATGCTGCTCCCGCCCCTCACAGCTGCGTGACGATACAACCCACCTCTCAGGTGCCTGAGGACTGAACAAGCTCCCACGAGCCATGTGCCTGCCGCTCCGCGAATATGAGCTACAGGTACCAGCTTTCTCCATAAATCGAGCCAATATTATTAGCTCTTTCTGACACCAGGCCAAGGGGCCCATCTGAGCACTGGGGTTCTATTCTAAGCCTTGATCCTAAGCCACAGGGCGATGAACCCAGTTACATGGGTGAGAAAACACCTGTGGTGAATCTTCTCTCCCTCCCGTCCTCAAATGGAAAAGAGAAATAGGATAAAGGCAGGAAATAGGATTATAGAGAGATCCCAGGGCCTACCAGGTTCATATCCTGCCACTTACACACGTCGTGGCCTGGGGAAAGTCACTCAGCCTAAGCCTCAGTTTCTGCATCCATAACGTGGGCTAATAGTTCCTACCCTAAGGATCCGTATGGGAATTAAACGAATTGATGTATGAAAAATATCTAGCTTGTACAGGCATAAAGTAAACATGAGTTGTCTTTAAACAAATAAGCTCTCAATTATATGCCTAAATGAAGGGTAGGAGCAGCAGAGGTAACCAAAAACACCAGATAACCTAAACACCAGCTACTTTTTCATCTTTGGCTTTTCTGGTAATATTGGGGGTGGGGGTGGGCAGCAGACTCGCCTTCCCAATTATTCTGTGTTGTTTGGCCTGCCATTAAAATGGAATCTTGTCTGAGAATCCACCAGCCACAGATGCCAGGGCCAGAGCAGCAACAAGAGGGGGGGATAACAAGAAATTACCAAGAAAACTTACAGATTTGGAGGGGGAGGACGGTGATCCACAGAACATGATGCCCCTGGCAGGCGAAGCTGGGCAGGGTTCCCTTGCCGGTACCCAGACGATGCTGTGCCCTCTGACCTGAGGAAGGCTCAGCCCTTCCCCTGCTCTGCCACAAGCCCTGCAGACTTCTAGTTCACTGATAATTGAGCCAGACGAACTCCCAACAGCTTATGTCTCTGAGCCTCTGCACACGCTGTTCCTTCTATCCAGAACCTTTCCCTCACCCCACCCATCCTCCTGCTGCACTCTGCACACACCTCCACTGTATGTAACTGTACACAGGTCCATTTCCCAGCCAGAGCTCACGGCCTGTACAGGAGCTACGGCCGGTCCCTTCAACAGTCCGGCTCTACTCTCGTAAACTGTCCCTGCATCCAGATGGACAGGTCATGCCCAGTGTTGCCTACGCCGCCCCCAGACAGCTCTAGCACCGTGTCCTGGACACCACTCCTTCACCAGCCCCGAGCTATCTGACTTGTCCACAGTCTGTCCTCAGGCACCACCATGCCCGGCTCACCTTGAGGGTGGTTATTCAACCAATGGCAAAGCAGGCTCTCAGTTAACTGAATCTTACTCTCGTCCCATTTCCCCTCTTCTAGATGCATGGTAATATAACAACTCAGTGTCGGGTGAGAGCTCAGTGGAGGGCAATTTACAACCCTACCACCACAGCAGACCCAGTGCCGCACCTGCCCCTCTCGCTCTGCACCTGCGAGGACCCTAAACCAGCCCCGGAGTGGTGTCCCCACAACACAAGCTCCAGGGAGGGGCTGTGCCCGGTTGCTCACTGCTGGGTCTCCAATGGTGTGCTGGTAAATGCTTAACAACTGGCTTTTCGGGGGGGGGGGAACTCCTGATTTGCAGTGTTTCCCCGTTTTTGTGGTGTAAATACTCTCACAATGGCCAATTTCACGCTACCAAGGTGATGTCACCGAACACAGAGTTGGGAAGAGATGTGCAGTAGCACACCAGTATGTACATTATATATATACACACATACAAAAGACACAAGCACATGGGTTCCAGTGAAATAATTAGGAAGTACTGTATTTTGAGTTTTATTACCCTTGTTTTTAGTATAATTTATTTAATTGTCAATTTATACATTTAGATTTTTATAATGGCTGCATTTAACAGCCAGCTCACAAAATTCCTAAAATTTAGCCATCAGCGCTCACGCTTTGGTACAGACTGCCTCCAGCACACCACTGCCAGGGCCCGGCACAGCCTCTGCAGGGACGGTCACTCCCGGAAGCTCCATCAGACCAGGACCCCAAAGGAAGCTGGCTCTGATGCCCTCCACCGAGCAACGAGAGACCAAAGAACTCTCTGGGCACACCTCGCCAGGAAAGAGCCAAGCTGGGCCCAGGCGGCACAGCAGGGTGGAAAGAGAACTTTGGCCCACTCCGTTGTTTATGGGTCTGATTCTCTTTCCTGGACTTCAGACCCCTTGAGGGCAAGGACAATGGCTCATCCACCACTGTCGAGCCGAGCCGGGTGATGAGAATACCAAGGCACTGAAGACCAGCTTGCAGAAGAAAGCAAGGACTGGGCAGTCAGGGAGACCAAGGCTCGAGTCCTTCACTAACTGTGACCTGAGGCAGTCACTTAAAAGCTGTGGTTCATTTCCCTCATCTGCAAAACAGGTATGAACCCATCTTCCCTGCCTAATTATCAGGGCTATTGTAGAAACAAAGAGATAGGGGACATGAAATCTAAGTTACTAAATCTAAGTTACTATTATCATATATATATATCACCTACTCTATCTTTTTGAAGCTTATCTAGGAAGATTATATGCTTTCCGCTCAGCTCCTTCCCACTGTTTAAGGGATGACATACGTGAAGCAGCTAGCCCAACATCTGGCACTCACCAGATACATATCTGTTAATTAATTTACTATTTATGTAATTCACAGTAGGCCTTGTTTTACACTACGCTGGTACCTGGGCCCCGAGGAGTCCACAAGCCTTCTCCCCAGACTCCTCCAAAGTTAAAACTTGAAACAGCAGAGTTAGGAACCACTAGTCACTGGACATCCACTTAATCAGCAACTATTTGCTGAGTACCTACAAAGTGTCAGGCACTGCTCCAGGCTGGTGACCAAGGACAGACGTGGTCCCTGCTCTCAAAAGCTTACAGTCCCTTGGGAGGTATAAACAAGCCACCCCCACCGGAGCGAGGGCTCACCTACGCAGTGGGGGCGCAGCACGGGGTGGATGGACGGGTGGATGCTGCAGCTGGCCATCCAGGCAGGGCCTGCAGGGAAGCGCCAAGCGTTTTAATGAGCCTGCACAACCTGTCCTCTCTCCCCAGCATCCGAGGAGGAGCAGATGGGGCTCCGGGCAGGCCAGGCATGGCTTCCCTGACTGAATCCCCGGGGAAGGCCAAGGACTTGAGGCAACATCTCAGCTCCAAAGCCAGTGGGCAATGCGGACCTCCCCCCACCACCTCCCTGCTGTGGCCAAGACAGGGTCCTCAGGCTCTCCAGGCTAAAGGAAAATTCCTGACCCCTGTCCCAGGACCCTACCCTGGGAGAGGAAGAACTATCCCCAGACTCTCCTGTATCAGGCCTGGGCTCCCTCTCAGAGACCACCCCTGGAGGCCAGGAGGCTGGCCATCATCCTCAGCAGGGCCCACCCCCGACACACTTCCTTGCCTCAAGGAGTGTCCAGGCCTGACCCGGTTCTGCAGCCACAGCCTTCCAGCTGGCCAGGGCACCCCCTCCTCCCACACTCGCCTCCTCTGTGAGCCGCCCCTGTTCCGCCTCTGGGCAGGGGTTTAGGGTGGGAGAGGCTGGCCCAGGACAGAGCTGACTGGAGCATGCCCGGACTTCATGTAACGCCAGGGCCCCCCAAGGTCGGTGGGGGGGACCCCAGTAACTGCAGGACCTGACTGCCCCGTGAACTGACCTGCACGTGAGGCACAGGATCTCTCTCTCTCACAAACACACACACACACTCACAGGCTGATGCACAAAGACCACTCGGGAGTCCTGCAAAGGGACCGGACACCCGAGGGACACAGAGACTCCCCTGCGGGGAGGGGGGAGCACACACGCGCTCACACTCAAGACACAAGAAGAGACCCACACGCAGAGAGAAGACCCCGGCTCCCCGGACTCTCACACCCCCAGAGACACATCCGCACCACACAGGCTCCCGGGGACACAGGACAGAGAAGAGGCCAGCTCCTGGACACACTCACACCAGGGACACAGGGAAGACCCGGGCTCGGGGACTCTCACACGCGGAGACACACACTCGCAGACACACCCGGGGCCCCACGGAGAAGCCACCGGCTCCTGGAGAGACGCACTCGGACACAGGGACACACGGGGACACACAAAGACCACGCAGGGGCAGAGCCGCGCGGAGGGGCCCGCAGGACCCGGCATCGGGCACCCCGGCCTCCCGGCGACCCTGGCCCAGAGCCGCCCGCGGCCCCGGGGAGACCGGCGACGCCCCCGCCGCCCCGCGCCCGCGGGCCGCACTCACCGGCTCCGGCCGCCGGCCGCGCCTTTGTCGTCCGCGCCGCCCACAAAGGCGCCGGCGGCCGCCCCGCGCTCAGCTGCCCCGGCCGCCGCGGGCGCCCATGGCCGGGCGGCCCCCAGCCCGCGCCCCCGCCGCCCGGCCCGCCGGCCCCGCCGCCCGAGCCAATGGCCGCGCCGCGCGCCGCCCGCGAGGTCGCGGCCCGGCCGGGAGTGCGCCCGCCGCCGCCGCCCAGCGGCCCGGCCCCGCCGCGCAGCGCCACGCCGTCCCCGCCCGCCGCCCGCCGCCCGCGGCTGAAGTCACCGCTTAACCCCTGGTGGCCGGGCCGCCGCCGCCCCGGGGGACCGCGCCAGGGAGGGGGCGCTCCCCAACCGCCGGCCGCAGGGGGGCTTCCAGCTGGGGTCACACTGACCCAAGCTCTCACGACACGGTGGGGAAACTGAGGCCCGCAGGGGGTGTCCCTTGCCCCGGGTCACACCGGGACCCCTCACTCCTTCGCTCCCGGTGTCTCCTCCCCCTTGCCCGTTTCTCCCTCCAGAAGCTCCCACCCACCATCCCACCTCCCCGTTTCTCCCTTGGAAAGGTCCTGCATACACGCGGCCGCTTGCTTCTCCTTCCTCACTTCCAAGAGTTTGCCCAGAAAAGGGTGAGGGAATCTTGAGTTGGCCCCAAGGGAAAACCCAGCCTGGGATGGGCCCCCACCCAGTCTCAGCAGCTCAGAGCCCCCCGAGCCCATCTGGCCTGGCACCCGGGCCTGGATAGGAACCTCAGTAACCATAGCCCTGGGGGCTGCAGGCACTGAGGGCTGGCTATGCTGAGAGCTTTGCGAGCATCTCACTGAACTGACACTGCCACGCAGCCCCTTTTTCCTGATGAGGGAACTGAAGCTCAAAGCTCACCAGCAAGGAAGTGGTGGAGCCCAGATCCTAGCACTCCCCTCCCTTCCAGTCCCCAAAGCTGCCAAACTCTAGTTACTCCCTCCCAGAATTCCAAAGAGGGCCTCTGGATATGATGCAATTAATTACAGTTATCAGCTCATTAATTAAGATTATCCCTGTTATTAAACATTGCCCTGCTACCTCTCTATTTGCAACAACATTCACATGCAGGCTTATCAAAAATTACTCCTAGGTTGATAATAATGAGTTCTGCAGACTCCGAAGGGCAGAGGTGTACATAGGCTGGAATCTTTGGTGGCCTGTGTTCGTTCATTCAATGCAGCATGTTTTTCAGACTACGCCCTATGTGTCAGGCACTGGACTGAGGGGTTAAGACTGAAACAAGGTACCAGACAGACCCTGGCCCTGCCCCCTCGGCCCTCCTAGGCTAGAAGACAGGAAAAAACAGGCCACTACAGTGCAGCGAGACAAGCCACACCAGGCCACGCTCTCTGAAATCATCGTATTCATTGGTTTGTTTGCTTGTTTATTGTCCATCTCCACACAAGAACATAATAAGCTCCATAGAGCTTGTCCTAAGACTCGTCTGTAGACTTGTCCGAAGCCCAGGCTGAGGGCAACTTGAGGCTCCTAGTAAGCAGCAAGTAAATGCTTGTTGGGCACTTAGTATGGTCCAGACATCATTCAAGCATCCAGGAGGCATCCGTGAACAGAACAGGCATGCCCCCTGCCCTGGTGGAGCTTCCGTTCCAGGGGTGAATAAACGGTGGCTGTGACAGCAGAGTGGAAAGTTTCTAGAATGTCAGCAAAGCAGCAAGAACATCTTCAGATGTCCATTGAGTGACCTCAGCGCTCACAGCATTAAGCCTTGGACCAGAATTTACATGTTCTGGTCCTGCTGGTAAAGCAGAGCCAAGAACAAGTCCCTGGACCAGCATTCGCAGCCTTTCAGACCTACTCCAACCCCCCTCCTTGGCGATCTTACTTCTCTCCTGGACCAGAGCCCTCCCGAGTCCTCCAGGCTGGAATGCCTGCCTCTCTTTGGTTGCACTAAGGCTTACCCTCCCTCCCAGAACTACCAGAAGGCCCAGAATCCCCAGGAAGCCTCCCGCGTGGCCTGTGTTCCCTGACTGCCCCTCCTCTGAGCCTACAGCACCTCGTGCTTTGGTGAGTTGCATTGTTAGCACTTTTGTTGTTTTGTCAAGTTGGCTCTGGACACGTACTGACTTGAACTGTCTCCAGCTTGAGGACAGCTGTGACCAGGCCCTCCTCATGCCCCCAGAGCCCAGCACAGACTCTACATCAGAGGATCACAATGGATTCCAAGTGGACACTCTCAAACCCTCATCAATAGAACCTTCTGGATCCAGGGTTGCAATCCACCAGCTCATAGAACAAATGGAGCCCCCAGAAGCATTTTGTTTTACTCACAGAGGTTCCATTGTTGTTAATTAGTTACCAACATTTAACAATTGGGAGATTTCCCATAAAAAGCCAGATCGCTGGCTTCTCTTAACAAATCTAAGATCTTGGGCCGGCCCCGTGGCTTAGCGGTTAGGTGCGCATGCTCCGCTACTGGCGGCCCCGGTTCGGATCCCAGGCGCGCACCGACGTACCACTTCTCCGGCCATGCTGAGGCCGCGTCCCACGTACGGCAACTAGAAGGATGTGCAACTATGACATGCAACTATCTCCTGGGGCTTTGGGGGGAGAAAAAAGGAGGAGGATTGGCAATAGATGTTAGCTCAGAGCTGGTCTTCCTCAGCAAAAAGAGGAGGATTAGCATGGATGTTAGCTCAGGGCTGATCTTCCTCGCAAAAAAAAAAAAACAAATCTAAGATCTGGTAACTCTGATCCCTCGCTCCCCCTAGGCCACACTCTGCAGGCCCCAAGGAGTGGTGGCCCCTTACACAGAGCTGTGTTCCTCCACTTCCCACCATCCCTCCCAGCCCTGTGGCCCCCATCTGACTTGGAGACCCCTCCTCTGAATTAGTATTTTCATTTCATTTTCCCTCTACATTCTACTTTTACAAGAAAAGAATCACATCACGAAACACGTACTGGAGAATAAATGAGCCTGCAGCCCTCCCCTCCCAGGCCAGGCCCCAGCCCAGGCCATATTCTCCTGCATTGTTGCTCTCTCTGCCATCTGGCTCTCCTGACACGCACACATCTCTTCTCTCTCGCCTCCCCAGCTTCACATTCTAAGCTCCATAGCACAATTTAACACACAAGGTGTTTCACTGGGTCTTTGCCCATGCTGTTCCCTCTGCCTGGAACACCCTTACTGCTCCAACTCCCAGACACTGTGGCTAACTGCTTTTTGATGCTGTCAACATAGATAACACCTTCTCAAGGATCTCTTCTCTACTGCCCCCAGACTGGACTCCTGGCTCCCACAGCATCCCACGGCCCGCTCGTCAGTGCACCCATCCTACCGTGTTGTGTGGTGTATTTGCCCCGTCTTCCCCTGGACAATGAGTCCTTGGGGGCTGGGACTCTGCTGTCTCATTCACGGTGGAATCCCCAACATCTGGGACAGCCTGATCACATATAGGCATGAAACAAATATTTGCTAAATAGATGAGCAAATGGATTTCAATAGGCACAAAAGAAACAAAAAGGATTTCTGGGAATGTTTTCAGGTCCCAGAACATTCAATTAACCAAAATTTCCCATTCACCCAGCATTCTGGTGGTGCAGGATTTATTGTTTATGCATGATCATGAAGGATACACCTGGATCACACTGGGTCTCTGTTCTCCCTTATCTCCAACACTGACCCGGGAGACAGTGAGGGAGGGAGTACGGGGGGGATATTTTCCATTGGCCAGAGAGGCTAAGTGACTTGTTCACAGTTGCCTGGCAAGTTGGTGGCAAACTCAAGATTGGAACCCAGGGCTCCTGCCTCTGCCTCCCAGCCTGGCCCCCCTTCCCCTGGCCCAGCCCCATAGTGGGTCAGAAAGGACGCGGGTGGATGGAAATGTGGACTTCCCAAGTCCAGATACCACCTCACACAGGCGTATGAATGGAGAGCGTGCAGGAAGCTGTTAGTCCTTATTATTGACTGTATCATCAAACCAGTCAGGAACAGGCTATTATCTGAGAGGCTGATCACGTTTTCATCACGAATGAGGACGATAGAGTCTCTCTTAACAAGATGAAACCCTCTTCCCATAACACTCCTGCCCCTGTTCAGTAGGATGGGCATTTTGAAGGGGGCTGGGATGCACTGAGCAATCCCCACCCCACCCCCAAGCCTCCCAGGTTCCTCACAACCCAACACCTGCATTTACGGGGTAGCAAGCTGAGGGCAAAGGCACAGCCACAGGTGGAGATGGTTCTGGGGGCTCAGGTGGAGAAGGAAACTGGACTTTTCTGAGCTGCCGCTTTATGGGCCTTGGTGTCAGGGAAAGGCCAGTCTGAGTAGCTCCTTCTCTTGGGAATGAAGTCTCAAAGTTCTTCCAAAGCAACCACGGGAGCATAGCGGACACTCATGTCTAGTGGGCAGGACAGGGCTCTGCTGCCCCCAAGCTCTCCCGAGGACCCTGAGAACAGCCCTCAGCCTCTTCCACTTGGGCCTGATGCCTGTAAAGTGGGAACAGTAATCCTTTTGCCCTTTTCTATCTCACAGGATGTTAAAGGATCAATCAATATAGTCTACCAGAGATGTTTCAACATCTCACTGACAAAATTAGATTAATATGCAATTTGATACTATATTATTATAAACAGGCATAACTACTATTTGTGAGAGGAAACCTAGTATAGTAGTGGTCGAGAGTTCAAACTTTTGGGATCCTCAATGTTGCAGAAGAGAATTACAAATATGGAAAGGGAGAAAAGTAGGATGAACCCTACTTCTACCAGAAGTGTTGGTGCTGGACTGGAATTGGAAGTGTGGGTGTGAGCTCATAGCTCTGTCCACCACGAGGGCCTTGGGGCAGGGACACCCCATAGCACTGGGCACACTTAGCCGCCAGATCATGGCTTCTAAATACCATTCTCTGCTAAAAAAAACTAGAGCTCCTTGGAGAAACTGCTGATTCCAGAGGAAGAACAAGTTGAGCCTGAAACATATTCTTGGGCCAGAAATTAATAAATTGCTCAAGAAGTGATGGGAACACAGCAAAAGGACACAGAAGCCAACTCAAAGAGGCTCCCACTAGCCAAACTGAAGCGTGATTTGAGCATCAAAATAAATAATGATTATAAGGATTTACATTCCATTGACTACAACAGGAAATCAAGTGTCCCTACTGATGTAAATAAATTAAAAGCTAGGAACGGCTATTCACATCATCTCAAAGTACTTCCCCACAAAATACTTATTAACCACAAGGGGGAAAAGAGCAGCTTCACAGTATAGAAACTTGGCAGACACCTCTTCACCCAAGAGGTCAAATTGGTTACCATGACCAGTCGGGGGATGTTTGACCTCATGAGTCTCCTGATGTGATGCTCTGAGGAGGACACAACCTCGCTCCGTGATATTCCTGCCCAAGATGCATGGCTCACATAACCATCAGACAAACCCAAATGGAGGCATATTCCTCTAAGTGTCTTCTAAAATGCCAAGGTCACAAACATCAAGGAAAGACTGAGGAACTTTTCCAGATTGAAGGAAACTAAAGAGACTCGACAACTAAATGCAACGTGTGGTTTTGAATCCTTTTGCAATAAAGGACATTTTGGGTCCAATTGGCAAAACTTGAATAGGGTCTGAGGATTCGGCGGTAGAAATGTATCGTGTGAATTTCCTGATTTTGATGGCTATCTCATGGTCACGTAGGAGCATGTCTTTGTTTGTAGGAAATACACGCTAACTATCCAGAGTAAAGGAACAAGTCAGCAGTTTCCTCTCAAATGCCTCAGAGGGAAAGAAAGTGGGTTGTATGGTACTTGCAGCTTTTCTGAAAGTTTGAAGTTAGTTCTAAAGTCAGATGGCCTTGCTAACCTAGAGCAAGTTGCTTAATTCTCTGAGCCTCAGTTTCATCACCCGCACAGTATGGGTGAAAGTAATGCCTACCTCATGGGGTTGTTGAGAGATTTAAATAAGATAATATTTGTGGACTATTTAGCACAGAACTGGGCTCATATACATATTCCAAAATTTTGAAGAGCTGTATAGTTTTGTTTCTTCATGCAGTTCCCATTTCGTGCTAAAGTGCCAGGGTGTGGAGTAAAGTGGCAAACTCCAGTGACGAAGGGGCCAGGCAGGGGATGAAAATGGGAGAAGCAGGCAGGATGTGCCACGGTGACTGATACTAGGTCTCAAGTTTGGGGACACTGCAGGAAGAGGGGGGCCCTGGAGGCCCAGACAGCACATGCCCCAGAGAGAGGGGGCCGTTCTAGGAGATGCATCACTCTGCCCAGTGTCTCCAGTGCTTTCTTTCTACTTTCCCAAGAGAAGCCAGAAATCTAGATTTCTATACGAAATTCCCTTATTTTTATTTATTTTTTTTTTAATTTTATTTATTTTCTTCCCCTAAAGCCCCAGTAGATAGTTGTATGTCATAGATGCACATCCTTCTAGTTGCTGTACGTGGGACGCGGCCTCAGTATGGCCGGAGAAGCAGTGCATGGGTGCGCGCCCAGGATCCGAACCTGGGCCGCCATCAGCGGAGCGCGCACGCTTAACCGCTAAGCCACGGGCCGGCCCCCTTATTTTTAATACTGACAACTATTTCAGATTTTCAGTGAGCCAATAGTTTGTGAGCCAAACAGTCTCTGAGTGCCAGTAGCAGGAGTTCTGAAAGTTTGTGCTGAACACTTAGAAACATGGAAACGCCCCTGCGGGTTGGCAGAAAAAGCACCAAACCACTGTTCACAGTTCTTCCGCTGCTCTGCTAGAACCTCTGAAGAGGCAGGGGTGGACATGCCAGCACGCTGCCGACATACACTTCCGTGGGCCACGGTTGCCACTCCTCCCCGGCACAGCTGATTGGCTGAGAGGGTGGACATCTGACCAAACTGGGCCAATCAGCTGGTTTCTCCCAGGAATTCGAAAGAGAGAGAGAGAGCGGAGAGCCCCGGTTGGCCAAATGGCCACGGACACTGAGCCTGAAAGATTGCGCAGAGCTGGGGCCAGCGTTCACATTCCAACAAACCACAGCCAAGTTCAAGCTGCAGTTCCGGGGGATCGGAAACACCAAAGGAAAGCAAAAAAAAAAAAATCAAGAATGCAGAGTAAAAGACAGTGAGGCAGAGAGCAGATCGCCTGGAAGGTGTTCACAGCAAAAATAATAGCAATAATAATGACAAACTCTTCCGTGGCACTCTCTTTACACCAGGCTCTGTTTAATCGCTTTACCTGTATTAACTCATTTAATCCTCACAGCAACCCTATAAAGGTTTCTGGCGCTGGTGCCAGGCTTTTAAAAAAAAAGTACTTTTATAAAAGTAGATACTTTTATCCCTATTTTACAGATGAGGAAACTGAGGCACAAAGACATTCTGTCCCAGCCTTGGATGTCCATCAGAGTGACCTGTGGTGTCCTCATACAGAGCCCCCCCTCCACTTGTACTCACCTGAGTGGATTTTTATCCCTTGAAAGCAGAGCAGCCTATGACAAGAGGAGGGATTAATACTCAGGTGGTGCCCACTGGCCACGGCTACCGGATTTGTGCAGAATGAGGGGGGTTTCTGAGACCAATTAAGTCACAAGGTATCCCCAACATCCTGCTCTAGCCTTCTTGTATCTCCCAAAATGGAAAAGGTAAAGGAGGAAAGTCACAGCCTGGGGTAAATGTGGGCCAGGGGCACCAAACACCTCTAGATCATCTGCCCACCAGCCCAGACCCCACAGGCCGGTCTACGCTAGGAAGCCAGCCTCACCCACTCCTCGGGGTATCTGCAGCCTCTGCTGGGGATGAGCAGGCAGAGGGTGTGGGGCTGTTTGTGGAGCCAAGGGGAGATTTGATTTCTCTGCTTGGGGCCTGGCCAAGGAGCCAGAAAGGACAAGGAGACAAGGTCTTCGCTTCCTGGCATCAGATTACTGCCCCTACCCGGGGCTCGGGGTGCCAGGCGAGGCTCCCAGGCATGAGAGTGGCTGGTCAGCTGATGGCGAAAAGGCCCAAGGCCTGTTCTAGAAGCTGGCAGAAGGATGAAGAGGATGTGGCACTGGCTGCTGAGGAGGAGGAGCAGGGAGGGAGCCTGGGAGAGAGTAAGCTTCCAGCCTTGCCAAGCAGACCAGGCCAGGGACTGGGGGCCTGACAGAAGGTCTCCAGGAGGGAAGGTCCTGGGCCTGGGGAAAGGGAGGCAGTGCAGCTGCCAGAGACTGCAGTGACACTCTGGGGGGGCCCCAGCCCCCACCTACCCGCCTGCTCGGAGCTGTAGCAGGAGAGCCAGGCTGTGGCTACAGCCTGGCACCAGCCCCAGAAACCTTCAGCATCGCCCAGTTTCACCGCCCAGGGCTGGGAGGTTCCATAAGTTCCCTGGTCTCCCAGATGAAAGACGCTTTCTAAGAGTCATAAAACCGTCCTCACTCGGAACAATGGGCCCTTATCCCACTGTGTCCTTCACATAAACTCCCATTAGCAACGCACCAGAAGCGGCACGCAGGAGTTTTATAGACTGGAGTTTTGGACTATCCCCAGCGTTCATTAACGTCTACTCCCTCGCCCTCCAGGGAGCCTGCACAAATCACTCCCATTTACAGAAGCCCACTCTGTGCTCAGCCCCCAGGCAACCCTGAAAGGAAGGGGGCTTTGTCCAGTTTTATGAATAAAGAAACAGACCCAGAAAAATAAAAAAAGAAGAAACAGACCCAGAGAGGTTAGGTGATTTGCCCGGGGTCACACAGTGGGAGGGTGGAGAGGCTGGGATTTAAGTCCATGCTCCTTCCCCCATGTGGCCTCCGGCTGAGATCAGCCAAGTCCTGCCCCATGGAACTCAAGAGCTTAAGCTGAATGGTTTTCTCCTGGAAACAAGCATCTCCTGAGACCTCAATGCCTTCACCAGGGTGGTCCTGTTGACCTACCCAACGTGTCAACAGAGAGGCACTGAAGTGGGTCCCATCAGAAGGAAGCCCCAGAGCATCAGGGAGGGATCCGAGCCCCTTCCCTTGGGCAAGACCTCGAGTCCCTTGCCATATCTCACATTCACGCTCCCAAAGCCCTTTCACCCCATTCCTCCTCTGAAGACCAACGATGATGATCACAGCCCTGCCTCACTGAGCATGTACGGTAGGCAGGCCAGGCTCTGCGTTCTTGGTGCACGATCCCATTACTCCCGCAAGAACTCTATAGAATGGCTGCTTTCCAGAGCCCCTTCTTCACACGAGGAATTGAAGCACCGAGCTGTAAGTAGCCTGCCTAAGTCACACAGCAAGTAAACAAAGGATTCCATGTCTATCTGACTCCACCCACCATGCCTCCCCAAAACTTCACAATGTGGGGTTCAGCAGACACTCCCTCTGCACTGGCCCACTCCCACAGTCCTGGCTCACAACTCTGGGTGTCACCCCAGGTGTGTGCATACTGACAATAGTCGTAACCCTTTACTGGGTACCGTCTTCCTTTTTGTTTTTTTGGGTTTTTTTTTGTGAGGAAGATCAGCCCTGAGCTAACATCCAATGCCAATCCTCCTTTTTTTTTTTTTTTGCTGAGGAAGATTGGCCCTGGGCTAACATCTGTGCCCATCTTCCTCTACTTTATATGGGACGCTGCCACAGCATGGCTTGACAAGTGGTGCATCGGTGCACGCCCGGGATCCGAACCTGTGAACCCCGAGCCGCCAAAGTAGAGCTCGTGCACTTAACAGCTGCACCACTGGGCCAGACCCTGGGTACCTTCTAAACCCCTTCACCAGCTCCCGTCTACACAGCAACCCTCAATGTCGATATTGCAATTCCTGTTTTGCAGATGAGGAAACTGAGGCTCAGAAGGAGAAAGCGTCTTGTCCACAGACCCTCCAAACTGGTAAGTGGGGGTGTCAGGATTTGAACCCACTTCTATCTGGTTTCAGAACCACTGCTGCTTCCAGGTAAGCCAGCATGATAGTCAAATCAGACCATCCAACAGAGTCTTGGCATGCATTCAACAAATATTCCCAAATACTTCCCAAATAAGTGCCTGAGATGTGCCTGGCACCGTTTCAGAAGCTGGAGATGCAGTGGTAACGAGACTGACATGCTCAGCCCCCATCGGCCCCATGGGGCACCACCAGGGACCCCCTGACCACTTCTGGCTGCTCCACTTAGAGCTCCAGCTCCAGCCCCCTCTCCTGAGCCCCCAGGGCAGGGGCTCAGCCCCGCCTCTGCTGCCCTTGGCTGCCTGCCTCCCCTGAGAGCTTTCCAGACAGCCAGCCCGGCCCCTGTGAAGGCCCCCTGTGAAGGCGGTCTACAGCTCCTGGTCTCAGGGCTTATTTCACTTCACAACCAACTCCTAACTGGGCAAACCAGACAGGCGGCTGGCCGTGTTGACTCAGGCTTCCCCAAGAAGCCCTGAGACCCACACATCCCGGTGCCAGAAGGCACCCACAGACCCTTTGTTCATGGGCTGCCCCACCCTGAGAAGCTGGCTTGGGGCCTACCCTTTGTCACCATTCCCCTGTTACCTTCTGTGGCTGCCAAGGAACGCCAGCCTGCCCAGAACAATTCATGGATGCATACGGTTGCTTAGCCAGTGCCAGGCGCTGCTTTAGGTAATCTTCATCTTCATCAGCTTCATCATGATCGCGATCGTCATTGTTATCGTAGCTAGCATTTACTGAGCACTCACTACTCGCCAGGCACTGGGCCAACACTTTACCCATATGATCTCATCAAATCTTCACAACCATTCCATGAGGTAGGTACCGTTATCATCCCAGATGAGGAAACTGATAAACAGAGACGATAAGGCCGTAGCACAAACTACTGTATTGCTTGTTAAGTTGTCTGTCACCCCTAGTGTACTATAATCTCCCTGAGGGCAGGAGCATGTTTTGCACAGAGTTGTATCTGCAGAATATAGTGCTTGGCACAGAGTGGACACTCAATAAACAGTCTTTAGATGGATGGATGGATATATGGATGGAAGGACAAATGGATGGATGGATCATTGGATGATGGATGGATGGATGGACGGGTAGATACATGTATAAATGGATGGATGGATGATGGATGGACAGATGGAAGAATGCTGGATGGATGGATAGACGGATGGCTGGATGGACGGATGGATGGTTGGATGGATAGATCGATGGATGAATACAATTGAAAAAGAAGAGGAAAAGAGCTCGAGGACAATACCTCCCCCACTCTCAGCTACCCGCCCCCTCAGTGAAACAGGAGGAAGCTGGATGCAGTTTCTCTGCTAACTGGAAAATCCCTGGCCAGGATTCCAGGAGAGCAGAGAAGAATATGCTGATTTTTAGGAGATGGAAAAAAAGGAGCGCCCTGTGGGTGATGAACTTTGGGATAGCTTAATAAAAGCAGCATGGAGTCTGATCAAGCATGTTCCCCATTCCCAGAATGGGAATTTCATCAGCTCCATCCCAAAACACATGTCTCTGAATCAGGGGCAGCCACAAAATGTGCCCAGTGTAGAAGCCCCCTGCCCTGTGGCTCTAGGACTGGGCCTAGGAACAGAGCTGTGCCAGGCCCTGGGGTTTGGTGGAAGTCAACCCAACCCATTCTCTGGGTGCCATCTCAGGATTCTGGAGCACCCATCAGCCCCTAGCTTTACGGCGCTTGTGCTCTAGTTAATTTAAGAGATCTCACGCTGAGCCACAAATCCTCATACCTCGTGAGTTCTGATCAGTGGCTTCAGCCAGCCAGCCAGATTTGGTGGAGACATCAGCGTGAAGCAGGCTGCCCGCCTCGCCACTATTCCCTGGCCGGAGCCTGGGGCTTCCAGTTTCCCATGGGGAAAGCAAGCCTCAGGGATGAAGAAACCCAGCAGTGCCAGGAGAACAGGCGTTGATATGGCCCAGCTTTGTAGTTTCCGGGGCAACTTTAGGAAAGAGGAAGAGGAAAGATTAGAAAGCCCCATAACATCCCTACCACCCCTGGAGACACCTGCTCATCTGCATGGAACATGAGGTCCCGGACAGCACAGGGAGGTGTCCTGTCATTCTGGAGCCCTATCTGTTTGTCAGAAATGGGAGGTGGGGTGGCACTGGTACAGGGACATGCCCTTCCTTTTACTGAGCACCTACTATGTGCCAGGCCAAGTGCTGTGCCTGGGATAACACATAACCCTCATAACACCTCAGCGAGTTCAGTATTATCATCTTCCTTTTCAGATGCTGAAACTAAGACCAACTGACTAGCCCAGGTTCACATTATCAGAAGGGACAGAGCTGGGATTTGAACCCAAGTCTGACCCCAAAGTCCCTACTTTTTCCACGACGAGGTGGAAAGGACCTCAGGAGGCCTCTCCCCTGCAGTTGGGCAAACGTTGGCATCTTGGGTTTATTCCAAAATTGGCCATACAGAATAGGAGCAGGATTTTTGGAGATTACTCTGGTCTTCGCCGGTCCCCGTGTATCAGAAGGAAACTCGAGCCCCCCCCCCCCCACATTCCTACACTCCCTGGGCTCTGTGGCCATGTGGAAGGAGGGAGAGCTGGCCGGGAGGCCAGAGGACACCTCGGGGCCATCCATTCGAGCAATTTGGAGACTTTCAGAGCTGGAAGGGCCCTTAGGAATGACCCAAGCCAACCCCCTCTGTTCACAGAGGGGGAGACTGAGGCCTGGAGAGGGCAAAGGATTTGCTCAAGGTCGCACAGGGAGTGAAGAATGAAATGGGAGCAGAAGCAGCCTCCTGGCTCCCAGCCCAGGTCCCCTCCCACACCCCAGCCCGTCTCAAACAAGCCACAACATTGGAACCCTTTATATCAGATAGAATGAATGGTTATCAGATTTAATTCCAACATTGCTCAGGAGGGGAACCAGGGGAAAGGGTAAGATGGGGAGGGAGGAAGTGGGCAGGGCGCTTCCTAACCCCGCTGCCTCCCTCCCTCTGCTGGGGCGTCAGCCATCTCTGTGCAGCGGCTGAGCCAGGCTTGGTTTGGTTGGCCAGGAGGAAGAGTCAGGGTTACCTGCAGAGCAGGTCCCAGCGCGGCCGGGGGACCTCCCTATTTTCCTGGTCCCCTTGGAATAAGGGCTGTCTCTGTCCCTGCGACAAGGAAGGCTAGAGGAGGGGTGGTCTCTCATTCTGCTGACAGGCAAAGTGGGAGGAGGCCGGAGCAGGGAGCTGAGGACTCACTTGGTGGCAGCTCCACCCCACCTGCCTTGACCCACCTGCTGGGCTCCTGCCAACCAGCTCCCAGGAGTCTGACCACTTTGAAGCCGCTCACTGCCCCATGCCTGGGTACTCTGGGAGACCCCCATCCCCAGGGAGCTGTCTTTCATCCTGGAGGGGGTGCTCGCTTCTGGGAACACACAGACCAGGTTCAAATCCCTGCTTCCGCACCTACTAGTCCAGTGACCTCGAGTGGAGAGAGTTACTTCCCCTCCCTTTGTCTCAGCTTCCCTGCCGTAGAGCCCAGCTTGTGTTCCTGCTTCCCCAGGGGGTTGTGGGATTAAATGTCAAGGCTGTCCCAGGCACAGAGGGGCCTGGAGACGCTGCTTGGGTGATTACCTCTCTTCATACTAATTTGCTGCATGCGTACTGTGCCAAGGTTTTAAAGGTATTCCTAGCCATGACTATAACTCACAGCCCTCGGTGAGGTCACAGAGAAGAAATGATCAGCCCCTGTGCCCAGATAAGGTGACCCAGGTCCCAAGAGGTTGAGTGGCTTGCCCAAGGTCTGTAGTATTTAGAGGCAGAAGCCATGGTTCACGAGTCCCACTGCAGCCCAGCCCAGCCCAGAGGCACCGAGTGGGAAGAGCTTGAAATCTGGAGTCAACCAAGCTGGCCTTGGTCTTGGCTGCACCGTTGAATGGTGCAACTTTGGGTGGCGACTCTGTGTGATGTGAGCTTTCAACTTTCTGACTGATGATTTCAGTGCCATTGGCCAGCTGTGTGACCCTGGGCAAGTGACTTCGCCTCTCTGAGCCTCAGTTTCCTCATCTGTGAAATGGGGGTTGTCAGGAGGACTAAACGAGCCATGGCATGCAGGATGCCTGGCATAGAGCTTAGCATATGGTGAGGGCCCAATAAATGGACATGTAGGAAAGGTGGCTGTACTAGCAGTCAATATCGCTGTTAGTATCATTATTATTATTAGGAGGAGAGGACAGAACAGAATTGCCTTGAGAACCTCTTTCCCATGTGACTATCCTAGAGAGGAAGCCCTGGAAGGAGACACTAGGGACCCTTCTCACCTTCTAGGGGGTAGGGATGTGAATGGGGCCAGACCAGTCACTCCCTGAAGACCCCAAAGTCCCACTGACTGAGGAGACCCAGCTGGAAGGACTGGTGGCATTACTCCCAGAGGAGCTCAGCCTTCAGGGAGACAGAAGAGAGGTGGTGGCCCCAGCTGAGCCTCAGGAGACCCTGACTCATGGGCCAAAAGCTGGGCAGGCAGCCTCACCTCAGACACTTCTGTCCCAGGTGTACCAGGATCCTCTGGAGGAAAAGCCCCGGAGAGGAGGGGCTGGCCTGGTGTGCAGCATGCTCTGTTAGGAGCGGGGAGGGCCTGACTCTCTGCCATATCTTAGCTGTCTGGCCTCAGGCAGGTCACCTCACCTCTCTGAGCCTCATCCCTCATTTACGGGAATCATCATTATGGGGATCACAATTCCTGCCCTGTCCAGCTCCCCAGGCTGGTGTGAGACCATCAGGACAACGGACATGGACTTGCTTTGTAAACGGTCGAGCAACTTAGGATGAGGCACTGCCCTTGCTAATCACCAAGGGACCCTTCATAGACAGACAAAGCAAGGTGTAGCATAGCAGAGGCCACCCCAGAGGGTGATAATGGAAAGAAGAAAACAGACTCAGGACCCAGGCCCCTTCTGCTTGCTCTGCCACGCCCACCCACACCTCCTGCCTCCTTTGCCGGCTGCGCTCCATAGAAATCCCTGACAGCGGCGTCTGGGGTGGGAACCGTGAGCCAGCTGCGTTTAACCCTTCTTGAGGGGCCGGCCCCGTGGCTTAGCGGTTAAGTGCGCGCGCTCCACTGCTGGCGGCCCGGGTTCGGATCCCGGGTGCCCGCCGACGCACCGCTTCTCCGGCCATGCCGAGGCCGCATCCCACGTACAGCAACTAGAAGGATGTGCAGCTACGACGTACAACTATCTACTGGGGCTTTGGGGGAAAAAAAAATAAATAAATAAAATTATAACTCTTCTTCAGTCGCTCAACAGAGACCACCCTGGAAGTCATTACCCATTTGTCCTGGACTCTGCAGCCGGGCGGGTGCATGAGGCAGAGCATGATCTGCCACAGAGCTGAAGCGGGTTAAGAGAGAAAAGCTTGGACAGTGACATTTGTGCCCCCAGGACCCTGGGAGGCCAGCCAGAGAGACACACAATCATCTGAACGTCCCCCTTACAAACTCAGCCTCGCCGTGCCCAGGAGGACCCCCCCACCCTGGTAGCCCCATCCTCACGTGGCAGCAGAAAAGCGAAGGGGCCAAGAGCTCAGTCAGCTCTGGAACCAGACTTGCCTGGCTTCAAATCTCAGCTCCCCTTTTTCAAACTGTGAAATCCTGAGTAAGTTACTTACCCTCTCTGGGCCTGTTTGCTCAGCTATAAACAAGAATGATAATAATAATAGTTAGCTCATCAGGGTGTTGGGAGGATTCAATGAGCTCATACACGTAGCGTGCTTCGTTTGCAAAGTGTCTGGCACAAAGTAACCCCGAGCAAGCATTCTATCACCCTTCGCCAGACATCGGCCACGTAGATGAAAGAGGCTGCCTCCCTCCCGCAGCAGTGAGCCCTCCATCACCGGAGATATTCAAGCTGTGGCTAAGCAGGCACCTGTCGGGGACTCACAGCCGGGACTGCCTGGGTGACCTTTAAAATGCTTCCAGCAGTGAGCCCATAACATCACGCCTGTGAAATTGCGCACATTGCATTCCTCCCTCCTACTGGGCGTGAGAGAGGAGAGGGCTATGGGGATGGGGGGCCGCAGAAACAGGGGAGCAGGCCCTGAGGAGCAAGGCAGGAGCACCGGGAGGGCCTCGGCAACCTGTTCTGGCGTCCAGCTCCCACTCCACCTCCCATTCACACTGTGACCTTGAGTTTCTCCCTGACCTCCCAGCCTCAGTTTCCCCAGCTGTAAAATGATTCCACTAGGTATCCTTTGTGGCCATATCAAGCTGCAGCCATCAAACCCTGACCCTAAGAAGGGAGTGGGGGCAAGTTCTCACCACACGCACACCCCTGCGAGGCTCCCTCTGCATTTCTCACCCTCGCCTTGCCCTGACCCGCCCCACAAGGTGGCCACGAGGCTCCAGGTCACGGCCACTGAGGCTCCCAGCAAAGTTCTCCTCACCGAGTCCCAGCACAAGGTATCACCAAGCGCCACCACCACCTGGGAGGGAGCAGGGTGTCCCTGGGCCTGGAGCCCAAGGGTGTCCGCGATGGCACAGACCCACACACACCCAGTGACCTCCAAAGGATCCCCTTCCAATTCAGCGAGGGAGAGAGATGTTTAAAAACCAAAAACCTGACCTTGATTCTGTGCAGTCCGATTCCGGCCTCAGGGAAAGCAGTGCAGGTGACAGGGCAGGCCCCACTGGCAGGGAAGGCTTCTGTCTGTCGAAGCAGCTGGCAGGGCGGGCAGGAGCCCAGGAGTCGAGTCCACCGGCTCCCCGAGCTGGGAGTACAGAGAGCCCCGGTGTGTGAGTCACTCACCTGACGGACCTGCTGGGCGGGCAGGCGGGCAGAGGGCGGGTAAGCAGGAGGACAGGAGGCGGCCCCTGCAGCCCAGGAGGAAGGGCTAGACTGAGTCAGGGCTGGGCCTGGCTGGGCAATCTGTCAGCCAGGCCTGGGAGGGCCAGGAAGTTGCCAGGGGGAGGAAGGGGGGAGGAGCGTGAACCAAATGGGGGCCTTCAAGGGGAGGACTGAGCTCTGACAGCCGCCCTTTGACCCAGGAAGGGGCACAGGGCACAGGCACGGGGGAGGATGGGAGGCTCACATAGACCAGGACCCTTTTAACCAGAGAAGGTGGGAAACAACACGCTTTGAAGTCAGAAAGTTTCAGGTTTGAATCCCTGAGGTTTCCGGCATGACCTTGTCTCTCTGAGCCTCAGTTTCCCCCTTGTTCCACTGGAAGAATAATAGGCCCTCTATGACAGAGTTCTCGTGAGAATTAAATCAGACTGCGTAGGGACAGGGCTCCGGAGTCTGGCTCCCGAGGGATAGACGGTAACAGTGGCTCTGATCACAAACCCGCCGTTTCAGGAAGGCAGGCAGGTGCACTCGGGAGCCTGGCCCTGTTTGCATTCTTATTGTCAGTGTTAATCTCCCCCAGATTTTAGCCAAACATCTGCTGAGTTGACTAAGAGCAGGAGTATCTGAACATCAGGGAGAAGTCATTTAACCACAAACACCTACTCTGTCCTCACCGTGTGCCCCTGAGAACCCAGGAGGGGGGTCTCCAAAGTAGATTAGCCCCGGCCCTCAAAACACTCACAGATGGCGCTTTGCACGTGGACATGTGGATTTCACACCAAACTTGGCCTGGGCACTGCTCCCCTTCCTGCTACGGGACACTGGCAGTCAAGCCTCAAGGTCTTTAAACAGGGGTCAGGAAACTACTTCGGGCCGAATCCGGCCCACCAACTGTTTTTGTAAATAAAGTTTTATTGAAACACGAGCACACCCATTTGCTATTGTCCATGGAAAAGACAACAGCAGAAACGAGTAGTGACAGAGACTGAAGGGTCTGCAAAGCCAAAAATATTTGCTGTCTGGCCTTGCAGAGAAAGTTTGCCAACCCCTGCCGTAGATGATGATGATACTAATAATAACGATAATCCTCGTTTTGGCGCTTCCATGGTGTATACACTAAAAACCTCTCCAGGCATAACTTCATATAAGCCTCACAACAAAGTCTTCCCCTTTTCGCAGAGAGGGAAACTGAGGCTTCTGAGAGATAAGTACCTTGCCCAAGGTCACACAGAGAGGGCAGACGTATTTTTGAATTAAGGGCTGATGGAAACCCACACCTCTGGATCCACCACTTACCCAAGTGAGCACACAGGCCTGACGCACTAAGGGTTTAGCAAGCCCTAGAAGGACTGAAGAGTCTGTCCCGGGGGAGAGAGTAAACATCCGCCTGATTCACTGGATTGCGGCGGGGGAGGCTGCGATCTTTGGCCCAGAGTCAGACTGTTTCAGTTTGAGTGCTGGCTCCACTGTGAGCCAGCTGTCAGGTGGGAACACGAACTGTGCAGGAGAATTAAATGAGATGCTCATGTGAAGCCCCTAGGACGGCGTGGGGCAGGCAGGAGCCCTCCGTCATTGCGTCATTGCTAGAGCCTCGTCGTCAGTATCATGAGGGCTTGAAGTGTGAGCCAAGAGGAGGGAAAGTGGAGAGGCGGCCCCTCCACCTGCAGAAGTAACCGAAGGGGAGAGCTGCCCCTTTAAGAGGGCCTGGCCAGAGTTGGGAGGGGCGGTTCCTGGTTTGGGGAGGGGAGGCCTGGCAAGAAGACATGCTGTCCACTGCCACCTCCCTCTTCGTTCCAGCACCTTCCCTTAACCCCGGCCAGGGGAGAGGCTGCCACTGTTGGGAGGCCGCACTCTCGTTCCCAGAGCCTCATCCCAGAGGGCCACTGCCTTGCCCACCTTGCCCACCCTGCCCACCCAGAAGGGCTGGCTGGGGCCTTCCACACCCAGAAGAAGCAGCACCAAAGTTCACGGGGGAGCTCATGGGGGCCAGAGTCGCCCTGGGTGGGTTTTTCTGGAAACCTGGACGAGGCCCCATCTTCTGAAGAGTATAAAAGCCTCTGAAATTTCCTCTCCTGCTCTCTGGGGGTCTTCTTGTCTCTTGTTCCTCCTCTCCCCACCCACCTCAAGACTCAGGTGGCAGAGGAGGAACTGAATACTAGTTGAGAAAGAGCCACAAGTCCAGAAAAAACTCAGTAAATCCACCCCCACTTCTTTTCCCAAACTGTCAGTCATTCCAAGAGGTTGGAGGAGCTCGCTTCTCCACTATCCACACAGTAACTGGTTGCCTAAGCCATGCTCTGCGAGGCAGGCTGCAGGGCAGCAGTTTCTCAAGCATTCTGGAAGCATCTGTTGCCAACAATGGCTATGCTCACCCACGGCCACTTCTTTATTCACTGAGCTGGGGCCCCAAGAGCCCCTACTCCCCAAGCTTCATCAGTCCGGTCTGCTCTGCCATCTGTGCAGGGTCTAAACACAGTAACATGCCAGGCTTTCCACTAACTGAGGCTAAACTTTGATGTAGAAACAGTATCTAAGTGCCCACCATGTACAGGAGGGGCTGGGTCCTTTCCGCCTTTGTATCCCTACCAACCCACTACGTCCCCCGACACCTAGCACCCAAAGATGCTCAGTAAAGATTGGCTGAAAAGGGGCCGGCCCAGTGGCGTAACGGTTAGGTTCACGCATTCTGCTTCGGCGGCCCTGGGTTCACAGGTTCGGATCCTGGGCACAGACCTACTCACCGTTCATCAAGCCATGCTGAGGCGGCATCCCATATAGAAGAGCTACAACTCTGCAACTGATACACAACTATGTACTTGGGCTTTGGAGAGAAAAAAGAAAAAAGAGGAAGATTGGCAACAGATGTTAGCACATGGCCAATCTTCCTCAAAAAAAAAAAAAAAGATTGGCTGAATGAATGACTCTTCCAAGCTGCTCTAGAGCAGCCCGTCTCACCCTTGGCACTACTGACGTGCTGGACCGGATAACTCTTGTTGTGGGGCCATCCTGTGCACTGTAGGATGTTTAGCATCATCTCTGCCCTCTACCCCTAGATGCCAGTGGTACCCACCCCTCCTAGTTGTGTCAACCAAGAATGTCTCAGCGCTGGCCTGGTGGCGCAAGCAGTTGGGTGCGCACGCTCCACTGCAGGGGCCCGGGGCCCGGGGTTCTCTGGTTCAGATCCTGGGTGCACACAGACGCACTGCTTTTTTTTTTTTTTTTTTTGTGAGGAGGACCAGCCCTGAGCTAACATCCATGCCAATCCTCCTCTTTTTTGCTGAGGAAGACTGGCCCTGTGCTAACATCCATGCCCATCTTCCTCCACTCTATATGGGACGCCACCACAGCATGGCTTAACAAGCGGTGCGTCGGTGCGCACCCGGGATCCGAACCAGCGAACCCCGGGCTGCCGCAGCAGAGCGCGCGCACTCAACTGCTTGCGCCACCAGGCCAGCCCCCCGACGCACTGCTTGGCAAGCCATGCTGTGGTGGGGTCCCATATAAAGTGGAGAAAGATGGGCATGGATGTTAGCCCAGGGCCAGTCTTCCGCAGCAAAAAAAAAAAAAAAAAGAGGAGGATTGGCAGATGTTAGCACAGAGCTGATCTCCTCACAAAAAAAAAAAACCAAGAATGTCTCCAGACATTGCTGAATGCCCTCTGGGGGGCAAAATGCCCCCAGCTGAGAACCCCCAGTCTACAGTCATCAGTTTCATGTGGCTCCTGCACCAACTCTCTGAAGAAAGCAGAATGAGTATTATTAGCCATTTTATCAATAAGAAAACTGAGATTTGGTAATATCAAGAGATGTGTCCCATGTCAGACAGTTATTTAGTGGCTCACACTCACAAAAGGAAAGTTGGAAAAGGTCTAAGTTGCTCCAAAGGTTGAGTGAGGATGCTGGGGCAGAGGCAGGGCTGGACCACGGGACCACTGGCCCAGAGGAGCTGAAGCGGCAGCTGGCTGATGCTCCCGCCTCTCATACCTCCAGCCAACTGACCTCCAAGGGCTTCAGTGGCCCAGGGTTCACTGGTTCGGATCCCGGATGCAGACCTATGCACTGCTTATCAAGCCATGCTGTGGCGTCCCACATATAAAGTAGAGGAAGATGGGCACGGATGTTAGCCCAGGAACAATCTTCCTCAGCAAAAAGGGGAAGATTGGCAACATATGTTAGCTCAGGACTAATCTTCTTCACCAAAAAAAGGAATGAAATTCTGACACATGCTACGTCCTGGATGAATCTTGAAAACACTATGCTAAGTGAAATAAGCCAGTGACAAAAGCTCACATTATATGACTCCACTTACATGAGGTATCTAGAATAGACAAATTCATAGAGACACGAAGTAGAATGGTGGTTACCAGGGGCTGGGGGAGGAGGGATGGGGAGTTAGTGTTTAATGAGTGCGGAGTTTCTGTTTGGAATGATGAAAAAGTTCTGGAAATGGATAGTGGTGATGGCTATGCAACATTGTGAGTATACTTAATGCCACTGAACTGTACACTTAAAAATGGTTACAATAATAGATTTTATGTTATGCATATTTTACCACAGTTAAAAAAAAAAACAGAGACACCTTGGGAGTAGAGACAGACAGGCAGGCAGGCACTTGCCTGGGTTCCCAGCCCTTGTCCAGCTCCTGGTATCGGCCCCTCATGAAGCCAGGGCAGCTCTCTGGGTTTCTGAGACAGCCCTGAATCCTCAGAATATGTTGCCAGGGCTCTGAACTCGCGAATGAAAGGATCTCGACGGGATGTCTGGGGACAATTGTTTCTGGGAGGCCACCACCCTCTGCCCAAGGTCAGCCCCAAAATAGGCCTGGTGCCTCCATGCCCCGAGCTTCTCTTCCTGACCCGGAATAGAACCCCTCTCTGCACATTTATTTTAAAACTGCTTGAATCAGATCCACAACCCTCCATGGGAGAAAACCTGTCTCCGCCCTCCCCGCGGCATTTTTAATTCTCTTTTTCCCTTGTCAGCATTTTCCTGCTCAAATCCCCACCCAAAGTCAGCAGTCGTGGGTCCAAAAGATTCCTCGCTAATTCCGCACTCCAGATCCGCTCTCAGAGGACGAAGACGCTCCCCGTGGGCACTTTCAAAGCCGTGCCATGGGCCCTGAGGACATCTCCAAGAGCCACGTTCCCGGAGGAGCCTCCGACAGGTGACTACTCTGAAGGGACAATAGTCTCTCACGCGGAGAAGCAGTTGCGCGGGTAGAACAAAATCAGGTAAAGAACATTTGTGGATCACGCTCCGTTTTGCAAACTCTCCCCATCAGTGGGGGAGATGCTGACGCCCCAAGTTCCTGGAGGAGCAGGATTTGACTCATCAGCTGTACGATCATCCAGGAACCGGGTGAAGTACTTTCTGTAAATCATCGTATTTAATCTCCCAAACACCCTGAGAGGCAGATCTTATTACGCCCATTTGAAAGATGAGAAAACTGAGGCTCAGAGAAGTTAAGTAACTTGCCAAAAGTCACACAGCTGGAAGTGGGAGTGCTGGAATTTGAAGCTAGGTCCTGTCATTTCCAGGGCCCAGGCTCTTAACCCCGAGAGAACAGGATTGGGGCTGCCAATGGCAGCTGGCACTGGAGGCAGGGAGTCCAGATTCTGAGCCTGGGGTCCTCTATGTCAGCTTCCAATCTCCTAAGCCACCTGCCACAGCCTTGAAGTGTGAAAGGTCCAGGCCATGAGAGGCTGGCCGTCAGGTGCTGCGTAGATGCAGAGTTGGGGCTCCCACAGCCACCCCATCATCCTCATCCAGCTTTTGCAAACAAGGTCGCGGCCAGAGGCCATTTCACAAGTGGGCCTGTCAGTGCCTCTTGGCGACAGACACCACGCGCTCCCATTTGTTATGAGACAAGCCTCTAGGCTGGGCCTTGGCATTAGCAACCTCCAGCCTCAGCTCAGAGGGGAGGCTTCATCCCCACGTGAGGGGACAAGCCCACCGGTCAGTGCCCCTCTGCTGCTCTCTCCCTGCCCTCCAGCCATGCGGCATTTTTTTTGTGTGTGTGAGGAAGATCAGCCCTGAGCTAACATCCATGCGAATCTTCCTCTTTTTTTTTTTTTTTTGCTGTGGAAGACTGGCCCTGGGCTAACATCTGTGCCCATCTTCCTCTACTTTATGTGGGACGCCGCCACAGCATGGCCTAACAAGCAGTGCGTCAGTGCACACCCGGGATCCTAACCCGGGCCTCCAGCAGCGGAGTGTGTGCACTTAACCACTACACCACGGGGCCGGCCCCCAGCCATGCGCCTTTAAGAGCTCCCTGCCCAGGCTTAACAACAAAACAAATAGTGTAGCATGAGCCCCAGCCAGCAGTGCTGGGACAAGTTCTATAATTACAGCAGGGACAGATCAAACAAAAGCAAGCCATGTGATCTCCGGCAAGTCACTTGACCCCTTGACCTCTGTATGCTAATCTGTAAAATGGGGATAAGGACACTCAACTATGAGAGCTGTGTAAGGAGTGAATGAGCTCATTTATATAGAGCACTTATTCACATCTGCAGCCTCGGCAGACCATTGATATACGTGGAGGCTGTGGGGTGGAGGCTGTGGGGTAGTTATTCCCATTTTTAAAGAGTATCCTAGAAAAACCTCAGATTCCATGGGCTAGGCTCAAACTCACCTTCATGTCATTTAAAACTTTTTTTTTTTTTTTGAGGAAGATTAGCCCTGAGCTAACGTCTGTTGCCAGTCATCCTCTCTTTTTTTTTTTTTTTTTTTTTTGTGAGGAGATCAGCCCTGAGCTAACATCCGCCAATCCTCCTCTTTTTTTGCTGAGGAAGACGGCCCTGGGCTAACATCGGTGGCCATCTTCCTCCACTTTATATGGGACGCCGCCACAGCATGGCTTACCAAGCAGTACTTCGGTGCGCGCCCGGGATCCGAACCAGCGAACCCCGGGCCGCCGCAGCGGAGCGCGCGCACTTAACCGCTTGCGCCACCGGGCCGGTCCCCATCCTCTCTTTTTGCTGAGGAAGATTGGCCCTGGACTAACATACATGCCCATCTTCCTCTACTTTATATGGGACACCACCACAGCATGACTTGACAAGCGGGGCGTAGGTCCACGCCCAAGATCCAAACCTGTGAACCCCAGGCCGCCAAAGCAGAGCATGCGAACTTTACCTCTATGCTGGGCCGGCCCTTCATTTAAGCTTTAATAAGCAAATGAGTTTGTTTCCTCCAAAGCATTTATGCAATTTATAATTATGTAATATATCTGTGTGTTTGCTTGGGTTTTATCTGTGCCCTCAACTGTGCTATAAATTCCATGAGTGTAGGAGCCCGCCAGTCTGATTCACCAGTATCCTCAGCACCTAACCCAGTATCTAATACATAGTAGGGGCTTAATTAACGTGTATTGAATGAATAAATAAATGTAAGAAATTTAAGAAAGTGAAAGTAAATACCATGGAAGCCCCATTTACATTAATGATGGCCCGGCTAATGGCAAAGGATTCCTATCTGTCATTTAAACAGATCCACTGAGTTAAGTGAGCACGCTCTGCTGCTGGCAGCCCAGGTTCGGATCCCGGGCGCGCACCGGCGCACCGCTTGTCAGGCCATGCTGTGGCAGCGTCCCACATAAAGTGGAGGAATATCGGCACAGATGTTAGCTCAGGGCCAGTCTTCCTCAGCAAAAACAAGGGGAGGATTGGCATGGATGTTAGCTCAGGGCTGATCTTCTTCACAAAAAAATAAAATAAAATACATAAATTTAAAAAATAAATAAATAAAAATAAACAGATCCACGGAAAACCTCTACTGGGACAAGTCAATTCATTAAAAATGCGTGGAAGAGATTAAACTCTCCTCCTGGAGTTCACGATTTCAGCTGCCCCGTCTACACTGACTGTCCTGAATTGAATAGAAAGGGGAAGTAGGGTCCAGGTGGGACAGAGGTGGGGAAACCTTGTCTTGAAGGATAAAGTGCTCCAAGGGGAAGAGAACTTGATGACTGGCATTTGTAAGGGCCTGCTCCATCCCTGTCACTGTGCCACCAAGATTCACCTCCACAGATCTATCATAGGTTTATTAGAATTATCCCCATTTTGCAGATGAGAAAATTGAGGTTCAGAAAGATTTGAGTCTTGCCCGCGGTCATACAGAGAAAAAGAGGCAGAGCTGGGATTTGAAGCTTCAGAGCTGGGATTTGAAGCTTCTATTTTGTTCTAGTTTGGGCCTGATTTGGGCAAATGTCAGCCCATCAGAGGTCCATCCCAGGCTGGGGTCTCGACAGCGACACCCAGGTGGCGGCATTACTCAGCGTTAGGAGCTGGTGGCACTGTGATTTGGGGCCATCTCTCCAGCTGCCTGGGCCCAGGAAGGAGAGGAGAATCCAGTCCCTCTCTACTGCAAGAGATGAGCGGGGTATCAGGGCCCAGCCCAGGGAAACCGAGGCAGGTGTCCAGGTGCATGGACAGGTAAGGCAAGAGGGACATGGAGGGTCTTCCCTCCCCCTCACTGGGAGGCAGAGGCTGCTGACCCCTGGGACCAGGCCAGCACTAGCAGGGCCTCAGGCGAGGCTGCCAGGGTGCACGACCTGAGGGGCCGCCACGTAGAGCCTGTCTGGACAGTGCCGTGGAGTCAGCCAGCGCCCGGCCCACGAGCCTAAATGTGGCGGCCGCGCATCAGGCACCCAGGCTGCACCAAAGACAAGCATCCCCGGGTCCTGGAAAGTTTAAAGGCCAATTCACTGAAAAACAGTCCATTGCAGAGGCCTCACTCCCCGAGGCCTCCCTCTCTCTGAATCCTGTGGGTCCCGATGGCTGCGGCAGGCTGTGCTTTCAAGAGTTCACGTTGCTTCCAAATGAGCCTCAAGATCACAGATCAAACCTGGGAGGAGGGAATGTTTAAAAAAGGTAAGTGATTTCTATTGCCAAGACAGTTCATCAGGTGGGGCCCCATGACACTCCACTGCTGCTCTCTAGACAAATGTCAGCCAGTGGTTGGTGACTCAGACAGTGGTGCCAAGTCAGTGCTCCTCGGGGCTGCACCCGCCATGACTGGGGACGTGGGGAGGTAGGGTGAGCAGGGCCTGGCCTCTGTGGAGTGGGTGGTGGGGGGCAGGAGTGAAGGGGGCAGGGCAGGAGTTATCAGGGGCCCCAGTGTCTCAGAGCTCCTGGGTGCAGAAGGGCAAAGAGTAGGGGGGTCGACGGGAAAGGCGCCTCCACTTCCTCATCCCCAAACCAGACGGCAGCGCCCTCCTCACATGGAGGGTGAGGCGCTTGGTGCCCAGCAGGTGTCCATTCCCAGGAAAGGTGCTGTTATTGCTCCTGTGAGGAGCCCCTAACCCTTTCCCTGGAGCTCAGTGCCTCGCGGGGACCCTGGGCCTGATGCCCACCTACAGTTCCAACCCAAAATGGTGCCCACACAGTACAACAGGGAGCCTCGGGCAGAGGCCTCAGGCGAGCAGGTCATTTTGTAAAGACAAGGAGTGTCTTCAGAAGCCTCACTCAGCTCCCCTTGTAGGCACAGGAGGGCAGCCCCAGGAGGCTGCTCCTGGAACTCTCATCCAGTAGCTGTGATGGACACTCTCCCCAAGCACCCAGGAGACCCAAGGGAAGCCACTTCCGTGGGCTCAGGGAGCACCCGCAGCAAAGCAGGAAGGCAAGGAGCTGTCATTGACCACCTACTAAGTGCCAGGCGCTTCTGTAAGCCTCTCTACCTTCCAACGACCCCCCAGGGCAGGTGGTGCCGGCACCCCCATTTTCCAGATGAGGAGACCGAGGTCCAGAGTGGGGAAGTGCCTTGCCCAGAGTCTAGAAGACATGGTGTGTCGTCAAGGAGGTTGCAGTTAGTGTTGGGAGGTGAGACTTGCACCTGAGAGGAAACTCAGGTGCTCCCTGGGGTTCTGGAAAATGGAGGAGCATGTAGCCCAACCCCCTCACTCTTGCGTCTGGGACTCCCAAGTCCACACCAGGGATGTGATTTGCCCAAGCTCACAATCTGCCCGGCCGCAAAGTCAGCGCTGGACCCCTGCCCACAGTGCTCCCCCAGGGGACGGCGGGGCTGGACCACCCTCCTCCCCCACCTGCAGCAGCTGGTGAAAAGCAGGAGAAGCCAACAGCCTGTTGTGGAGTTTGTGCAGAGGGGCCAACATAGCGTGGACACAGCCGGAGTCCCATCCAGGGCTCCTTGCTGGGCAGGGGAGGGCGATTATGACCAGAAAGGCCACCAGTGCCGTCCTCCCTTGCCCTCTCCTAACCTATGGACCCCAAGGGGTGTTGAGCGCCCCCTGCTGGCCACCAGGAGCATGTCCTCCAGGATGAGGACAGGAAGCTCCTAGAACTGCAGACACCCAAGGCGCTCAGAGCTTTGCCAACAGGCAGTGGTGGGATGTTGGAGGTCACTGCTGACCCGAGCCTCTGCGCTATCCCGTTAGGGTCCCACACTCTCTGTCCCAGCTTTCTGTGGCCCTGGCGCTGGGCAGGTACTGATGCCGCCCACCCAGAGCAGTTTTTAGGCATGTCCACAATTCTTGGACTCTCCCTCTCACAGAGAGGTGGGGTCTATGCCTGAATCTGGGCGGGCTCGTGGCTGGTTGGTGGCCAACAGAACACAGCAGAAATGACACTGCTCGATCAGGAAAGGCCATGTGATCTCAGTCTTGTTATCGGAGACACTCACCTTTGGAGCCACCACAGGAGACACCGATGACCCTAAGGCCGCCAGGACGCGAGGAAGGCCACGCTACACGAAGAGGTCCTGTGCAGGTGCTCCAGTCCACAGCCTGACTGAGTCCCAGCCACAGCCAGCACCAGCTGCCCGTGTGAGGGAAGATGCTTCCAGATGGTTCTAGTGCCCAGCTCTCGAGTCACCCCCAGCCTTAAGTCTTCCAGCTGAGGCCCCAGACATTAAGGAGCAGAGACAAGCTATCCTCGTTGTACCTTGTCCAAATCCCTGAGTCCGTTGGCATCATAAATGGCTACATCATGCCGTGAAGTTGTGGGTGGTTTGTTACGCAGTGATAGCGGATGGGAACACCACCATCCACACCGCGTCCTCCCTGAGCCCCCAAGTGTGGAAAGGGCATTGTTCTTGAAACCAGGTGACCAGTCTTGTGACCTTGAACATGTTCCCAGGCCTCAGATTCCACATGCATAGAGCTGGAATGTTAATACCTGCTTTGCCCATCTCTGAAGTTTGTTGTTGTGTTGGTGTAGGCGTGTGCGTGTCTGTGTGTGTGTGTGTTTGGAGGAAGATCAGATGAGCTCAAGGATGTGAAAGCCCTTTATAGCTTAGGGGTTAAAAGTGAAGACACGGGGCCAGGCTGCCTGGGCTCCAATCCCAGTTCCTCACCAGCTGTGTGACCTTGGACAGGACACTTAACATCTCTGTGCATCCGTTCCCACTTGTGTAAAATGGGGATGATAACAGAGGGTTGCGGTGAGGTTTCAATAAGAAAAAGCTCACGAGGCACCCGGCGTACGTGGGTAAACAGCGAGAGTGCAGAAATGATGGCCATTGTCAAAGATGGCTTTGCAAAGGGAAAGGCCTGCATCCAGTCTGACGGGATTAGAAAATTCAGAGCTTCTTGGCTCACCTCAAACAACACTGGAACCCTCAGAGGAAAGATGTATTAGGAAACTGGAAGGGGCAGGAGGGATAAAAGTGAAAAAAAATCAGACAGCTTTTCTGATTTCTGATCATAACCAATAGGAGTCCACGGATGGCCTGGGCTGGCCCTGTTTGTGGAAAGCCTGTCCGGTTCCTCGCCCTAACTCTGGGAACCCTCCCAAAAGCCCCTTGGACAGCCTTTGGGGGACTTTGAAGGAGGCCACACAGTTTACTAGAAAGAAAGTCAACTTTAGAGTCCTGGTCCAAACTCCGGCTATGCCACCGGCCTGGAACGCTAGGCAGGTCCCGTAGCTCCCAAGCCACTTCCTCTGTCAAATGGAAATGAGGACTCAGGGACACATCAAAAAGGCCTCTCCCTGTGCCTGGCACATAGTAGGTGCTCAATAAATGGCGCTGCCATTACTCCTTCTATTAGCATTGCGTCTATTATTGTTTTGGCTTTTCTACTCTCTGGACTTGAGGGCGAAAGCAGAAAACAATAGCTAACATTTGTGAATGGTGTTCACCAGTATTCCCAGCTCTCTCCTGGTGTGAGGGACGGCACCTCCTGACCCCTTGGGTGGGAGGGCCAATGAGCTGGGAACGGAAGTGCCGTGCATGTCTCTTCCCGGCTAAGCATCCAATTGCCAGAGCAAGACCCTGCCTGGGCTCTTCTCTCTCTGGCACAGTGGCCGGCCCAGCCCCTCAGGATGGGGAATTCACCAGCCCAGGACTCTACACGACCACGACGAGCCGAGCCCCCTGCCCACCTGCCACCAACAAGCAGTAAGAGCAGGAAGCAGGAAAACAACCTTTGCTGTTTCCAGTCGGTGAGATTTGGGGTTGTTTCTTACGGCAGCACAACCTGGCCTATTCCAGCTCATCCTGTCCGTGTCAGGCCCTGTGCTAATACTCCATGGGTGTTTCATTCACGCCTCATGTCGACCCTCTGGGAGGTAGGCTATTATCACGCCCATCTCACAGATAAAGAAATTGTGGTTCACAGAGGGTACACAATTTGACTATGATCATTTAGCTGTTAAGTGGCTGTGTCAATAAATTGTCGCTGCAGAATAAACCAACCCAGACTTAACGGCTTAAAACAACAAGCATCTGTACAGCTCATGGTCAGCTGCGTGGTTCTTCTGGCCGGGACCGAACTGAGTTGATCTCAGCTGGACTCGGCTGGCTCATGAGTCGGCTGTCAGCTGGTCTAGGGTGGCCTTGGACGCTCTGCTCCCCATGGTCCCTCATCCCCCAGCACTCTAGCCCAGGCTCGTGTCACATGATGGATCCGAAGGTCCAGGAGACAGAACATGCAAGTGAGCAAGGCCTCTTGAGACCCTGGCTTGGAAGTCACCTGTCCTCACTTCCAGCACATTCTGTTGGCCAAAGCAAAGAGCAGAAAAACAGACTCCACAACAACGGGAGAAACAAAACACAGTGGCCTTTTTTGTCACTTGCACAGTGGTTGGGCAGGATTTGAACAAGGCCCGTCACCTCACTATGATGCCATCCTGTCTCTAGTCCCAGCTCGGATCACCAGCACTCACCTTGTCTGGTAATGAACTTGAGCCTCTTCCCTTTCCAGCTCAGGCCCTCAAACAGTATTCTAGGGATGAGTTACCTTACCGAGAGGCACAGACTTAGTTACATCCATTTGCCTGGCCGCCCACATGTTTATTAGATTTCTGTTGTGTCTATCTTCTGCCAGCTCAGGGCCATCCTGAGAATTAAATTCACAGCGCAAACAGCTGGGGCACACTCAAGACATTGCAGAAATGGAAAGCAAGTCAGAGTAGGCACTGGAGCCAATGGCTTGGAAGGGGCCCTATCCCCTAGAGGCCAGTGATGGGCTTCATCAGTCATGCATTCATTCAATGCGGTCCTCACAGACTGTCTTCATGGAACTCAGTAGACGGTCGTAGCTGCAGCTCAGAGGGACAGCCCCAGGGGCCGGGGGTCACCAGGAGGGTTCTGCCATGCACATGGCGCTCCTTGGCGGTGTGCACTGAGCAGTACTGTCAGGTCTACGGACCATGTCAAGGGCAGGACTGTGCTCTTGTTCTCATGCCCCCTCCTCCGCCCCAGAGGCAGCCTCTGAGCCACCTGCTCTTGCAAATGTGGATCTTGACCAAGTCACTCGGCCTCCTGGAGCCTCGGTTTTCTTTTCTGTAAATTAGGATGATGGTGCTGCCTCTCACGGGTGCCATGAGGAATCAGTGAAGTCACATACGCAGAGGGCCAGTGCCTAGTGGGCGTTCTGCAAAGCGGCTTCCCCGACTCCCGAGGGCGGTAGCTCCACCTCTCCACTCAGAGACGGCAGCATGAGCACCAAGTGACCCGAAGCTCAAGGTCAGGCCCACTGCGAGGGTCGGGGTGCTGCCTGGAGAATATAATCTTGTGGTGTTTAACTGAAGATTACACAGAAACCGATTTGGTTTCTGACATTAATAACAACAGCAAGAGTGAAACACACACACACAATATGTATATAACATTTTCAGTTCTCCCAGCCTTGCTATGAGGAAACTGAGGTTCAGAGAGGTTAAGTCACTTGCCCAAAGTCACACAGCTGGTAGGAAGTAGAGTCAGCGTTCAAAGCCAGATCATCAGGCTCCAAAATATGGGGTTTCCCCTGCATCTAACTCCACTGGGTGGAGATGCTCTATCAGCCCACCCTGAGAGGTCCCTATTATGTGGATGGAGAGAGAGTGGTGGTCCACGATCCCCTGACCCCCAGTTTGGCTGTAAGGCTGACCCCACCACCAGCCCCCCTGCTGCCTCACCTCCCCCTCACAGACAGCAGGGCCCCAGGGCAGTCTTGGATTCTTTGGGGTGGGCATGGGGGCATCCTGGGGGCACCCTGGACTCCTGCTCCTGCCATGAGCTGCAGCCAGGCTCAGGGGAGCTGAGTTTCCAGATACCACCTGGTGCCCCAGCTCAGGCCAGAAGCCTCAACCGACCCTTCCCAGGAAAAGCCGGCACACAGATCCTCCGCCACCAGGAGCAGTAGCTCTGGGGGAGCAGGGGAGCCCAGGAACGCAGGGTGGAGCAGCCTTTACTCTGGACCTATAATCATCTGTGACGTGACAGGTGAAAGTCAGCTTGATCATCACCATCATCAAGTAATAATAATAATAAAGGGAAATAATAACATAGCACCAACCACATGCCCTGTGCTGGTCTTAGTGTTTTATATATATTAACTCACTTAATTTTCACAAAAGCCCTGTGAGGAGGTAGCTAAAATTATGCCCATTTTACAGAAGAGGAAACTGAGGCACGGGGAGGTGACGTCACTAGTCCATGGTCACCTAGCTAGCAAGTGGTGGACATGCAACTCCTAAGCCAGGCTGGGCTAAGCACGTCACATGACCATTCTATTAAATACAAACTCCCAAGAGGCATTCTAGCCAATTTATACACAAGAAAATCAAGAGTCGGATGTGCATGTCACAAAGCCCAAGACCACACAGCTATGAGTGTCTGGGCCCAAGTCTCGGGCTCTTAACCGCTGGTGGCCTCGTTCTCAGAGAACAGGAGAAGCCTTGCCTTTGTCCTGAGGCCTCCTGAGGACAGGAAGCTCCAGGCTGTTCACCCCAGAGACTGAACTGAGCTGGGTGGAATCGTGGTGCTGACACGCCCTCTGCCGGCCTCAGTGAAAAGAACATCAAGAGCACTGGAGATGCTGAGAAGGATAAGGCATCATCTTTGCCCTGATGGGCTCACAGTCTCCTCACAGGAAATGGACCGTTTATGAGACGGGTAAGCACAGGGCGCAGGAGAAGTGCCTGACCAAGGCCAGGCAGTCCGGGAAGGCTTCCTGGAGGAGGTGATCTGCATTGAGTGAAGGGTAGCCGATTCAGAAGTTCAATCCACTGAGGCCAAAACAATTTAAAACTGCCCATGATAAGAAAAGCTGAGAATGTTGTCTGAGCTGTATCTTAAAGAATGAGAAGGCGTTAGTGGGGCCAGAAAGGCGAGAAGAACCACGTGTGTAACAGTGCATAAGGACAGAAGAGGAAATTCCGGGTTGGGAGGGCGGAGGAAGGGTGGGGAGCCAGGCTGCGCAGGTAGAAACTCAAGCCACAAGTTCACAGTAGACTCAGGTGGCGAAGATCGAGAAAGAGAAAAGGTGCTGGGCTGAAGCCAGAATAGCTGGTCGCATCTCGTCCCCTGGGCACTTGTTAGAAATGCAGATTATCGATGGGGAAATTTGCGCACCAGCGCTCTAAGCAGTCCTTGAGTCTTGTTCTCTGATTCAGACTTGAAAAACCAATTCCCTGCTGCACCTCTAATTCCCTTCAGAAACCAGGCGAGCTCCAGAGAACACGGTGGACTGAGTTTTCAGAACCACCTGGTTTTATTTCACGGTTTTGTGGGTTCCTAATAACACGCTGTCATTTGTCGCGCAGTGTTGCCGTGCTGGGCAGTTCACCCACATCCTCTCAACAAGCACCGGCAGCAGCAGCGTCTCCATTTTCAAGGTGGGGAGACTGAGGTTCAGCGTGGTGAAGGGCCTGGTCTAGTGTCCCATAACAAGAATTGGGCTCAGCAGCAGGTTCCAGAACACAAGCCTCACCACCACATCCCACTGCCTGGCCCTGACTTAGACCCACTCTCCGATCTGGACGAGCTCCTCCCTCTCCTGCTCTGGTTTCCTTGTCCTTAAAATAATAGGGTGCCAAAAAGATCCTAAATCCACTTCCAACTCTAAAAATAATATAATTCCTACTGCCTGGGACCTACTAGTCACACCATTCTTCCATCCAGCAGATGTGCAGTGGGGGAGACAGGCTTACACAGTTTACAAGGAAATGCAGAGGGTGCCAGCCCATGGTAAGTGCTGGAGAGAAAAATAAAGTAGAGAAGGGGGCCGGTGCGGGGATATTTCCTTTGGGCCTCCCTGAGAACGGGACCTCTGGGCAGAGACTTGAGGGAGGTGAGGGCTCTGAAGAGCTGTGGGGTACCTGGGGGCAGCACATTCTAGGCAGAGGGGACAACGAGGGCAAAGGCTGCCAGGATGGGAGTTTAGCCAGCGGAAGGGACCCCAGAGGGGCAGTGTGGCTGGAACAGAGTGAGCAGCGGGGAAGGGAAGAGAGAAGGCCAGAGGTGTAGCGAAAATTGTGCAAGACTTTGAAACGTAGTGGATGTCCTGACTCAACCTTTCAGAGTCTTGAAGGTAACCTACAACTCTGCAAATTGTGGAAAACTGATAGTGATGCAAATAATTCTTACGTTAAAATGTAAATTGTAGGGCCGGCCCCGTGGCTCAGCGGTTAAGTGCGCGTGCTCCGCTGCTGGCGGCCTGGGTTCGGATCCCGGGCGCACACGGACGCACCACTTCTCTGGCCATGCTGAGGCCGCGTCCCACATACAGCAACTAGAAGGATGTGCAGCTATGACATACAACAATCTGCTGGGGCTTTGGGGGGAAAAATAAATAAATAAATAAAATCTTAAAAAAAAAAAAAAAATGTAAATTGTGTCCTGGCAATGCAATTGGTTTAAAGATTGAAGAAGGGAGGAAGAGAGGGAGGGAAGAAAGAAGGAAGGAAGGAATCTGGCTTAATCAGATCTTCAAATCCAGTACTTTCCAGAACAAACCAAAACATTGGGCCATCTAATCAGAACCCAGAGGAGACAAGGGCCTCAAATAGATCTGCCCGGGATGTTTTGTTATTCGGTGGGTCTGGCCCACTTCTCTCAGTCAGTATTAGTCAGGTTGAGACCTAACTTTTTTTCTCTTGGGTACTTTCCCAGCAGCTTCAACTCTTTCCATGGTCACTGCACCATCTGCAAATCTGAGTGTGACTCCCCCCACCCCAACATTATTATAGGGATTTGTTTATTAGGGGTTTGCAGCGGCCTGAGTGGGTACAATGGGCTGGCTCTGCAAATAAAGGACGGGGAATTTAGAAGTTAAGCCTCCTTTCTTTAAAAGCTACTGCGTGTGTGTGTGTGTGTGTGTGTGTGTGTGTGTGTGTTTAATCTTCCAGAGACTTTTTAAGAAAACATCAAACTTTCTAAGAATATTTGAGCCAGTTCACACAAAGCAAGAAGTCATTAAGTGACTTCTGGGGCTTCCTTCTAACCCTCTGATTCTTCTCCTTTCTAGAAATAGGCACCATCTGGCTCTCAAGGCTGCTTGCACAGCATAATTACTTAATATTAATTTGCCCTCACATCTACCACTGGGTGGGGATGACCTCTACATTTGGTTTCATTTTTCCCGAGTTCAACATCGGGAGGCTATTAGGAAAGTTCTGCTGCCATCATGTTTAGCATCCTTGTTCAGAGTTAAGATGGACAATTTGCATTTATCGGGCAGGCCAATTGCAGGCCACACCCTCTGGGCACCTCCCATCCCTGGGTGCATTGGATCCTCACGACCAGAAAAGTTATATCGCCTGAGGCCACACAGCTATCTAGAGCCGGGCCAGGATCAGATCCCGGACTCGCCCTTCTTCCCCTTCCCTTCGTAGAATCGGATTCTCCTTCATTAACCAAGACATCACTTCCATGTCATCACCTTTCACTGTGCCGAGGAAGCCTGGCAGCTCTCTCAGAACCCTCCGCGCCCCCAGGATAGTTTATAACAGTGAGAAAAGCGTCTCTGAGGCCCCCTCTAGATGGGAAACACGTGGCATAAAGTGGTCCTCAGTGTAGCGATCAAAGCCATACATCTGGTTCTGGTCGCCGCCCCTCCAGGGCCCCCTCCAGCCCCCTGCCTGCTGCCACAGATGAAGACAATTCTTTCCAGTAACTCAGATCCTCAGCTCGAGAGGAGGCGATTTTGCTCCCAGGGAACATCTAGCAGTGTCTGGAGACATTTTTGGTTGTCTGTAACTGGGAGAGAGGGTGCTCCCGGCATCTAGAGGGTGGAGCCCAGAGACGCTGCTAAACATCCTACAGGGCACAGGACGGCGCCACAACAAAGACTTCCCCAGTCGCAATGTCAACGGTGCCCGAAAAACCCTGCATTAGAACGAGCACGTGAGGAAGGGCTGTTTGCAGACCCAGGAAAGATGGTAATTTCCAGAAGCTAAGTGGGGAGGAAAATTCTTTTTGTGTGTGTGTGTGTGAGGAAGATCAGCCCTGAGCTAACATCCATGCCAATCCTCCTCTTTTTGCTGAGGAAGACCGGCTCTGAGCTAACATCCATGCCCATCTTCCTCCACTTTATATGGGACGCCGCCACAGCATGGCCTGACAAGTGGTGTGACGGGGTGAGCGCCGGGATCCGAACCCAGGCCGCCAGCAGCAGAGCATGCGCGCACTTAACCGCTATGCCATGGGGCCGGCCCCGAGGAAAATTCTTTAGCAAAGAGAATGGTCCTGAGTGGAAGGAAGCTGATCCAGGTTTATCCACAATGAGAGGCCTACCCTCACGCCCAAACCTTGGCCTCTGCGATGGGAAAGGCCACCGGGCATCTCCTCCTTTACCACTGGCTGCAGATGTGTCATCTCAAAGGCACAAATGTGGAGCCTCAGATAGGCTGGGCAGAGCCATCCACCCAACACCTTCCAATCTTCCTGGGTCACTTACATGTCTCAGGAGCTGGGCCAGGCCTGGTGCAGTTTACAGAAATGGCAAAGCACAAGGGTCCCGCACCGAGGGAGGTTATTCCTACAAGAAGGCGGTCACAGAGAGACATTCCTCTGACAAGGTGGTTTCTACTGTAAAAGAAAAAACCATTCACAGCACTCGTTAAAGAACATCAGGCAGACTTCTTTAGGGGGACTAGTGCAGTAGATGGAGGGACCACTGCAATGGAGTTTTGCAGTAGGGGAGAGAGATTGGGCTCACATCTGAAGACAAAGAAAAGTGGAAATGCACAGCCACGGAGCAGGGTAGGGGGTCAGCGGATGGAAAAGGACCAAGAGGAAACTTGAGGGATAGGGAGGGATTCTGACTAAACTATGGTAAAAACATTACTGTTTTCCTTTACACTACACACAATACTCTGAGTACTTCTGTACTCCCATCACCAAATGTTTGGGGTTTTTTCCCACATCAAGCAATTCTGGGACACCAGCTGGCTGTCTTATAACTTAATTCTGACACTATCTACCTGGAGGTAGCGAGATCCCACAGTTTAAGGGCTCAGTCCCACAAGACTACCCCCTGCCTCCCACTTCAGATGCCAAGTGCAAGTCCAGTTGTCACCTGTGCTTCTGACCAACCGGCTGTACCTCAAAGGTTCCCACGCCCCCTTCCTTGGGTTTGCTTAATTTGCTAGAGCGGCTCACAGAACTCAGGAAAACATTTTATTTACTACATTACTGATTTATTATAAAAGGATACAACTCAAGAATAGCCAGACAGAAGAGATGCATAGAGCAAGATATGGGGGGGAAGGGGCGTGGCGCTCCCAGGCCCTCTCCGAGCTCGCCACTCTCCCCCAACCTCCACGTGTTCACCAACCCAGAAGCTCTTGAATCCCATCTTTTTGAGTTTTAGTGGAGGCTTCATTCCATAGGCAGCGTTGATTAAATCATTGGCTATTGGTGTTTGAACTCGATCTTCAGCCCCTCTCCCCACCCTGGAGGTGCGGGGAAGTGGGAGGGGGCTGAAAGTTCCAACCCTCTAATCTCACAAGTGGTTCCCCTGGCAACCAACACCCACCCTTAGGGGCTTTCCAAAAGTCACCTTATTAACACAAATTCAGGTGTGGTGGGAAGGTGCTTGCTATGAATAACAAAAGACACCCATTTCACCTTTATTGCTCTGGAGCTATTTTAGGAACTGAGGACAAAAGTAATTATTATAACAAAAGATGCCCTTACGGCTCTTCTATTGGAAAATACAAGGGTTTTAGGAGCTCTGTGCCGGAGACGAAATGAAGACCAAATATTTATTTCTTATTGTAGATCACAATATCACTCCGACCTAGCAGGATTCCTGCTGAAGACAGGGCAGGGGGATCAGACCTCCCCTGCGGGGGTGTGGGATGAGGATCCAATCAGATAGCGAGGTGATCAGATATGGAGGAGGGGGGATTCCGGCGGAACGGAGTGAGCAGGCTTCTTGCAGAGAGTGCAGGACACTGCAGAGACGACTATGGAAGCTCAAAAGTCAGGGCTTACAGAGTTGGGTCAAGGGGAGGATCCTTGTCACTGTCGACTGAAGTAAAGAGTCGTGGTGATATCAGTGAAGGAGTTTATTCAACAATCAGCGTGAGGAGTTCGAACCCCAGGGAAACAGTTCAGCAGAGCGCTCTGATGGAACTGCTCTGAGCGTCCGAGTTTAAGTGCAGCTTGTGTCTCTCACCAAACAGCATACCTGCAGGGAAGAGGAAAAGAAAAAAACTTACAACTAGATTTCATATACGTCAAAAAAAAGCGGATAGAGTACATCCGGGCTTCTCTAGATGATACATCACAGGTGACATAAACAAGAATGCCTTGGTCGTACATCAAACAAGTTCAAAGATGCTGGCGTGATCTATGTGTGGAGGGAGGCAAAGACCGGGGTTGTTAATTATCCCTCAATCTCTAAGAAATGCAGCTGGGAAAAGGGAGAGCGAGGTACCCTTTATCTCTTCCTGTTGTGGGTCTGTCCAGGGGGTGTCTTCAGTCGTGAGATGTGTGGGGTTGCGAGGTCATTTTGACACAGGCTGAAGATGGCCTGCACGGCTGCTACACAGTACAGCGTGGATGTTATTGTGCTGACTTAAGGTCTACGCAATTTACCTGTGAGATTTGCCTGTTAGATCAGGGAAAGGGGGCCCAAGATCTGTCCACATCACCACTAGGTGCTGAGCTCTGGGCTGTGGGACGCAAAGTGGCAAAGACCCAGAACCCAGAGTCTGATGAGATGGGCAGAGGACAAAGAAGGTCCCGGGATGGTCCAGGCACGAGGGACTGAGCTGGCTTCCTGGAGGAGGTGGCACAGACAGGCGGCTGGAGAGCCACGAGCACTTGGCCAGGAGTCAGAAGTCCTTCAGACCTCACAGGCCATGAGATTGGGGGAGGTCATCTCAGCTCTCTGGTGACCTCATGAGCTTGCCATCGTGGTCAAATAACAAAGTGTTAGAGCCCTGTGAGCCTTATTCATCCTAAAAAAATGCAATAGCAAACAAACAAAAAAATGTAGGAAAGGGCACTGATCTTGGCAGCCGGGGAATGGAGGTCTTATTCCTAACTTGGCCATCAGCTGGCTGTGTCACCTTGAGCCAGTAACCTCCCCTCTCTGGGCCTTATTTTTTTCCTGGGAAATGTAAGCATTGGATTAGTGGAGCTGTGAGGGGCTATCCAGTGCTATTATCCAAGATTCTCTTCCTTTGAAAATCCTAGTAGCTTCAAGGCTGTAAGCAGTCTATCTCCTCCGAAGCAGATGACTCACATACTTACGTCTGTAGGCCAGACCTCTCCCCAACTCCAGACTCTGAGAGCCAACTGCTGCTCAACATCTCCTCGGGGATGGCCAGTGGCACCTCAGGTCAGCGTGTCCCACGCTGAGCTCCCAGGGGGGCCCCTCTGCTGATTTGCTCCTCCCCCCCACACCACTCCAACCTGCTTCTACCCAGGCGAGTCTTCTCCTGTCCTTTGATGACCATGACGCCATGCTTCCAGTTGCTTAGGCTAAAAACTGTAGAGTCTTTCTGTATTTCTCCTACACCCAACAATGAACGAATTCCTTTTTCTTTTTTTTTTTTTTGTGAGGAAGATCAGCCCTGAGCTAACATCCATGCCAATCCTCCTCTTTTTGCTGAGGAAGACTGGCCCTGAGCTAACATCCATGCCCATCTTCCTCCACTTTATGTGGGACGCCGCCACAGCATGGCCTGACAAGTAGTGTGTCGGTGCGCACCCGGGATCCGAACCCGGGCCTCCAGCAGCAGAGCGAGCGCACTTAACTGCTAAGCCACGGGGCCCACCCCCTCAATGAATCCTAATGGCCCCACCTTGACCATACATCTCGACTACAACCATTTCTCACCACCTTCCCTGTGCCCATTTCTCACCCGGATCTTCACGGTGGTCCCCTAACTGATCTTCCTGCCACCTCCCTTGCCCCCTTCTCAGCATAGCAAAGTGATCCATTAAAAAAGGAAGAGGAATCATGTCCCTTCTCTGCTCAGTGCCCTCAAGGCTCTGGTTGATGCCCTCTATGACCCACCCTACACCCCTTACCGATCCCTCTTCATTTCCTGCCCTTTCTCACTCTGCTCCAGCCACACCAGCCCCCTTGCCTATGCATCCTCAACAGAGCAGGCATGCACCTGCCTCAGGGCCTCTGCACCTGCTTTTCTCTCTGCAGAGAGAGGGTTTTTCCTCCAAGTATCCTCTGTCTCCCAGCTAGCTCCCAGTGAAATCTCCACGGCCCACCCCGTTTGAAATGGTAAACCTTCCAATGTGGCACTCTTTTTCCTCTTCCCCTCCATGGCATCCTTCCCTAACAGGCGCCACAAGTCACTTCTTTATCGTGTTTAATGTCTGTTTCCCCCAAATACACGGAAGCCCCAGCAGAATCTTTGTCTGAATTGGTCACTGCTGTATCCCTGATGCCAGGAACAGTGTCTGGCTCAGTCAGTGCTCAGTAAACATTCGTAAAAGAAATGCTTCCAACAGGCGGCTCTTTGGAAGAACAGAATGCTAGGGTGGATGTCTAAAGGAGATACTCACCTTAACTCTGAACAAGTGTTACCAAACCTCTTAATCTCAAGTTCATGTGCCTGATGTGCAGTAAGTCAAACACTGAGACATCGGTGCTTGGAGATGGAGAAAGGTTTATTTGAATTGGCCAAGATGAGAAAGTGGGAGCATGGGTTCTCTCAAATCCACCTTCACAAGAGAAGAAAGCAGGGGGTTTTATAGAGCTAAGGGCTGTGGCAGGAGGAGTTTCGGAGAAGCAGAGGGGTAATCCATGTTTCTTTCACTCCTGATAAGCCCCTGGGCAGTCTGACTTCTGGGCATCAATGGCAGCTGGGGTCTGATCCTTGAAAGCATTCTCTTTCTTCTGTAAAACAAGATCATAAATGCTTGTGACCCTTGAGTTACCCCTCAGGTTAAACGAGAAAACAGCAAGTTGACAAGATTAACTTCTTTTCATAACAAGGTTGAAAGGCAATCTTATGGAATATTTACAGTAAGCCTCAGGCACCTAGCTTCACAAATTCTTACCTTTTAATTTTGCCCGTCCACTCCCCCTCCCCCACTCTGCCTCCCACCTTCTCCCCTCAAAAAATAATTTACAGATGGGGCCACCCCCTTACCCATTTGTGAAAATGCGCTAGGTCTTGGGCAAATAGCTGTCAGGAATAAATCAGGTGAGCCCTTCTCCTGGCAGGGGCACTGCTGAAGCAAAATTATTCACCCCTCATGCCGCTCCTTGACTATACATCCCAACTATCTGTGATGAATTCGGCCTTGAGTTCAATCTCTCTCCATATTGCCATAGGCTGGAATAATCTTCCTTGCAGTTTTTAACAAGTGTCTGGTGCAATTTTTTTTCTTTAACTGCACATATTGTCATGGTGGACTTTACACACACACACACACACACTCGCACACACACTCACTCCTGAATTCTCCAGACTCTGGCCCTCCTTTAGGGCATCTCCCACCGTAGCTGGAAAGGCCCTCTGCTGGGCTATTTCTGTATCTCACATCAGCCTTTCTCATCCCTACCCAGTCAAATTTCCTATTCCCCTAATCTGCTCCGCCCTTAGCCAGGCATGTCGGTGAAGGCTAAGGCTGGGTGTCCCTCTGCCCCGGGGGCCCCGAGGAACTGGCGCCCAGCCCAGGGCCAGGCGCTGAGCTGCCCCATGATTTGGCTCCGCATCTGGTGAGTGCCCTCTCCTGGGGAGCACATGAGAGAGAAGGGACCGAGGGAACTTTCTGGAGCGATGCAAATGTTCCGCGTCTAGACAGGGGTGTGGCCTACACAGTTGCATATATTTGTCAGAACTGGTCTAACTGTACCTTACAATGGGCGCATTTCACTGTATGTAAATTCTACCTCCATGAAAAGAGTCTTAAGACAGAAAGGAGGGAGTGAAAGAAAGATTCCATTTTAAAAAGAGAAGGATGGGTGAGCAAGGGTTAACTTCACAACCAGCCTGAAGGAACTAGAAGGTAGAAAAAGCTGTTTCCAAAAAGATCCAAAACTTCTCTTAATGAGAGAGCAGACGTAAGATTCACATATGGGGGCCTGTTTTTCCACCAGTCCCGAACAGAGAGTGTGGCCAAACTTGCAAATACCTGTGAACAACCAAGTGCACACAATCTCTCAGACTTTGCCAAAAGATAACTCAACCATGGGGAGGGGGTGGTGCTGGTCCCTGGTGGAATCACTGAGGTTCTGGGGCCCATGCCATCCGATGAGAGATTGGATGGTCTGCATGGCTGGAAGAGAATCCCACGGTCCTCCTTCCAGCCGCTGCCTGCGGTCAGATGGGATCATTTCAAACCCCAGCCCCAAGTCTGCACACAACGAAATTGCTAGTTGCCCATGTACAGGGTAGCTGCAAAGAAGGAGGGTTTTAGCATCAGTAAGCCAGTCAGAGGTCAGGGGTCAGGCGTCAGGTGAGCTAAAGGTTAACCCATGTGAGCGTAGGAAGACCTGGGTTCAAGTCCAAGCTCCCCCAAGGACTGGTTAGGCTGCTTTGAGAGAGGCCCCTGTGTCTCGGTTTCATTACCTGCAAGATGGGGATGATGATGAACGTAGCACCCACCTCTTAGTGTTATAATAATTATACGAAATTATATATATAGTACATAAAACTTTGCCAGCACTTTGTAAGTGCTCGAGACACGCTAGCTGCTATAAAAATAATAAAATAATAAATTATCATCATTATCTAGACTTTACCACATACTGTGTGAGCTAAAGCTAATCAATTCACCTCTCTGAGCTTCCCTCTGCTGGAGGTAACAATGCCTCCTCCCCAAAAGGAATCAAACAATGTGTGTTAAGTACCCCACTGTCCCTGGAAAAAGCACAAGAAATGGGAGCTCTAATTCTGATGATTTCTTGAAACAGCTCGCCTTTGTCTGCCAGCTTTCTTTCCGGCCCCAAATCAGCCTATGTTTAGCATTTAGATCCCTCAGGGGCAGGAACTAAATTGCTCTCCAAGGGCCCATACCCAGGGCACTGGGAAGATGAGGTTTAGGAACTGCTCCTTGATAGAAAAAAAAAATCAGCCAAAATAGTAACTGGTTGTATTTAGATTTAAAAAAAATAAAGGCTACCATGGGGAAAGATGACCTGGCTGAGTTACTAGCTGGCCGGGCAAGGAAAGGCAGAGCAGCTGAGAAACACACGCGGCGGGGGTCCCTGAGGGTAGAGTCAGGGACGTTCGGCACTGGAAGGGGACTCGCGGTGTTGCGCAGAGGAAGCCTGGATGACCGGCGCTCTGGGGAGGACCAAGAGAGTCCCTAGGTCTGTACTTGTCGGTTAAAGCACGTCCCACTGTTCTCGGTCAGGAAAATGTCTTCACTACCTGCAGTAAGAGTCTGGGTCCCCCCCACCCCGAGTTCACGATCTTTATCAGCTTCAGCTCGCTAGAGTCCCTTGCGGTGAAAGGCAGCAGCTGGCTACGATGGCTCCCAGAAAATGCAGCTATAAATGGAAAAAATGTTTTACAGTGATGGGTCATCACACGATCTTTCTTCTCCCCCTGTCCTGGATCTTTCTACTTTTTCCCTCACTGATCCTCTGACTTGTTTTCCTGTTTAAAAAAGACTTTCAAGAAACATCATTACATCCACCTATCCGAGGTTCCTAGAGTGTTCAGATTCATAGACAGAAAGCAGAGTGGTGGCCACGGGCTGGGGGAGGAGAGATGGGGAGTTAGTGTTTAAGGGGTCCGAGTTTCAGCTGAAAAAGATGAAAAAGTTCTGGAGGTAGATGGTGGTGACGTTTGCACAACAATGTGAATATTTTTAATGCCACTGAACCATACACTTAAAAATGGTTAAAGCAGTAATTTTTATGTTACGTATGTTTTATTGCAACTTTAAAATTTTAATTAAAAAAAGAAACATCATAACAAGCAAAGTGAGCTCCACTGGTAGCTGTGATGGAGTAACTGGTACCACACAAGCCCTTCATCATCAACAACTCTAAAATTGGACGAAGTCCAGGAAGCGATGGTTTTCAGGCATTGAGCCCCTGGCAGCGCAAGCCTGTGTCCCTGAGACCCAGAGGAGGAAAACTCACAAGGTGAGACCCCACCCTTTGCCACCCCCACCTGCTTCCTGGGGACAGGTCTCTAAACACCTCACAGCAGCTGGAGCCCAGGCGGAGCCCGGAGGTCCGGCTGAGCAGACTCACACCTCGCGTGCCTTTGGGGAAGCAGAAGTGGCTGGAGGTGGTGGGGCAGAGTACCAGAGAGGCACTCCTGGCCAAGACTCTCACCCTCTGTGCCTCAGTTTCCTCGTCTGTAAAATGAGCACAACAAGAGTACTCACTTCATAAGATCATCGTGAGTCTTAAATTAACAAGTGAAAATATGCAAAAGCATCCCACTCTTTTTTTTTTTTTTTGTGAGGACGATCAGCCCTGAGCTAACATCCATGCCAATCCTTCTCTTTTTGCAGAGGAAGACTGGCCCTGAGCTAACATCTGTGCCCATCTTCATCCACTTTATGTGGGACACCGCCACAGCATGGCCTGACAAGCGGCGTGTTGGTGCACGCCCTTGATCCGAACCCGGGCCGCCAGCAGCGGAGCCCGCGCACTTAACCACTACACCATGGGGCTGGCCCCTAGTGTCCAACTCTTTATATGGCACTTGCTAAGGGCCACACGTCTCCCCTTCACGTGTTCAGTGAAGACGTGCCGAGGGTAGTTATACTCGGGGTGTTTGGTGTCAGGGATTCAAAATGTATCTGCCGTGACACCAGGAGCCAAGGAGGGCCCTGTCCTGCACTGCTCGTGGCAGGGTACGCAGCACCTCTGTTCTTTGAGTGTGCAATTTGCATCAAGAGCCTTAAAAATATTCATGCCCTTTGCCCCAGTAATTCTACTTTTGGGAATCTAGCCTGACTAACATATTCCCAAATAGAAAAAGTTCTGTGATTTGGTTAGTCATTGATTCAGAAGTTGTTTTTTAACACATGCGAGACATAGTTTGGAAAGGAGCTCTTTTGTAGTAAGGGTTCGTGGCCGGGCTGAAGGAGGTCTGTGTTGCAGGCTGAGGTTCATGTTTCAAGGTGGGCCCTAGAACAGAGATTTTCCAGCCTCCTCTGAGCAGAGCTGCTGGCCGGAAGAAGAGCTGGGATGTCCCCACCCCCTGGTGCATGCCTTTCACATGCCACCCTGAAGGAGCCTGGGAAGACCGGCTCTCTCACGCAGGGGTTTTGCCTGAAGCATCCTCCTTGGCCCTGGCACAGCCAGGCTGGCAGCTGGAAAGTCAGGGCCGCCCAGTTGAGGGTCATGCCAGGCAAAGCAGGTCTGAACCTGGCGCGGCTCCAAAGGCCCCTCCCCCTCACTCTCACGCCACCAACCACGCAGCTCCCGGGTGCCAGGACGCAGAGCGACCTGGGCTGAGCCGGGGCAGGAGGAAGGCAGTGGCTCCGGGGAAGCTGATTGGCTGCAGAGGAGTTGGCAACCCCGGAACCTGCCATCCGCTGGTGGAGGGCTCCAGGAAGCACATCGCGCCCGGAGAACTCTCCCAGTGAGGTGTTGCTGGGTACCGGGAGAAACTGACCAGGCTGCAGAAAGGGCACAGGCTCTGGGGGCCCGCAAACCTGAGCTGACTCCAGCGCTGTTGCTTCTTGATGTGTCACTTCTGAGAACTCGGCTCACTTCTCTGGGCTCCAAAAAAATAGCAATGGTGACAATGACAATACCTGCCCCTCTGATTGCTATAAAGATTACGTGACATGTAATTTACGAAGTGCCTGGCAGGGATTTTGAAACTTTTGAACATGGAAGTGAGGAAGCATTCATTCTTACTCTGGAAGCAGTAGAGTGTGTGGTTGAGATCGCTGACTCTGAAATCAGTTTGACCTGTGTTCGAATCCTGCATTACTAGCTGTTCAACCTTGGACTACTTACTTAACCTCTCTGGGCTTCAGTTTCCTCGTCTGTAAACCGAAGTTGGTAACAACAGTGCCAGGTCATAAGGGCTGTTGTGAGCATTAAATGCAAAAATACATGAAAAAACAGCCTGCTCTACCATCATCATTATTGATAAATCAGAGAAGGCTTCTAGGAAGATATAACCTTGGAGAGGGCTTTGAGGGCTGAATAGGAGTTTGAAGGACTCAGAATAGTGTTGGGCACATGACAAGCAGCTAAGAAGTATTTGTTTGTGGTTGCAAGACACAGCAGAGCAGGTTCTGCAGGACTTGGGGCTATGGGAAGGGACAGCCCCACCTTCTAGAGCTAGCCTGGTGTCCAGGAGACACTAGGTTTAGGTGTTGGTCAACCTTGTGTCTGAGTATTAGCGTTCTCCAGAGAAACAGAAGCAATAGGACATAGAGATATATAGAGAGAGATCTGTGGTTAAGGATTAGTTCACTTGACTACGAAGGCTGAGAAGTCCATGATCTGCCGCCTGCAAGCTGGAGGCCCAGGAAAGCCAGGGGTACAGTGCCAGTCCAAACCCGAAGGCCTGAGAACTGGGGGGCCAACCACGTTAGTCCCATTCCGAGTCTGAAGGCCCGAGAACCAGGAGCACTGAGGACTGATGACAGGGTGGGCAGGAGAAGAGGGAAGGCCCAGCTCCTGGGGAGAGCCATCAACCCTCCCTCTGCCTTTGTGTTCCCTTTGGGGCCTCAAGGGTTTGGATGAGGTCCACCCACATCAGGGAGGGCCATCTTCTTGACTCAGTCTATCTATGCAAATGCTAATCTCTTCCAGAAACAGCTCACAGACACACCCAGAAATAATGTTTTGTTTTGTTTTGTTTTTGTTTTTTTGTGAGGAAGATCAGCCCTGAGCTAACATCCATGCCAATCCTCCTTTTTGCTGAGGAAGACTGGTCGTAGATAACATCCATGCCGATCTTCCTCCGCTTTATATGGGACGCCGCCACAGCATGGCCTGACAAGCAGTGCATCGGTGCACGCCCAGGGTCCGAACCCGGGCCGCCAGCAGCGGAGTGCGCGCACTTAACCACTACGCCACGGGGCCGGCCCCAGAAATAATGTTTTACCAGCCAGCCGGGCATCCGTTAGCCCAGTTAGGTGACACATCAAATTCGCCATCACAGAATTCCAGCTCTGCCTCTCACTGGCCGACAGAACTTTCTCTGCCTCAGCTTCCTCACAGGCAAGCAGGATACTGACGACACTTTCCTTAGATGTCAGGTGTCTTTGGAAAGCCCCGGTGCATGATGGGGGCTTTGTAAGTGGCAGTCACCATTATAAGGTCTTTGGGGATGTAGCAGCCTTGTCCCCCTCTCCTTGTAGCTGCTCGCCTCTCCTACTGCCACCCCCTCCTCCCCTGCCTGAGGACACAAAATCTGCCACCCATGTCCGTCCCCGTCATTTTATCTGGATGTCCCAGTCACCCCCAATGCTTGCATTAAGCTCAAGTTTCCCTCCCTCTAGAGTTGGGTTGGCACACTTTTTCTGTAAAGGTGCAGACAGTAAATATTTGAGGCTTTGTGAACCAAGAGGCCCACTTACGGATATTATGTGGGTACTCATGTAACAAGAGAAAAAATAAATTTTCACAAATGCTTTATTGTTTGTTGACAAATTCTAAAATAATAGTTGCGTAGAATTTTTTGTAACACAGGTCTACCAATGAACACAATGAAATTCTTTCTGGGAGGGGATAACATTTTGCTGAATTGGGTTCAGATGTAGAAACCATTCTTAGCTTACTGGCTGAATTTGGCATCTCTGGTGCCTCTCCAATTCTGAAGGTCTTGGACCATTTATCACAAACTCCTTCCCATGGTTTGTCATTATTTGCTGAATCTTTTTCCAAAAAAAGAACCATCAGGACCATTCATCCAAGCTCGCCGCAGGGTTAGCTGTATCACCGTGGGCATGACTGTGCTCACCTGCAGGGTGTTTACTGAGCAACTACAAGGCTTTGGAAGTTGTGCGTAGACCTGCGGACACGGCTGTAGACAAGGCAAGCCCGAGCCCTCCCCCGTCTAGAAGCTTCCCATCTAGAGGAGGGTAACAGGAAAGTGAAAAGGCAACCACCACTTGACCCTCCTGAGCCTCAGTTTCCCCTACTATAAAATGGGCACAATAATCTGTGACCAATGTCCTCACCAGATGGTCGTGAGGCCTGAGAGAGAAGGGAACCGTGCTTTGCAAATTTTAAAGCATCATACTGATGCGAGCAGGGACCCTCAGCACGGATTATTTTTAGCTACCTTTTCTTGTCTAAAAGAAGAGATTGTGACAAGCAACCTTCAGGTCTCATTGTAGTTGGTAGGGAAGGCAGAGAGTTGGTAGGGAAAGAGATCAGTAAATAAGGAATCTGGGCAATTAGATTAATCTGGGTGCATCCACACGTGTTCGGGGGCACAGGGAGGAGTGTTCTGTTTGCCCCTCCAGCCCTCTGCGACTTCTCCCACATCACTTGGGGCTGCGATTCTCTCCCAGCATCAAAGAGCTGCTGGCGGAAGGCAAGTATTTGAATTAGCATCGTGAAACCACCCTTCCAAGTCCTCAAGGCCGGTTCTTCCCTCTCCATCTCCGCCCTCTCCGCCAAGTTGCCAGCTCATAATTGCTCCTCACAAGGGGGCTGCCAGCCTCCCTGCAGGCCCGTATCCCTGGCCAGGGATGTCATTTGTCCCACTAATGAGCCTCCGGTCAGAGGACCCGCTCCTTCTGCGGAGAGAGGCCCCATCTGGGGAGGAGGCCCCAGATGGTGAGACAAGGGGCCGGGAAGAGGTCTGTCTCGTGCTGAGGCTGGAACCTGGGAGTCCCCTCTCTGGGGGACTTTCAAGCAGGCTGCTGAATTTCATGCATCGCCCAAGGGCTTAGACCTAACTAACAAGATATTAGAGGCAAGGGAATGTCTGCATCGTCTAGTTCAACAGTTTTCAAACTATTTTACCCGTGGAATTTTTTCTTCAGACGACATCCTGCAGGGAACATGAATACATAAGTCATAGAGGTGGCAAAGCATCGTGGTTACACGTCCACGCTCGATAGAGAAAGGAGAGTCTTTCCAACAAATGGCGCCGGAACAACTGGACATCCACAGCCCGACAAATGAACTTGACCTAAACCTCACACCTCATATAAAAATTAACTCAGAATGGATCACGGACTTAAAAGTAAAACACAAAACTATAGAACTTTTAAAAGAAACAGGAGAATGTCTTTGGGACCTAAGGCTAGGGTTCTTTGGATGTGATGCCAAAGCATGATCCACGAAAGAAGAAAGCTGATGAATCGGACTTCATCAAAATTAGAAAGTTTTGTTACATGAAAAACCCTGTCAGGGCCGGCCCCGTGGCTTGGCGGTTAAGTGCGCGCGCTGTGCTGCCGGCGGCCCGGGTTTGGATCCCGGGTGCGCACCGATGCACCGCTCCTCTGGCCATGCTGAGGCCGCGTCCCACATACGGCAACTAGAAGGATGTGCAGCTATGACAGACAACTATCTGCTGGGGCTTTGGGGGAAAAATAAATAAATAAAATCTTTAAAAAAAAAAAAAAAAAAGAAAGAAAGAAAAACCCTGTCAAGAGGATGAAAAGACAAGCTAGAGACTGGGAGAAAATACTTGTGAACCACATACCTGACAAAGGACTCAGATCTAAAATATATAAAGAACTCTCAAAACTCAACAGAAAAAAGAAAAAATCCTGGGGCCGGCCCGGTGGTATATTGGGTAAGTTTGCGTGCTCTGCTTTGGCGGCCCAGGGTTCGTGGGTTCGGATCCCAGGTGCAGACATACACACTGCTCACGAAGCCATGCCGTGGTGGCATCCCACATACAAAATAGAGGAAGAGGGGCACAAATGTTAGCTCAGGGCCAATCTTTCTCACCAAAAAAAAAAAAAATCCTATTAGAAAACGGGCAAAAGACACGAAGACATTTCACCAAAGAGGATTTACAGATGGCGAATAAGTACAGAAAAAGATGTTCAACATGGATAGCCACTAGAGAAACGCAATTCAAGCCCCTATGAGACATCACTACATCCCTATTAGAAGAGATAAAATAAAAAAGAAGGTGAAAATACCCAGTGGTGGCGAGGATGTGGAGAAAGTGGATGTCTCATACATGGCTGGTGGGAATGGAAAATGGTACAGCCACTCTGGAAAATAGTTTGGTAGTTTCTTTCAAAAACTAAATATACACTTACCTTAGGATCCAGCAATTACACTCCTGGGCATTTATCCCACAGAAACAAAAACTCCCGTCCACACTAAAACCTATAGACAAATGTTCATAGCAACTTGACTTGTAATAGGCAAAAACTGGAAACAACCAAAATGTCCGATATTTGGGTGAATGATTAAACAAACTGTGGTCCTCAGACCATGGAATACAATTCAGTAATAAAAAGGAAGCAACCACAGAGAGACAGCAGTTTGGGATCTCAAGGGATTACACTGTGAAAAAGTCAGCCTTAAGAGTGTGTGATTCCATTTATATAACATTCTCGAAATGACAAAATTACAGAGATGGAGGACAGATCTGTGGTTGCCAAGGGTTAGGGCTGGCAGGTAGGAGGGAGATGGGTGTGGCGATAAAGGGCAGCAGCAGGGAGATCCTTGTGACGATGGCGCGGTTCTGTATCTTGACTGCTGTGGTGGTTATGCAACTCTACGCAGGTGACATATAAGGGCGCAGAACTGTACAACACTGTACCAGTGTCAATTTCTAAAGAAATAAAAGCCTAGGCTCAGAGATCACTCACGATCGGATTCAAATCCCAGCTCCACCCTTAACTTGCTGTGTGACCTTAGGTAGATTGCCTCACCTCTCTGTGCTTCGTTTCCCCCTCTGCAGCATGTAACTACCTCAGGAGTTTGTGAGGGGTAACTGAGATAACGAAGGCATGTTTGTAAAGTACCTGGTAGGTGGTAAGGACCCAAAGGATGTCTGTTATTATTTTAAAAAGCAGTAAGCTCTGATTGAAGTGGGGGTGGGGCACTGCGGCATAGGCACCTCCAAGGAAGCGTCACTGCAAGACCAGCAATGAGGTTCCGCTCCTCTTTGTACCTGCGGTGCAGTGAGACCCTGGCAGTGGGAGGGGCTTGCCCAGGGTCATCGGCGCCTGAAGCCCTGGGAGACTCAGACCCTGGGCTCCTGGCTCCTAGCCCTGGGTGTTTTCTGCTCTGCTCCTCTGTTGCCTGCCTCCCCCGTCCGTGCAGTCAGAGACATTCGCTCCCACAGGTCCGTCCTGAGCACTCCCAGGTGAGGCCAACAAGATTCCGAGGATATGTGGACGAGAGTCTTAGCTGACGGAAGTCCTTCTTTCTCGAGGGTTCCCTCTGGGCCAGGCTCTGGGTTCGAGTCCTTGACTCCTCTTAACAATCCTAGGAAGGAAGCCATGTCATCACCCTGATTTTAGGCTTGAGATAACTAAGGTCCAGAGAGTGCAGTAAGTGGCCCAAGGTCACGGTGCTGGCAGGGTTGGCACTGTGGGCTGGCAGGTCTGTGGATCCAGGCGCTGCCCTCTTAAGGTCGGTGATGATAGCAACCCAATAGCACTCACCACGTGCTGGGCACCATTCTAAGACTGCTCACTTAGGCCACACAGGATGAGGCTCCAAGGTAGATTCTATGGTCATCATTTCCACTCACAGAGGAGGGAAGTAAAGCACAGAGAGGTTATTTAACTTCTCTAAAATCACACAGCAAGTGGGAGAGATGGGATTTGAACCCTGGCAGACCAGTTCCAGAGTCTGTGCTCTCCATCTCCCACCCATGCTGTCTCTCACTCCATTCCACTCTTTGCAGCCTCCCTAGAAGGGCCCTGCCTGTGTTCTTGGGGTCACCTGTGCTCACCGCTGCCCTGTGAGTCATCTGGAAAACCCCTCTCTGTCAGACTGTTGCCCAGAGGTCCCTAGGACCCTATCTGGGACACAGAGCATTAGGTAATGGAGCGTGGGAGGAGAAGCCTTCTGTGTCCAGCCAAATTCCTGTCTTCCCTCCAAGGCGGGGGAGGGGAACCAGCTCAGGGCTCAGGCAATTTAACGAGGTTTGGTAATAACACGCACTGTTCTGGAAAATGAGCGCATGACAATAGTTATTTAAACTACCCAGAAGATAAAAAGCAATGAGTGGTTTCGTTGTCAGGGTGGCTCGTGGTGGAGCGGTGGAGAGTCGACGCACGGTCCTCCATTTGGCTCTGACTCAGTGACAGCTCACCTTCTCTGGGTCTTAGTTCGCTCATTCCTCAAAAGAGGGGACTGGATTCCAGCTAGAAAAGGATACTTTCCAGAGCAACCTAATGGACCCAGAAATGACTACACTTCACACACACACACTAGACATGACAGACATGACAGGCCGAGATCAGGTTCCCACCTGCAAGGCTCATCCTCTTTGGGTGCCAGCTTCCTGCTTCCTAAGCCCCATAATCACCCGGTGTCTGATGACACCTCACACACCTGGTCACACCTGCAAAGTCAAGTTGTCTGTGGATCGGGTCCAGACCTGCATGATTCAGTGTGAGCGTTTAAATAGGCTTGCTTTCTTGTCCACTACTGAATTTCCCCTTCACAGTGGATTATTCTAGACAGAGTCTGTGGTCCATCACAGACGGAAGAACATCAGAGCTGGGAGCAGGGTCAGAGAGCAGCGGTTCCTGGGCTCACAAGCCAAGGTTGTTGGTGAACCGTCTTCCCCCTTTTTTTCAAGATCTACATAACACCCGATTGAATGTCTGTCTTTAAATAAACACCTATTTTAAACTGAAATGAATCACTTTTAAAAGGAAATTCTATATCATTCATTATAGAAAGCACGGATTTAATTGCTAGTTATATACACATACACATATTTCTAATACGCACTGAAATGAATATGTAGCCAGCGGAATTTTTTAAATGTTCATCTGTGTACCAGGCCCAGCCACCTTGAGGTGCACATCCATGGAGCACAGATCCAGCCCCTTCATTTTGCAGCATAGATGCCCGGGGGCCAGGAAGGTTGCCCACAGCCAAGCCTGACATATTCTGAGAAGAGGCCCAGGTCTCAGGGTTGAGGAGCAATGAGGTATGGCAAAAAGAGTGTGGGTTTCAGAATCATAGAGTCCCCATCATTACCTTGGAACTTACCAGCTGAGCAACCTCGAGCCTCAGAACCTCTCTGAGCCTCAGTTTCCTCATGCCTGTTAGGAAGATTAACTGCTGTAGTACACAAGCCACATCTCACAGGGCTGGCCCCTTAAGAGCACTTGGTCTATAGTCATTCTCTTTCTCTCTCTCCATTTTGCCCAAAGGAACAGAATGCATTCCCACCTCAGGGCCTATGCACGTGCTGTTCCTACTGACTGCTGAGCCAAGAGGGGCAGCTGAGGCTTATGGACCCCACGCCTCTGGGTCAGTTGTGGTCGAGGGGCCCAATCTAAGGCCATGATATGGCAGGTGACATGCCCGGCCTGGGACAGTCCTGCACACAGCAGGTGCTCAGCCCACACTACAGACTTACCAGCTCACGTGGTCCGCTCCCAGGAACAGCACGACCCTGGAGTAGAAGCTGGGCCCTGGCACGGTCCAGCTCCAGGCCCAGCATCAATCACTGTCGCCCATAGTGGAGACTGTATTTTGGGATGGTGCCTCTGCTTGAGACTCAAAGCCCACAGAACTATTTGCACTATTGCTGTTCCTTCCAAAGGGGCCCCCCTGTTTCCAGCTTCAGAACCCAGCCGAGACCCCTGTAGAGACAGCAAGATAAGGAATAAGAAGAAGGGGTCCAGGAAGAGGGAAGGGGTATTTAAGAAAATGAAGGGGGACACGGGGGAGGCGAGCAAGGAGAGGGCCACTGGGGGACAGTGGACTAAGTACAGGAATGGCGTGGGTGGAGCCCCCGAAGTCGGCGACGATTATTATCATACGCATTGTTATATCGCACGTTGAATCCTAGTGAACAATAAAACAGTAAGTCATTGTCAACTCACCAGCAGGTACTCGGTGAAGGTGTTCTAATGACTGCATGGCAGGGAAACTGAGGCACAAAGAGGTAGGCTCTGCCGGGCTCGGTGGACACTGAGGAGCGGATGACTTCCGCGCCGAGTGTCACCAGAGAGGGCTGGAGAGGATGTGTAGGCGGCTGCTGTGTTGACCTGAAGCCACGCTGTCCCCTGTTGCCAAGGTTCTCTTACGTGGGAGCAGAACTTTACAGTTTAGGAAGCCCCTTCACAGCCCCTTTAAAGGGCCACTTGGGGGCGGGCAGGGCAGGGACTGTCAGCCCCACTTGAGAGCGAGGACCCCGAGAGGTCAGTGCGGGGGGATGGAGTGAGCTCCACCGAACACTCTCTCTGCGCCGGGGAGCGTGCTGCCTGCTGGACCTATAGTCTCGAAGCCTCTCCCCTTCCGCGGTGGCTGTTTCCGTCTCCATTTTACATACGTGGGCCGGGGTCCCGCAGGCTGCCCTTCCCGAGGTCCCATAGTTGGGTCTGTCTGACAAACAGGAAAGAATGGGGTGGGAGTCCGCTGCTTAGGTTGACATCCCGGCTTCTCCACGTCCACCCGAGAGACCTTGACCGAGTTACTCAACCTCTTGGTCTTCCGGGTTTCTTATCTGTGAAATGGGATAGTTGTGGGATGACTGTTATGGGATATTGTGTCCTCCCTTCCCCCCAAAATTCAAGAGTTGAAGTCTTAACCCCAAGAACTTCAGAATCTGACTGTATTCGGTGACAGGGTCGTTAAGTGGGTAATTAGTTAAAATGATGTCATTAGGGTGGGGCCTAATCCAAGGTGACTGGTGTCCTTATAAGGAGAGGAAATTAGGACACAGACATGGGCAGAGGGAAGACCTTATGAAGACACAGAGAGAAGAAGACCATCTACAAGCCAAGGAGAAAGGCCTCAGAGGAAACCAGCCCTGCTGACACCTTGATCTCAGGATTCCAGGCTCCAGAAGCAAGAGAAAATACATTTCTGTTGTCTGAACCCCCCAGTCTGTGGTACCTTTTTTTTTTCTCTATTTTTTTTTTTTTTGTGAGGAAGATCAGCCCCGAGCTAACATCCATGCCAATCTCCTCTTTTTGCTGAGGAAGACTGGCCCTGAGCTAACATCCGTGCCAATCTTCCTCCACTTTATGTGATGCTGCCTCCGCATGGCCTGACAAGCGGTGCATCGGTATGCGCCTGGGATCCAAACCCAGGCCGCCAGCAGCGGAGCGCACGCGCTTAATGTGGTACTTTGTCATAGTAGCCCCAGTAAACTAATACTGGACCAGCAACGGTATCCATGTTGTATGGATGTTGTAAAGATTAAATGGGCTTTTCTATGTAGAGCACATGGCCCAATGTTGGCACACAGTAAGTGCTCAATAATTGCTAGAGCTTCTTGGTTCATTTTAAGAACCCCTTTGCTTCATCTGACTGACTCAGTCCATTTAGTGGAGGTGAAAATCAGATGTCCAGGGATTTGGCGCCATGGGGGCCCACACTGGTTTGGTTTGTTATTTTCCACTGGGCTGTTATAGTTTTGCATGACGTGACGTGACCTGAAATGCGATGGTTCCCAGCTACCAGTGCCACCTGGTACATTAAACAGGCTGGACTCTTTCCTGCCTTATCACTAACCTTCCAGACAAATGACAATTCTGCAGCTGAGCTCAAAGCCTTGGTCTTTCTTGTCCATTCAAACTCTGTCTCTTGACATCGCCAGAAAGTCGCCTGGCTGCGTTACACAATGGATGCTGGGCGAACATCCATAAGGCCTGCCATTCGTCTGTCCTTCTGTCTCTTCCTCTAGTCTCCAAACCATATACCCATACTGCCACTGCCAGGGAAAAATGGAATCTCTGCAGCACACAGCTTTGATCTGCATGCTTGGCTGAGGGATAGTCTTAACAAATGACTGGAGAGCTATTGATTAGAAACCAAGTCGACAAACTGTGGGTCTACCCCAGGCCAGGAACGCAACGGGAATGCAAACACTCGTGCAGAACCAGGAGGGACTGGTGGTTCCAGATGATGCAGACTTTGATGAAATTGACTTCGATCCTGTTTTTCCTGGGTATGAAAAATTAGATTTAACTCCTAAAGTGAGCCTGTTTTCATTTCTGATTTCTCCTGGACTCTCGTAGTCAAGCAGGAGTAGTGGGACCAGTGAGGGGCAAAATTGTGGAGGTGACTGGGGCTACAGAAGTCCCTCAAGCCCTCGGGAAGAGAAGCGGTGCATCGGCTCCAGGTACTGGGAGGAGCAGAGGCTCAGTAATATTGTTGAATTTTCTTTTTTTTGTGAGGAAGATCGGCCCTGAGCTAACATCTGCCGATCCTCCTCTTTTTTGCTGAGGAAGACTGGCCGTGGGCTAACATCCATGCCCATCTTCCTCCACTTTATATGGGACACCACCACAGCATGGCTTGCCAAGCCGTGCATTGGTGCGTGCCCGGGATCCGAACCGGTGAACCCCGGGCCGCCGCAGCGGAGCGCACGCACTTAACCGCTTGCACCACCGGGCTGGCCCCTGAATTTTCTTAAAGCTTAGTCTTTAGTAGGCCGGCACAGGAGTCTTGGTGGCTGGCACCCTATATCTCCTCCTCCCGGAACTGCACTATGAATAGCTTCCCCAGGGCACAGACAGCGACACTTTCCTTGAAAAAAGCAGTATGACTTCGAGTAGCACTTCTCATACTTTAAGATACATAAAAATCACCTGGGGGTCTTGTTATAAATGCAGATTTAGTTTCAGTACGTCTGGGGCCCAGCCTGAGATTCTGTGTTTCTAACAAACACCCGAGTGATGCAGCTGCTGCTGGTCCAGGGGCCACACCATGGGTTTCCTGGAATGAACTGTATTCTTCCCGGCTCTCCTATGAGCCAGTTGTGTGGCCTTAGGTGGTCTCAGAGCCTCTCTGGGCTTCAGTTCTTCATCTGGATATTATATAGGTCAACAAACATATATTGATAGCTTACTACATGCCAGCCCACCCTGGGTGCTTGCTATAAAAACAAAGATGAATAAACCACAAGCCCAGCCCAGGAGGGGCTTACAGACTGGGAGGCTTAAAGGTCCAATGATAATATTTAAGGATCTTTTGGATTCTAAAATTTCATGGCTCATCTGGCAGAAGCAGGGTTAAAAGATCTTCCTCTCCCAGAAAACATCTTTCCAAACACCATGACAAGGATCCCCTCAAACTACTCTTCTCAGAATCAGGGAATATTCAATCCAGAAGTAACCCCAAGAGAAATTTAGCCCAAACTCTATCTTGCCATTTAACAGATAGGGGAAACGAGGGATTACAGGCAGCAAGTGTCGGGTCCAGAGCAAATTACTGGCTTTCCAGCTATGCTTTCGAAGGTAATACTGTCCAATAGATATAAAAGGCAAACCACAAAATTTTAACATATTATTTTATTTATTTATTTTTTTATCAGGAAGATCAGCCCTGAGCTAACATCCATGCTAATCCTCCTCTTTTTTGCTGAGAAAGACTGGCCCTGAGCTAACATCCGTGCCCATCTTCCTCCACTTTATGTGGGACACCGCCACAGCATGGCCTGACAAGCAGTACGTCGGTGCACACCTGGGATCCAAACCCGGGCTGCCAGCAGCAGAGCGCACGCACTCAACCACTACACCACGGGGCCGGCCCCTTAAACATGTTATTTTAAATTTTGTGGTAGCCACATTGAGAAGATTAAAAAGAAACAGGTGATATTCATTTTAATCCTACATTTACCTAATGTCAAAAATATTTTCATTTCAACCTGTGATCAATATAATAAAATTACCAATGAGATATTTCATATTCCTTTTTATTGTACTAAGACTTTGAAATCCATTATAAGTACACTTACAGTGCATCTCAATTCGCACTAGAAAATCCACATTTCTTTCTTTTTTTCTTTTTGTGAGGAAGATCAGCCCTGAGCTAACATCCTTGCCAATCCTCCTCTTTTTGCTGAGGAACACTGGCCCTGGGCTAACATCTATTGCCAATCCTCCTCCTTTTCTTTTTTCCCCCAAAGCCCCAGTATATAGTTGTATGTCATCGCTGCACATTCTTCTAGTTGCTGTATGTGGGACGCGGCCTCAGCATGGCCAGACAAGCGGTGCATTGGTGCGCGCCCGGGATCTGAACCCCGGCCGCCAGTAGCGGAGCGCGCGCACTTAACCGCTAAGCCACGGGGCCAGCCCCCCAAAAAACCCACATTTTTAATGCTCAGTAGCCACACGTGGCCAGTGGCTACTATGTTGGACAGTGAAGATCTAAGTTGTACTATCCTATCCTAACCCAATCGCACAAACACAGGCCACTAGGGCCAATTTTCCATTGGTCAGTAGCATCATGCCCATGATCAGTGATCATTTCTTACAGACCCTTGACCAGAAAACTAATCTTCCAACTGGAGGTGGAGCTTTCTGTGGCCAAGTTAAATAGCACTCCATTTCTGGGAGGAACCTTAAATGCAACCTCATCTAACTTGACATATGACTTTACTGAACACCAGAAGAGGCCACATAGCCTGCTGTGGGTCCCAGTGACGGCAGGCTGGCAGTGAATCCACATTTCCACAGTTCTGTGCGGGAAGTGCTTATAACACAGTGCATCCCTAGGTAACGTTGGTTACATAAGCAGCAGCATGACACGCCTAACTGATGAATGTCTGTATCACACCCATTTCAGCCAAGGAAGCCACCCTGGCTTTCCCTAGGAGAATAGTGGTGCGGAAGTGAGGCGTGCAGATGCAAAAACTACTTTTGCCATCTGACGAGTAGGGCCAGTTCTCGGGTGTTATACCCAAAATGCTTTCTACCGCAGCACAACCTCAAGAAAAACCAGTTTCAGGAGGCCCACACCTAGGATCATATGATGCAATCTGATCTTAGCGTCTTGTTGCATCAGGGTTTCTGACGCATGTGCCCTTTGTGCTGGCAAAAAGCTTTCTAATGAGGAAGGAGAAAAAAAGAGAAAGAGCGGCTGGCTGAAATCTAAAGGTACTGTCAGTACCGTTCCTAATTGGCCACACAGGGCGTTTGGAGGATCAACAGCGAACCAACCACCGTGGCTTGACAAGCATCAGCATGCCTTTTCTTGAAGGGGACTTGATGGCATATTTAGGCAAAATTCTTTTCTGGTTGGTTCTACTTATGTTTTATATCAAAGCATCCAGGTTTAATCTCCTAAATCTTTTTTAATGTAGGTCTATTAAGAAGCTTTCAAAGGGTGTTTCTATCCCTGTCTTGACCTTTCTGAAGCCCTCTGAGATGTACTAGTTGATTTCTCATTCCCCAAGTTCTTTCGCATAAGCACTCCTGGTACCTGGACACACAGACTTTTTTTTTTTTTTTGAGGAAGATTGGCCCTGAGCTAACATCTGTTGCCAATCATCATCCTTTTTTCATTTTTTTCTCCCCAAAGCCCCAGTACATAGTTGTATGTCATAGTTGTACGTCCTTCTAGTTGCTCTATGTCGGATGCCGCCTCAGCATGGCTTGATGAGCGGTGCATAGGTCTGTGCCCAGGATCTGAACCGGCGAACCCTGGGCCACCGAAGCGGAGCGTGCGACCTGAACTGCTACGCCACCACGCCGGCCCCCACACAGACTTTTGACTTTGATCTAATACCTTAGATTTGGGCCTCTTGGTTTCTCTGTCTGCCTTTAGACATTTGTTGCCTCCTCAATCCTGCTTCTTGCTTTAACAATTAAGGGAAGACTTAATTGCAAAAATCCTAGAAATCCATCCATCTTCAGGAAGTTGCCTAAAGAAGCAACTTCATTGTGTCAGTATGCCCAAGAATAAAGGAAGCAGATAAAAATCTTAGGTAGGAGACCAAGTGATATTGAGTTCGTAACATAAGAGGGGAGACCAGTAGCTCACTTCCCTCCCAGGATGAGCCAGCAAGATCTTCTAGCAAACAATCCGTCCTTGCTGTGGCTTACTAGGCTCCACAGGAGCTGGTCCTTGCCCACTTCCTCAGCTCTAGCCATCTTACTCTTCTCACCCAGGGGCACAGGACACTTTTCCTTCCAGAAGCCATATCTCTCAAGATCCCTGGAATTCTGCGTGTACTGTTCCCTCCACCTGCCCTGGGATAGTCTTCTTACCCCTGTTCATCTGCCTAGTCTTATCCATCTGTACATCGCTCAGCTTAACTTTCCACTGGGATGCCTTCCCTGACCCCGAATAGGATGAATTCCCTTGCCATAATGGTCCAACATAGGTATTGCTTTGCAACACTTATGTAGGGGAGGAAAAAGCTGTCCTGCACCGTCTTAGGGTTCCTGGCTGGGTCTGAAAATTATACGGGCAAAGACAGATTAACAGGAGCAAAGCATACAAATGAATTTTAATATAAGTTTTACGTGACATGGGAGGCTTCACGAGGAAATGTAGACCCACAGACACAGACCTGTGTATCTTTCTGCTGGGTTTGATGAGAAGTGGATAGTCCTGGAGGACCAGGATAGGTTAAGGGGCATCAGGTCAGTGTAGTAGACCAGGGAAAATTAGCAAAGCTTGTTTATTAGGATTCTTCTTGGTGACCCTTTGTCTTTGGAGATGGGGATGTTCCTTTCCTCATGGTCGGGGGGCGGGGCGGGGGGGGGGGTCGCAGGCGCACCTCTCACCTGAGGGTTTTAAGGCCTGTTTTAGGGAAGAAGAGGTGGGGGGGACGTGTCAGAGTGGCCGTCCTGCTTCTGCCGTTTTCTCAAACCTCCTTTAGCTTAAAATATTCAATATGGCAAGGTGCCATATTTTGGGGTAGTGTGCCCTGACTCCATCACTTATGACATTTGCAATGACTTGTTTGATTATCTCTCTCCCCTTAGACTGTGCATTCCACTAGGGCAGAAATCGTGTTCTCTAGCTTTGTACCCCCAGCACCTAGAACTGGGTGTGTTGCATGGACTGGGGACCCAGTAAGTATATCTCCAAAAATGAAAAATTCCCAGCAAAACTAGCTTCCAGTGCATCCTTGGCCGCCCAATTAATGACTAATACAGCAAATCTTTATACAACCCTACCATATAAACAGCACCTTGCTGCACACTGGGGACACATCCGTAGGCAAAGAGAATACAGCTTCTCTCTGCACAGGAGAAAATTATTCAAATCGTATTCCTCTTTCATTCCAATCACTCAATTAGGGCACGTCCCTTGTTGGCGGATGCGTGAGCAAAGTCGGTCTTTTCCAACGAGTGTCCTCAGGTGACCTGTCTAGACGTGCCCGGGAAAAACAATCTCACATTCTCCTAAATCCCTAAGAAATCTCTGTCGCGCAGGACGCGCTTCGTAGAAGGCCCAAGGCGCGCGGCGCGGCCTGAGACATGCGGGGGACGGGGTTAGTAAGGCTGGCGGCGTGGCGCCGGGCGCAGCCTCGGGGGGGGGCCCTGCCGCCCGGCGGGCCGGGCCGCCGTGGGGTCCGCCGGCCGGCAGGGGGCGCACGCGCCCCGGGCCTCGCGCCGCCCGCCCCGCCGCGCGCTCGCTTGCCGCCCGGCCGCACATGTGTTTCTGTTTTGTGTTGTAGCATTTGTTCTGGAAGCTCGTATTTACATTTTAAGTGTATCTGGTGAGTGGGCTGGAGCCCTCGTCTGGGCCGGGAAAGAAAAAAAGCCCTGCGGTTCGTCTTTTAGTTGCTCGTCTTCCTTTTTCTCCGGTTTCTCATCACTCCAACCAGGTAGGGGCTGAAAATCAAAATCGACAATGATCAGTTTGCGGGGTCTGGGAAAGTTGCTTTTTTTTTTTTTCCTCCTTTTTTTTTTTTTTGGAGGAAAAGGTAAAAAAAAAAAAAACCTAGGGAAGGGGGGTTGGGGGACTGAATGAATAAAAAGGGGAAGGAAGGCGGATCCACGTGGTTTAATCGGAGACAGACAGAGATCCTATTGTTCAAAATCAATAAAAAAAAAAAAAAAGCAGACAGGCGAAAGCGCAGGGACGCCGGGGGAAAGTAGCGGCGGAGCAGGGCACTTTGCGGCCGGCATCGGGGGGACCGCCGGACCGCACGTTCGGGGAGGGGCCCAGAGAGAGTTGGGCACCATTAAAGTTTTTATTTTTCGCGTCTGTGCGAGCAGGTGTTTGGGGTCAGGGGCCGGCTTTATTGCCCCTTCCCCCGGCCCGGGGCAGTCCACCCGAGGGATTCGGCTAATTAGAGCCCGAGGTCGGAACCCCCAGGCTGGGACGGAATTGGGGGCTCGTAGGGAATTGCATTTGAGTGGGCTTGGGGAGGGGGGCGCGGAGACAAAAGCAGCAGGTGGGGCGGCCGGGGAGGGGGGAGCTCCTCCACCACCCGGGGTGCCGAAGGGGGATCTTGGAAGTGTCCCGAAGCCTTCTCCCATTAAAACCTGGGGGCTCGGAGGGTCCTTTCTCTTCCCCTTTACTTTTTTGGGGACCAGGCTGCAATTGTGATGCGATGTAGGCAAACCCAACTTGGGGATGGGCCGGGGGGGTCTCCATTTTTTTCCCTTCCTTAGGCGGATGGCAGTCGGGGACCCGGGCTCCCGTGCGGGATTCCCCGGAGGCGGCGCCCCGGGGCCCGGGAGGGGCGCGATTTCCTCCCGGCTCGCCCCCTCTCCGCCCACCCCGCGGCCGCCACTTTGGGGAGGGCAGGGGAGGAAGTGGAGGCCGGTGGCTCGGCTGGCTCCCCTCCCCCCGCGCAGTTTATAACCCGTCCATTGTGCGCCGCTGCCCCGTGTCTCCTCCAGCGCGACCATGCCCAGGAAGAAGGCGGCGGCGGCGGCCTGGGAGGAGCCGAGCTCGGGCAACGGCACGGCCCGCGCCGGGCCCAGGAAGCGCGGCGGCCCGGCCGGCAGGAAGCGCGAGCGGCCCGAGCGCTGCAGCAGCAGCAGCGGCGGCGGCAGCAGCGGCGACGAGGACGGCCTGGAGCTCGACGGGGCCCCCGGCGGGGGCAAGCGCGCGGCGCGGCCGGCGGCCGGCAAGGCGGGCGGCGCGGCCGTGGTCATCACCGAGCCCGAGCACACCAAGGAGCGCGTGGTGAGTGCGGGCCGGGGGCGCGGGCCGCGGCTGAATCATCGCCGCCGCCGCCGCACAACAAAAGGGCGCGGGGCTTGGGGCGCGCGCGGGCCGGGGCCGGGGCCGGGGGCCGGGGGCCGGAGCGGGATCGGGCCGCGGCCTACCCGACCCCGCCGCCCGCGCGGCCGTTGGCCGTTGGGGCGCGCGCCCCGGGCCCCCCGCCGGGGGAGGGGCGGCCGGAGCCCGCCCGCGCGAGGGGGTCATGGCCCCGCCCCCGGCGCCGCGCGAGCCGACTCCTCCGCCTCCCCTCCCCCTCCCCCTCCCGCCCCGGGAAGGAGACTTCTGCAAGTTGTCTCGGGCCGGAGGAGGGGACGCGCGCGCCGGGCGCGCGGTGCGGCGCCGCGTGCCCTCGGCCGCCCCCGGTCCCCTGCGGCCGCCGGTCGCCCGGTCGCCGCGGGGAGGGGGCCGCCGGCGCGCAGTGGGGAGCGGCGGTTTGCGCCGGGGCTTTGAGGTTCCCGCCGCCTCGGCTCCGGCGCTCCGGGGGGGCGGGGCCTGGCGGCCGCCGCGCATGTCCCGTGCGGCCCTGCGCCGTCTCGCGCCGCCGGGGAGGCGGGGGCGGCCGGCGCCGGGGCGAGGGCGAGGGCGCGGGCGCGGGCGCATGCTCGGAGAGACCTCCCGCTGGAGGTCGCGCAGCCCCCGGCTGAGAGGTGCCGGGGCTTTGTTCTCCGCTTGTGGTCCGAGGGGGAGGGTGCTCGGCGATCTGTGGACCCCCCCTCCCCCCCCAGGGAAGAAGCATCTCCGGGGGCCGAGTGGGCTTGAATTGGCTCGTTGGAGTTGGGCCTTAAGACCTCAATGAAGATCGTGACCCACTTAGGTGCTCGCAAAACCCTGCAGAGCCAGAGGGCTTTCCCTGGGGTCTGCGATCTCCAAAACCCACAAGTTTAGTGTGGGATGTGTGTCACCAGATTCTCATCATCCCAAAAGAGGAAGAACTTCCACGCAGAGTCTAGAGTCTGACCCTCTGGAGAGGTCCTTTCCCCTCCCCGCTGGGTGTGTAAGGGTTAACAGGACCAGAGCGCTTTCCCCTAGGGGCGCGCAGGCAAGATTTAAAAGGTTAAAAATGATGCATTTCTTCGTCCACTTTATAGATGAGGAAACTGGGGCACGGAGTTTGAGGGCCCAGCTGCAGATCACACGGGCTCAGGTTTTTCCTGATGTCATCCTTAATGCCTCTGCATTGGTGTGAAAGTGCATTCTCCCTGCCCTCCCAGTGAAGGGTCAGCGTGTTAAGTGGTGGAGGACGCTGAAGCGAAGAGCCTGTGTCAGTGGAGTGTCTTACCTTGGGCCGGGGCCCAGGCCAGTGCCAGGGAAATGGCCACAGTACTGAGAAGTGGGAGCACAGGAACTGTCATCCTTTAAGATATCTAATTCTCTGTGCGAGACTCCAGGCATTTGCCCCCCAGTCACTGTTAGGAGAGATCTGAAAGGAAAGGCCAGGCAGGCTCTGCCTCTGCTGTGGTCTCGCTTGAGTTGAGTTTCCAGTCAACCTGTTAGAGCAGTGAGTTTTGTGTCAGAAAGTAGAAGATTCTTACCCAGTGCTGAGATGCACCCAAGAAGGTAGTCAGGGAGAGAGTTTGCACCAAGGGACCCCAGGCTCTCCACCAGCGCTGCATGCAGCTGGCTTGTCTGATGGAAGTGGCCTTTTTCTTAGTCTTACTGGGAGGTTCCATTGCTCCCTGTGAGTAGGCACAGCAGTCCATTGCAGTTTACGTTTGTTTTATATTTACAACTCGCTTATCTTTTAAATTTCTGAGACATATATATGTACATATACAGACATCCCTTCCCCTGCCCCCTTAGAAAACAAGAGGGCCTGTTAAGCAGTTTCCTTTGGCCTGGTCAGCACCTCATCCTCCGCTTGGCGCAGGAGACTGAGGGTTCAACAGATGATGCTCTTTTATGCCTCCTGGGAGGTGCACACCGCAAGTTTGAAGTTTGTATTAGCATCTGTTGAGTTTGGTCCAGTGTCAAGGCTGGGCCCATGCTGCCCCACTGCCTTCTCACAGGCCTAGCTGGGCACTGCCCCTCGTCCTGGGTGGGCCTCTGGCCCAGTATCCCTGGCCCCAGGTTCCTGGGCTCCAAGAGAGGCGCAAGGTCTCCACCTGTTCAGCAGCTCTGGGGTGCCCGTCTGCTGCCACAGGCTGACAGCAGTCCCCAGCTTGTTTTAGAAAAAGGCTTTTTACTGAGAAGTTTGCAAGCCTCGCCGCTGTTTGGGGTTGCTTCAAGGAGGTTTGTGCGAGAGCAGCTGCCCAGAGTTGTCTGAAAGCACGTTGCCTTTATTTACCTCAAATCTGCAGGTACTGGGCTTGTGAAAGATGAACCCCAGTTACTTGTGCGGTTGAGGGGCAAAGTGGCCTTCAATAAAAGACGTGTATTTCTGTAAAATATTCTTATGGTTTCAGTCCCGGAAAACGCTCTCTCCAAGGACCTCGGGTTTATGTGTAGTTATGTTGGATGAGCATTTTATGGTTCTCTGGGGTTGCTGCAGCCCGAATTCCCGGTGAAGTTCATAACCCTGTGGGTAAAGCAGGCACCCTTGGCTGAATCCTGGAAAATAGATGAGTGTCGCGAGCTGTCCACGTTTTGCCACTTGTTCAGTGTTAGGTTGCTAAGATTTGGGGACCCTGAGACATCTCTCCCATCTGAAAGGACCAAATAAATACGACTGAAAACGGAGCTTGCAGTCTGTTTTTGTTGATAGCCCACGAGGGAGTCTGTTTTCGCTGGCATTTCTCTGACGGGTCTTCCCTCTGCCGAGAGCAGCAGCTTTCTAAATGGATATATGTTAAAGGTTGACTCGTGACCTCAAACATGCTCCTTACCCTTGAGCAATAATTCAAAAATCGCTTTGGACCAGAAAGCCCATTTTGTTGATTAAAAGAAGCTCAGTGCGTTTTTCTGCCGTGGCCGTTCCTCTCGGCCCGGCGTACGTGACCGCGTTGTCACGAGGCAGCAGGTGAAATGAGGTTCAGTCACAGCTCCTCCAGCGCTTCTGCCACGTGGCCGTTGGACACACTCAGCGTCGCAGACACGGAGTTCATCCAAACGCAGTCAGCCCGTCAGTGAAGGTGGATCACACCGCAGAGGGTCCCATGACCTCTGGCGCTCAGCCCTGGCAGCCATCACTGGAGGCCTGGATGGAGCCAGCAGGCACTGGGGTCTCTCCCACCCAATGGCAGTTCAGCTCTGTGACACAGGGACGTGGGCTGTGATTTAAGCGTGTTAGGAGTTCTGTTCCTTATTTCAGTTTTTTATTTTATATTGGATGGAGGGAAGAATTTAGTTATAGAGAAATAAAAGTATATAGCAAACAATTATGTAGATAATAGCACTGAAATTCAGTCGGTTATCTCCATCTAAAGTGTGAGGGAATAGAGCCCAGGACAGACAAACCTGAATAAGATAACAGTTAACGCATTCCTAGGAATCAGACCACGGACACCTTGTATCAGAAAGGTTGGGTTTTTGTGTAAATGCTTAGCTGGCTTGATGGGCCAGTACCCACAAGCCCTTGACCACTCGTGCAGATGCTGACATCTTCAGGTCACAGGGGAAACCCTGCGTCTGCCTAGGGCGGTTGCAGCAAGCTCTGGCAGTCTGGCAGGGCTGCAGGGCCTGCGGGGGCCAGCAGCCCTGGCGAATGTCGCTGTCGTGAATGCATCTCGTGTGGAGTGGTGTAGCTGTCTCAACGGTGAACCCTCTGCCTGCCTGGGGGACAGGAGGGGGTCTGCCAAGGCAGGGGTGCTGCCTGGCCTGAGGTTGCAGGCATTCCAGGGTCCTTTTCCCACTCTTTGGCCTGGCAGTTCATCGCAAGGTGCCTTAGTTCCTCCCTGAGTCTCTGCTGCCCCCTCCATGCAGACCCGAGGACCAGTGGAGAGCAAGTCATTGACGTGCGCGGAGACCCAGGGCCGCTCCTTGCATGGGGAACTCGACAGAACCCACTGACTGCTGTTCGTCTTCTGCAGTAGACCTGTAGAAAGTTCCAGCCAGGCCTGCCAGTTAAACAAAGAAAGGGAGATAACCAGGGGAAACTAGGCTCCCTTTCAAGTAACCTGAGTCTGTGGGTGCTACAGGATAGGGCTCCCCTCTGATTAAGGTCATTCTCTAAATAATTGAAATGTGGCAAAGCCAGTCTCTGGCGGTTTGGTTTCCCCTCTGCATGCTGACTGCGAGATGTGTCCTGGAGATGGACCGTCTTCCTCCAGCCACGTAGATGTGGCTGAGCAGGCGAGCGTGATGGGCCCTACTCAGCAGGCATGTCACTGATGGCAGGTTTGGGTCTTGCAGAGTTTCCTAAGAAATGGACTCATGCATCGGGAAGATGCGTTCATCCTAAAGATGCATGCCCCGCCAGGACATCCACCACGTGGAGGTTAGAATGCCTGGATCTGGAGCTGTTTGGCCTTTTTTTTTTCCAAGAACAATTCCTTAAACAGAAGGAAACCTCTTCTTTTCCTTGTAGTGTCCTGGGATGATGATGTAAAGGATGGAAGCAGAACGGGAAGATACTGCTTCCCTTGCCCAACTGGAACTGAGTGGATGGTTCAGAATTGCATCTGACTAATAATCTACGTTGCAATGTGTACTTGGGCATTTCAGAAATAAAGCAAAGTGCTGAGACTGTTTTATGAGTGCCACCCAGATTTGGCCAGTGGCCCTGTTAGGTGGCACGTATTCCCATTGCCCATCTGAGAGTGTGTGGCCCTAATGATGTTCTGTGTTGAGAGACCAGGGATGAGGAGTGACGAGTCCTGGCTGGGAACCACAGCCTCTCCTTTGCACAGCCCGGCCCGGCCCCAGGGAGTTCCCTAGTTCCCCTCGCCGCTGATCCCCTGGCTCTGGGGTCAGTGGAGGATGAGCCCATCGAAGGCTGCCCGGGTCAGATCCGCCCACCCCCACCAAAGCCTCATGCTCCTGTGTCGTCCTCCCTGCAATGGAGAGGTTGAACTCAGTGCTCTGAAGTTTCCCTGCAGACAGGTTCTGGGAACAGTGGGCAGCACTCGGAGGAAGGATGGGCGTAGTTACCGTGCAGAGATGACTCGGGCTCCTGAGGTTTCAGGTCCGTGGGGGGGCGGCACCACACTTGGGGTGGAAAGATGTGGACTTGGCCCCAAGGACAGCTGGGGCCCCCTGTGACACGCAGGCCTGCTGCGGTACCTGTGTAAGGCAGTTTGCAGTGTGCAGGGGCGAATGTCATTTGGCTTACTTTATAGTGTTTTGCAAAAGAAATTTTAAAGAGAAGTCAAAGGATAAAAATGAGCCTGGGCATAACAGATGAGCTGCTGGGGGCAGGTTTGGGAGGCGAGCTGACAAGCTGGTGATTCCGTCGGGCTTCTGTCTGCCGGGCGAGCCGCCGGCCGAAAGCGCGGTTAATGAGTCATTTTTCTTTTGTTTCTTGCTGTCATTGGACAGACTTGGAAAGCTAGAAGCAGCATCGCAAGCTAATTCGTTTTCCATCTCTCTGTCTCTAGAAACTTGAAGGGTCTAAGTGCAAAGGACAGCTTTTGATTTTTGGGGCCACCAACTGGGACTTGATTGGTCGGAAAGAAGTGCCTAAGCAACAAGGTATGAGAACAGTTCCTGGAAACGTAAGATGCTTCTGTTGGTTGAGTGCTTCCTGTGTGTGCACTTGGGGGCCAGTGTCATTCTGGTGACCGCCCGCCAGGTAGGTGTTCTCTTCATCACAGAAGTGTGCAGAAAGGCCAGGTGGCTTGCCGGAGTTGACTCAGCGACTCTAGTGATGGAGCTGGATTTGAACCCTGGTCTTATGCGAGTCTCTCTCTCCACAATTCCACCTTTAAAAAACCAATGCTGTTAAGATGAAACAGGAAAAATATAAATAGTAGCCTCAAAGAAATACTGACACTTTCTTCCCATCTTCCTTCTCATGTCACTTATTTTCATTAAAAGGAAGGGGCTGGTCCTGTGGGATGTCGGAATGTCCTAGACATTTGTCACATATCAGATGTCAGACTGTTAGACATTTCGGAAGAGTCCACAGTTCTTTGTAAGCTGCCAAATCGTGCAGGAAGTGGATTGACAGAGCAAGTCACAGTCTGGGGTGGGGGAAGCCGAGAGGTCCTAGGAAGTAAGTTTTTGTCCCCATGGCTGTTAGAAAATCGGTGTCTTTGCTCGGGAGAATCCTGGCCCATCCAAGAGAAGTGAGGCTGGCACGTCGCCACGTTTTATGGCGTCTTGATTTCATTTGGAAAGATTCCCAAAGTACTTTCCAACACTGCCCAGCGAACAAATATTTGCACACTGACACTCCTAGCGCCTCAAGGCGGGAGGTGGGGATCATCTTATTCGGTGAAAACAGCAGGCGTTTCAGCAGCCCCCCCAACCTCTGAGCTGCCACAGCTGGGCCCCCCCAACCTCTGACCTGCCACAGCTGGGCCCCCCAACCTCTGACCTGCCACAGCTGGGCCCCCCCAACCTCTGACCTGCCACAGCTGGGCCCCCCAACCTCTGACCTGCCACAGCTGGGCCCCCCAACCTCTGAGCTGCCACAGCTGGCCCCCCCAACCTCTGAGCTGCCACAGCTGGGCCCCCCCCAACCTCTGACCTGCAGCAGCTGGGCCCCCCAACCTCTGAGCTGCAGCAGCTGGGCCCCCCCAACCTCTGAGCTGCAGCAGCTGGGCCCCCCCAACCTCTGAGCTGCAGCAGCTGGGTCCCCCACAACCTCTGAGCTGCAGCAGCTGGGCCCCCCCAACCTCTGAGCTGCAGCAGCTGGGCCCCCCCAACCTCTGAGCTGCAGCAGCTGGGCCCCCCCAACCTCTGAGCTGCAGCAGCTGGGCCCCCCCAACCTCTGAGCTGCAGCAGCTGGGCCCCCCCAACCTCTGAGCTGCAGCAGCTGGGCCCCCCCAACCTCTGAGCTGCAGCAGGTAGGGAAGCCGCCTGGTGGGTTAAAAACAGCAACTTTTGCCCTAACTGGGCTCATTGTAAGAGCCTTGTCTTCCCTTCCCGCCTTCGCTCCCCCGACTTTTCTCCCTCCAAGTGAAGTTTTGTATATATTTTAAGAGTATTTGTGACTGTCTTTAGGCCCCCGTGGCCTTGCCAGTAGACACAAAGGGAGGGGAAGAGGACTTGTTTTCCCGCTGGTGCCGAACATGAGGGGAAGGACGGTTTTCCCTGCCACCCTCGTCCTTCCAGTCTCTTCCATCCTTCAAGTGTGCCTCCCCTCAGAGGGCCGGGGGAGCCCATGGCCCTTGGATGCACGTTTTGTAAAATCAAGGTAATAGCGATTCACGCTCCATCTCCCAGTAGGACCAGGCCCCGGGAATTGATGGCCGCCAGCCTGGCCGAGGAGCTGGGACTGCTGCCGGGCATTTCATTTGACTGGGATCCCTGTGGGAGGCCCAGGAAGCCCTCTCGCTCCGAGCTGATGGCATCCTGGGTGCTGATGTTCGTGGGGCTGCTGCAGGGAAGATGCTTGGGCAAATGAGAGCCTCTCCCCACCTGTGAGCCGGGTCTGCTTAGCCACGCCGGGTCAACCGTGGCACCGTTGACTGCCAAGGTGTCCCCTGGCGCCGTGTGGTTTCACAGAGATGATACACGTCAATCATGCCACCTTCATTTTCCCTTCATGATAAACAGACTATGACAGCCTGTGAAGGCTGTGAATTTTGGTTTGCTCTTTCCCCAGAAGATTTTTGTTTTTCTTCCACCTTTTAGTAGTGGAGGGGTGTCCTCAGGTGGAGAAGCTACAGGGTGTTGCTGAGAGACATGATCTGTAGTCCTGAATCGGTGTGGGGAGATGGGGGCCTTTGCCCTGCTGCCTGGACAGCCCCCTGTAACTAAATGAGGACACCCATGGTGCCCTCTGCTGGTGGGGCGCGGCGGCAGGGTGGGGATGGGTGGACAGGGAACAATCACAGGTACTTCCCCATGGAGCATGGTGATTGCTGGAGAAATCAGCCTGTTAATCAGTTCCTGCATCCAGGTCAACCTGACACAATTGATTTGGCAGTGGCTAGCATTTCATAATAGTCACCACAGGCCTAGAAACACGCTCATGTTTCTGTCCTCAAGAGCCCTAAATTGAAAATACTAAGCAAAAATTGGCCATGCCCTGCCCACTAATTGGGTGAAGTGGAGGTTTTGAAGGAGGTGCCTGTTCTTCCTCGCTCCCACGCTCCCTTTAACCTTATGGAGTGCTTGCTAAGTGCCAGGCCATATTTGTGAGGCCCTCGGACTAGAAGGAGCCCTGGCTCTCGCCCTCAGGTTGCTAGAACAGTGGGAAGGCAGGCACAGGAGTTAGTAGGGTCAGTGCTGTGATACAGGGCTCAGGGATTGACGAATTAAAAGGGGGATGGGCAGGGAGGGCTTCCCAGAGGAGGGGGTGTTTGACCTGAGGTTTGAAGAACAAGCAGGGGGCAGGCGGGGGAGGGCATGCTGGGGGAGTGAATACATGGGCAAAGGCAAGGGCTTGTGACCTGGCCGGCACAATGGGACCCCTGAGAAAGGAGGAAACCCAGCGGAGGGAGATGCAGTGAGGGAGGGCAGTCTGCTGGGGCCCCTCTGCAAAGGGCCTGATAGATGTGTGGGGAGGGTGGTGGTTCTGTGGAGGATGGGACACTCAGACTCAGCTCCAGAAGGGCTTTCTGGCTGCAGGGGCCTCTGCGGGTCCCCTGTCAGCTTCCCTGGGTTGGCCCCCCACCCCGACAGGGCTGCAGGAGAAAGAGCACCTGGCCTTTGGCCACCTGCATGCCGGAATGTTCAGTAGCACTGCACGAGGGCCTGCGGTCCCCGTGCGTCAGGGCCAGAGACAGGTGGAGGCTCATCAGCATCCAAAGGGTCACTGACCAGGTTGGCGCCAGCTCTGGGGGCAGTTGGTTGGAGCTGCACACTTTCTTGGGGCAGCTTCCCGATGCCAGGCTGGTGTGGCACCGCAGGGAGCCCCTGCGATTATACATAGGGGCGTGGACCCTTTGTGGCTGATGACATTTGTGGGGTGCTCTTCCCTTCCCCAGCACTGCTGGACGGGTGTTTGATTTGCATTCTTGTTCTCTTTGCAGCTGCTTACCGCAACCTGGGTCAGAACTTGTGGGGGCCCCACAGGTACGGGTGCCTGGCGGGGGTCCGGGTGCGGACAGTGGTTTCGGGCTCGTGTGCTGCCCACAGCCTCCTCATCACCACAGAAGGGAAGCTGTGGAGCTGGGGTAAGTGCCAAGCTCCTACGCCACGCTCCCCCCGCGGGGCGACTTCCTTCTTCTGTCCGCCCAGAAGGAGGCCTGCGCCTTTATTTGCAGCCCCCATCTCCTCTCTTCCCAGTTCCCAGCAAGTCTGGCCTGTACACCACAAATACATCACCTTCCTCCTCTTTTCTGCTGTGTTTTTGTGTGTACGTAGCCCCCTCATTCTTTGAATTCTCTTTTTTAAGCAACCTTTTCCTGAACCTTCTGACTGAATCTGGACCTTTCTGATATCAAGGTGCCTAGAATTGAATTCCTATTTTAGGCATGTTGTCCCCCCAGCAGACAGTCCCCCCTTCTTGCCTTGCGGCACAGTATGATGTAAGACCTCCACTCTTAGCACTTGAAATGCCACCAGCCTGTATAACGGCCACGTCGTGACAGCCCCGCGTCTCTGCAGCCCTGTTGCTCTTTCTGGGGATCACGCAGGTCTGCAGGTTTTGTAGCTCGTTCGTTGCCTGTTTGGTCTGTTTCTTATTATTTCCCCAGACAGTTGACTTTACTTTTTCTGTGTTGATGTGCTTTCCTTGCCGCTGGACTCTCTCGCCCACATACCTGGGAGGTCTCCCTGTCCTTGCCTTTTAGCCTCCCTTTGTCCCCATGTCCTCTGCAGAGCTGTCCGTGCCTTGTGCTGTGTCCTCTCCCAGGTCCGGTAGTCCAGGTATTGACAGCCTCATTGATGCCCACGCCCTCTGGGAGCTCCTGGACTCTCCTTCCAGCTGGGTGTTTGGGCACTCGTCCCCGCCCTTTGTTTCTGGTCCTTTGGCTAGTTTTTAGTCCATATGACTGCGTTTTTATTTTTGTCTGTTTGAACCCTTTTTTGCAATTTCATGAGCTGCTGTACCAAAGTCCAAATATATTAACATCTGTTGTCTTCCCTGCACTCTGCTAATTTTGTAATTCTGTTGAAAATAAGCTAACAAGTGTGTCTGGCCCAGATTTCTACTTTATCATCTCTTGCTGACATGGCCACCGTGTTCGTTTTCTCCCGGTTGGCAGAGAGGCGTGTCCCTCCCCTGAAGCCGCCCTTCTGCTTAGTGTTCCAACCCTGAGCACAGCAGTTGGTGTCCGAGTTCCAAACTCCGAATATCTTATTTCTGATCTCTTAACTGAATTTCACTGACGTGGTGCTTCTAAAAATGCCCCCTCTGCTGGCTCGGGGGCCAGGGAATGATTCTGAAGGCTGTGCGCCTAACCTGGCCCCAGAGCAAACACATGTGTCCCCGTGAGCAGACTTCATGCTGCAGGAGGTGACGTGCCAGTGAGGATGTCACCAGTTCACTGTTGTCATTCTCAAAGGTGGGTGCATCGTCCAGTGTCCTTAAGCATTAGTGCTACAGCAAATCGCTCACGAGGGGCTGCACCTGCCGGCCTGCGGGCCTCTTGAGTGGCCGAAAAGCCGTGCCCAGTTCTTGTGCTGTGTTTAAACTGCCTTTCACAGTGAACTTGGGCCGCTCCCGTTAGAAGCAGTGTCTGCCCCTCCTGCCACAGGGCCATAATCCAAGTCCTAGTCCCAGGGCGGTCTTCTCATGTAAATAGAGCCCGTTCACTTCCTTCTCGAGCCCTCTGCGGCCTCTTGGTGCTCCTCTTGGGGGCTCTGCTGTCCGAGTTTCTCTTGACCGAAAGAGTTCCTTCTTGGGAAGGGCACAAGCCAGCCCCTCCCACCCCGGGATATTGCCCTGACTTTTTGGCCCTGTAAACTCTCCAGAAATCTCACAAAATGTTGGGTTAGAAGTGTGGTTCTTCTGTCAGCTGCAGGGACCTGTGAGTGGCCCATTGAGTGGTTCTTTTGGAACCATTGTGGCCTGTGTTGAAAACGAGGTGAGGCTTGGGGGCATCCAGCCTCCTCCTGGCCCACCCGACTCGCCGTGTCTGCCTTGGGGCTGGCGGGCTTTGCCAGGGGGCCTGTGAGGGGCAGAGGGCTCAGTGGTGGGGGTTGGCCACCTTGGCCCTTCCTGCCACCCGACTCTGCAGCCAGCACAGCTCCAGAGGGGGAGGTGGCTTGTGTTCAGAGCAGGTCTGTCCCTTTTCCATCGCCGGGGATCACGTGGCTAAGGGTCCCGTGGAGGGTGGTCCGTAGGAGGTGGGGTTGGCACTGTCCTGTGAACGTCGTTTACAGGGCAGATAGGAGGAGAAATGATGGGCAGAAACCAAATGGTCCACGGTAGGTGCCCAGAACACTGAGGTAATTAAACTCTTGAGAGGCAGGTGTCAAAAGTGGTTACTATCTTAAAATACATCTCGGAGTGAAGGGAACGAGGGAATTGTTGTCTGGCAGGTACTATGGAAAGTGAGAACTGAGTTTCCATGCGCTAGTCTGCTTGTGTGACATCCGGGTCACACCGAGCGTCTTCTGTTTCCCTTGGTAGCAGAGCTGCGGAAAGTGCTCGCTTGGGTCCCAGCTGCTGCCCCAGAAAAGAGGGTCAGAGAAGGTGAAGTAGGTGGTCTCTGGGGACGGTGCCTCATGTCCTACCCTGTCACCCGACCCCGTTCGGGCAGGCCTCTAACACTGAGAAGAGAAGCCCGAGGTTTCTTCCACCTGGTTGTCGGCTGTCCAGTTGGGAGGCACCTTCTGGGGGTCCCAGCTTTCCTTGATTCGAGAGTCCCTGCCCGCCCGGGAGCTGCTCTGCCGCCCCCACTCCTTCGCATTGATCTTGCTTTTGATCTGCAGGTCGAAATGAGAAGGGGCAGCTGGGACATGGTGACACCAAGAGAGTGGAAGCCCCCAGACTCATTGAAGGTCTCAGCCACGAGGTGATTGTGTCTGCAGCCTGTGGGCGGAACCACACCCTGGCCTTGACAGGTAAGGAATCGCCGTGCTGCCTTTTTTTTTTTCTTTTGTGAGGAAGATCAGCCCTGAGCTAACATCCATGCTAATTCCCCTCTTTTTGCTGAGGAAGACCGGGTCTGAGCTAACATCTATTACCAATCCTCCTCCTTTTTTTCCCCAAAGCCCCAGTAGATAGTTGTATGTCATAGTTGCACATCCTTCTAGTTGCTGTATGTGGGACGCGGCCTCAGCATGGCCGGACAAGCGGTGTGCTGGTGTGCGCACCCGGGATCCGAACCTGGGCCGCCAGTAGTGCAGTGCGTGCACTTAAACGCTAAGCCACGGGGCCGGCCCAGCCCGTGCCTTCTTAAGTCTGGCAAGAGGCCAAGTGGTCCACTGTGGCCGGTGGGGTGGAGTTGCCCCTGTGACTTTGGCCGTGATCAGAAAGATGCCCCAGGGAGGCCAGATGAGTGGCTTCTTGAGGTTGTTGAGAGCCTCACCCTCGGGCCCCGGCTGCCCGGTGAGGAGGTGGAGGCCACGGCAGTGCATTGAGTTTCTCTGCAAACTGTTTCTGCTCTGAGCTGCCTGCTCCCCCACCTTTGCACAGCTGTCTCCTGTGCGTTCTTCTAGCAAATGAGCTGTTTTTATTATGGTGCCTTTACTTCCAAATCTAACTCAAAACCCTCAGCATCATTTTCCCTTTAGTAATATCAGTCTTTCCTTCCAGAAACGGGCTCTGTGTTTGCATTTGGAGAGAACAAGATGGGGCAGCTGGGCCTCGGCAACCAGACAGACGCAGTTCCAAGCCCCGCGCAGGTACCGCACTCCCGCCTCTGGCTCGAGGGCCTTTGATTTCTTGTGGCCTTTTTTCTGTTTGATTATCTGGGGTGAGATTGTGTATTGCTCCCTGTTGTTTGAGTTAATGGATCCCTTGTAAAAACGGTCTAGATGCTTTGAGTAGAACAGGCTTAATATGTGGTCACAGTTGAAGAACATCCTGGAAACAGTTTTTCTCTCTGACTGAAATAATTTGTTATAGAGGCCTTGTTTTAAGTCTGTTTTATTTCAAAAAAAAGTGAGAAATGCTGCGAATGTGATTTGTCTTTCTCTGCAAATACTTTGAGTTGTGACTGTATGAAGTCACCCTCCAGGTGCTTGGAACACAGATGGAGTCAGGTAGTCCTTTATTCTGAAGAGATTTAAGATGGAGTTGGAGTGGGGTTAAACCTAAAAAATGAACTACTAATATAAGGCAGCAGAAAGCTAATCCGTGTCTGATTAGTGCTTTAGATGATGAAGGGAGGGACTCGATTTCTTGGTCTTAAAAAGAGACAGTGGCCAAGGTTATCTGTGATTTGAAGGATGTTTGAGGTGTTCCTCTTTGGTCCGCATTTGCTCTACAGTAGAATGTAACCGTTTCCAGAGTGAGCAGGGACCCATGGCCTAGGGCTCAGGATCCCCACATCCCGCCTCTGGGTCGTGGCTGATTCCCCACGGTGCTGTTACTTCGTTTCTGCTTCTTGTTGGGGGCTTTTCCAGACCCATCAGTGAGCAACAGCGAGTTTTTTAAGTATTAGATTTGTTTCCAAATCCCATGTTCAATTACTGAGGGCTTTTGCTGTCTTCCTTTTAACTTGCTCATTTGAACCATTTTATTTCTTATTCACACCTTCAATTAAGAGTAACAAATCGAGTATGTTATAGTGGTAAAGAGAATGTAAAACAGTTCATTTTGCTGGTTGGCAGTAACGCTTATAAAAGCTTCTCTTTTTAGTGTTGGGGCTGATGGCAGGACTAGTGACAGAGGTGAGATTTGGGGTTAAGTGTCGGTTCCTTTGTCTTCTGTTGCCCGTCATGCCCACGCCAGTCAGTTGAATTCAGCCTTCGCTGGGTACCAGGATGTGTGAGGCACGGTGTTGGGCATTTTGAGGGGCACGGAGACGGGGACACCATTTACTGTCTCTGAACTCGACTCTGTACTGGGAGGGTGGGGACATGAGGGTGTTTCTTTACATATATTCTAAGCTTTTGCCTTCAGAATTGTTGAGTCCGTTAAATTTCCTTTGTAACCTACTAAATCTTTCATACCAACCTGCAGAGAGAGAGACATTTTATCAATCTTTTTTAAAAAAAGTCTGAAGTCTACTGTCTTTTTTTTTTCAGATAATGTACAACGGCCAGCCAATTACCAAAATGGCCTGTGGGGCTGAATTCAGCATGATAATGGACTGCAAAGGAAACCTCTATTCCTTTGGGTGCCCTGAATATGGCCAGCTGGGTATGGAAGTGTATTTCTTAAAAGCTCTGTAATCTAACTGTATATTTAGAGCCAGAAGTCAGTGTGGGGCTGCACACACGTGTTAGAAATGTGGGTAATTGATCGCAGATAATAGCCTTGATCCATTAAGAGGATCTCACATTTGGTGGAACAGCACGTCGTAACTCACAGAGTAGGGAGCATTACAGTAACTCTCCTTAATGAAAACGTCAGGGCTGGAGTCTGACAAAAGATTCTTTTTTCTGATTTGGGAATTCGTTTATATATATAAAGAGGTTTCAAAGTTGTAAAAAAAAAAAAAAAAAGAATCAGCCACCTTTATTTAGTTTTGTATTTAAAGATTTGCCTTTTTTGAAAGTGAGAAAAGAACACAAGATGTGGGTTGTCCTGAACACCCTGGCATGGCGGTTATCAGGGACACGCACGAGGAGCCACTGCCTGTAGAAGTGGCTGGCCTCCCTCCCTGCTTTTCATCCCGAAACAGAATCTACTCATCTCAAAACACATCTGCGTTTATCTCATTGAGTAGAAAAGAAAAATTCAGAAAGCGGTTCTCAGCAGTTCTCAGTAAGTGGAAAATGTCTCTCGATCATGATTTTACAAGGTCTCCATTTTCTTTCCTATCTGACACCAAAGTGTCTTTTTTTTTTTTTTTTTTCTGGCGCCTTCCCACCATGCCAGCCCCTTCTTCCCAGTAGGAGGTGAGGAGTGGGCGCCCTCTGCTGGCTCTTTGCTGCATGCCACTCCGGATGCGCGGCAGCCCCCGTTATCTGGGTTGCTGGGTCTCCACGTCATTAAACGCAGGCAGATGGAAGACTGTATAAATAGAACGAGAAGCATCTCACTGGCCTTAGGCATTAGGGAACAGTGACTTTGTGAAACTAAATATAACTCAAGTCCAGAGTGAATAAGAAAGAACAGCCCCTTACGCACATTCTGTGCTGGTTGCCAGGGAGTTGCTGGAGACTGTTGGAGAAACCGTTTCCATGGCCACGGGCTCTGGTGCCGGCCCTGGCCCCGGGCAGAACACCGGAAGTGTGTGGCTCCCCTGCTGCCTGTGGCTGCCCCAGATCTGCAGACAAGCAGCTCTTCGTAGGTTGATTTTCCTTCAGGGAAATGAAATGATCTTGGTAATAATGATAATGCTAACACTTAGCAGTTCTGCGGACCCGTCACCACTGAAGCACTTTCTACAGTCTCATTTGCTTAGTTTATACTCATTTAAAGGTAGTTTGAGAAATCAGCTTGATTTTCATCTATAGAATTGGTTAATTCTTAATTTACCAGCTTACTTTAAAACCTGTTTTCAGTCTCACTGTCCAAATCCAGAAAAGATCCTTCTAGAATGAGAACACAGATGTGACCTTAGTGTCTAGAGCTCGCCCCCGTGCTCTCAGCGCATTGACTGGGTTAGGCATGGTGAATACAAGAACGTGCCGCTTAGCTTTCTATTTGAGCAACTCTAATGATACATTTAGGTTACTGGTAATTCATAAAAATGCAAGTCTGAAATTTGTGTGTTGAGCTTCTCTGTCCATTCTTGGCTCATCCCGGGGCCCTTTGAGGCCCCCCAAGTGGGGCACAGACCATAATTTACACACCATTCCTTTGGATCAGTAGCTTCTAACGTTTTTGACTGCAGGCCACAGTAAGAAATACGTTCTACGTTGCAACCCCACCTGAGTGTAGAAATACACGTGAAGAATTTTCACAGAATAACAGCCTGATTATAGACAGTGTCCTTAAGTGTTTCTCATTCTGTTCTATTCACTTTTTAAAAATAACTAGTTTCAACCCACAAAATCAAATTCATGACCCACTAGTAAGTTGTGCCTCAGGTGGGAGATGCTGCCTTGGTGGCCAGGTTGGGCAGGCGCCCGTGCTGCAGCTGACCACTGGCTCTGTCGTTGCAGGGCACAACTCGGACGGGAAGTTCATTGCCCGGGCGCAGCGGATAGAGTACGACTGCGAGCTGGTGCCCCGGCGAGTGGCCATCTTCATCGAGAAGACGAAAGACGGGCAGATTTTGCCCGTCCCAAACGTGGTCGTACGAGACGTGGCCTGTGGCGCCAACCACACGGTAAGGCCTGAGCGTCCCCTCCGTGGAGGGCGTCTGTGCACTCCAGTGTCCCGGCGCTTGGCCCCCACCTGAGCGCGTGCGGCCTTGCCGTCCTGGCCTTCTCGGGGCTTTGCCCGCTCAGGTGGCCCCGGGTGTAGTGCTTAGGTTAACAGCTCCCTCCACGACTTCCACAGACGGAGCTAAACAGATGGGGACCCACATTGTGGGTTAGGATGATACAGTAAGCGTTGTTCTAGCTTTTGGTTTTTGTCTAACAGAACGTCGGGGACATCTTTCTGGGTCTCTAGGCAATATCCCGTACTAGGGGTGTGAAATCCTTTTTAATCATTCAGGTTGTTTCCTTCAAGGCTACGTGTGATAAACAGCAGTGAGATTTTTGTTTGTCCATCTTTTCATCTTACCTTCTTACAGTTATTTTGCCTGAGAATGTCTGTGAGTAAGCACGCTTCTCTTCTCTGTTGAAAGAGCACGGGGTTGGGGGTCCAGAGGCCACGCTGGCGTCCTGGGTGCCGCCGAAGGGCTGAGTGACCTTGGGCACAGCTCCCTCCTGGAATCTTCTTCCCTGTCCTGTGCACAGTGACGGACTCAGAGATTTAGTCCCTTCAAGTCTAGAAACAGGTTGGCTTTTGTCCAGTGTGGTCAGGGGAGGTTAGGTCTCGGTTAGTCCCCTTCCGTCAAATTGTTTCTCTAGGTCGTCCACTCACACGGTTCAAACAGTAGACGTCACAGGTACCGTGGAGAAAGAAGACAGATTTTAAGTTGTTAATGTCGATGTGCTTACCTCACCAGTGACCAGATGGAGGTCACCTCTGTGTGGGGGGCTAATTAAAGCAGAACCCACGGCAGGCCGGCCTTGACTCGGTTCTTCCTGTGGTTCAGTCAGTATTGTCAGAGAGTGGAGTGCATCAGCCGGCTCCCTGGAGACAGAACCCTCTTGCTTCTGATGAGGGAAAGGGAAAGACTCGTAACTTAAAGTAATAATTGAGACTGGGAAGTAGTGTCCCTGGCAGAGAAGATAGCACAGGGCCTTGAATTGTGACAGCTGCCCTGTCGCCTCCCCATGTGGGAGGCAGGCACGAGGCGTCTTCAGTGCTTTTGCCCTCTTGCCACCAGCTGCTGTGCCAGGTTCTTGGGAGCAGACACGGTCCCTCCTCTCCCCTCCTGTCAGCAGGCCTGTTCCAACCCCGAGTCTTGTCTGTCCCTGCAGCTGGTCCTGGACTCCCAGAAGCGCGTCTTCTCCTGGGGCTTCGGGGGCTACGGCCGGCTGGGCCACGCCGAGCAGAAGGATGAGATGGTCCCCCGCCTGGTGAAGCTGTTCGACTTCCCCGGGCGCGGGGCGTCCCATATCTACGCCGGCTACACCTGCTCCTTTGCCGTCAGCGAAGTGGGTTAGTGATTTCCCTGTCTGGCCCTCGGGAGGACGGTGTCCGGAACCAAGTCAGGATTTTTCCCTCCCTGGCAGATGAGTCCTCTGGTGGGGAGCCCTGTCACCGTTGTCCTGTTCCAAGACCAGGAGCCTTGATGTCATTGACTCCCAGGTGTTTTTGAACAGAACGCTCCCTTGTCACTGGTGCCAAGCGCCTTGCACGGCAGGTCCCCACCCTCTCGCCTTTCTCCTTGATGTTGCTGAAGATGAGAATTCAGCTCTTGAGATGTCTGCTTACAGTGGGAACATGTTTGTCTTTCCCAGGTGGTCTGTTTTTCTGGGGGGCCACCAACACATCCCGTGAATCTACCATGTACCCTAAGGCCGTGCAGGACCTCTGTGGCTGGAGAATCCGGAGCCTGGCTTGTGGGTAGGTGACAGTATCTCCTGGTGAGCAGGACGTCTGTCCCCCTCCTGGGCATGGTGGGGACACCTGGAGGTGCCTCTTCTCTTGAGAGGTCTCTGGTCTCCCTGTCCAGGCATCAGATGCACCAAATTTGAGGCCAGGAAGGCGGGTACTGTGCTGGGGCAGGAGGGGGGTGGGTAAAGCCTTGAAGAGATGGCCTGTTTCTGCCTTCTCGGAAAGGCAGTCCTTTTGTTCCTCAAAGGCTTGGTGTGTTCTGCTAACTGCAGGTTCAAAATCATATTTAGTTAGGACACTTTAGTTACTCTGACACACCGGGAGGAAGAAATTATCTTCAAGTCAGTGATTTTCAATTTATTTTGAGGACACCTGTTGAGCTCTCTAGCACTTCTTGGTGAGGAGTTCGATTGTATTAATCAACTGCCAGGTTGTGAGGGAACAGTATGGGGGGATGTGGCTTCAGTCTGCTGAAATCTCTAGGCACCCCCACCCCCCGAGTGGGTGAAGGTTGACTTCACCCTCTGGAACGAGCTTTCACTTCATCCAGATTTGGTCTCTCCTCTCTCCAGGGTGTGTGTTCACCCAAAAGTGACGTGTGTCCCCCCCCCCCGCCCCCCCATGAGCCCTAGAACCTGGGTTGGGGTGGGGCGGCAAGGTCCAGGGCGCTGTGCTTCCTGGCACTAAGGGCTCCACAGTTTGGGCCTGCATGGGACAGTCCTTGGGCTGCAGGAGAAGCCCGTTGGCCCTGTGTTGTTATTTGGAGCTTTCAGTGGGATGTACTTGATTTTAAAACTCGTACGTGGTACCACGCTCTTGAGCAGGTAGCCCACAGGAGGCGTCCGTAGCGGCTGGGTGGGTTACGGGGCTGGGGCCCTGGATGTGGTGGTGACAGCCTCTGCCTGTTTGCAGAAAGAGCAGCATCATCGTGGCTGCGGACGAGAGCACAATCAGCTGGGGCCCGTCGCCGACCTTCGGGGAGCTGGTAAGCCGGCCTGCACGATGAGAGGGGACCCAGTCTGGGCTCTGCTGCTGCCTCCTGAAACAGGCAAAATGAGTGTCTTTTGTCTTTCCCTGTTGCGTTAAGGTCTGCACTATTCCCTAATCCTTGGGTCACATCACCTTTCAAAGGCGATTCTGTGCCCATCAAATAACTGGGAAGTCCTTTCTGTCTGCATTGTAAAATGAGGAAATCGGGAAGCTTCCGAGCTGATGTCCTCTTCAGTTTGTGAACCATCATTGTGGTCACAATGGCGATAGGAGCGGGGATGGTTTCTCCTCTTCCCTCTCTCCAGGAGGGTTTAAATCAAAAGGAAGAGTGTGTCGTTCTAAACCTTGTGGGCAGTGGTGAGTGTCGAATCTTCCTGGTTTCCCCCGGGTCCTCGGCGCCGCTGTAGCTCAGGAAGCAGCACTGGCCATTCGCAGTGCACAGGGCAGTGTGCCGTTGGGCCAGGCTCTGAGGTCACTGGGGACCTTCTTCCCTCGTTTTTCCTAAGTCAAGTTTAAGTCTGTGTTCCTGCTTTTAACCTCAGTTATTTGAGTGATGAGAACCGCCAGCCCTCGATTTTCCTTTCACGCGTACTTGGGTCTTCTCCCACCAAATGTCTGATTCTCAGGGTCTGGTGCTTGGTGAGCCCTTCGCTTTTAATTTCTTCATCAAGAAGAACAGCTTGGCTGTGGCACTTGTCCTGACGGTCTGCCTGTTCTAGTTGTGATTTGATTCTCAGCCTGGCTCTTTTTGTTACTTCCTGCTGAGAACGCTGTCTGTTTCCCTTCCCTCTTCTCTCTCTCTCGTGGGCGGGAGCTGATGGGGTTGGTGGAGAGAAGGGAGGACATGATCCCTTCAGCCATCACCAGGGCTGGGGGCTGGAGGTGCCTTTCCCTCGGTGCTCTGCACACAGTCTGGAGGCTCCAGAGGGAGCCCCTCACATGTGGACACTCAGGGCGGCCCCCTCAGAGGTGGCCCTGTATGGAGCCTTGAAAAGAGCCTGAGAACCTGGCCCAGTTTTTATGGATTGTTCTTAGAGAAGGACAGATGCTTTTAGGCCCCGTCAGAAGTCGACTCTGAATATCAATTTTGAAACGAGAGTGGAATGAGGGGGACTCTTGGGGCAGCCTCTCGGGGCTGAGGAGTTGGCGTGGCTCTTGGAGGAACTGCTCACTGTGGGAAGGTGTGAGGTGTGCTTGGCGGCAGGTGAGGCTGGGAGGAGGCCCTTCCTCACCCACCCTGCGGGCTCCTCTGTCTGAGCTGAGCTGAGGGTCCCTGTCTCCACGTCCTCACACAGGACTCCCCTAAGCAGTCCTTGACCAGTCCCTTCTGACTCTGGTGTCCTGGAGTCACGAACAGTGGGTGGTGGTTACCTGGGCTCCAGAGCACAGGGCGGGTACGTCGACAGCCAGCTTCCTTTGTGACCTTGTAGACCTGAAGGGCTGCATCTCCCGTTTCTTCCTGTGCTCGTGATGGTGTCACCTCACCAGTGACCCTCCCTAAAAGGTACCCGTTACCACATAAGTCCCCACAGGTTACGGTGCAGCGTCCCCGGCTTCCTCGGGTTAAGGACCAGTCCCTCGTTGGCAGCCCTTTTGTGGGTAAACGCTGCTGACCGCCTGGCCCTCGTGTGAGAACAGCGGGGCTCGTCACGGGCGGTCGTTATCTCTGCTCCCGGTTCGTGGGAAGCCCAGAAACGTCGCCCTCGTCCCCTGTGTGGCCTGTGCCGCGGTGACCCCAGTTCTGTGAGTGCCTCCTCTGTTTGCCTCCCCAGGGCTACGGGGACCACAAGCCCAAGTCTTCCACTGCGGCTCAAGAGGTGAAGACGCTGGACGGCGTTTTCACGGAGCAGGTGAGCGAGGGCCTCTCAGAGAGGAGCAGGAGGTGCTGGGAGCAGAGAGAGGATGCGCCGGCTCACACCTCTCTTTCCCTGCTTCTGGTCTTGGAGGCCCCTTTGAGTCTTGTCTGACAGCTCCGTAAGCAGCTTTCCTGCTGCCTTGTGCTAGAGTTTTCTGACGGGTAACGGCCACGAGCAGGAGAAAGCTGAGGCGTGCTGGCCAGCTCAGTGGCCATTCTCACCCTGGATGACACTGGCCACGGTCCCTCCACAGCGGATTGGCTCTGCGGGGGGCGCGCCGCTCGTGTCTGCCTTGCGCCTTCACCTGAGATGACACACACTGGGCTGTGGGGCAGATGGCCGGCGAGGCGCCTGCTGTTACATCCACCATGCTGCCAGCCCTTGTCGCCGAGATGCAGATGCAGATGGGGCTCGCGCCCTCACTCAGGGTGGCACTGTGCTCCCGAGAGGCGGAGGGAGCAGGGAGAAGGACCCTGGGTCCCCGCCAGTCCCTGCTCACGGAGCCGGTGTTGAAGCTGTGCCCAGCATCCTGCCCTCCATCTCGTCTCCCCGTGGAAGGTTTTGGTTGGGGCTTTGGTGACAGGTCACAGTGGCACTGGTGGTCTTTAGGGAGGGGTTTTTATGCACTTTTCAGGAGTCCTCCATCTTTCTCCATACTGACCCAGTTGCCAGCCCAGCTCACCAGTGTCGGCCTCGTGCTTGTCTGCTCCAAACTCGGTGAGGGGTGGGTGCACGAGGAGCCCTTGCACACCCAGCGCTGTTTGTTCCCTCAGGTCGCCATGGGCTACTCACACTCCTTGGTGATCGCCAGAGATGAAAGCGAGACGGAGAAAGAGAAGATCAAGAAACTGCCAGAATATAACCCGCGCACCCTCTGACTCTCCGGAGCCCCTCCCACTCCACACCTCGCGGCAGCTGTCATTTCCACGTGCACTGGGACGGGAAGTCAAGGAGGAGTTGAGAAAAGCAAAAGTCGACCGAGGGTGCATTTTCGTTAGACTCCCTGAGGTTCCGTTTTATAAGTGATTCAACATCAACTACCTTTTCTGTATGCTTTCCAAAGTGTTTTTTTTCTCTTATTGTTTAATTAAAATATTTGCTCATAGTTGACTTACCATTCCTACAAAAGAGGCAGAAACTTTGAGCAATCTAGGTTTTTTAAGTTGTTTTTTTTCCCCCTCTCCTAAGTATACTTCTCAAAACCCCCCTTTCCAGTTGTACTGAGCATTGTGATCCGAGTGGGTGCTTCCTGGAGCGGAGTCACCATTTACTCAGAAAAGCAAATCCCTTGTGGGACCTGGCAGCATCCAGACAGGTGGTCTCCTCGCCGCGTGCTTTGGAAGCATCTGGGTCGCTTCTTTCCTGCTTTTTGTTGTAGTCCGGCTGATGCTGGCGTGGTTCTGTTTCTCCCCTTGGCTGCTTGTAAGCCCCACCACCTTCTGGCTGCGACATTAATGGAATCTGCCGTTTCCCCCCTGGTGGGGGTTCTGGGGTCTGTGTTTAGCCATTTATATCTACTTTAGCTGTAAAACAAGTCCAAATGAAAATCGGGTGATTGTGGAACCTGTGGGGACTTGGGGGGTGGGCAGACATTGGGGCAGTGTATCTGGTTCAAGACCTGGCTTTAAGGCTCCTCCGGTGAGCCCAGGCCACCTCGCCAGCACTCACCATTAGAGATTGAGCAGCCAGCGGTGTGAGAAGTGCATTCTGCAGTCCTTGCAGGGAAGGGTCAGCCCTTATGGACCAGCCTTTGTTGCCTGTGCTTTTGTGTTTGTTCCCCCGCCGGCTGGATCCTGCTGGAAGGGCCCGGTCTGTTCTGAGATGCGGTCTCCTGTTCTGCTCACCCAGCTCTCTAGTCATGTTTGCTTGGCTGTGGTACCAAATAGGTGGGAATCCTGAAGTCCCCTTCCCCAAGTGTCAGCGCAGATGCCGCGACGCCGCCCGATCCCGGCCACGTTCCCTCTGCCCGAGCTCGTCGCCGGCGTGGCGCTGTTCTGCGTGAGTTACGAGGTGCCTTTCCCGGAACCCTCCTCTCACTTGGACCCAAAAGAGGCGACAGCTCTGGCTGGGGCTCTTGGTTTCGAGAGGGTCTGGACTGGTTTGGGTGCTTTAAAATAGATTTTTTAGTTCAGTGGTGCTTATGGGGGAGATGGGGATAGAACTTCAGTGTGAGACTTGGGTGGATGGGAAAGTTAAATATTGGTCTTTTTTATTTTTATTTTTTTGCTTTGCTGTTGTTACCACTTGTCATTGTCTTGATGTTAAAATGCCAAAAATGATCTAGTTGTTGCTTTTTTCCCTACTCGTCCCCCCCCCCCAACGGTGGCTTCTGCCTTTGCAGGGCACATAGCAGTGTCTGTCCTGGCCGGTCCCCAGGCCTCCAGTAAGGAGATTGGCCCGCATCTTTCTAAGATTTAGTCTGACTTTTTGCTCATTGCTACTGTCCTGTGTTGAGTCAATAGTCCAGGGGAGAAGCTTCTGCAACTTCAGAGCTTCTGTTAAACTAACCTAATTTGTCCAGATCACCCCCAAACCACCATCTCTGACTCAAGCTTCCATGTGTGGAACCCATCGGTTTCCCTGGATGGGTCTCTTTCCTGGAATGGGGTTCAGGTGCCTGTACCCGCATAGCCTGTCTCGGGTCGTGTGGCCACCCAGAGGGGTGAGGGAGCAGTGGCCTTGGGCCTGGCCTCTGCAGGAGCTGCCCCTAGCCAAGCAGGGCTTCAGGCCTCAGTGCACTCATCTGAAACCCCCCGCCAGCCTCTTCTAGAACCCTTGCCAGGGACGGGAGCAGGAAAGGGTCGGACCTTCTGAGTGAAGACTGCCCTCGTGTCTCCCACAGTCACTCCTTTTGGCCTAGAGTTTTACGGTGAACTTCCTAATAGGGAAAATCCCTTAGAACAAGGAATTGGGGGTGAGGTTCTGCACTCCAAGAGAAGGGACAGTGGCGCGGGCTGGAGTGTGCTTTGCGCCAACCCTTCGGGCATCTGACGAGTCTTCCAGCTCAGGAAGGAGAACTTGAAGGAGGCTTAGAGTGAAGGGGAATCCAAGGAGCGGTTGTGATTTGGTCGAAGGTGCCTGGTGTAGTGCTGTAATTGTCTTATTTTTTTTTATATATATATTTCTTGGAGTAAACATTTTAAATAAATGACATCATTGTTTACTCTGTCTTGGCTTTCGTGCTTCTTTTTCGGGAGAACAGCACGCAGGGGCAAGGAGCGGCTCCATGGTCTCACCTCTCTGCGGCCCAAGCAGAAGCTCCGGCACAGGGGCTCCAGGGGGCGAGGTGGGGGGTCTTTTTAGCTTCTGGGCTTAAACCATACCAGGGTTGGGTGGTGAGTGGAGCTCCCAGCTCTGTCCCTTGAAATGTTTGGCCCTGGAGAGGAATCAGCGTCTCACTTGCCCAACTCAGAAATGGAGTTTTTCCTTATTCATCACAGTGGGGCTTTGAGAGGATGACATGAATCAGGCATGGAAAGCACCAGAACAGTGGTGCCCAGAAATATGTATTCTCGTCCCCCTCTGCTCCTACCCGCTCTTCAAAAGGGAGCCCTACTGTCACTAACACCCTGGTCACAGATGGGACCCTGTAGACCAGCGTTGGCCCCTCCAGGCAATGTAGCTGACTGCCCACCAGGGGGCACCAAGAGGTCGGTCGTGGTTTCACAGGCCACCGGCGTTTTCTGTTCTGCCCAGGTTGACAGCCTGTGCTCGCACGCCATCTCGGCCGAGCTCCACACTGAACCATCTTCTGCACAGGCCACCACCACACAGCCGCAGACATTCTGACACCGGTCACCGTTTGTGGGCCCTCTGGGATGCTGGCTGCTTTATGTCAGACCTACCCCTCCCAGTAGGTGTTGCCTCCATTCCAGGAGCCTTGACTGCTTAGAGCTTCCTATCCGTGGGAGGAGGGGAGCCTGGGAGCGGCCGTGGTTCAACCTCGGAGTCATTTGCTTTAATATCACCTTTGTGCCATTAACACAGGGCTGGGCAGACAAGTAGCAGTGGGTGGCTTTGGGTCCTGGAGTGGGCATTTCCCCTCTCCTGGGCACTTAACGAGAGTCCATCTGGGCCTGCCCCTGCTGTGCCTTGTCCTGTGGGGAGGCTGCACCTGCAGACCCCAGAGAGCAGAGCCTCCGCCTGCCAAAGCCAGTCACCCACAAGGCACGGTACCACTCTCTTGGACTGGCCTCCAGTGCTCCTGCCAGGCCTAAGGGGGAGCCCTCTCCCTTCCCCCTGCCTGGAGTCTGTCACATTCGGTTCCAGAGTCCAGACCCAGCTTGTCTGAGATGCTTCAGCTAGAGAAGAATTTGAATAATCTGAGTTCACCCACTTCCTACTACAGACAAAGACGTTAGGGATGAGGAAGGGACAGCAAATCAATGTTAGCCTGGTCCCTCCCCCGACAACAGGTCTCCCAGCAGCTCAGCTTTTTATCCTTAGATGTGCCCACCCCGTCTCCAAAACAAGGAAGCCGCTGCCAAAATGCGTTCAGAACAGCTTGAGCTTTAATGGAAACCACTTCTCAGCTGAAGACAGCTTTCCACCCCTTGATGTAGAGGTCACAAACAGGTAAGGAAGGGGGGTGTTGGGCCTTGACTCTCCAGCCCCCCAACAAGGCAAGGAACCGGAATGCTGTTGAATGGTAACAGTGGGCCCTTCATGCTGGGGTAGGGCTGGCAGCCCTAGGCCTGGGCCTAAGGCACCATCCTCCACCATTTGAAGGCGAAGGGCACCCGGCGGATGTTGGCACAGGCGCAGAAGTCGCCAATCTCAGTCAGGTAGCAGTCAAAGTCGTTAATGAAGGTGCAGTGGCAGCCCAAGGGCTCCAGCAGCTGGCGGATCTTCTCTTCCAGGCAGCAGGTCCCCTTGACCCGGGGCCCAAAAGGCTTGGGGATGCCCAGGTTCTTGCCCATCACTATTATTTGTAGCTGTCAGAGACAGGGTGGGCAAGGCAAGGTCAGAGCCATAGAAGAAAGCCCCCCTGCCCCTCCCCTAGGTAAGGAGTGCCACTGGGTTCCTTGTAAGGGAAAACCCAGCTGCCTTTGTGTGATTGGGCTAGACCAGAAATAGCAAGCACAGGGCAACATTCCTCAGGGCTGTGCCCATGCAGGCATCACTAATCAATCTCAGAGCAAACCCAACTCCTGCTTAACCCTCCAATGGTCCCCCAGTGTGTTTCTCAATAACAAAGTCAAAATCCTGCCTGGCCAAGGTCTGGCTTTGCCAGCTTCCCTGGTTTCTTTCTCCATTGCATTTCTTACTCTGGCCTGTTAGTCTTGGTTGATCACACTCTTACCTACCTCTATTGGAATGCTCTCCCCACCCCCAGCTCTGTCAGTTGACTTCTGTCTGTTTTTCATATCAACTTGAGCATCTTAGCCTCAAAGGAACTTCTCCCACCACTACCCACACCTACGGCCAGGGCCTGTGACGGTCTCCTGTTCCATGCCCAGAGGGCCACAGTGGGTCTCGTAAAATTAAAAGATAACCTTGTGTGATGGATGAATGCAGGGCCTGTGTCCCTAGGGCTCAGAGAACAGGTCTGCACGTGTTCAAGGAACTGAGCTCAAATGTGTCAGAATTCATTCTAAGTGCCTGCAAGATGGGTCACAGTTGTACGTGAGAAAGGTCAGAGGTAGGCCATAGTTGGAACAGGCTTGGCATAGCAGGGGTCTCCTGTAAACACATACACCCAATTTCTCACCTATTCTAAATAGAATAGAATATTACTTTAAGTGTTTGAGCACCTCCATCCAGCACCTTCTGGATGCTGCTGCCTTGGACACAGGATGGGTGGACAGGAAGACCCCATCTCAGGGAGCTTGCGCACAGTCTCAGCCAGCGGATGGGCCAGCACCCTCAACCAGTGGTAGCACAGTACCCGCTCTGGGAGGTGGGCCTTGTAGCGTCTACCCCTTAAGGTTGGGAATTAGCAAGTGGTTGGCCATTAGCCCAGGGCCTGGCCCACAGTAACTGGTGAGTCACCCAGCCTGCTCACCTGTTCCCTGGAAGGGTCTTCCCTCACTGAGGAGGAAGAGAAGGGCTTCCACTTACTTCCTCTCAGGCACAGTGGTCTGGGGTGTCCCCACCTCCGTGGTCCAGCCCCATGTATGCCAAGGGACCAGCCAGAGTTGGCCGAACGCCCCACCCTGGGGACACCCAGCCTGGCTGGGGCTGCCCTGGCTAACGCCCCTCACCAGGTTGGGGAAGAACGGCCTCGCGAAGAGTTTCCCAGTCTGCTGGTCGGAGGGGGCATTAGTCAGCTGCTCCAAGCAGAAGAGCTGCGGGATGTCGATAATGTCCCTCTCCACCAGGCCCAGCTCCTTCTTCAGGATGTCCCGGTTCAGGTTAATGCACTTCTGTGGGGCGAGAAGGGCCCGCAGAGGAGTGGGTTCATCGGGAATGAGAAGCCCGTCTCCTTCCACGCAGGATGGGGAGTGGCCTGGAGCAGCTACCGTCTTCTCATCACTGTGTGCCAGGAGCCTTTGTGGCATCCCAGCCCTCTGATAAAGCGGGCACAGTTCCCTTTTTCTGAGAAGTTTGGGCTCAGAGCAAAGGCCTGGTCTGAGAGGCCAGGGTCCCACAGCCAGTCAGCCCTGGGGCAGCTACTCGTCCTGGTTCTACTGTAGTGTGTGGGCCTTGGGCCTCAATCCTGGCCCAAGTAGGGGACCTGGGCAAGGGCAGGGGGCTGGAAGGGGCAAGAATAAGTTCTCAGACCAGTCACTCTGCTTCCTTTAGGAAGGGACATGAGCAGTGGCACCTCGGGCACTTCCTTGCTCAGAACAGCTAACGCCCAACACCCAAGCATTTCCCGGGTCTTGACAGGGCTCATGACCACCACACCCAGGACACGTGCCCCCAGGCTCAGAGATGCTGTTTTGGCCCCATACCTGGCCGGTACCCACCCTCCCATACCAGGAGGCCTTCCCTATTTTTGCAAAGGTCAGGGCATCAGTGCACTGTGGTACAGAACACGCCTTGGCTAGGAGTGCTAAGGACCCGGTGGGCAAAGCGGTTTTACAGTGTGTGACCCTGGCCAAGTCATTGCCCTTCTCCAGGCCTCGGCTCCCCCCACCAGAAGTTGTGTAGCCTCTTCTGGGAACACCTCACAGCCAGCGATTCACATTTTAAGAGATATGAGGTAAGAGATTCTGAACACTGAGCTGATGGGCCCCTTCGTCCAGGAAGCATTGAGAAGGCCCTGGTCTGTTTCTAAGTCTGGTGCTCAGAGCTTCTTAGAGAAGTTGGGGGTGAGGATCCTCTGCCAGGAGGATGCTGAGCTATAGCCCTGTGTTCTGACAGCACAGTGAGGCAGGCATGAACTTGGAGTCACTAGGGTTCAATCAACCCCGGCTCCCCAACTCATCAGCTTGGGCTGTGACTTTACTCTCTGCCTCACCATCCTCACATACAAGACAGGTTTTACTTCACAGGGTTATTTCGAGGGTTATAGTAAGGTGTCTTGCATGAGGCTTGGGCCATAGTAGTTGCTCAGTTAGGAACTTGTCTAGATCATCAGTGCCTTTCCTACTTTTTGGAGAAGCTTCCCCACATCGTTGGCCCCTACTTGCACATAGTCGTTCTGCTTTCTCATGTCTTCATCAGCCAGAAGTTGGTGGATGGTCTTGGCCTCCCTCGCTGTGGGAAGAAGGAGAGAGCTGGCAGGTCCGCAGTCCAGGAAGTGGGCAATATTGTCCAGGGCTGGGCAGACTTCCACCCCAGGCACGGCCAACTGGGTGTATTCTTGGGCCAGTGACTACGGTGGGTGGCCTGACTAGTCTCCAAGGACCCACCTGGGTCAAATGTTACTCCTGGGGACTGACCAGAGTCCATGAAAGCCCAGGGAGGACGTTCACTGCCACTGGTCACTCTGTCCCTGGTTGGAGGGGAGGCAGCCTAGAACAGGCTAGTGGGTGACTTCAGCCGCCCTCACCTCTCACCTGGGCACCCCCGTGCATTATATGACCTGTACAACCTGGCTACCTTCTACCTATGATCTGGACCAGGGTGTGTAACTTTGTTCCTCAGTGGCCTCCTCTCTAGGACAGGGATGCCCAGTTCAGTCATCAGCCGAGGTGACACAGAGTCTTCGGCATGTGCTATATGATACGTGGTTCATGCTCAGTAAGTGTCACCTTCCATAAGTGCTTCTAGGACATGAGATGCCTGCCCCACCCCCCCCAGGTTGGTTCAGGTGGTCTAGAGTGGGGCTGAAATTCTGCATTATAACAAGCCGCCAGGTGATGCTGCCGCTGCTGGTCCTCAGACCACACGGAGCGTCGAGGGTCTGGAGAACGTCCCAACCCCCCTCCCTTCCGGGGTTCCCACCACGTTTGGAACAGAACTACTGTGGCACCAGCTACACAATTTCTGCTTGTCTACTTATGTCTTCCTTAAGGGTGACCAGGAGACCCCTGAAGTCCCAATTCACAGGTACTTAACCTAACATTTCCTGAATAAATCCAGACTCTGGTGGTGTTAGCATCTGGCTCCCCGCCACAGATGGAGCCATCCATGTGCTCATTCAATCCCCTTTGCACACATTCTAGCAGCCTCTCAGCCATCCCAGAACTTCTGGCTGGTCTGCCTGCACTGCCCCAGCACCACCAGAATAGCCCCGAAATGGAACAAGATGTTCTAATACGGTGCATGTTATGCTTTTATGCTTCCCTGGGCTCCTTTGTACCAGGAAGAATGAAGTAAAAATGACTTTCTAGAAAGAACATCTGGGGAAGGAGCGACTGGCCTCTGCTCTATTGCAGGGGGATCCCTTACCATTAGAAAGGAGCTGATCCGTTCTAACCTCTTCAAACAGGGGCATGTCTCCATAGCCCTCCTTCTGTTTCTCCTGGAACAGTTGGTAGCAGGAGCTGGGGCTGGCCAGGAGCAGCAGGAAGCCCTGGGAAACAAAGAACTAAGGTCAGATGCTAGCTTCCCTTCCAGAAGCTTCCCAAGTTCTTCACAAGAAGGTGGGAAAGACCCTCTCCAGCCCCCGACACAGACCTTGTCACCCTCACGCTTGTCCTGTGTGGGGATGAAGCACATGAACTCATCTATGTGGCCGATCATCAGCCAGTCTGAGAAGAGTTCCACCGGGGCCTGGACCTGCTGGGCGTAGAGGAAGCCCCGGAGGGCCTTACTCATGTTCCGGCCCTCCTTGCTAAAGAGAGGATGGAAGGAACAGCCCTTGAGCCAGCATGGCCCAGGTTGGCTGCCAACTCCTCAGTGTCAGGCTACCTTCAGGTGACTGGCTGCTCTAACCACTGGGCTCAAGTGGCCGGTCCACTGGGGGGTGGTTGTTGGGAATCCCGTACTCTGGCCCAACTCAGGACTGAGCCAAGTGATTCTAGATAAAGACCGAACCCTGGGACACAAGTATTTCCTGGCTTTAGATTAATGGCTACCAACAAGTCTAGCCACACATCTTGTGGACATGCCATCCTGCTGGGTCAATAGGCCAGCTGAATTGAGCATGCTTCAATTTAAACTGTGGAATCACCACTCAAAGAATGAATAGCGTGTCTGCTTTTTCTACCTTTCTACGTGAATCAAAGACACAAACATCCTTCCTCGACAGTTTAAGGAATGGTTCAGAGCAGATGACCTGCCGAGTCATATGGGAGTCAGGTGGAGCCAAGGGAACTACCAGGGTCCCTTCTTTAGTTTTAAGACATCTGGCCACCACCTGGCCTCTTGCCTCACCTGGGGTAAAAGCTGCTGCCAATGAGGATCCTGCCTAGGGGGTACTCTTTCCCTCCGACCTTGACAGGTGGGGACACCATCAGGTTCCCAATGGAATCCATGCTGGCCACCCTATGGTCCTTGGTGCACTGGATCACGTAGCCAACCCCAGGGCTCTGGAAGGAGACCCAGCGAGGGCAGAGGTGTTAGGAGGGATGAGCTTTAAGCCCCTGTCTTACTCCTACTCCAGACTCTCAGGTAGACTCCCTCATCCCCTTCCCCCAGAGGCCACCTGGGCCCTTCTCCCTTGGCGCCCCATCACTTCCAGGCAGACACCAGGCCTGACAGGTTGGAGCGAGTTCCGATCAGCCAAACCGAGTGCCACACCAGTGAGTATTTCATGGGGAAATCTTCGAGCTTGAGGACGCGAGGGGTGTCGAGAACCAAGGAAATAGTCTTGTGGGGAGCCTGGGTGTAGCAGAAGGCCATCTCATCCTGGAGGAGACAGGAAAACAAGTTGTGAAGTCTTCTCGCTCCATCAGCTGCTCTCCTGCCTACGTCCATCTTGCCAGCCATGACGATCCCTGTACGTGGGCCACCTCCAGAGAGGGGGTGCAGTAAGAACCCCCTTCTTTCTGCCAACTCCTGCTCAGGCTTCAAAACTTAGCTCACACATCACCCCCTCCTGGCGGCTCTCCCTGACCTGTTCTATTTTTCATGTTTAGAACTTCATTCACCTAGATTCTTGTCTCACCTTCTGCACCCAATCCAGGAACTAGCGTTGTTGGCTTTACGTCCAAAATATGTTCCAAGTGAACCCACCCCTGGTACCATTCAGGGGGGCCATCACAATCTCTTCCATGAGCTACTGCAACACCCTCCAACCATTTCTCTTCTCTTCCTGCCCCTCCTAAGACCCGTTCTGTATATTTCTCAGCCTGAGGGTCTTCAAAACCTAAATCAGAACATTCACACCCCTGATTCACGCTGTCCCATGTTATCCCCTCTGGCCACGGATTCGTTTCTATTCCCTATCTTGGCTTAAAAGGTCCCTGATACATAACCTGGCTCCCATCTACCTCTGACCCTTGTTCACCCTGATCCAGCCACACCAGCTCTTCTGTTCATGTCCTCCAAGAACAGCCCACATCATGATCTTCCTACTTCTAATCCACCCCCTCAACCCCGTCCTTTGCCCGGCCAGCTCCTTGTTTCCCTAATCTGAAGATTTTCCTGACCACCCAAGCTGCCTAGTTTGCTCTAGTAACTCACTATATCATCTGGCTTTCTTGCTTTCCCAGCACCCAGCATTCTCTCATTGCCAAAGCAGGACCAGTCTAGTCCCCACTCTCTTTAATCTCGAGCACTTAGAATGATGCCGGGCACATGGTAATCACTCAGCTATTTGTGGAGCAGAATGGAGCACCAGACCTCCAGGCGAGGCTGGGCTGGAGACTTCCTGCTCTGCTAGGGTCGGGCTGCACCCTGGAGCGGTGCCCTGGCTCTGACAGCCTGTAGCTGTAGGCATCAGACCCTTCAGACACCCGGGGCATAGGGTTAGGTCTTCTGTGGCCTTGAACACGTGCATCATGTAATGGGAGGAAGTTGGACTCTAAGCTTTACCCCTTAGTGGCCAAGACTTAGGCAAGTCATTTTGCTGATTCTACAACTAAAGTCCTCAAGACAAAGACCCTTCCATCGAGGCTTGGCTTTGCCGGGAAGGTTGAACAGAAGCCTGTGAAGTTCACTGCATGTGCCACAGGCCGAGTCCCCCTGCCCCTCCCCCACAGGCAGGCTGCCCCAGGTGGGGCATTACCTGGAGCCACCTGCCCAGGCGGTTGGGGTCCTCGTAGACAGACGCCACCTGGCTGTCACTCCTCTCGCTCAGCTCCATCACTGTGTTCACAAAACCCTGGACCTGCAGCTCTCTGCAGGGGGAGAAAAGCCGGCGCTGGGGACGGCTTCAAGGCTCCCGCATGGGTCGTGACCTTGCTGTCCAGGGGAGGGGGACACCTCCTTCTGGTCAAAAAGGAGCATGCCCTCGCCCATGAGGCAGGCAGAGCAGCTGTCCCCCCACCTCACGGAGCACAGGCTGGAAGCTCAGAGTGTGTCTTGCCCAGCATCGCCCGGCTTAGCTCACGACAGCATCAGGTCAAGAATTCCCTGCGTCAATCTCTGCTCTGTCCCTACCCTGCAGTCACACTCCACATGCATCTTCTACCCCCTGCCCCAGGCCATTTGGGAACTACCCCAGGACCTCCCGCCTCGGCCTACCCAAGAGGGCTGACTCTTCTCTCCCAGAGGGGCTGTATTTTTCTCCCAAGAAGCCAACCAGCTGGGCACGCCCTTGAGATGGCCAACAAGGTTGTTATATTCGTGTGGGTGGCAGGGGGTGGGGTCTTGAACCCTGGGATCTTAGAGCCGTCATGCACAGCAGGCTTATGGGACCACAATGTACATCTGTTCCTTGTTGGAGAGAAACAGTAATGTTTTGAGGCTAATATTAAGACCACCCATTTTACACACAGATCCTTGTGAGTCGAATGCCAGCAAGGTCACACTGATGGGAAATGTCAAAATTGGCATTCTAGTTTAGTTCTAGGTCTAAAACTTGCACTGTTATTCTATGCTACTGTTCCAAAGAACCTATTTCCCAGGTCTACACAGACAAGGCTACAGGGAGTTGACCAGCCCAGCAAGGTCTGGAACAGTCTGAGGCTGTGTGCTGGTGGAAAGGGTGTGTAGCCCGTCTCGTGGGCCATCTGTGACTAAGCTGGGCCAAGCCGTGCCTGAATACTACTCCCATGGGAGAGTCTTAGAAGATCAGGATTTCAGCAGGTGCCTCCTGTGAGTGAACTTCTGTCTTCAGATACAAAAGACAAAGAAGAAAGATCTGGTGTTTGAGTATCTGTTATCAGCAAAATTCCTTGAACTCTTTCCTTTCACCTTCTTATTCTGAAACCTGTCATTCCTCCGAGGACCCCACTCCCTAGCAGCCCGCCCATGGAAGAGATGTCGTTCTTCTACAACCCACGGGGCCTGGCGGAGGGGTGGAGGTCCTCCTTGCCACCTGTTACTGCATCTAGGCCATCATGGTCTCTCTAGATCCTTGACTTGACTTAAGGTCTTATTCTGTATTCTATCTCAGCCTCCCATCCCAACAGTCACACTGACTCCCAGATCCTGATCTAACATCTGGTCCATCACCTCCAGCTCCTGTTCGCCCTGTCTAGTCCCTGGGCCGGCAGCTTGATGTCATTGGGACCTCTGACCCTTGGCTGCTTTTATTCCCATCACCCTGTTTCTTTGCTTTTCTCCTTACCCAGCTTCCAGTCTACAGTGCATCATCATAATTATACCCTTGTGCCTCCACCTTGGGCTTATTCGCCTGGCAAGACCTCAACCCTGGTTAGACCCAGTTCTACATTTATTCTTCCCTAGAACTCAAGTCACTGAAAATAGTCGCAGAAAAGCCCAAGGTGACTGGTCTCTCTTGCAGTCAACCTCAATGGGTCCTTAGCATGGGACAGCTAACCCACTAACATTTCCCCAGTAGATGGAACCTCCAGGTGAGCTGCCCTTGTACCTATCAAGGCTGATTTGACCTGGATCCCCATCATATGCCCATCCTACCAGCTCGGTCACTGCAGTCGCCTTTTTTCTATCAGATTTTCCCTTCTCCGCTGGATCATTCCACTAGCATTATTCTTTGCTTCCTGCCTTAAAAAACAGCCTTCCCTCGGCCCCATAGCCCCTTCTAGCTTCTCCAGTTCAGACCATGTCTTTGGAGTTTTGCAAAGTACTCCCTTCCCGTTCTCCCTTCAGCTCCACTGCATCCTGCTTTCAAACTCACCATTCGCGACTTCCTTCTGCACAGCGACCTCCATCTTGCCAAGCCCAAGGGGCATCTTATTCTGGTCCTCTCAGGGCTTCACTCAGGTGGGCCCTTACCAGTGTCACTCTCCCTTAACCTCCGGGTCTCCAGCTCCTGGTTTTGATCCTAACTTCTTCCTCCTTCTCAGTCTCCTTTGCTGGATTCTTGTCCAGAGCTCAGGGTGAGGTCACTCCAGGGCTCACTTCTCAGGCCTCTTCCCCGTATATGCTCACTCCTCAGACGAGCTCAGCTAGGCCCGTGGCTCTGAACACCCTCCAAGCGCTAGGGGCACCCAGACTTGCCTCCAGCTCCCAGACTTTCCCCTGGGCTCCAGAAGCCTAGAGCCCCAGCGGAGGTGTTCAGCTTTAAGTCACCAGAACCACAGCACCGGCTCTCCCCGCTCCGCGGTGGCACCACCATTCACCAGGGGCTACCCTTGTTTCTTCGCACCGGATGCATCAGCCAACCTGGGGCGAGGTCCACCTTCTAAGCAATCTGACTCTGACCACTGTGCTCCCACCACCCGCCCGGGCCACTGCTGGGTCTGGCTGCACTGTGGCAACCCGGCTGACCTGGTTCCTGCCTTGTTTGCACCCCTGGTTTTCCATGTGGCCGGGGTCATCGTGCAGACAGAACCTGATGCTTCCCCATAGGTTTTACCCACCAGGGTCCTCTCTCCCCTCCTCCCTAGGGACATGGCCACCTAGTTAAGAGACCATTCACGGCCACCCTGCAGTCGGGTGTGGCCCTGTGCCCCTTCGGGCCATTGGCACGTGAGAGGAAGTGGTTCAGGAGACTTCCAGACCCCAGCAGTGACGAATGGGCAGCTTTGTCTTGACTTTGGCTCTTTCCCTGCGGTGAAGGTGCTGCCCTGGGGAAAGCACAAGACCGAAAGGAACCAGGGCGCCTAAGTGACAGTAGGAGAGCAGTGCCACCTTCCCACCTGTGGGCATCTAGGTCAGAGAAAGTTGACTGTAAACCACTGTATTTGGGGTCTCTTACAGCCCCAGAGGCTATGCCCCTGAAGCCCTGCTCGCCTGGGCCCCACCCTCCCCATCCTCCCATCCTCCTCCTCGCTCCTGCTCTCTTCCGGCCCTACAGCCTCCTTGCTATCCCTGGACACGCTCTTGTCCTTGCCTCTCCTTCCTTTCACCCCACCTTAGAGCACCTGATGCTCCCTGAAGACATGCCGTTTATCTGTCTGTCTCCTCATGAGAACAGGGGAGGGACCTAGAGTTGTAAATATTCACTCACGTATTGGATGACTGGGGACCAGGCAGCTCAGGTAGAAGGATTTCACTTTCCTGGTGAGAAGTCTAGCCAGCCTTACCCACTCACCATGCAGACAGACAGAAGACAGTACCAGCGATGGAGACGACCTGAGAAGCAGCCTGTGGGGTTCTTACCTGCACAGGTAAACCTCTAGAGGCATCTGGGTGCTGGGAATAAAGATGCAAGGAGCCACCCGGAACACTACCGTGTCTTTGTACACCAGGGTCTCTGGAATCGACTGCGATTTAAGACAAGGTCCTGTTGGTGACCTACTTCTACACCTACCCCCTCACTCCTCCCCTCAGGCCTTCAGCTGCTCAGCCCAGCACACCCCTGGTCCCTCATCTGTCCTCCGCAGCTCTTTCTCCCAGAGGTGGCCTGAAACCCTAGCTCCACCTACCACGCCTTGTCTTCCCCTGCCCTCCCAGCTGTGAGACGTTTCCTTCCCACACAGTCTGTGCTCCAAGAGCCTCTTGTCCACTTGGGGACATACTGGGTCTTGAGACTCTTCCACCAGCGAGACAGAGTAGGAGACCAGGCCCGGGAAGCTGGCGGACGGGAACTCCACAGCTTCGACATAGAAGGTTTCCTTCAAGCGGTTCTCGAGGCGGGGAAAGGTGTAGGTGTGCCGGCCAGGCCCCACCACCAACTCGAAGGTGCTGCAGCTGTCTTCTAGAAGGAGAGAAGGAACCGATCAGGTGAAGTAGCCTGGTGCCAGTCACCACACCTGAGGGTCAAGCCACATCTGATGGCTCATCCCAACGTCGGAAGCCAGGCTGGGAGCTCCAGGGGGGCAGGAGCCAAGCTGGCTTTTCTGTCCCTACATTTCAGGTGTTTAGGGTTTAGTGGAACACCAGAAACTTGTTCACCGATGAGGGCCAGTTGTTCATCAACATACTTCAAAGATCTATTACACGTCAGGAGTTGGGACTCGGATAAAAACACTGGCCTTCTAGGGGTTCAATGAAGGCTCGTAGTCAGTGGATCTATGCTTTGGCTAACTTGTGGGAGAATGTCGTAAAAAACCTTAAAGGTAAGAAACTGTGCAAAGGTGGGCTTGGCAGCCTCACCTGAGAAGTCGGACACAAGCCTGGACACTGCTGTGGGTCACTGGCCTCTTGCTCTGGTTGGTGGCGCAGTGGTGCCCTGAGTGGGGGCTGTGGTTCTCCAGATGGGCTGTAGCTACTGGCGCTTCTGCAGCAAAACCTCCTCACCGGTGCTGGGGCTGCTGGCAGCAGTCCTCTTGCTTCTGCTGCTGGCCGTGTGTGTCCCCACTGGACAGCCCCAGCTGGGAATGCATCAGTGTGGACTCCTGCTTCGAGTCTGCCTTTGATGGCCCCGAACCAGGAGGCAAAACAGGACAAGGTGGGGTCTTCCACCAGCACGCGCGTCCCTGCAGTTCCCCAGCAGAGGGGCACGCACCTCTTGACTCACTGCACAGGTTTGCAGCTGGCATGACTGATGAGCTGTGGGGTTCCCAACTACACGGACAGGTTTGTGGCTGGCCACCACTCGGCCCCTCCAGAGCTGCTACAGGCCCAGCACCCTCAACTGTGCCAGAGTCCTGGGCTCCCCATGGCCGCTCCACCTGAAGGTGGTTTCCCACGGGGCGGTGGGGGCGAGCAGGTCCCACGTCCACCTGCAGCAAGCCACCCAGCAGCCCTCTCAGTTCTGCGGTTGACCCTTTGGGGGCATTCTCTCTTATCTACTTGCTTGTTTTTAAGCATGGCTAACATTTCATTGTGCTCTCACTATATCCCCAGGAACTGTGATGGAGGCTCACGGACTCATTTGCCTCCTCACCACCCTCTGAAGCAGGTGCTGTAATTATCATCCCCATTATACAGTAAAGGAGGGATAAAGGGGACCAGAAGCTTATGACCCAGGCACAACACAGTTACCTTTATCTAGAAGGCCTTTCCTGCCCTTGTCCTCGCAGGGCTGGCCCTGCTCCCACTAGTTCTCAGCTCAGCCCCCTCTGAACTCTCCCCACGTCCACCCCCCAAGCCCCTGCTTAGTCCTTGGCTGTTGTCTGTCCATCTATCTGTCCAAGTGCCCTAGGCTTTGAGAGCGGGTAATGTGCTTATCCCCCCAGAGCTGGAGCCCTGGGCACGGAGTGAACACTGATTTGAGCTGTCTTCCTTTTTTCTACCTACCATGTACCACTGGGCCTGGAGGTGGGGCAGCTGCCCTCGGTCTTCATTGGCACTTCCAGACCATTTCTTCATTCCTCATGAGTCCTAGTCCCTTTGAAGGCCATGCTGTCAGATAATGCCACTGCCCCCTTCCTTGTTGCACCTGACTACCCTCCTCACCGTGGATGGTTCCAGTGCTAGCCTGTTTCCACTCTTGTTGTCATTGCTGTTTACACCCTAGACCAGACCATCTGCTCTCTTCTTTGACCTTATGTCAATGAAGTGGAGTTCTGCACCATCTTAGATGCAGATTTCAATGCTCATCTCTCTAGATATCACAGGACTTCACCTCTAGAACAGATTTGACATTTTCCAGTCTTTTGAGCTCATCTCCACTCCCGTCTCGGCGATTCTTCAGCCCCGCCCCAAACGCTTCCCCTGCAGATCCCCACACTCCCTTGTGCTCTTTTTTCATCCTCCTCACATCCCAGGACCCATCACTATACCCACTCCCAGCACACGCTGTCAGCTCCCACACCAAGACCTCAGCTCCGGTCAAACTGAGTCCGTAAGACTCTTGCATCCGAGCCCCAGGCTGAAAGACCTCATTTTAGGATATGACCAAACCTCAGAGCGAGGCCCCAGCACTCCTCAGAAACACTACTATTTGGGTCCTTACGTCCCGCACTCTCTTCTGAGTATTATGTACTCATTCCTACAGTTTTCTCCTCCTAGATCCGTCTCCCCACTTCCACTGGATCAGTCCTATCTGCACACAGATGTGCCGTGTCCTACCTTCTTCAGATACTGTCCCCCGTGACAGCCCCCCCACCCCCATTATTACCTCCACACATTTCCCTTTATGGAAAATTCCTTCTATGGTCAGTGTTCACTGTGCCCACCCACTTCAGTCTGCCTTTTACCCTCACTGTTCTTATCAGACTCACTAATGACCATTATTTTGAAAACCAAGACTTCACCATTTATTTAGCATCTTAGTCTGTCAACAGCATTGGCCATGGCCGACCACTGCCTTTGTGAAAGGTGTCCTTTCCTCTGTTTCTAGAACCTTAAGCTCTGGCTTTCTATTTCTCTAGAAATTTCTTCTCAGGTTCCTTTGCTATATCTTTTTGATTAGTGGTTCTCAAACTTGGGCTCACTTCAGAATCAGCTAGAGGGCTTGTTAAAATACAGTGTGGCATGTATCCTTGCCCTAGAGTCTTGAATACATTTAAATAACAAACAGGTAGCCTGATATGCATAATGAAGAGTGGCACTTTTAGCTGGCTACCTGACTCGCTGGCCTCCTGGGTGGGCTCCAAGGACTGCCTGGCCCACCTCAGAGTTGTCTGTACTTGGTGAGCCTCACGGGGCCAGAGCAGCCATCACGGCGTGAACCAGGCCTAGACCCATGGGTTCTAAGGGTCACTCCTAGCCCATGTGTAGAAGGACCACACCCAACCTGCGCTGCCTTTTATGGCTATTTCCAGGTCATTTCCAAGTCCAGCTGTGACCTACGGTCTGCAGAAGAGCTGGAATGGAAGACTGAGCTCAGGTCCCTGAGCACGGGGGAGGAAGCAGCGAGGTGTGCTCTCCAATGCTGAGACAGAAACATTGACCGTTATAAACCACAGGGTTCCCCAACTGCCCAGCGGAAGCTAAACTTGGCTTTTCAAAGAAGGCAGCATACTGGCCTGCACCTCCAGAAACAAAGAGTTAACACTCAATTTGAGGAATTCAGAGGCACTGAATACTGAACCAGTTAAGGGACATCAAAAGACTTGTTTGTTCAAGGATATTTTGCTGGAATTGAACATGTCCACTTTTTAAACCAATAGCCCTTATGCCTTTATCTATAGAATACGGATATGCCACCTGCCTGCCAGGTTGATAAGGGCTGAAGATGGGCGGGTGTGGTGCCTGGCAGGGATATACTAGCATAGCTGCCGCTCTGGCTTCCTGGCCTCTGAATTCTGGAAACTCAATATAGTGGGGTCTTGGTTAAGAAGCGAAGATGGATCCTTTTGGCAGGAGTAATTGGGAGAAGACATTATCTGTACCAGGCAAAGCTGCCATTTCAGCTAATATGTATTTTCTTCTCTTCCAACTATGAAAATCCTGTGGGACAGGCACTATCATCTCCTCTGCTGGGGACAGTGGCTTGGAGGTACAATGACCCACCTACATGCATAGACTTAGCCTACGGTGAGGCAGCCAGAGAATTCCAAGGACACCAGTCCAGCCACAATAGACCCTGACCTACAGTTCTAGGGCCCCAGCAGGCTTCTGATGTGGACCCTGCCGGGAGCCGGTGTGGCCACAACCGCCCTGGCACATTGCGAGAGTAGACAAAGCCGGAGCTGGCACAAGAGCACTCACCTTGGGGCCGGTAGACCCTCGCCTTCTCTGCCTCTTCCTTGGAGGTGTGGAGAACCAGCCGGTGTTTCTTTAAAATGCAGCTGGGCCCTTGAACGTTCAGTGTCATCTGGGACAGATTCTTTATTTCTAGACAAAAGACGAGGCAAAGGTCAGGCACTTCCGGAGACCAGTGCTCCGGGGAGGAGCGAGGAGCAGCAGGGGCTGGGGCCGGGGGCTTATATATTGGAGCACCGAGGACCCTCTGTCTCCCGCTCTGGCCCAAGCCTGCATCTTGTCTGTGCCACTTGCTCCCTACGTGGCCACAGGCAACTAGCCAACCCCGGGGTCCACTCTGAGTGAGGCTGGCGTCTACCCCATACGGTTGTAAGGAATACACGGTCCCCACAAACACCTAGCACAGGGCCTGGCATGGCCAGTTCAGCGAGTGTTCCCCTCGAGCCTTGTGTGGACCGGGACATCCTGTTCTGCTGCTAAGGCCTAGAACCTAGGCCCCAACCACAAGTCAGGACCAGAGCCAAGACTGCTTTTGCCTGACGTAGTCAGGGTTCCTGCCCCCAGCTACGAGAAGATTCTTAGGAAGAGTCTTGCATATGCTTTTTTGTGTCTTTTAATCTTCTCAACCACCTTGTGTGGCCAACTGTATCATCCCCATTTTACAGATGACAAAACAAGACCAGGGAAGTGAACACGCTCGAGTTCATAGCCAGGAAGTAACAGTTTGTTATCTGACATCAGAGCTCATGCTCTTCCTATGGGGCTACGTGGCCTTTTCTTTCCAGTTATAAGCCATGGCAAGAGACTTGATTGGCCCAGAGCAGGGACATCAGCCTGTTTGCTGTTTTGCTCCGTGTTTGCTGAGGGGTAGGGCAGTGAAGCCCCAGGGGAGGCCAGAGCCCAGGGAGGAAAGGTGGTGACAGTCCCAGATCAGTGGCCAGTTCTCTCCTACCCTCTGAGAAGAACGTCTTCGTGGTCTTCCTGTCCACGAGCTGGCCCATGTCAGCTGGGCTGCAGTTCACAAGCAGGATGGCACCCCAACCGCTGGGGCCCCAGACCCAGTTTTTCTGCAAAGAAGACAGGAATGTTGGTTCCAGAGGAAGCCAGGTAAATCCTGCTTCCCAGATGCTACCCCACATCAGGGGCAGAGCCACGCCGTTCTCCAGGGCCACAGGGACCTCCATCAGAATTTGCCAACCCAAGTGCTTCTGGGACCAGGAAGGTAACATCAGATAAGTGGGCCGAGAGGAAGGGAAAAAAGCTAGATGTGGGTTACTGCCTTCCTACCTCGTGTCAGTGTCAGGGGAAGCAGGGACTGAGGCAAACCAGAGGAGACATGTCCCATCTGAAGGGGGCAGCTACCTTTCCACTCTAGTTGACTATAGGATCAGGCTAGGATGTGAGCCTAGTGTCACCAGATATGCCAGTTTTTTGAAAAAGCTAGGAATTGACTTTACCAGTTCTCATTTGTATTGCAGTAATTTGACTTAAGACACACTATGAAGTCCAAATAGAGAGTCTGTGGGCAGACCTGCCCCAGGGGACCCTGGTCCGCACCCTTCCCCAGCAGCCTTACCTTAGCCCGTCTGTCACTTGCCATCTCGACTTGCCCACTGCGGTAGATGTCCACGTCCAGGGAGACAGCTGCAACGGGAGGGAAAGGTCTCAGTACCCAGCCCTGCGGATGGAGCCTCGACGCTGTAGGTAAGCCCCTAGGGCTGCCCAGGGCTAGTGTGAGGGCCAGCCAGCCTTTCCAGCACGCTGTTGGCTTAGCAGAAGAAAGTTCCTCAGTGGCAGACTGCTTCTCATGAGCAAGTCTGGAGCAGTCCAAGTGTTCACTTGTCTCCCCTGACCTCCCGGGAGCTCAGGAGACAAGTCCACTGTGGTCATGACATCATTCCTGCCTCTTGGCCTCTACCCGGGTGGTACCTACATGGAAAGCCCACATCCCGAGTCTTCCAGGAAGCTCTTGATGCTCTAAGACATAGGAAGGGCTTAATACACGGCAATTCCAAGCCCCTTTAGAGCTAAAGATCCAGGCTTCACCAGAGTATCACCATGGAGGCTGCTCCTCCTGTCTCTTCATCCCCCCCTCCCCACCGCACAGCTGACCACTGTGTGGCTGTACCCTGCTTTATTGTTGTTCGCAGCTCTTGTCATCCGACATGCTATATCCCACCTGGAACGTCAGAGCCACGGAACAGACCTTGTTTGCTGCTGTGCACACAGCACCAGGCACAGATGCTCAGGGACCGGATGCCCGCCATGCACCAGGTACTGTTCTAGCTCCTAGGGATGCAGCAGTGTGCAGGACAGGCCCTTTCTTCTTGGAACTTAGCAGGGGTATGTGTATGTGCACAGCAGGGGGCGAAGAAATGAGTAACATTCACATTACGCCCGATGGTAGAAGGGCCGTGGGAAACAAGGAAGGGGAGGGAGGGGGGGTTTCGGTTTTACGTGATCAGAGGAACCTCCCAAATTGAAATGTGAACGAAGACCTGAAGGAGGCGAGAAAGGACCTGTGTTCATGTCTGGGGTAAAATCAGAGAACAGGCAGTGCAAGGCGGCAGTTCAAGGGTCAAAGAGACCGACGTGGCTCGAGCCGAATGAGCGAGAGAAACAGGACACAGGTCAGAGGCAGCATGGGGCCAGCTCAGGCGGCTGAGAGGGGAACAGTGACGCTGGCTTTAATCAAGACTGTGGACGCAGTGGGGGAACTTTGACCTGAGGAGACATTATCCGGTGTCAGATGGGCCGCATTAGGACAGGACCGTCTGCAGAAGAGCAGGGACAGAGCAGGGAAACCACTGGGGGACCCGTCGGTGACGCAGGCAAGAGATGAGTGTGGCGCAGACCAGGTCGAGAGCATCGAGGGTGGTGAGTGGCTGGATTCCAGCTGAACTTAAGGTAACAGCAACAAGCGTCACGGACTGACACGGGCTGAGGGAAGAGTAGGGAGATCCCTGGGTTTTTGGCCTGACCAGCTAGAAGGAGGGAGGCGGGATGGGACAAAGGACCCAGCAAAGAGATTCCCCTGTCTGGGTAGGGGGAAACTGAGCGCAGGGTCCCTGAAGTTTCTAGTGAAAGGCATCAAGAGAGGATAGCCAGTTGTATTAAACTGTGCTGGCAGGTGAAGGTAGAAAAGATCGAGCTAACCACTTAGGGAGGACTTAGGGAGGTAGAAGTTGTTAGAGTCCCTCGATAAGGGCAGCGTTGGTGGTGGGCGTCCGATTCGAGTAAGTTCAAGAGAAAGGGAGGAGAAATTGAGGACACAGAGATGGCTCCTAAGGAGCAGAGATGTGGGGAAGTGGAGTTTGAAGATAATATAGAATCAAGTTTAAGAGAATAGGCATTATGGCTTGTTCCTCTTAAGGGAATAGACATTCTAGTTAGTTCTGGAACGCTCCAGAAGAGGAGGGGGAGCCGGGGTAGTGGCTTCCTATATCAGTAAGAATTGAAGGAATGTTCTCGAATGAGCAGGGAAAGGATCTAGCGTGATAAGATTAACTTTGGACCAGACATGTCATCATTGTAACAGAGGCGGCAGAACATAGGCTCCAGACGTGGGCGAGTGGGTGGACGACGGAACGTCAAGTCCCGACCGCCTCTGTTCTCTGAGAATTAGGTCAGCGGTGAGTGAGGGCGGCAGAGAAGGCACTGAGGTCTGAGGGGCCGTGTGAGTGGGTATGTCGAGTGAGTCTGTCTGGGGCGCATGGAAGGCTTCTCCTTACAGGGATAGCCCCCTCCCCTCCCTCGGTGGAGCAGCACTCACCGATGCCAGTGAGGTAGAGCGTAGCTGTGGCCACGGGGACGTCCTCGTTGGGCTCATAGTATGAGACTGAGACCTGTGGAGACAGCACCAGAACGCACGGGAGGGCAGGGGCAGGAGCAGGGCCCTGGGCCATGTACCCGAGTCCAGCCATTTGACCTTGGTCTCACGTTACAGCTTCTGAGCTTCTGATGTCTTGCTCTGAGCTGGTACAGGGCCACCACACTGTAATAACCCTTGTTTGTAACATGTCAGGACCCCTCCAAGCCCTTCCACACTGAGGCCTCACAACCATGCATCCAGGGGGGCTCTACCTGCTCAAGGGCAGAGAGATCAAGGGACTTGCCCTGTGTCATTCAGCCAGAAAGGGAGGCACAGGATTTAAGACCCAAGCTGTCCAGCTCCGGAGGTTAAGCTTTAAACTATGCTATACTTCCGCCCCACCACAGCTGCCCTCCTGGGAGCCCGCCTGTCGCCCCAGGAGGTGGGCAGTCAGGCCTTCAATGGGTTAAGCCACTCAAAAGGGAATGGGACACTGTGGGGCAGAGGTGGGGACTGGAGCTCAGCCTTTCCTGTGTCCCGCACCAGCCTCTGCTTCCGGAAGGGCCTTCATACTTGAGACAAAGCCACTGGCCTTGAGCACAGGGCTTCCTCACAAACCGGAGGACCAACCGTTAGCTAGGGCCACGCTTACGTGTGTGTGACCGGGCCCCTGCTCCTAAGTGGAAGCTCTCGTCCTCAAGGTCCAGCGTCTCACTCTGCAGGCCACGCCAGATGGTGCCAGAGGCTGAGCCCTGGGCAGAGACCGCTCCCCAGGTCCTCTGGGCTCCGCTGAGACCTGTCACAGCCTTGATTCTTATGTGAGATGCTCAGTTCTCATCTAAGTGTACTACTTGCCTCCTAGGGAATTGCCTGCCCCAGGCACAGAGTGTAGGATGGGATGTGTACTACCCATCTGTCATCGTGGCTTAACCCTCTGCCGTCTACCAGCAGCCACTCCGGCAGGTTCTGCTCACAGGAGTCCCAGTCCTGACGGGCCCCATCAGCAGCTCTCACCCTCAGCTTCACACTCGAGTCACCTAAGGGGGTGTGAACTACACAACCAGGTCCCACCCCCCGGGGCTGGTTTAATTGGTAGAGCCTGGGCTGGAGTGTTATCAAGTCCCTGGTGGTTCCGATGGCCAGGCCTGAGAGCCCTGCTTCCACCACCAACGCCTCACACAGGAAGAGACTGACGGCCTGCTCTACCAGGTGGAAGTCAACCCCCACCCCCACCCCAGGTGCCCATTAGGGAGACAGCTCGCCCAGGAGAAGGGGCACGGACTTGGGCCAAATCCTGGATCTGCCCCACTCTAGTTAGGCTATTTAGGTTTAGATTGTTCACTCTGTGCCTCAGTTTCCCTGTACGTAAAATGAAGGTAAAGCTGACTTCCTGAAAGGTGACTCAAGATACCTAGTACCCAGCATGCATTTAACACACGTTAGCTCTTAAAGTGCATTAAGATCTCCACACCCAGAAGGCCAGCCTTAGCCAAAAAGCCCATTTGAGTTTCGCTGCTAAAGGCTTTCGAGCCAGACTTTAAAAGCAGCTGGTTTGGAAGCTGGCCCAGGGCTGTGGTTAGAAGCACACACGGAGGAGACAGACATGCTTGAGCCTGAGTCCCGGTTCTGCTGATTTCTGGCTTGGGCAGGGCACTTCCTCACTCAGTGCCTCGGTTTCTTTGCCTGTAATATGGGGTCACAGAGTGCCCCACACACAGGTTTGTTGCAAGCATTAAATCAGATCAGGCATGCAAAACACTTGGTACTGCATTTTTCACAGACTCGGGGCCCAGGAAACACCAGCTGACAGGAGGGAGACCCCTCAGGGGTTTTGTCAGCTCCTTCCCCTGGAAATTCCCCCTCATGTCCCCCCGAGGCATACCTTGTCCCCATCGATGGCAGAGCTGGGGGACTGCATCTTCACCAGCACGTCCATGGAATCAGACAGGGGCCACCGGGTCGTGGCCGCCTCCTCCCTGGTCATTACTGGGACCGAGTTGTGGACATCGACTAAGACCCCCAGAGAGCCACTGATGGTGAAGGACTTGCACTTCTGGGGGGCGCACCTGGTTTGCCCGACAAGGAGACAGACTTTAGGGCACAAGAGTCTTCTCAGCCTGGGGTGCAGCTGGCACAGTGGGGGACGACCCCCTCATCCTCCCTTTCTCAGGTGTTGAGGGAAAGGCCTGCTGGTCACGGCAGTTTTGGGGTCTTAACACCTTCAGCCTTACTCCTACCATCCCTCGCTCCAAGGACCCCTGTGTCCTCCCTCCAAGAAGCTCAAGCCCAGACACCGCCTCCCACTGACTCTCTAGAAGTTACCAAAGCAACATCTTATGTATAAACTCCCAACTACAATGAGAGAAGAGCTGTCTGAGCCCGGAGGGATTCCTATAGGGAAAAAACACATCCTGGGACTCGGGAGGTCTGTGCTGTGACCCGGGGGAAGACGTGGCCTCTTGGGAGTAAGTCACCTCCCCACCGAGGCGCCACCTTACAGGAGCCTCCCTCGCTTAAGCCTCACGGTGCCTCGAGAACAAATGCCACCCCCATTTCACAGGTGAGGGGACTGACGGGGCCACTTTCCTAAGGCCCCACAGCCCATATGGGGCAGAGGCAGGAGTTAGGTCAGAATCCTGCAGCATCAGGACCGGAAGACTCTTAGAGATCCAAACCAGGCTCCGTAAGGTGAGGCAGGACGACAAGCTAAGATGCGGAGAAGGGAGGTAACCCCCAACTCCCACATAATCCAGGGGCAGCCCCAGCCTCCCTGCCCAGACCCGCCCCCCAACCAGAGGCTCCAGCTCCTCACCCACTAAGATCCAAGTAGATTTCCATGCCCAGCACACAGAGGGCATGGGCAGGGCTGTCCAGGGACAGGTGGATGACGCTCTGGAAGGACATGGCACGGCCCTCCAAGCTGACCACCCTCAGACCTGCACGGCAACCCCCACTCAGCACAGCGGCCTCAGATGACCTGCAGCCCTCCCCTCTTATGGGCTCCCAGCCTCTCCAGCCTGCCCCCTTGTTAAGGAGGCTTCAGCAGCTGCCCAAGTGTGACTGATTTTCTCCATCGAGGCCTCCTGGGAGCAGGGGGGTCAGAGCCCCTTCATCACTAATTTACTAAGCAGCTAGTGCCTGCAGATCCGAGGAGTCTGAGCCTGGCTGTTACATCTCTGGTCTTCAGGTGGGAGCAAGAGGGGCTCCGAGAAGCTAGGGCGTGGGACTGGTCGACCTGACCACGGTGCTGGAGGACTGACTCAGCTGGACGCCATCAGGAGCAATTATCTGCAGGGGGTGCCTGGGGCAGCGTCAGGACGGCAATGTGTGGCGGCTTCTCCAGGGTTCCAGGGCGTGTGTTTCCTGGAAATTGACGAGGTGAGCCTGCAAAGTGCTGGACCAGGGGTTCTCAAGGCTCTGGGGGTTGCAAAACTGATCCGAGGGCTTGTTAAAGTTGCAGATTCCTGCGCCTGGAGGTCTGGGGTGTGGTCCAGGAACCTGTATCCCATCCCCAGGTGATCGGGGGGAGGGAGCTCCTTGTCCACAGCTGTGTCACCAGCTCCCAGTGGGGGCGGGGCACGTGTTGGTGGAAGGGATGGAAGGAGGAGCCTGTGCTGAGCCGAGGTCACCAGCTGCTCCCCATCTCCACTGAGCTCACTGAGCAAAGAAATGAGAACTCCTGCTCCCGCCCAAGGGACTTACCTGCTAACCTTAAAACAGTGTTCATTTTACGTTTTAAGTGAGGGTTACGGTTATTCTTGAATAGGTACCACATTCACATGGTTCCACGTTCAAAAGGAGCTTGCAACAAAGTCTCCCTCCCTGTCTCTCACCCACTCAGTTCCCTTACGTGGAGGCAGCCAGTGGCGTCCGTTTCTTCTGTCTTTCCAAAGAGATGTTATGAGTGACCAAGCAAACATGTATGAATATCTTCCCCTCCTTCTTCTTCTTTTTACATAAACGGCAGTGTTTGTTACATGTATTCCATACCTTGCTTTTTCACTTCATAGTACAACTCAGCAGTTCTTCACGTCAGTGCATAAAAAGCATCCTTATCCTTTTTCTGGCTGTATAGTATTCCGTGCAGGGCTGTACCATCAAACACTTGAGCATTTGTTTTCAGATGGTGCTCTGAGTACCCTGTGTGTAATAGCATGGGGAAGTAAGTTGGGTACTCAGTGAAGAATGGTCAGTCAGCCAGGCTAGTTAAATTCAGGATTAAAAGTTAAAATAGCCCTTCTTGGAGGTTTTAAGCCTGCAGCATAACTGTCAGGGGTGGCTTTGTTCTGGCGGCTCTTGGAGGCAGGGGTTGGCCAGGAAGACCCTAAAAGCCCCTCTGGTTGGGTTGAAAGCAGCAAAATTCATCAGGCAGGAGGGGTCCGGCCCATGTGTGCTCTCACCACAAAGGGCTTGCCCACACCCACCCACCTGCCCGCCCACTTGCTCACACAGAGCCAGCCAGAGGTGGGCTGCAGGGCGGGGATGGTCTGACTGGGGAGGGGTCTCTGAGGGCTGGGCCCGGAGTCTGGAGCACAACAGCCTGGGAGCTCTGTTCCTCCCCACCTCGGGCAGCCCTGCCTTGTGCCCGGGCTCTGCCTGAGTGTACTGGGGAGGGACACCCTCAGCCTGTGGAGGGAGACCCCTCTGGGCGTGAGACGGACTTGGAGAGAGCTAGAGCGGGTCCTGCTCTCCCTCCGGGGGGCTTCCTGTTCACCTTTTCTTTCACAAGAGAGTCCTGGACGTAGTAGTACTCAGGAAATTCTTGCACAGGAAATGACTACATGACCCCCGCCTCCAAAAGATAACCCAGGGGCTTCCACAGAGCTCTCCCTCCAAACTGAGGGCTTTGTAACCATAAAGCAACTTACACGACTCCTCGCACGCTTATTCAGTGTAGAAAGTTCTCCAATCACTCTTTGGTAATCGAGTCCCTTGGTCACTTTAGGTCACTGTCGTGAATGATGTGGTGTGCCAGCTGACCCCCTTCAGGGCGGAGGCACTTCGTCCCCCGGCTGCTGTGAGCGTTGGCTTCTGGCCGCTCACAGCAAGTCCGTCTCCTGGAATTGTCCGCTGCCAACTCCCCGGGCTATGTCCCCTCCTTGGGGGCAGCTACATCCAATGTTGGGGGGCAAAGGGCAGTCTGCTTGTCTTAATTCAGGACAACTCCGAGGGCCCATCCCAGCCCCAGAGCGTCCCGTGGGATTACCTGAAAACTTCGTGGGCACTACATCCCAGTTCATCATCTGCTGCTGCTCCCCACACTCCCTCCCAGGTGTGGATCCTGAGAGCACCCCCTAACCCTCACCCCTCCCCCGTTAAACCTCCTGCATACAGATCTCCGTCTCAGAATCTGTTCTGGGGAAGCAGACACAAAACAGTTGCCAACGAATCTCAATTCAGATGTTCGAAAGTCGAACCCCACACAAAGGAAAACCCCAAACTTGGTTTTATAAAGTTAAATCTGCCCCCACAAGAAAGAAATGATAATGATGAGACCTGATAGAGGTGTTAGCTACACTACAGTGGTAATGATATTGCAATGTATCAAATCAACACGGTGTACTCTTTACAGTTACAGAATGTTATATGTCAGTTAAATCTCAATTTAAAAAGAGGACGTCTCGCCCCTTTCCCGTTAGGGTTTAATGGAGGTTCAAAGTTAGAGCTGTGGAAAGGGGGTGCTAGGCTTCCCTCTCTCCTTTCTGCCTGCACAGCTGGCCACGGGTGGGTCCTGACCTGTAGTGGGTTGGGTAATGGCCCCCGAAAGCTATCAGGTCCTAACCCCTGGAAGCTGTGTTATTTCACACAGGACGAGTCTCTGCAGATGTGACCCAGAGTCTGGGGAGATTGTCCTGAACTATCTGGGTGGGCCCTAAATGCCCTCACAAGCCTCTTTGTAAGAGAAAGGCAGAGGGAGATTTGACACACATGGAGAAGCAGTGTGACCACCCAGGCAGAGGTGGAGAGACGCAGCCGCCAGCCGAGGGATGCCTGCAGCCACTGGAAGGTGCAAGAGGCGAGGAACGGATTCTCCCCTGCAGCCCCCGGAGGGAACACGGCCCTGCAGACGCCTTGATTTCGGCCCAGTGACACTGATTTTGGACTTCTGGCCTCCAGAACTGTGAGCGAATAAATTTCTGTTGTTTGAAGCCACCCAGTTTGTGGTAATTTGTTACAGCAGCTGCGGGAATCTACGCTGCGCTCCGGGAAAGGGAAGGGAGTGGGTGTCCGGGAGGAAGCAGGAAATTTCTTGCTCCTCGAGCACTGTCACGAGATGGCTCTGTGCTCTTTGGGGCTGGAAGGACTTAGACTGCTGCTTTCTCTCCTGCAGGACCCCCTGGCTCCTTCCCAGATGCCCCCCACCCTCTATGAATGGCTGGGGGGGGGTCACCCGCATTTGCCGTGATGCCAGTCTGCTTATCCATCAGCTTGTCTCTTGATCCTTCTGCAGCCCCAGGAATCTAGTGAAACTTTTAGCCTTTGTCTGCTGAGGCCGCTCGCTGCTACAGGCAGCCCTGTGGGTCAGGTTCTGGGATAACCTCACATCAGCTTCCTCTTGTGCGCGGCCCCCTTCTGGTCCACAAGAAACACTCCTGCATCTTTTGCTCCAGCAAATTCTGGGGGTAGGGCGGGGGACAGCTGATTCTTGTCAGAGAAGCACGTGTCGACCCAGGTTTCATGGATCCCTTTTCCTCAGCGTCAGGGCAGGGGCTTTTGATGTCTGTCTGTCCCACCATCCTACGTCCTCCACGACCCACATGAAAACAGTAGCTCTGGGTGTTTTCTGAGCATCTCAGGCTCTGTGGAGCCAAGATCTGACCTCAGTTGTAAAGATCTCAAGTCATCAAGTTTTATTTTCTACAGAGGAATCGAAGTCCCTATGTCAGGACCACAAAAGAAAATATTCAAAAGGACTCAGAGGGGACTAATGACTTCATTCCACAAAACCCCCGGCTCTATGTGCCCGCCCAGCACTCGGGAGCCTGTGGCACAGCAGCAAATAGGGGAGACCAGAGCCCGCTGGATGGGGCTTTCAAGCTGGTGGGATGGAAATGACAAATGGGAGGGACAAAGAATTCGCTCGTGTCTGGGCGTGTTTGACATCACAGTCAGATCCTTATGTCCCCCTCGGGTTCTTGCATGGCCTGTCTGTTGCCTTTTTCTCAGAGAATGACATGAATGGAGATATAATTCTTTGGCCCCACATTTGCCCTCCAACATTGTAAATGTCACTCGTCTGTGGAGAAGCCTCAGGCTGACGTGGGGACGGTCCCTGCTGCACGACCTGCCCTTCTGCCAACGTGCCCCTAGAGTCTGGTCTACTTTTTAGAATTTTATTTTTTATCATGAAATATACATACAAAGGAGTGTATTTTATACACTCACATATTAAAGTGAATAATCCACGAATAATAATCTGTGTATTTTGGGATGTTCTCCTGGCTGGCTGTTTGGGAACTGACTCCACGCAGCTCTGAGGAGGAACGTGCCGCACCCTCAGGGCTAAAGCTGAGAATCAACGAGGCTCAGATCACAGAAGATTTTATAGACCAAATACATGCCCGGGAGCAAAAGACACACATTGGACTTCAACATATCCTGGAAGCACCTTCAAGTTTGTAACGTCCAGTTCCACCACGACAATGAGTGTATGAATGAATGATAGGAATGGTGGCTTGACCTCAAGTATGAAGTGATTATAAAGCTTTATTGCAGCAGAACTGAGTTTGCAAAGCCAGGACTGTCTTGGGATCTTCAGAGCGGAGCCCCAGGGGCCGGGACACAGGGGAAGGAAGCAAGCCACCGCAGGGAGAGTAGCTCCCCCTGGGGAGCCAAAACGTCCCCAGGAGCTCTTGCTGGGCCACAGCGCAGGGGACCCGAGCCTCTGGCCAGGAGCTTCTCGAGGGAGAGGATGTCATGGGGACGGGCTCAGGGCACCATGTTCCACCACTTGAAGGAGAAGGGCTGCCGGCGCACGTTGGTGCCGCAGTGCACTTCCCCGTGCCGGACGTGGTAGGTGCCGAAGTCGTCGATGAAGGTGCAGTGGAGACCCAGCGGCTCCAGCAGGGACCGCACCTTCTCCTCCAGGCAGCAGCGGCCGTTGACGATGGGCCCGAAGGGCTTGGGGATGCCCAGGTTCTTCCCCAGCACCAGCATGTTCACCTGCAAAGAAGTGGGCGTCCAGGTCAGGGGCAGCAGCACGCAGCCCACACCGCTATCCCGGCGCCCCCTTCTTCTTCCCACCCTCGGAAATGACAGCCCACCTCATAGATGAGGAAACTGAGGCCCGCACAGGTAAAGAGGCTACCTAAGGCCACCCAGCTGGTCTAGGATTTGCATCCAAGTCTGTCGCACTCCGGGCTCCATGCTCTTAACACTATACTCTCCTTCCCCACCTGCCACCTCTGGCAAACCCTACTACTCGAGGCCCAGTTCAAATGCCACCTCCTCTGTGAAGCCGCCCATGAATCCCCAAACTCTGACAACAGTCACTCCTCCTCTGTGCTCCCGTAGCTCCCAGCACAGTGCCTTAATTGATATCTGTTAAATGGAGGAATAAGTGACTACCTCTCGTGTAGCACTTTCTGTACGTTATAACGTATGTAAATGACTCTGTTTCCTCCATGATATTGGGAGGTGGCCTGGTGAGGTGAAGGGACGAGGATGTTGGCTCCACGCCAACGTGGGTTGGAATCCCAGCTCTACCACTCAATAGCTGTGTGACCTTAGGCAAGTCGCTTCACCTCTCTGAGCCTCATCAGCAAAATGAGCCCAAACACGTTTCTGTTGCTGTGACAATCAGATAGGAACATGTCTGTGGGGCACTGAGCCAGCGGGTAGTAAGCGCAGAGTCAGTCTGCGGGGCTGAGTCACTGAAGGGGCATCGCATTCTCTGTCACCGCTCAGACACAGCCCAAGCTGAGTGCCTTGCACTCTTAATTTCTCTGCTGTTCCATGCCCGTGCCCACGCCCCACCTCCCACGGGGGCCCTGAGCAGGGAAGGCACAGAGTCAGCCCTCAGCATCGCCCATTACATCCCCCAGCCACAGGCATCACTTTCTTTCCCGAGCTGGGAAAGCTGGCTGGGCTCAACAGGAGAAGAAACAAAATGCTTGGGGCCAAGGAATTTTATTCAGGGGTGAGAGGAGGGTGGCCCCTCCTGCCTTGTTCTGGCCAAGCAGCCCTTTATTCTCAACAACATCTTTTGCTGCATCTCAGTGAACAAAATGGAAAAACTCCAAACCACTGGATTTGAGGAACGACCTTGAAACCCCAGCGCCCTGGGGAAGCCAGTGTGACAACCTCTGTGCCGGGACTCCTGGCTCCTCCTTGGACTGTAACCCCCAGCCCAGCAGGAGGGGGCAGCTGCGGGCCCCAGGAGAACTGGCGAAGTTTCTGCCTGGCCCTTGGGTATCCTTTGAGGAGACAGAGTAACAGGACAGCGGGACGGCAAAAATAGAGTAGATCACTTCGAGATGGTGCTTGGGGGTCACAGTTAAAAGTTCTTAACAAAGGCGGATCCCCCTCAAGTCCGCCCTTCAGAGGGGTGCAGCCCACCTAGGCTGGGCAGCACCAGCCTCACCTCCTCAGAGAGGCCCTCCCGGACCACCATGTCTGAAGAGCAGCCCCCACATTTACTCAATTCCAAACACTTGTTGCTTATCTCCCCCGAACCCCACTTCTACTTTGCCCCTCGCCCCCGCAGGGAAGCCATAGAGGGCAGTGCAGTGTGGTGGTTAGAGCATGGGCTCTGCAGCCAGACCCCCGGCTTTGAGTCCCAGCTCGGAATCCCGCCTCTTGCCGGCTGTGTGTTCTTGTGGCAGAGACCTGACCTCTCTGGGCCTCCTCTGTGAAGTGGGGGTGACGACAGTCTCTGACTCCCAGGGTGGGTGTGAGATGCCTGAAGCTGCTCTGTAAGCTGCACGGGGCCACGCAAACCCCAAGTGGGCAGGCAGACAGCCGCGCCTCCTGGACCCGCACTGGGAGCGCAGCGGGCCTCCCGGACTCAAGGCCATTGGCAGCAGTGGGCCGACCCCGAAGGCCCCTCCTCACCATGTTGGGGAAATAGGCTTCAGCCTTGAAGGTCCCGCTGGAGTCCTGCTGGAGCTTGAAGAGCTGGGGGATGTCGATGATGTCCCGCTCCGTCAGGCCCAGCTCCCGCTTCAGCACCTCCCGGTTCCAGTCGATGCAGCTCTGGGGCGGGAGGCGGAGATGGGGATGGCCTGGCCAGCCCGGGGCAGGGCGGGTGCGCTGCAGGGGGGCCGCCTGGGGGGGAGGCCCGGGGAAGGACCAGGACGGGGTCCGGAAGGCAGTGATGGGCACCTCCTTCTCCTTCTTCCTTCCCTCGCTGCTCTGCTCTGCTCAGCCTCCCCGCCTCTCGCTTCTGCTCCCGTGTCCCTGCCTTTCTGGTCACTCTGTCACTCTGCCTGGCCTCTCTCCTGCCTCTGTCCCTCTGTTTCTGAGAGTTTCACTGTCTTGCTCTGACCCTGGCTCTCCCATCTTCCTCTCTTTTCTGTGCATCACCTTGTGTAACGGTGACTGAATCTCCCTCCCACCTCTCACACATTTGCCCAGATCCCAGGGCCATCCACCACGGAGCCACACGCAGCCTGTGGAGGGTTCTGCTTGCGCCCCTGACTGCAGGGAAGGTGGCTGGGGCAGGGGGTCGTCAGGTCTGCCCAGGACGTGGCATCCCCCGGGCACCCAGGCCATACCTCCACGTATGAATTATGTTCTCTCAGTTTCTTGTTTGACAGAATGTCCTTTATTTTCTGCTGTTTTTTTTCTGTCATGGAGAAAAAGAAAAAAAAATGCAGGTGAATTCAGAGGTCAATTTCCCTCTTCCCAGCAGGTGCAGTGGGGACTCAGTTTTCCCTTCTATTAAAATGGGGACAGCAATAATTCGTCACATATGGGTTTGTTTGAGCATCTGAGAGGCAAATGCCTTTAATGAAATATTTTATCAGGGTAAGTTCTCATTAAAAGCGTTGCTCTCACCCCCTTAAATTCTGTTGTCTCCAAAGGGATCTCATTTGCCAAGGGGCAAACAGAGGTCCGACCGTTGCCCCATGCCACACGACATACTACAGATATTAGCTGAAAACTCTCAGCTGTGGAGGCTGCTTGACCTCTGACCCCAGCTCATGTCAGTGGACTTTACTGAAAAAGTAAGATTGCATTCTGTGCTCCAGCCAGACTGAGTTTTTTCCAGAACCTCAAACACATCTTGCTTTCTCCTGCCTCTGAGCCTTCTATTCACTGTTCCCTCTATCTGGAATCTCTCTCTTCCTCTCATCCCACAACCCCATTTGCCTGGCCAACTCCTGCTCATCCCTCATGCTCCTGCTTGGTCTTTGCCTCCTCCAGGAAGCCTTCCTTGAGCGCCTCCCAGACACCCTCCAAAGCCCTCCTGTTGTAGCTGTTCTCTTGACTCCCTTCCCCTGGACTGCGAGCGCTGAGGCAGGGAGCTATTCTGCCCTGTTCACACAGCATCCCCCACGCTTAGCATGGGGCCTGGCGCACAGTAGGTGCTCAGAAGAACAAAGCATGGCCAACTTACTCGCGATGCCTTTGAACAGCAGAGCATCCCCGTGGCCCTCCTTCAGCTGCTCCTGGAACAGTTTGTAGCAGGACCTGGGGCTGGCCAGGAGCAGCCGGAAGCCCTGGAGGCAGAAACACTGGGGTCAGAGGTCAGCTTTGACCCTGGGGCTCCCAAGGAGGAGGGCCGGCCAAGGGTACAGGGAGTGTGGCTTGGACCCAGGCTGGGCACCTCCTCCCTGCCCCCTCCTGGGGGTGAGGGAAAAACAGAGTCAGTCAGGGCGGCCCCCCAGGCAGAGTGCAGGGCTGTGCCTGGAACCCAGGAAGGAGACGTGGCCTCCTCCAGGCCCCCAGACTGCACCTTCTTGTGCGCGGGAACGAAGCTAAGGAACTCGTCCACGTGGCCCACAAACAGCCAGTCGGAGTAGAGCTTCACGGGGGCCTGCACCTGCTGGGCGATCAGGAAGTCCTGCAGGGCCTGGTGCATCTCCTGGCTCTCCTCACTGCCAACGCAGGATGGAACACATGTTATGGGGTCGGGGCGTCAACGGGCAGGTCTCTGAGGGACTGGAGGCTTGGCAAGGGGTCAGGGATCTCCTTCAGGGAAGAGATTCAGGAGCCTGGGATGCCTTTATTATATCCCCTAACATGTGTGGAATTGAGGAATTGTCATCCCAGTTTTATTGGGGGGAAACTGAGGCACAGAGTCACCAAGGTCAATAGGACCAGAGCTTAGCCTCAGAAAGCACTGTGTGTTGACTTAGCCTAGATGCTGATGCTGTGGGTGAACATGGGGTTGGGAGCTGGTCCTACCTGAGCTCGTGATCCCTTGTTAGCTGTGTGGCCTTGGGGACATTCCTTCATCTTTCTGAGCTTCAGTTTTCTCCTTGCTCTGGTCACCAAGGTCCTTTGTGATCTAGCCCTTTGCCTTTCCTGTTGCTCAACTTGTTTTAGCCTCTCTGGCCTTCTTGAACACGCCAAGCTCATTTCTGTCTCAGGGCCTTTGCACGTGCTCTTTCATCTGCCAGGAACCTTCTACCCCAGATTTCCAAGCAGCCATGTCCTTCTAGTCATCAGGCCTCAGCTCAAAAGCCCCCTCCCCAGAGAGGCCCTCCCTGGTCACTCTGACTAACATAGTTCCCACTCCTCCTCTGCTCCTCTCTTTTTTGTTTTCTTCACTATTTGAAATTATCTTATTTGTTTACTTTTCTATTATGTGTCTCTCTCACTAGAATAGCGGCAGGGACTTGTCTGTCACGTTCATGGCAGCATTCCTTCCTAGCTCCTAGCATAGTACCTGGCACACAGTAGGTGCTCAGGAAGTATTCACTGACTGAGAGTGAATAGCAGAGCTGGAAGGTGAACCTGGGTCTATCGGGCTCCTAAGCCCGCGTTCCTTGCCCTGCACTGGGATTCCTCCCACAAGCCCTCAAGTTTGTCGCGCCCTCGTGGGTTGGGAGCAAGTTGGGAACGCTTCTGCTCTGGCCTCTGCTTTTCCGCAGCGTCCCTGCGTCCGCCCCTCTCCACGCCTCCCTCCTCACCTGGGGTAACTGCAGTTCCCAATGAGAATCCTGCCCAGCGGGTACTCCTTCCCCCCGACTGTGACTGGGGGGCTCACTTCCAGGTTGCCAAAGGAGTCGAGGTCGGTGATCTCCTCTGTCTGGGGCCCTCGAGTCACATAGCCAAAATCTGGACCCTGAGATGGGAGAAGCACATGCCAAGTGTTAGAGAACTGAGTCTCCCGGTGAAGAGAGGGTGGGGTCAAAGGTCAAAGGTTAACCTGGTCACAGGAGGGAATTGGGTAACGTGGGCAGCTGGTACCCAGCAGGCGCCGTTAGTGTTTGTGGGATGCTGGAGGCAGCTGAGTCGCGGGGCAGGGGAAGGGACCGGCATTTGTGAACAGTCCCTACTGCGTACAAGCTGCCAGTCCCTAATGCGCGTAAACCTGAACTTGGGCATAATAACAAAGCCACAAAATATCATTTTTATCCTCATTTTGCAGAGAAGAAACTAAGCTCAGAGTGGGGTGTGGCTTCTGCAGGTCCCACAGCCAGTTTGTGGAAGGACCAGGATTTGAACTGTCTCTACGGCAGGCCCTCTTGCGCCGTCCTGATCTCGGGCTGGAATGAGCTTCGCCCAATGGCTGTGATGCCTCCACTGGATCTTTGGGAGAAGAACAGGTGGACGATACATCTCTCCCCCCGTGTTAGTTTCCCACTGTGGCTGTAACAAATCTAGTGGCTTAAAACAACACACGTTTATTCTCTCACAGCTCTGGAGGGCAGAAGTCTGAAGTCAGTTTCCCTGGGCTCAGGTCCAGGTGTGGCAGGGCTGGTTCCTTCTGGAGGCTCTGAGGGGAGAATCCATTTCCTTGCCTTTTTCAGCTCCTGTGGCCATCCGGCTGTTGGCCTCCTCCTCCGTCTTCAGAACACATCACTCTGTCATCACGCACCTTGTCCCCCTCTGACCCTCCCTCCTCCCTCTTACGAGGAGCGTCATGATTACAGAGAACCCACCCGGAGAATCCAGGAGAATTTCCCATCTCCAGATCCCTAACTTAATCACATCTGCAAAGTCCCTTTTGCATATAAGATAGCATCAGGTTCCGGGGATTAGGACGTGGACATATTGGAGGGGCCATCACTCATTCCACCTTCTACAAATCGATGTTCTTCAATTCATGGGGCCACAGACTTCCTGCAAGGAGATTCCAAATTGTGAGCCTGGGTGCATTTTTCTGGGAAGATGGGTAGTCTCTAGGATGTCTGTGTCTCCATGAGTTTAAAAACCATCATTTCCAGGGCCGCCCGGTGACATAGCCGTTAAGTTCACGCATTCTGCTTCCGCGGCCCGGGGTTCGCGGGTCCGGATCCCGGGTGCGGACCTATACACCTCTGATCAAGCCATGCTGTGGCGGCGTCCCATATAAAGTAGAGGAAGATGGGCACAGATGTTAGCCCAGGGCCAGTCTTCCTCAGCAAAAAAGAGGAGGATTGGCAACAGAGTTAGCTCAGGGCCAATCTTCCTCAAAATAAATGAACGAATGAATGAATGAAAAAATAAATACCATCATTTCCAATTTCCTTTCTCTCTAAACCCATGCAAACATGAGTTCCACCCCCACTGTGCCATGAAAACTGCTCTCGTCGAGGCCTGCGTGACCACACAGCTAAACCCAGTGGGCACTGCCCAGGCCTCGTCTTCCTCGCCCACCAGTAGCGACTGAGTCAGCGGGTCACACCCACGGCCTTCCCTCTTTCCACTTGGCCTTCGGGACCCTGAGCGCTCTTGGTCGCCCCTCACCGTGGCCCCCTCACGGTCTCCTGAGCACGGGCCTGGGCCCAGTCCTTGGTCTCCTTTCTCTAGCTCACTCTCCGCTTTGGCGGCCTTGCCCAGGCCCAGGAAATACCATCCACGTGCTGAAAAGCTCACACCATATCCCCAGTCTGCACCTCCTCCCAGACTCCACACGCGCAGCCACTGCCCGACTCCCCTCTTGGATGCTGACTCAATATCTCACACCGCCCCAAACGGAACGGCTGACCCTCTTCCCACCCCTCATCCCCTCCCACAGTGCTCCCCATCTCAGGGCATGGCGCCTGCCGCTCACAAAGGTCAGAGCCTGATGTCACCTTTGGCTTGTCACGTCCTCGCAGCCGTCAGGAAATCCTGCAGGCTCTGCCCTCAAACATATCCGGAATCTGGCCACTTCTCACCCCAATCCTGCTCCCTGGGTCTGCGCCCCCATCATCTCTCACCTGGTCACTGCCCCAGCCTCCTCCCCACTCTCCCTGCCCCCGCCCTCGCCCCTGGCGTCCATTCTTGACATGCATCCAGAGCTTCCCTTTTACAACATCAATCAGATCATAATCCTCCTCTGTTTAAGACCCTCCAATGATTCCCCAGTTTCTCAGATTCTAAACAAATGGCCTTACAATGGCCAACAAGCCCACAGGATCTTCCCCCCTCACACCCCATCCCCCATCACCCCCTCACACTTCTGGCCTCCTCGCTCCTCCCTGAACATGTCAGGCATGCCCTGTCTCAGGGCCTTTGCACTGGCTGTTCCCTCTGCCTAGAACACTCTTCACCCAGAGGTCCATATGGCCAACTCCTTCACCCCTTTCGAGTTTTTGCTCCAATGTCAGCTTCTCCAGGAGGCCTACCCTGAAATGCTATTTAAAGTTGCAGTCTAATCCTCCCACCACTCTGGCACCTGGGAGCCCCTTGATTCTGCTCTCCCTTTGCCTAAAGCCCTTGATTCCACCCTCCAGTGTACAACGGAATTTATTTATTTGTTAGACTTCTTGTTCACTGTCTGTCTCTCTGGACTAGAGCGTCGACTCTGAGAGGGCAGGGGCCTTGGCCTGCTCACTGACGAACTCCAAGTGCCCAGAACAGGGCCAGGCACAGAGTAAGTGCTCAAAGACTGTTTGATGAATGAATGATGAATTCACACAAGTCGCTGCCCTGGCTCTCGCCAGGAGAGGGGATCAGTTCCACAGGCTGCAGGCTTGGATTTCTGCAGGCAAATGAAGGGGTGTCCACAGTCCACAGAAGTGGCTCCCCACGCGTGGGATGCGCAGAGGATGCTCACACGCGCTGCTTGACACAACTTCCGGTGCAGGCTTACAAATGTGGTCCTTTCAATTCTCCTCCGGGCTTTCTCGTTTGTTGAAGACTAAAGCCCCCGAGTGGTGTGAATCCATCCTGAACACCTGCTGACCTCCCATCTTAACAACCAGAGAGAGGGCACAACCTTGGCTCAGAGGTTTTGCAGCCATTTGTATCGAGCTGGCTTTAATAATTTAATTTTGTTGTAATTCTGTTTAATTTCACAGTTGCCTTCTATGTATGGTAAGTGCTGCTGGTCTCCATTTACAGAGGTGGAACGGAATTTACTGACATGGGCTTCCAGAAAGAACACTCACGGTGTGTCAAGCTGCGTGCTAAGTGCACAGTGTCCCGTGATGGGCAGCACGGCTTCAGCCCTGCCCTCGTGGTGCTTCCAGTCCAGCAGGGGGGCAGACAATGAAGAATAAGCATCAAGTCAGGGATTTATAACAAAATACTGAGAAGAAACCAACAGGGTGCAGCGGTGGAGAATGCCACGGGCTGGATGGGGTGTCCTTCAGCGTTAGGACGGCCCCACTGAGGAGGGCGTTGGCGCTGAGACCTTCAGTGTTGGCACCAGCCTTCAAAGTCGGGCACATTTGAAGAACAGGAAAGAGGCCAGCGGGGCTGGAGCCGGTGAGGGACAGGGAAGGTGGCCCACGATCAGGTTGGAGAAACAGGTGGGGCCTTGTTACACTTGGAATATCAAGAAGGAGACACGACCACTGAACAGAGGAGGACTGGCACCAGCGAGAAGGGCCAAAGTCTCCGAGGTAGTTGGCTAAGTTATCCCGTTGCTCCTGAAACAGGATTAACCTGATTCCATGGCAGAGAGACACCTCGAACCCAACAAAATCTTTGCATCGGCACCACTCAGCACGGGAGAGTGAGTGCGCCTCGGACAAGTTGCTGAGTTAACCTCAGGTTTCCTTTCAACGCCTCCATGTGGGCAGGGCCACCTCCCCTCCCTTGGGGCGCAGGGTGCTCCTTGGAAAGCCCCTCATCACGGCACACGTTGCACCCCACACTCTTTCCTCCATTTTCCCTGGCACCCGGAGTCAAGGAGCTGTCAGGGCTTGGAGTGCAGGCCTAGCATCCTCCTGGGAGAGGGGGGAAGCGTGTGGTTAAGAGCATGCTCACCGAGCCAGACCAGCCTGGTTTGAATTCCAACTTCTCCATTCTCTCTCTCTCTTTTTCTTTTTTTTGGTGAGGAAGATTAACCTTGAGCTAACATCTGTGCCATTCTTCCTCTATTTTGTATGTGGGTCACCGCCACAGCATGGCTGACGGTGGTGTAGATCTGTGCCCGGAACCCGAACCCGTGAACTCAGGCTGCTGAAGCAGACCATGCCAAACTTAACCACTACACCACAGGGCCGGCCCCCAACTTCTCCATTCTCTTTTTGTGTGAGCTTGGGAAAGCTGCTTCACCTCTCTGAGCCTCAGTTCTTCATCTATAAAATGGGCCATGTGATAGCATCTACATTAAAGGTTGTCAGACAAATTAAATGAGTCAGTGCAGGTAGATTTTAGCACTGTGACTGACAGAACACATGTTCAATAAATGTACCCATTATTATTATTATAATTCTCTGCTGAGTTTGCACGCACCTGCCAGGCAAGTCAAGCATGAGTCACCAATATGTCACCCAACCCCCCAAACACATATAGAGTCTTTGGCTGATAAAGTCCCACCGAGGAAATGATCACTCTGATCCTGAATCCCCCGCCTCAAATCCCAGAAGGCCAGACCCCACCCAAAAGACAGAGCCGCCAGCTGGATGTTGGGGAAGGTTCTGGTCCTGGCCCCACCCCCACCTTGCAGCAAGAGCATCTTCAGTGGAACAAGGATGCCCAAGCCTGACCCATGTCCTCGGCAGGGTTATCTCGAGGACAAAGTGAGCTCATGGCTGGAAGGGGCTTCGGGAAAGGAAGAGATAGATGTCATCGTGGTGATAACAGAAACAGCAATGGCAGGCTCGGCTGTAGGGGCAGGGCTGGGGAGACAGGCGAGGAGGGAGGGTCCTCAAGGAGGGGGCTGTCAGCAGCTGGTGCCCCCCCAGCACGTACGTACCCGCACGCATTTGAGGGGGAACTCCTTCAGGCCTCTGTTCCTCGGGGAGTCAAAGACCACGGGCAGCGTTTTGTGCGGGGCCTGGACGTAGCCCACCTCCATCTCGTCCTGTGCGGAGTGGAAGGGAGGCTGTGACGCCTGCTGCCTGGGTCTTGGCGCCCAGCGCAGGGATGGCAGGCCTGGAACCATCCTCTCTCCCACCCTTGGGGTCAAGAGCAAATTCAGGTGGGCTATTCGACCCCAGAGCAGTGGCTCTGAGACAGCAGAGCCTATTGTCCTGTACTTGCAAAAACGTTGTGAGATCGCTGGGGTGCCCTTCACTCCCTCTCCTGTGAGTGACCCGGGCCGGATGCTGCCAGGGGCTGGGGACCATGGTGAACGAGCCTCGGGCCCTGTCCTCAGAGTGAGAGATCCAGGGAGCGGGGCACTCACCACCCAGTGTTAGGACATGATGGGAGGGGGGTGAGGGGTCTGTGAGAACACAGAGGAGGGGTGCCCCCGATGTGGTTGGGATGGGTGAGAGAAACCTTCTTGAAGGCAGCACTGCTAAGCTAAGCCTGGATGGTGAGGATCAGAGCAGCCCTCCCCCAAACGGGGGCAGGTGAGGCCCCAGCCCAGCCCACGGGGCAGAAGTGCATCTGGTGCAGAGCCTGCCCGGATTCTACTGGACGGGTGTGACAGTGGACATAAAGCACTGTGAGGCTGACCATAGGAGGTCAAAATGGGCGGTACAGCGGCAATTCATACGGTTCAACCCGATTTAACCAGACGGAATGACGAGAAGGAAGAGAGGGTGTTATTTGGGGGTGAGAAGAAAGACGGATGAATTCCCACGGGAGGGACTGGGGAAATGGAGCATTCCAGCTGGGAGTGGATGAGGGTGATCTGGACAGCGGGGGTGGGAGTGGGCAGGGTGTCGGAGGAGGAACAGGATGGGCAAAGGTGTGGAGGTGGGAGCAGGGGGAAGGGCGTGGAAGAGTAAGGAGTCCAGAGGTAAAGCAAGGGTGTTCAGCCCACCGTGGCCCAGGGCACTGCCCAACGCCAGGCGCCGGGGTGCTGAGCTGAATGAGGCTGAGTCTCTGCCCTCAGGGAGCTCAGGGCACAGAAACAGAATGGTGACAGTGTGGCCGGTGCGCTGGCAGGCTGGCACTAGGTGAGGGGGGTGGCCAGGTCGGGAGGGCCCTGGGGGCAAGCTGAGAAGGAGGAGGTGGGAGCCATGGAGGATGCTGGAGCAGGGGTGTGGCCCGGTCTGGTGACCCAGCCCAGGAAGGCTGGCTTGGAGGGATGGCCACTCGAGGGACTGTTGAGCTCCGACCTCGTGAGCTTTGCAGCATTGCCAAGGTCGTCTGAGAGCTTCCAAGCGGGAAGCTGACTTTCATCTTGGTGACCACGGCAGACACACAGCAGCCCGCAGGAGATGTCAGTTGAATGACTGGCCGGAGCCCCCTGTGCAAGGACCCGCAGAGGCTCCTAACTCCCGGCCCATCTGGGGAAGGGTGGCCAGCAAGGTGCTAGGCTGAGCCCCAGAGCCCAGGTCCTCCAGTGTCCCTTGACCCTCAGGGACGTTCATCCTGTGTGCCCCGGCCCACCCACCCCACGGGGCCACAGACCTGCATCCACTGGTCATCCATGCTCTCCTCCTCGGAGCAGATGGTCAGCTGGCACCTGGCTTTCTTGGCCAGAGCAGTCACTGACTTCAGGAAGTCCTCATTTTCAAGTATCCTAGAAAGAGCATGGAGGAAGCTCCTAGTGCTCTGGATTCAATGGCCACGGCCTTGGCCGGGCTCTGAGGGAGCGCACTGGACCCCTGCAGGGTCCCCGGGGTTGGAGCAGGAGCTCAGGCCTGGACGGAGACGCCTGGCTCGTCCTGTCTCTGCTCTTAGTGAGCACCGTCTCACTGAATTCTTGTAACAATCTGTGGGGGAAACTAGTGGGTACCCCCTTCCACCAAAGAGAGGATAGAATGAGGAGGTCAACGCTCAGGGTCACATCATGTGGGGACAGCACTGGGATTTGAACCCAGGTCTTGCTGGCTTTCAGCCCGCTCTGACCACCAGGTTACACTCCCACCCCTTCTGCCCCAAAGTGACTGGAAGAGGAGAGGGGAGGGTCCCCTGAGACCCCACCATACGCAACAGGTGCTCTCAGTCTGCAGGATGAGGCTCCCAGAGCAGCTCGTTAAAACGCAGATGGGCCATCTCCAGGGACGAGACCCAGCAGGTCAGAGGTTGGCAGGAACGTGCATTTTAAAGGAGTCCCCAGGGGTTTCTGGTGCAGAAGGTCCAGGGGCCACACTCTGAGAAGCCCTGGAAGCCTGGCTTATGGACCGAGGGTTCTCACCTTCCAGGTCTAGCAAACTCTATAGGCCCCGGAGCTAACGCAGCCCTCAGCCTGCGTCAGGGCAGGACAGTTACAACAAAAACAACAAGAATAATTTTCCCCGCCGTTTTACGGGTCCAGGCAAGCCGCAGGCCCTCGGCGAGTTGCAGAGGGATAACAACTGTCTTCCCACCCACACAGCGAGTGCACGGCGGGCCTGCGGCCAGAACCCGGGGCTCCCCCTGGCGTATCTGTGCCCGCCCCCCAGCACTCTGGGCCCCTCACCTGCACACGTACACCTCCTTCGGGGGCTGGGTGTTGGGGGTCATGATCCAGGGGGCCACACGGAAGGCCACGCTGTCTTGGAAAACCAGGGCCTTGGGGAGCTCCTGTGGGGGGGGGGGCGTCACAGCAGCCAGGGCCCAACACCTACTTCCCAGAGGCTGTTTGGAGCCCCCTCCCCAGATGGGCTGTGCACTGTGCACCCCCCGCAAACCCACAGCAGGGCCACTGCCTGGAAGCCCAGGTCCCCCCTCTGGGCCGCCATCCTGGCCTACCGGGTTGTTCGTGGCCAGCAGGGAGACGGTGAGGGAAATGAGCCCAGGGAAGTTGGCATCTGGGAAAGAGAGGCCCTCCACGTAGAAGTCTGTGCTGTGCTCGCCGCCCGGGAGCTCCAGGAGGTGGGAGGGCTGCTTCGGCCCCAGGACCACCCTGTACCCGGGGCGCTGTTTGTCCCCTAGGGAGGGCAGGGGAGGCTCAGGGCTGTGTCCCACCTCTGCAGACCCTGTCTTCTTCTCCCTGGTGCTGATGCCGTCCCAGGGCCACTGCATGTCACCCCTGAGGGCCCCTCATGGCTAAACCTGGCCAGAGCCTCCATTTAGGAGAAAGAGACTAAAGTCTCAGCTGGGACAACGCCCCCCTGGCTGGGGGTCCAGGAATAGGGGGACTGGGGTGCCTGAGCCATTCCCAACGTTACAGGAAGTCCATTACACATTATGGTTCGTCCATGCATTCATTCATTCCCGAGCACCTGCTCTCAGCTGACACTTGGGGAGACCAGGGTGACAGTCACTACCAGGGTGACAGTCACTGTCCCGGTCCCCAGGGAGTGCACAGCCTCCTGGGTGAATAGGGAGGAGCAAAGACAGTGAAAATCACAGACAGTAATCAGTGCTGTGATGGAGGGAACCCCGGAGGGCCAGGGAAGGCTTCCTGGAGGAGGTGATGCCTCGGCAGAGGCAAGGAGTTGGCTTGTCGCCAAATCAACGTCAGCCTAATCACTTTGGTCTAGAATGGAAGTGAGTCGGATCAAGTCGTGCCTCTGCGCGAGACCCTCAGACGGCTCCCCCTTCTCCTTCGGACTAGAAGCCAGTCATTCCACGTCTCCCTGACCTGGCCCCTTCCCCTCTGCCGTTTCTTCCCCACCCTCATCTGCCGCCTCAACCCTCATGCGCTGCACTCCAGCCGCACTGCCCCCGTATCCCTCAAGTCCACAGGCCCCACCCCACCTCAGGGCCTTGGCACCTGCGGTACCCTCTGCCTAAAATGCCCTTCCCCGGGTGTCCGGTGGCTGTTCCCACAGCTCCTCCTACTCAAATGACACCTGAAGGGGGGGCCTTCCCTGACCGCCTTCTACCCACGCCCTGACTCCGCCCCCACCCGCACCCGCCGCTCCGCTGCCTTCTTCTGCACAGCATTTCACGCCATCTGACGCACTGGGTGTTTTACTTAATTGTTTGACACATCGTCTCTCAGCCCACTGAGATGAAAGTGACGTGAGTGCAGGGACTCTTACGTTCTTTGTCCCGTGCCCGGTCCCTAGAACTGAGCCTGGCTCTCAGCAGCAGCAGGTGCCCAGAAGCCGCTGAGAAGTTCTGACGTCTTTGATTTGCAGGATGTTGGAGGACAAATGATTACATAACACATGCAGCCACTTGCTTCCAAAAATCTCTGCAAACAAGAGTCCTCTGTGTGTGTGTGTGTGTGTGTGTGTGTGTGTGTGTGTGTGTGAGAGAGAGAGAGAGACAGAGACAGAGACAGAGAGACAGACACACAGAGAACAATTACAACAGTCCTCGGGAGGGGGGTTATTTCCTTCTCGGTGCTCACCAGCACCAGACAGCATCTCGTTTGTTTGTCTGCATTTTGTCTGTGTGTCCTTTCTAGAAGGTAGTGGGCAGAGATGTTGTGTATCTTGCTCACTGCTGTGTCCTCAGTTCTTAGAACCTGGCACACAGGAGGGGCTCAGGAATTATTAGCGGAAGCGGGTGTGAAAGTGCTGGGCCCCGCCGGCGGGGGCAGGAAGGGAACACCCAGACAATGGCCAAGGATGACTCACGATTGGCATGGAACACCCTGACTTTGTCCATCTCCGATCTGGCCACGTGGAGCACCAGCTGATGCGTGGTGAAGAAGTCCCAGGGGGTCTTCGTGCTCAGGGTCACCAGGGACATGTCCTGCAGGTCTGGAACGAGAAGGGCATGGCCTGAGAAGCAGGCCCCTGAGACCCTGCCCCCTCCACTCCTCTCCCATCCCCTCCCCCTCCCTCCCCCACCCCTTCCCCACCGCCCTTTACCATCACCTGGTTTTATTTTTTTTATGTTCTTTCTAGTATTTAAATGATGCTTTTCGTTTTGGAATTAAAGCTAAGCAAGTTTCTGGTCTTCTCCCACTAGGATGAGCTTAGGATGTAAGCTCGGCAAAGCAGGGACCACATTTATCCTGTTCATGGTCCACCCCAGCTCCTAGAACCTAGAAAACCTAGAAGCACCTAGAACAATGACTGGCACATGGCAAGTGCTTGATGGCTATTTGTGAAATGAGTGAGTGCAGAGGCTTCTCCCCTGGGCCTGCGTGAGAGGTGACCCAACCTGAACAGTGGCCGACAAAGGCGTGGGGAGAGCGAAGCTGACGACAGCCACGGGGTTGAGGGCACTGGGGTCGGCGGGGCTTGAACCCTGGACCTGGGTGAGCTTGGGGGGGTATTTCAACTCTCGGTGCCAGTGTCCTCATCAGTGAACAAGGCTGGGAGTAGTGCCCACGCAGGGGGAAGAGTGAGGTCATATGTATGGATAGCTCATCCTAGTGCCCGGCGTCCTGGGAGTGCCCACAAAAGGTGCCGGCTATTTTGATTACCTCCGTGTGCCAGGCACCAGGTAGAAGCTGCGGCCTGGCACCAGGCCAGGCCAACTGCATGCAGCTTCAAACGCCTCCACTTCTGCACGGTCCTAGCACCTCCCCGGGAAGGCCACAGCGCTGCCGCAGCCGGCCGACCTCACCCCCTCAGCACCCTCCTCCAGTGCAGGTGGGCAATGTGTCTTCCACCCCGGCCACACCTCAGAGGTGTGCCAGCAGAGACCTTGCATGTACAACCACCCTTGTGCCCCTAAACCTGCCCTGGGGTCGGGATGCTGGGTTCAAATCCTGAGCCTGTGACTTACTAGCGGCGCAACCTCGAGCAAATTACTTAACTTCCCCATGCCTCAGTTTTCCCATCTGCAAAGTGGGGATGAGGACAGTACATATTTCTGAGCCTGTGTTGAAGGGTCAAATGAGTTAGTTCTGAAGTGGTCAGAGCAGGGCCCCACACATGGCAGGGGCTCGGGGCTGCTCCGACATGAGTTTCAGGCAGGAGTCAGGTTTTCATTTTGAATTATTTTGGGCCCCAGGTTTGACCCAAGAACAGAAGTTTGGGATGGGCAGGGGGCTGGGCCACAGAAACTGGGGCCTGAGGAAGTACTGGGAGACTCAGCGTTGGTCCCAGCTCTTCTCTGGCTGCTGTGTGTCCTTGGGTGGGCCACTCACCCTCTCAGGATCCCTGACCACTCCTTCTGCTATACAATGGACGTGTAACAAGAACACGCTTCCCCTGATTTCTGAGGGCTGAGGAGCAAGGGCTTTATAAAAACCAAACTTCTGCTCCCATTAGCTCTGTGGGTCTTTACCTTTGCTGTCAAGCATCTTGTCATCCTCGAAGTCCAAGGTGGAAGACATGGGATCGTCTTGGTCACAGTTCACCAGCAGGACGGCGCCTTGTCCACGAGGGCCCCAGGTCCAGGTCCTCTGCGGACACCCCGCAGGGATAGGGCGCGCTTAGGAAACTGTGTAGGTCCCCAACTCTCGGGGCCATCTCTCCCTAGCATCTCATTAGCCTCCCGTGGTTTACAGGTAACTCTTTGGTCCCAAGAGTGGATTTTTGCCTGCCCCCAAAGTCATAAAGAAATTTACCAAAAATGCAATTCATCCACTTTAAAAAAGGAGCCCAAGACAGTAAAACTGATTTTAACAGCTTTTAAAAACTGTTGGATTGGCAAACCAAACTGGGCTAAATATTTGTGTCAAGATCCTGATCTTAATAGTTACTCTCATGTGAACTCTTAATTACGCGTTTAACAAAGAGTGCGCACTATTCTTAGCAGCCGGTTCCCCTCTGTCCAAAGATTAAAGCAAATGCAGCAGCCCCTCCCGGGAGGGAGGTAATCTCCATGATGTCTTCCTTTTGTAGTGGAGGGCAGAGTGTTCGCCCCCGGGGAATGACTGAGTTTTGGGTGGGACACTGGGATGGATTCCCCTGTAATTCTTCCCCCCACTTTTGACTGACCCCCTTAATTTGACAGGTTACCCCATTAATTTGACAGGTCACAGCCTCCTAAAGAGCACATCAGCATAAAATTGTGCAGCTTTGGAGTTTCAGGGACACGCCGAGGCTCATCCACAGACCCCGGTGAAGACTACGCATCACCTGCACGCCTCACCTCTGCACAACCCACACCCTATCTTTCCAGAACACACATCCCCTGCCACCACCTGGGTCCTTCCCTCCTCTATCTCCTGCCATTTCTTCCTTTGTCTATTCTTCACCCCCAGTGACCATGCAATCTCTCCCACAGGCCGTTAAAGCCTGGGCTAGGGGATTTTTGAGCTAGAGTTGAGACCTGCCTGCAAATTTTCTTTCTGCTCTGCATTAACTGGGAGACTCTGCAGCTCCCAGTTTGTAGGACAACACATTCTCTGGTGAAATCTAGTTTTGTAAAAGAGATGGGAGATATATAAACCAAAGTGGTAGTGGTGATTTTAATTTTCTTCTTTTTCTTGTTCTTCCTAAATTTTGTCTCTTTTACAGCGAACACGGAAACGGGTGAACAGACAGGCTGCCATTCACCCCATCACCACAAGGGGGCGCCTGAGGAAAACTCTGGAGTTGCAAGCAGCGGCATCCACCAAGATTGAGCCGTACCTTGTTCTCCCCGGCTCTGGTTGGCTTCACGTGGCCCGTGCGGGTAATGTCCGCGCTCAAGAAGATTTCTGAAATCCGGTGAGTAAGAGGAGAGGGTTGGCGAGGGTACAGAGTGGGGCACTCAGCCTGTCCCCAATGGACAATGCTTTCCCCAGGAGACTGTCTGCTCCAAGGCTTCTCTCCCTCCCCTTCAGAGTCGTCACAGGTTCAAAGCCCCACACCCCCACCGTGTCCCCCAAGAAGAAGTCTGACTGCAATTCAAACAGCAGAGTGGGGGCTTCTGACCACACCCATTCTCCTTTGGGGGGCCACGCCATGACCCTGATGCCAGCCATGCATGTCTGGACACCCCCAGGGGTTTCAGAAGGAATTCCCAGCCACCCCCATGGGATGTTTGGTGTGAAGCCCCTACAAGGACACCTTGCCAGGCTCTCAAAGGCCTCTGGCCCCAACTCCAGCCCCCGTGACCTTGGGTGGGGGACAGAGTGGTTACTCCAACCCCACCCGGGTCTTCATTATGTGTATTGTGACTGCACCGGGGACAAATCATGGCAATAAACATACTCCGCTCTTTCCAAATGGCATGGCTAAGAAAACATATCTGTTTCTAAGTCCTTCTTCCCTCATCAGAACACGACTACACCATCATTCCAATAACTTAGGTCCCACAGAGTGATACAGCGACCTGTGAGCTCACAGTGTGACACTGACCGGATGACATTTTAACATATCCACATCCACACATCAGTGTCAGGCCAGAGTGGCATAGTGCTTGGTGGCCTGAACTTCTGGGCTCCTTCACTAACCAGATGTGTGATCTTGGCTAAGTCTGTTTACTGCTTGTGCCTCAGTTTTCTCATCTGTAAAATGGGATAATAATTGTACCAATTTCATTGCATTCTTGTAAGGTTTAAATGTCAAATCTTAGCACAGGGCCTGGCATAGAGTACGTGCTATATTATTATTATTATTATTTAAATGTGTATTAATAAAATGAGTGTGTATTCATGAATGAAATTCATTAATGAAATGAAACCTGGAGGTTTCACATGCTTTTCATATATTTAATGCACACTTAAATAATGATTATATCATGATGTTATTGTTCAAGATGAGGTCAAGTTAAAAAATATACTTTATTTGAAGAGGGATATTAAATAAATATGAGTTTAAGTAGATAGTTGATATGGCAAAAATGGTGAAGACTGGATGTAAATAACGGAATTTGGGGAACACTAGTCTATATTATTGTATAAGACTTTTTCTTATAAATATTTGAAGAGTCAAAAAGATATGGAGACTCATATATTGAAAATCCACGTACTCACTTCCAAGCTGAGAAATAAATATTGAGATGTAAGTGAAGCTCCCTGCAAACACCCTCTCCTCAGTTGTCTTTCTTTGTGGTTCAGTTACTGGGGGTGGGGGGGGAATATTTGTGAACTACCAGATGTATGACTGCCTAGAAATTGTCCTTTTTCTCTGCTCAGTCTCAAGTAAGCTCCAGGGTGTAGTTTGTCCTGGAAAGATGCCTTGCAGAAGGATGTGTGTGGAAGGGGTTGCGGGGGTAGCGCTCCAAGATCCAAGATCACTTACCAACCCCGGTGACATAGAGCAGGGCTTGGACCGGGTTAGTCGTGGGTCCGTAGTATGAAATCTGAACCTACAGGAAGCAGCAAACCACCAATGACTTCTCTTACTCATTCAACAAACACTAACTGGACCCCCGCTAGGTGCCAGCTCAGGGCAGGATGCTGAGGAGACAACGATGGGCAAGAAGGGGTCCCAGCCTGTAAGGAGCATCCTAACTTGTGGGAGTGGAGGGGTAGCAAAACCTGCAAATGACCGTGATGCATAGAAGAGGGTCTTATGGGAGCCCGAGAATGGGGGGCTTACTCTGCCTGGTTGGTGTCAGGGAGGCACACTTTGAGGCAGATCTCGGAAGGGGAGTAGGAGTTCAGCAGCTGGAGACGTGGTGGAAGAGGCATTAGAGGGGGAGCGCTGGTTACAAGCCCCAGAAACCGGCTCCCACAAGCAGAAGGGATGGAGGAGGCCCGAAGAACCAGACCTCAGAAACGCTGGCGCCCGAGCCCTGAGGGCATCTGGGGAGCAGGAGTTTTGAAGGGCCGGTGGTCTCATCAGGGGGCGCTGTTGCGATTCAGAAACCCCAACTCCCTCTGCCCGAGGTTGAAAATCCAGGAGAAAACGTCTGATTGGTCCAGCCTGGCCAGAGGCGGGGAGAGCATCAGGATTGACACTTCCGAGCAAAAAGGCGGAGGGAGTTCTCCAAAGCAAAACCAAAGAGCTGCCACCAGGAGAGGAGCTCTTGGGCGGGCGCACTGAGGTGTCCAGATCTGTCCTGTAGATAGTGGGGCTCCGGGGAGATGTCACAGCCACCGCATCTCGTGTCTGGACCATCAGCCTCCTGACTGGGCTCCCTGCCCCAGTCTACTGCCCGGATCCAGTCAACCCGCTACACTGCAGCCGGTGGGGTCTTTCTAACGCACAAATGTGGTCTTGTTACTCCCTGGGTGAAAGGTTCTCATTGGCTTCCAGTTGCTCTCAGAAAAGGAGGTCCCTGATGCCAAACCCTCTCATATTGACTCCCTCTCTCCCCCACCTCTCTCACCAGCCTCCTTTCTTGCCATACAGATCTTCCTCAGTTTCCCCAACATGTGTCTCACCCTCTCCTCATCCAGAGTGTGCACACAGGCCACATCACCTACATAGAACTCTCTCCCTCTCTTAGGCAGGTCATTCCTACTATCCTTCAACTTGCCACTTCTCCCAGGAAGTTTTCCCTGATTGCACCCTCCCTGACCTGCTTTGGTGCCCAAGCTCTGTGCTCCTACAGCAGGCAACAGCTCCACCCCAGGGGGGAGCCTGCTTGGCCTGTCCTGCTGGGAGCAAGTGGTCATTGGCCCAGATCTCTGTGGGAACTCCAAGGGGGTCCTGTTGAGCCCATCTGCAGTCAAAGGGGGTACAGGGGGTTGAATGGTGGTCTCCACAAAGATATGTCTACATTCTAATCCCTGGAGCCTGTGAAGGTGAGTTTATTTGGGGAAGATCTTTGTAATTAAGTTAAGGATCTTAAGATGAGATCATCCTGAATGGTCCAGGCAGGCCTTAGATCCAATGACAAGCGTCCTTCTAAGAGTGAGGCAGAGGGAGATTCAACAGATTGTGGAGGAGGCAATGTGACCACAGAGGCAGAGATTGGAGCGATGCGGCCACAAGTCTAGGAATGCCAATAGCCACCAGAAGCTGGAAGAGGCAACAAACTGAATCTCCCCGAGATGCTGCAGAGGGAGTGTAGCCCTGCCGACACCTTGATTTCAGACTTCTGTCCTCCATGACCGCGAGAGAATACATTTCTGTTGTTTTAAGCCAATGGTTTGTGGTAATTTGTTGCAGCAGCCACAGGAAACTAAATACACAGGCATGGACCAAAGTCTCCTGGGGCTGCTGGCAGCGGCCTCCACAGTGCTCACTACCATTTGTAGTTGTTTACCTGTGTATTATCTGATGCTCTCGCCCATAGGTCGTAAGCCCCAGGAGGGTTGTAGCCTCACCCCTCTTGTTCATTTCTGTATCTCCAGTGCCTGGCAGTGTCTGGCATGTAGTAGGTGATCATGCAACATTTGCTGAATGAATGCATTTAATCAAAACCCTGACCTCCACGAACCCCTGGCATCGTCTGTGAGGATGCTATGGCTGGAACAAGCCATCGTGATCTTTTCCAGAGAGAGGGAGGCTCTGCCAGGTCTGGGGCTGTGGGTCAATGCAGGCCAGACTGAGTAGCTGACCTGCTAGGACTTGCTGACCTCCTCCCACACATCCCGCTCTACAGCTGCCACACTTGCCTTCTGGTCACCTCTGCTACTGCTGGCAGTTGTCGTCCTCAGGTGCACCTCCAGCCCCGGGTCCAGGGGCCACTTGGAGGAACCTGTGGGATTCTTCTTGGCTGGAGGGCTGTGGGCAACATCTACGACCACTCCTGGGGAGGCACTGATGCTGAAGGATGTGCAGCCCTTGGGGGCAGAGCTGTGGAAGAGACAGATGGGGAGGACAGAGAGACACAGTGAGGTGGGGCCTGGTCCACCACCGCTCTCACCAGCATTCTTGCTTTTCCCAACAAGTGTAAACACCAGATGGTAGCCAGTCTTCCCCTGACCGTGGGAGTAAGTACTGGGAGGTTGTCAGGAGGTTGTCAGGAGGTAGTGAGAAACAAAAAGAAAATCCCCTGACCTGGAGGGCTTACACTTGCACTAGGAAAATAGCAGAGAGATGTGCACACCAAAGACACACACACTGATGTGTGCATAGAGTGATGTGCACAGCCAGAGGTTCACACTCCACAAATGCGCACACACAGGGTTGTGCGTATACAAAGAATCACACAGACTTCTGCTTCTGGAATTATGGAAGATCAGTACTCTGAGGGACCTTCCTCTTACAAAACAACTGGTTTATGATTAAAATATACTTTTTAAAGCACTGCTGAGATTGTGAGAAGTGAGAGAAATCTCCAAGGACTCCCTTTTCTGCGTGTGCACCCACACACACACCATAGTGGTTAAACTCAAGAACACCAAAGACAAAAAGAAGAGCTCAAAGGTATCCAGAAAGGAAAGTCAGATCACCTATAAAGGAACAACAAGTGGATTGAAAGCAGACTTCTCAACAGCAACAATGAAATCTAGAAAACAGTTGGATAACATCTTCAAAGTATTTTGAAAAAATTACTGTTAACTTAGAATTGTGTACCCAACAAAATTATATTTTAATAAAGACATTTCAAATGAAGAAAAACTGATATTTTAAAACCAACACACTTTCACCAAAGCAACTTCTAAAAACATGCTTTAAGGAGAAGATATCTGATGCCAACAGCGTGGTCTGGGATGCAGGAAAGAATAGTGAGCAAATAAAATTGTAAATATTTTGGTAAATCTAAAAAAATATTGTCTTTTTTTTTAAAAAGGTTATAAAAATACCAAAGTTGTGGGATTAAAAAAAGAGCAGACTAGGGGCCGGCCTGGTGGCATGGTGGTTAAGTTCACACACTCCGCTTTGGGGGCCCGGGGCTTGCAGTTTTGGATCCCGGGCATGGACCAATGCACCCTTTATCAAGCCATGCTGTGGCGGCGTCCCATATAAAGTAGAGGAAGATGGGCACGGATGTTAGCTCAGGGCCAAGATTCCTCAGCAAAAAAAGAGGAGAGTTGGCAACAAATGTTAGCTCAGGGCTCATCTTCTTCACACAGGCACACACACACACACACACACACACACACACACACACACACAAAAGAGCAGAATATAAATTGGGAGGGGTGATGAGAGTTGAAGTATTCTGAGCTCCTTCACGGAAGAGGGAATTAAGATAGTGTTTAATTTTAGATTTTATAGAGTTAAATTTTTATGATTAAAATGTAAAGGTATTCACCAAAAGAATAGAAATGGAGTTCATAAATTTCTACACATGCAGAAAATGCAATAATAAAAAAAGAACAGAAAAATTCCGTTTGAAAAGACAACGAAAGAGCAAAAGTCAACATAGAAAAAAATAAAAAATAAAATAAAACTAAAAAATAAATGGTAAAAACAAATCCAAATATATAAGTAGTCAAAATAAAAGTAAATGGATTAATGTTACTAGTTAAAGGAGAGTTTTGGATTAGATAAGCAAAGAAAATCCAGCTATGTGCTATTTACAAGAGACACAACTAAAATATGAGGATCCAGGAAAGATGAAGTTAAAAAAAAAGGAAAAAAGATACACTAAGCCAGTACTAACCAAAAAGAGAGCTGGGTCGGTATATCAATATCAGACAAAATTAATTTTTATACCAAAAACACACTATTAACAATAGAGAGTTTCACAAACTAATAATATAAGGTTCAACTCATTGAGAAGACATTCTAAACTTGTATGCACCTAATAACATAGCCTCAATATATATATAAAGCAAAAATTGATAAAAATACAGAGAGAAATTGACAAATCCACCATAACAGTTGTAGATTTTAACTCTTCTTTCTCTATTAACAATAAATGAAGCAGATAAAAAATTAGTACCACCATTAACAAGCTTGATTTAGTGGACGTATATAGAATTCTGTGCCCCACGACGAGTGAGTATACATTTTCCTAAGCCGAGCGCACATGGATCACTGAAAAAAATTGACCATGTAATTGGCCATGAAGAAAGTTTCAACAAATGTTAAAGGATAGTAATATACAGTATAGGTAGCATATTCTTTGATCACAATGTAAGTTAGGAGTCACTAACATAAATTGTTAGGCGGCACTAACATAAAGTCCATTTTTAAAAGCTGTATACATTTGGAAATTTCAAAACCAGACTTCTAAATAACTGACAAATCAAAGGATAATTAACGGAAATTAAATAATAACACTTAGAACTGAGCAATACTTTAAATATTACACTTCAAAACTTTTGGGGAGCTAAAGGTATTACATTGTGCTTTAAATGCCTATGTCTTTAAACAGAAGAAGAAAGCTGAAAACTGAGTAAATAGAAAAAGAAAGTAGAAAGATAAAATAGAATGTAAACCCCTAAAATAAAGAAAATAAAGATGGCAGAAATCTGTGAAATAGAAGACAAGTAAATCAACAAAGCCAAAATAGATAAACCTCTGTCAAGATTGATCAAGGAAAAAAATAGGAAGGTGAAAGGAAACATCACTACAGAAAAAAGATTTTTTTTTTTGTAGATAGTTGGTAAAAAGCAAATAAAGAACCCACAGCAAACATCATATTTAATAGTGAAAAATTGAAAACCATCCCTTTAAGATCAGGAACATGACAGAGATGTCCACTCTCACCACATATTTTCAACATTGTATGGGGGTTCTAGCCACTGCAGTAAGAGAATAAAAAGTAAAAGGCATAATGGCTGAAAAGCAAGAAAAAAACCTGTCAATATTTACAGACAATATGATTATCTACAAACTCCAAAAGAATGTACAGAGAAATTAAAAGGAAACAGTAAGAGTTTAATAAGGTAGCTAGTCAGGTGGAGAGGCAAAATCAATTGCATTTCTGTACATCAACAATAAATAGTTAGAAAACATAATTTAAAAAAAAACAGATACAATTTTCATTAGGAAAAAGTATTGTAAAGTACCTAGGATAAATCTAACAAAAGATGCGTAGGGCTTCTATGGAGAAAAATGATAAAATCTTATTGAAAGCAATTAGAGAAGACCCAAATTAACAGAAAGAAATACCACGAAAGTGGTTAGGAGGGCTTAATATCATAATGGTATGAATTCTCTCCAAATGGATTTGTATGTTCAATGGAATTCCAGGGTTTTTCATGGAACTTGATAAATTGATTCCAAGATTTACATGGAACACCAAGGGGCTAAGATAGTCAAAATACTCTGTAAGGAAAAGAAGCAAAAGTTGAGGGACTTTTTCTACCAGGTATGACTTACTGTAAAGCCGTGGATGGTGTTGTAATGGCTCAGGCAAAGACAAATGACAGATGCAACTTAAGAGAGATTCTGGTTGATCCATGACAGAAGAGGTCTTGCAGATAACTGGGGAAAGTGAATAGTATGTAATAAATGATGCTAGGACAATCACACATCCATGTGGAAAATAATTAAGTTGGGCAAATAATTATATTGATCCCATCCTCACACCACATACAAAAATAAACTTCAGGCAGATTAAGGACTTAAATATGAAAGGCAGAACGTTGAGTCATTTTTTTTAATAGATCTTATTTTTTAGGTTCACAGCAAAAATGAGAGGAAGGTACAGAGATTTCCCATATGTCTCCTGCCCCCACTCATGCATAGCCTTCCCCATTATCAATATCCTCCGCCAGAGTGATGCATTCATTACAATTGATGAACCTACATTGACACATAATGATCACCAAATGTCCATAGTTTACATTAGGGTTCACTCTTGGTGTTGTATATTTTATGGGTTTGAATAATGTATAATGTCATGTATCCACCATTACAGCACCATACAGAGTAGTTTAACTGCCATAAAAATCCTCTGTACTCCACCTATTCAGCTCTCCCTCCCCTTTAACCCTTGGCAACCACTGATCTTTTTACTACCTCCATAGTTTTGCCTCTTCCAGAATGTCACGTAGTTGGAATCATACAGTATGTAACCTTTTCAGATTTAGTTTCTTTCACTTGGTAATATGCATATAAGTTCCCTCCATGTCTTTTCATGGCTTGGTAACTCATTTCCTTCTAGTACTGAATAATAGTCCATTATCTGGAGGTACCACAGTTTATTTATCCATTCATCTACTGAAGGACATCTTAGTTGCTTTCAATTTTTGGCAATTATAAATAAAGCTGCTATAAACATCCATGTGCAAGTTTTTGTGTGGGTGTAAGTTTTCAACTCCTTTGGGTAAATAGCAAAGAGTATGACTGTGGGGTCATACGTAAGAGTATGTTGGTTTTGTAAGAAGCTGCCAAATTATCCTCCAAAGTGGCTGTACCAGTTTGCATTCCCACCAGCAATGAATGAGACTCCCTGATGTTCCACATCTTCTCCAGCATTTGGTGGTGTTGGTGTTCTGGATTTTGGCCGTTCTAATATGTACGTAGTGACTTCTCATTGTTTTAATTTGCATTTCCCTGATGACATATGCTGTGGATCATCTTTTCCTAGGCTATTTGCCGTATGTATATCTTCTTTGGTGAGTTGTCTGTTAAGGTCTTTCACCCATTTTTCAATCGGGTTGTTTGCTTTCTTACTATTGAGTTTTAAGAGTTCTTTGTGTATTTTGGATAACAGTCCTTTATCAGATATGCTTTTTGTAAATAGCTTCTCCCAGTCTGTGGCTTGTCTTTTCATTCTCTTGACAGTGTCTTTTGCAGAGCAGAAATTTTTAATTTTAGTGAATCCAGCTTATCAATTCTTTCTTTTGTGGATTGTGCCTTTGGCATTTTACCTAAAAAGTTATTGCCAAACCCAAGATCATCTAGATTTTCTCCTATGTTATCTTCTAGGAGATTTTATAGTTTCACATTTTACATTTAGGTTTGTGATCTATTTTGAGGTAATTTTTTGTGAAGAATGTAAAGTCTGTGTCTAGATTCATTTTTTGGATATGGATGTCTTGTTGTTCCAGCACTATTTGTTGAAAACACTAGCTTTCCTCATTATGTTGTCTTTGCTTGTTTTTCAAAGATCAGTTGACTATTTCTGGGCTCTCTATTCTGTTCCTTTGATTTATTTGTCTATTCCTCCACAAATTCCACACTGTCTTGCTTACTATAGCTTTACAGTAAGTCTTGAAGTTGTGTAGTGTCAATCCTCCAACTTTGTTCTTTTCTTTCAATATTGTGTTGGCTATTCTGGTTTTTTTTTTTTTTTTTTGCCTCTCTATATAAACTTTAGAATCAATTTGTTGATATCCACAAAATGACTTGCTGAGATTTTGATCGGGATTGCAGTGAATCTATAGATCAAATTGAGAAGAACTGACGTCTTTGACAATATTGAGTCTTCCTATCCATGAACATGGAATATCTCTCCATTTATTTACTTCTTCTTTGATATCTTTCATCAGAGTTTTGTAGTTTTTCTCATATAGATCTCACACATATTTTCCTATATTTATATCCAGGTATTTAATTTGGGGGGATGCGAATGTAAATGGTATTGTGTTTTTAGTTTCAAATTCTACCTGTTCATTGCTGGATATGGGAAAGTGATTAACTTTTGTATATTAACCTTGTATCCGGCAACCTTCCAATAATTGCTTATTAGTTTCAGAAGTTTTTTTGTCAATTATTTTGGATTTTCTGCATAGATGTCTATGTCATCTGTGAACAAAGCCAAGTTTCTTTCTTTCTTCCCAATTGGTATTCCTTTTATTTCTTTTTCTAGTCCTAAGCAGTAGCTAGGAATTTCAGTATGATGTTGAAAAGCAGTGGTGAGAGGGGCTATCTTTGCCTTGTTCCTGATCTTAGTGGGAAAGCTTCAAGTTTCTCACCATTAAGTGTGATATTAGCTGTAAGTCCTTTTTAGCTATTCTATCAAGTTGAGGAAGTCCCCCTCTATTCTTAGTTTACTGATTTTTCATCAAGAATGGGTATCTGCATCTTTTAAAAGAACATGTCGGAGACATCTTTATGCCCTTTCTTAAACAAGGGACAAAAACAATAAGCAAGAAAGAAAAGATTGATAAATTCAACTAGGTGAGAATGAATAACTTCTGTTCATCAAAAGACTCTATAAAGTGAAAAGACAAACACAACCTAAAGAGAAATTCTTCACAGCATAAAACCAACGAAAGCTTAGCATCCAGAATATTTAAATATTAAATAACTTAGTAGAAAAAATGGGCAAAAGACATAAACAGGCATTCACATATAAAGAGGCAGTCCACCTCACTAATAAGAAAATGAAAATATCAAGGCCATCATGAGACAGGGTTTTACACCCCCATGGTTGATGAAAATAACGCTGTAGACTATATGGTTCAAAGGAAACTGACACACTGCTCATGGGAGTGTGAAGTTAACGATTTTGTAAACAAATTGGTGTTATCTTGTAAAGTCAAACATCAGCCCACCCCAAACCCAGTAATTCCACTCCTGGGCAGACATCCTTGAGAACCTCTTGCATGTGTGCACCAGAAGACACATTTGAGGATGTTCAGAGCAGCCTTTACTGTAAGAGTGAAATCTCCACAGACAGAGAAGGGCTAATAAGTTGGAGCAGATTCAGACTGTATGGAGACTCCCAAGAGAGGCAGCTCTCACTCCATAAGTTCACGAAGACATGGATTTTATGGTTACGTTTTCTATTTTTATTTTTGGAATAAAATTCTTTGTCTCTATATCAAAAGCTCTGTGTATTCACTATAGGGAAATAGGAAAAACCAGGAAGCGTATGTGGTAGGCAGACCTCTAAGATGGCCCCAACAATCCCCACCTCTGGCATTCATGCCCTTGTGTGACTCCCTCCCTGAGTGTGGGAAGGACCTAGTGACTTCTTCTAACCAATGGAAAATGGCAAGAGTGGTGGGCTGTCACCTCCGTCATAAGGTTACAGAAGACTTTCCTGTTTCTCTCTCTCTGTCTGTCTGTTTCTCTCTCTCCTTCTCGGCTTGCTCACCTTGATGAAGCAAGCTGCCACATCGTGAGCTGTGGAGAGGCCCACATGGCAGGAGGCTTCCTGCCAACTGCCAGAAGGGAACGGAGGCCCTCAGTCCATCAGCCCACGAGGAGCTGAATTCTGCCGACAACCGCGTGAGAGAGCTTGGAAGCAGAGCCTGCCCCAGTGGAGCCTTAACATGACTGTAGCTCTGCCGATGCCTGGATCACAGCCTTCGAGACCAGGAGGCCGAGGACCTAAGCCACACTGGATTCTGACCCACAGAAGCTGTGAGATAACAAATGCCATTGTTTCGAGCCACTAAATTTGAGGGCAATTTGTTACACAGTGATGGATAACTAATACAGGATACCAAAGGCAAAAAGAAAGCAAGAGAGAGCGAGAAAGAAGGAAGAAGAAGAAGGAGGAGAAGGAGAGGGAGGGGGAGGAGAACAAAAGGAAGGAAGAAGGGAGGGAGGGAGGGAGGGAGGAAGGAAGGAAGAAAGGAGGGAAGGAAGGAAGGAAGTGCCTAGAAGAAAATGAAATCTTACCCCTTAGAGACGATCACTAACATTTTGATATTTTTCTTCCAGGAGACGAGTTTTTGAAGTAAGTTTTGAAGAACCAAAGAGATTTGAAGAGGACGAAAAAGAGAAAAATCTTCCCAACACTTTCCTAGCCTCCGTTCCCCTGATTTAATTTCGTCTGTCCTCCACCCTGGGTTGGGCCCTCGTCCCGTCCACATGGAGTCAATTTCCAGTTCTTAAACTTCAGGGACGGTGAACACACAGAGCATTTCCTCTGCTCCAGGCACTGTTCAGGCTCTTTCCACACATCAACTCGCTCTGTTTTCACCACCAACCTGTAGGGTAGGTACTGCATGATGTCCATTTCAAAGGTGGGGAAACTGAGGCACGGAGAGATGAAGTCACTTTCCCAAGCTCAGCTTTAGGCATCCTGCTTGTCTGCTTTGTGCCGGGGTTGAGGGGTCCCAGAGCTGGGCCCCAGCCTCCTTTGTACATCCACCCTCCCCCTACCTTCTCTTTACACTCCAGTCAAACTGAATCCCTCACAGGTCCCCATACCCGCCCCACACGTTCTCATTTTCCGGGTTCTGCTTCTCGTCCATCCCTCATCTGGAATGCCCCATTCTCTCAGAATCCAGTCCAGCCCCAAAGGCCCATCTCGAGGGAACCTCCACCATCGATTCCTTCCCCCATCTCTCCAACAAGAGGGATTTCTTCCTCAAAAAGAGATTTCCCCTCTGTGGCAGGCAGAAAATGGTCCCCCCAAAAAGATTACATCCTAATCCCTCAAACCTGTGCATATGTTACCTTATATGGAAAAGAGGACTTGCAAATATGATTAAGTTAAGGATCTTGAGATGGGGAGGCTATGCCAGATTATTCCTCTGGTCCCAGTGTAACCACAAGGGTCTTTATAAGAGGGAGGCGGGAGGGTGAGAGTGAGAGAAGATGTGATGATGGAAGCAGAGGCCAGAGGGATGCCACTGCTGGAAGGCGCCACGAGCCAAGGAGTGCAGGCAGCCTCTAGAGGATGCAAGAGGCAAGGAACGGATTCTCCCCTAGAGCCACCAGAAGGAATACAGCCCTGCCGACAGCTTGATTTTAGCTCCATGCGTTTAACCCTGTGAGGCCCATTTTTGACCTTCTGATCTCCAGAACTGTAAGAGATTACATTTGTGTAATTTTAAACAGCTGTGTGTGTGTAATTTGTTCCAGCAGCCGTGGGAAACCGATACACCCTTCCTTTCTGTGCCTCTTTCACAGAAGTTCCCTCCTTCTCCCTTAGATAAAACCCTGCCTTCTCGAGTGATGTGATAGCTGGGTTCCAGAAAGGTGGAAGGTAATTAAAAAACAGTGGAACTAAAAGCAATTTCCTGATAAGACATAAGATAAAACAAGTGACAAATTCTAGCAGATGTAAAAAGTCAGCCATGCCAATCTTTGCCTTATCATGAGCATATTTTTCTTGCAGCGACATATATATGAATATATATAAAAATGTTTTTTCGTATCTCAAACAGAAAAAATCACTAGGAAGGCAAGACATTAGCTCACAACCTGTAGCCACATTATTCTCCTCCGTCTCTGTCCAAGTATTCAGCAGAATTCCCTTTGCTGCCCTCTGTGACGTTTCCGGCTTGGCGCCTTCTCCGTCCTGATGGCATTACCCAAATTATCTTGACTTCCACTGAGGGGAAGCCCAGCATGTCCCTCCATTTTCACAGTCATCCTATGGGTGGGGTATTTTTATGCCTACTTTACAGATGAGGAAACTGAGGCTCAGAGGGGCAAAGTGTTCAAGTCACAGGGCTGATAATGGCAGGTCTGGGTCCTCTGGCAGCCCAGCTGATGTCATTTCCACCACGTCATGACTGTTTCTTTCTCTGCATTTGTCTCATCCTGCTGTGCCCAGGGTTTACAACGTGTAGACATTTACAAATGTCACGGTGTCCCCATCTGAGAGCCACAGACGAGTGGCTGGGAATTTGTTAGAAATGCAGGTTCTTGGGCCTCCCCCAGGCCTACTGAATTGGAAACTCTTGGAGTGGGGCCCAGCCCTCTGTGTTTTAACACACCTTCCAGGTGATTCTGATGCACACTTGAGTGTGAGAACCACTGCCAGAGAAGGTGCTAGGACAAAATTGTTGAATTACCCTGAATTTGGCTGGAATCTGAGGGAACCATGATATGACGCACAGGGCAGCATAAATAAAGCATTACGTCCAGGGTACACGCTGTTATTGCCATTTTCTTATCAGGAAAAGCCACAGAAGTGGGTGGAATCATTCCGGAGTTAACAGACTTGCTGGGCTGGATGAGAGGAATGCTCAGGTTTGTTGCTTGAGGCACCAAGAGGTGAGGAAGCTGGAAGGTGGTTGGGCAGGGAGCAGGAGCAGAGGATCTGAGTGTTCAGGTCAACAGTTGGGACTCGATACAGTGGACAATGGGGAGCCAGGGTGGATTCTGGAGGGAGGGAGGGGCAGAATCACATGACATCAGTGGAAGCTCAGAACTGTATGGAAGAAACTTGGACCTGGGGGGGATGGGAGGTGAGGAGATGGTCCTGAAATTCTCTCGAATGATTCACGGCTGATTGAGCAAGGCCCAGGAGGAGGTGGGAAAGGGGAAGCCAGGGTCCTGATTAGAGAGTGGAGGAGACAGAGAAGCAAGAAACAGACAGACCGGCTTCCAACCTCGTTCCCACCACCGACAACCTGCATACCCTTGAGGAGTAAAGCATGGATTCCTCTTCTAACAGACACAGCGATGTATTACGGGTGATATAAGCAACCGCTGCAAGAGCTGCCGTTTATTATTGACACTGTGCTCGGCACCATGTTAACCACTGTGCACACATCTCCACAGCAACCCTGTGAAGTAGGGACTTTAAGTGTTCCCCTTTTACAGATAAGGAAACTGAGGCTGGGGAGAATGAGCGCTCTGCTATTCATTGAGAGCTGGTATGTGCCTGGCCTTTCACACATTGTCCCGGTGAGCATTCAGGGCAGCCCTGCGAGGCAGTGTCCCTCTCCCCATCTCACAGACAAGACACGGAGGCTCTTCCCGGGTCACAGCCACACAGCTCAGGAGTGGCGGAGCTGAGATGGCGACCAGAACTCTGCTTCGGCCATAACATCTCGCCAAAATGCACCCACGGTCAGGAGCCCGGAGCTGGGCGGGGGCATCACTGTCGTTAGTGGAAACGTGGAGGGCAGGCTGGTCATCAGAACCAGGAAAGAGCAGTGGTCAGGCTGGCTGTGTTTTCAATGAGTCAGCCAGGTGGAGGCAGCGGTGGCTGGGGGTGAAGATGGGGGGTGAGGGCAGAGCTGCGGTCAGGGAGTTGCCCAGGTCCAGGCGACAGGTGCAGCCCCGAGGGCTCTAGGTCACCGGGGGAGGGGTGTGGGCTGAGGGGAGAGAAGGGGAGGGACTGGGCTGCTGAGGGTCGAGGGAGGGGCCCCCGAACGGGAGCCCAGCTTTGCCCCTACCTCCTTCCACGACCCCAGGGTTCCCTCACCTGAAAATGGGAGGAAGAAGTCCTCCTTCCCAAGGCTACAAGGGAAGGTATCCAAAAAGGATAAGGCCCGCAGCAGGCACCAATTTCTGGAAAGTTCTCTCTCTTTTTCTTCCTCTCTCCCTTCCATTGAATTCACACCACACTCTGGGGCAGCAGTGTTTGACCAGAGGAGGCAGTGGGAGGTCCCTCCTGAAGGACCGTGGAAACGGGACGGCCGTGCCCCAATGGCCTGAGGTGTGGGGAGCCCCCTGCCTGGGTGAGGGATGGTAACGGCTGACACCAGGGCGGTCAAGTGTTTTTGAGTATGTTCTCCCTCTGTCTTGCCTTTGCCCTCTCTCTCTCCCTCCTTCCCTCCCTCTCTCTGCTGTTGCAAAAAGATTTCGAGGTAACTGAGTGCCTACTATGCACCAGGCACTACAGAGGGCACAAAGATGAATAAGACCCTTCCCAGTGCTCTACCTTCTTTCATTCATTCAACAAACACTTAAAAAGCACGTACTATGGGCCAGGCACAGTCCTCCCTTAAAGAACACCTTCATTCATTCAGTCAATCGGCACACACTCACTCTTCCCGCGCTGTGTGCCAGACATCGAGCTGGGGGACCAAGGTGGGTAGGACAAGCTTTGTGGTCCCAGAGGCTCCCGGCTAGGAGGACATGATTTCCTCAGTCAGAGGATCCGGGGTCCGGTTCTGGGCTCCCCCAAGTCCTCCTTGACAAGGACACCGTTCCACATCTGCTAAACCCTAGCAATAGGTGTCCCAGCCTGTCCTCCTTGGCGCAGGCACTGGCTTTCCCACCTGCTCCCAGCTTGGTCCCTACACAACGGGGGCAAGTGAGCAGGATGGCTGGGTTGTCGTTCCCCAGGGGGCACTGACCCAGGCCTCGGCACGCTAACTCCCTGGGTTGGGGAGACAGCCAGGGTCAGCGTGGACAGAGTGTACAAACTATGCCTCCCACCATGTCACACAGCTCAGAGGCCGGTCTGTGTACACCAGCCGGCCAGGCCACAGCATGTGCTTGTGGTTGTGGAGTGTCCAGCCAGTTGGAGCCGTTTCGGATCCTGCCGGGGTTGCAGGGGCTCAGCTGCCCACAGGAAACCCTTGCAGGCCAGCCCGGGAGCAGCAGGCAGCCTCAAAGGGCTGGAGGGTGGCGACGAGCTTGGTGACCTAGGCCTAGCCACTGACCCTCCCCGGTCTCAGTTTCCTCCTCCGCAAAGTAAGAATGACAGCTACACGCTTCCTAGGTGGTTTGGAGGGCCCACACACGGTAACCACTCAGCATACGGTACGAGGTAATACAACAGAAATGAAGGACGCTCAGCCTGTGCTGGAGGAGAGGTCACGACTGAAGCTTGCCACAGAAGAACCGGGTGCCTTTCTGCTCAATTACACACCTACCTGACCAAACCAAAACTTAAGGCAGGCCCTTGTTTCTCTGCCAAAGCCTGGAGGCTCCTTCTCTGCTCCGTGCACAGCTCTTCGCCTTTATGCCCACACAGCCGCCCATAAAGGCCTCCCCAGCTGCCCAGGGGCTGCGGCCGGAGGCGAGGGACGGGAGAGGGACACACTGCGTGCCTGGTACAACAGGAAAATGAACAAGGGCTCAGACAACAGTAGAAAGACAGAGATTTGGAGCCAATGGCACCCAGCACTGGCCCATGGTGCTGTCCACCTCGGCTTGCTCTGCCCCGTGTGGCTTCCCTGCCAGCAGCGGGGAGAAGGGCGCAGACAGGTGGGTCTGCCACCTGCCGGGGCTTGATAGCCACTATCTCCAGGCCTCACAGCCACTCTCTCTGCCGGATGGGGAAACTGAGGCTCTGAGAGGTGAGGCCCAGCTGGGAAGTGGCCCCACTGGGATTTGACTTTAGGACGTGGGTTCTTCCCTTTGGCTGTTTTCCAGACCCTCTCAGATCCCAAACAAGGAACTTTCATAAGCATATGGGAGTTTCCACTGTATGTGTGTGTGTGTGTGTGTGTGTGTGTGTGTGTGTTTTGTGGGGCACCCAGGTGTGTGTTATTATAAGACAATCCAGAGCTGAATCTTCTTGTAACTTCCGACAGCCTCTGCAGAGGCGGCACTGAGAACCTGAGTCCTAGACAAGTGACATCATTGCCATCCTTCCTCCAACTCCTGCACCCAGTGTTTCTTTACCAGCGACCAGCAGTTGGGCAGTACTTAGTGCCCTCAGCACCCTCCCACCCAGTGGCACATGCAGTCCTACAGGAAAGGGGGACCACTTCCCCGGATCCTCGGCATGCATTTTATAATTTAATCCTTGCCACAACCCAGCAGGGTGGGTGTTAATTCTCCCATTTTACAGATGGGTAAACTGAGGGTCAGAGACACTAACAGACTTGCCCATGTTCCTTGCTGTCACACTGAGTGGTCTCCTGCAGAGCAGGAGACCCTGGGAGGAAGAGGAGAAGCCCACTATTCGCAGCTTCAGAACGCCCACTGTCTTCTGTGGTTGGCGCCTCCTGGACTCCACCCCCGCCCCGCCCCCCATTTCTGGGCCTTTCCCAAGCCCTATGGAGGCTGCATGAGCTCCGCCAACCGGGCAGCAGTGACCAGTGTGGCCAACCCCACAGCACTCAGTGGCAGTGCGTGCTGGGGAGGCGGAGTGGGTTTAGGGTCAGACTCCTTTAATTTGTGTTCAAGTCTCCTTTATTTGCATGACCTTTGGTAAGTGTTTTCATCTCTCCAAGCCTCAGTTTACTCGGCTCTAAAGTGGGCATGATGACAGTGTTTACCTTGCAGGGTTTCTGCGAGGGTTAGAAACCATGGACAGAAGGGCCTGGCATATGGTAGCCGGGGTCAGGATACCGCCCTGACCTCAGCCACAGGCTCACAGAGAGCCCTCAGCCGGTTTCAACATGCATCTCAGGTCAGCGGAATTTTGTTTGAATACAATCAATGTATTTCCCATTGAGCACGGAAAGTGCTTTCCAAACTGGGAACGAAAATCACAAGCAGAGTTTGTGAGAGCAGCTCTGGAAAGGCGCCCATGCTCCTGTGGTCTGTTCCCACCTGTACATCCCCATTTCTAACCCCTGGGCGCTCTGAGCCCAGCGGCAGACTGCACGGCTTGCGCAAATGTGTGGAGGCATGCGTGTGCTGCCAGGGGCTCAAGGAGGCCGTGCTGGGGAGGGGGGCTGCCCACCCCATCTGTGCTTTCGGGAGAGAATTCAGGCCGCAGTGAGGATGGTGGCTGTACAGGAGACAGGACAAAGGCGCGGGCCGGGACGGCTGTGAAGGACAGGTAAGGAATGATGGGAAGGGCTGGTCCAGGGACCGGTGGGGAGAGGGGAAGGTTTGAATCCTGGCTCCCCCACCTACTAGCTGTGTGGCTTCAGGTGGGTTACTTAACCTCTCAGAGCCTCAGTCTCCCCTTCTGTAAAATGAGGATAACAGCACTGCCTGCTTCATAGGCCGTTGAATGAGTGTGATATAAACCTCAGCCATCATTATGTGAGCCGTTGGGGGGTTGAATGCGGGGCTCAGTGTCTCCCTGAGGCAGGAGCTCGCTCCCAGACGAGTCGGGGGCCTCAGAGGACGTCAGGCCATCTCTTTTTCCTTTGCTCTTCAACCTCTCAGTCTCCTGCCTCCCCTCCACGTCCCGGGAGGCCACCCACACATTTACTGCTGTTCTCCCAGGTTCAAGCAGGGAGTGACACTTTCAAGGAAATGTCCCAGATGCTCCTGTGGGAGCCATTTGAGGACCACAGATGCTCAGCCTGGGATGGAGGAAGCCAGTGACTGCCACTACTGTTACTGACAACAACAATAATGCCAACCATGCACACTCACCGAGTTTTCCTAAACTGTCTTGTTTAACCAGAGCCTGACGCAAGGCTCAGCTCATGATAGGTATTCAATTGGTATTTGTTGAATGAATGAATGAATGAAAAACTACCAGGGATATGCCCAGCACAGTGGAAGGTACTTAATAAACGTTTTCATGGTTATTCACATTTAATTCCTATAATACACAATGAAGTGGGTATTATCCCCATTCCACAGATGAGGAAACTGAGGCTCAGTTGCCCAGGGCCACCCAGCTAGCCAACAGCAGGGCCAGGTTTCCCACCTCGGCCTCTCCCACGCCAGAGCCTGTCTTGTTATTACAGACCCCCAGAGGGAGGCTTGGCTGAGAGGTGTGGGCTAACAACTGCACTGTAAGCCAGGTATGGGTTGTGAAGTCCAGGTCTAGCCTTGCTTCCAGGGCACACTTGCTGTGTGACCCCAGGCAAGTCACAGACCCTCTCTGAGCTTCCATTGCTTCAATGGTGAAAGGAGGTGGTCCTGTTAGCCCTTAATAATTCATTTGTGGTGAGGCCCTGGGGAACCCCCACTTGTACATGGCCAAGAATCCACTGCCCTGAGTTCAGGCCTGTCCCAGGGCCACTCGCGTTTTCTCTCTCCAGCTTCTCTCCTGGCAGCGGCTACAGAGGCTGGAGCCAGAAGTCTAAGCCAACTACAAGTCCTGTGTCAGCAGAACCTGCTCATCCAGCATCACCAGACCTGCGCCACCCCAGAATGTCCGCCACTCACCCATAGACATCCAGCTGAGTCTCGGTGCCCAGCACACACACGGCATAGGTGGGCTGCTCTGGGGCCACATGGATCACTGTCCCCTGGGCCATGGTTCAGCCAGCTCGTCCCTCCGGCTACAGGAAGCCCCTGGGCTGGTTCCTTTATACCACCCAGCGGAAGCCATGAGTCAACCACGGTGGTTTGTGGCTGGCGGCTCAGCCCCTCCCCACTCAGGTCCTGGGGCGCGATGCTCAGCCCCTCCTGAGCCCTGCACCTGCCCCTCGCGCCCGTATGGGTGCTGAAGCCAGAATCAGTGGCAGGCTGGCTCTGTCAGTTTCCTGGGACGGGCAGCGCTCAGGAAGCCTGGGAGTGGAGGGTGCAGGTCTGAGTCCTCACACCCATAGCCCCATCCGTACCCGGGGCCATGAACACCTGGATTGACCCCACCTTGCCTAACGATGCCAAACAAGGGCAGCAGAGAGGAGAAGGTGAGAAAAACAGGGAGGTTGGGAGATTTTAGGCAAGAGGTCACAGCCTGGGCTACACAAAGACTCACCTGGGTTGGGATAAATCTCCCCAGGCTGGGTCACCCATGGGACAGCTCACCCTTCTGGGGTATTTTCTGTGTGCTGGGCACCTGTCTCTGCACTTCACAGGGAATAACTCATGAAGACAAGCCTGTGAAGGAGGAACTATTATAATTCCCTCATCTCATTCTCATAGCATCTCCTGGAGGTCAGTACCATTCTTATTCCCATTTTACAGATGAAGAAACTGAGGCACAGAGAGGTTACACATCTAGAAAATGGGAGAGCCAGGATGTGAACCAAAGGTGTTCTGCTCCAGAGTACAAGATTTATCAGCTCTCTGTCCAGACTTTGTTACATCTACCGTTCACTATAATACAGGGGTACATGGGTTTATTATCACGACTCATTTTACAGAAGGGAAAATAGAGGCTCCGAGAAGAAAGGTGATTTGCCCAAGGTGCCGTAGCTGGTGTGTGGTGGCGCCGGAAAGGGAAGGCGGCTTCCTGACCTGGGAGCCGGTGACCCCTGATGCTCCACTATGCCTGCCTCTTGTGGGGCCTCTGGGTGACAGCACAGGTGGGGCCACATCTGCCGTGGGGTCACTCACTCAGCCACAGAGCTGGGGTTACACCTGGGCTGTGGGTGCCAGGCTCTCCCTGCTAGTGGGGTGATGGGTAAGGGAACACCCAGAGGAGGCACGCATGGGAATCTGGGGTGAGAAGAGTGTGTTTGGAGGGGTCGAGATTGTGTGTGTGTGTGTGTGTGTGTGTGTGTGTGTGTGTGTGTGTGTGTGTTTTGTTCGCTCTGGCTGTGAAACAAAGAATTCGCCTCATTAATTAAGAGTTGTGCTGTGGGATTAAACAGGACTGAGGTCCAATCCTGCTTCATGCCAACGTTCCCGTGAGGTAGGTCCTATCATGACGCCCACATGGTAGATGAGCCGCCGAGGCTCAGAGAAGAGAAATAATACTCCCAAGGCCCCACAACCCGTAAAGTGGGGATTCAGGATGCAACCACCATCTCTAGGCTCAAAGCCCATTTCCTGTGCCAGCAGATGATGCCGCTCTCATGTGTCCACATGACTCCTTCCACACTGGGTCTTAATAAACCCAATTTCTTGGGCTGGTCATACAATTGGGACTAGTTTGAGCTTCTAGTGGCAGCTGGAGGAGGGAGCTTTCCATTGTCAGAGGAGGGCCCTCAAAGAACCCAAATCCAGTCCTCGTTCTGTGGATGGGTGACTGAGGCACAGAGAAGGGGTGTGACACGCCCACTGTCACACAGCATGTCAGAGGGAAGGCTGGGCTCTACCCCAAGTCTTAGGTCTCCTGGGGTAGTTTTCTTTTTTTCCCTTTTTTCTGCAGCACTTTGGGGGTTAAATTGGCTATGAATGAGCCACAAAGAGAACAAGCCAAAAGCAGTTTTGTTAATCCAACAACTGTTTACTGAATGCTTGCTGTTTGCCAGGCGCTGTTCTGGGCGCTGAGGATGTGAAATGAACAAACAGACAGAAGTCTTGCCTTCATGGAGCTTTTTTTCTTATGGAAAGAGACAGCCAATAAGCAACAAATAAGTGGATTATGCAGTATGTTAGCGTTACGGAAAAATGCAACAGTAGAGCAGTGTGAGAACCATCAGGAGTGCAGGTGAGGGGAGGACTGCAGTTTTAAATAGGGTGATCAGAGAAGGTGGCATTTGAGCAAAGATTTGAAGGAGGTGACAATGTGGATATTTGGAGGGAGAACGTTCCAGGTTGAGGGAACAGCCAGTCCACCAGTGCAAAGGTCCTGGGGAAGGGACATGCCTGGTGGGTTCAAGAAACAGAAAGGACACCAGTCCAGAATGCAGTGAGGGAGGGGGAGAGCAGGAGGGCAGGTCAGAGAGAGGGGGGCCAGATCACATAGGACCTTTCAGGCTTCATGCGGACTTTGGTGTCTACTCCATGTGACACAGGGAGCCATGGGGACGCTTTGGGCAGAGGAGCTCCATGATCTGACTTGTTCAAGCAGATCGCTCTGGCTGCTGCGTGAGAATCGACTGTAAGAGGCCAGGGAGACACAGGGAGACCAGTGAGGAGGCTGTTGCAGTCTGGCAGGTGAGAGAGGAGGCGGGCTCAGGCCAAGGTTGTGGCAGCAGAGGCGGCGAGAAGCCATCAGATTCTGGACATATCCTGACGGTGCAGCCAGTAGGATTTGCAGCTGGACTGGACGTGGGGCATAAGGAAAAGAGGCACCAAGGGTGACTCCAAGGTTTGGGGATTGAGCACCTGGAAGGATGGGGCTGGCACCCTCTGAAGGGGAGAGCTGGGGGAAGGCAGGCTGCGGGCGGCGTGGAGTTTGGTCCTGGCTCTGTCACGTGTGAGGCATCTGTTGGAGTTCATGTGGAGATGTCCTACGGGGGAGTGGACACACGATTCTGGAGTTTGAGACAGAGGAGGATCACTAATCTCATCATGAGAGCCCATCCTTATGACCTCATCTGACCGTAATCACCTCCCAAAGGCCCCGTCTCCAAATACCATCACACCGGGGGCTGGGGCTTCACATATGAATTTTAGGGGGACACAATTCAGTCCACAGCAGTTCTGGACTCAAAGGCTCTTTGCAAAGTTTCGGCATCATAAACCACACGGCGATGCATTCACTGTGCCCCTGCCTGTGGCTGTGTGCAGGGACTTTGTGGATTTCTTTGCCTCTCTTCTTGCAGAGCATTTTGTTCTTTTCCTGAAATTTGCCAGAGCTCGTCATTATGTGTACGTGTTTAAGTGTCTGTCCCCCAACTAGCCACGAGAGCAGGGCCTTTGTCAGTCTCGGCTGCAGCCCCAGTGCCTAAAACACTCCCAACTCATAGTAGGTGCTCACCAAACACTTGTGGCTGAGCATCGTGGTGTCTGCAGCACCCAGCCCGGCACTGGACCCATGTGTGGGGCCCCTGAGTACAGCCTCCTGCAAGACACCTGAGAACCGGGCAAGGCCTTGGGGCTTGGAAAGCAAACGCCTGCACAGGAGGGCAGCTGGCTCAGAATCCAGGCCAGAAACCCCAGAGGAAGGGGCCCCCTTTTCCTGCTGAAAGGCACGATCACCAGCCCAGCTGCTCACCCGGAGGAAGCAAGGCTGGGCTGAGGATTGCCCAATGCCCTCCTGCCCTTTGGGGCCTAAGTCCCTGGGCGCCTGAGCTGACGCCCCAGTGACCGGCCTGGCTGTCCTCCTGCAGATGCTGGTGATGACATCATTCTGGGAGAAGGATTCGGTGTCAGGGACCTCTCCCCGAGACTCTGAGACTGGGTACGGTGCCAAGTTGTGTCTAGAGCAGTGGCCAAGCCGTTCCTTCAGTGTATTCATTCAGAGATGCAGCTCGATTCATTTACTTAGTTGTCACTCAGCAAATACTCCTCGAATGCTTCCTGAGTGCCCGGCACTTAGGCTGTGTTTAAAACAGATTTCAAGGACCCCGGTGCTAACAGAGACCACCATCTATTGAACATCCACCATGTGCCACACTGGTCACCAGGTCCTTGGGCTGTAGTGTTTCTGATTCTCCCATAACCCAGCGGGCAGATTTTACAGCCTCATTTCTACACAGGAGGGAAGCACCGTGCTCAGGGTCACATGACTCCGAAGTGGGTTTGAAACCCAGCTTCATCTAACACGCTCTGCTCTCTGGTGTGGCCCTTACCTGTGCCAGGCCGCTGACACGCGTCATCTTCAATCCTCACAGCAAACTTAACGTTGAACTCGACTCTCCCCATTTGCCAGATAAGGCAACTAAGTCTTGGAGGGGTTAGGTAACTTCCCCAAGTTTGCACAGACAGGAAGTCGTGACACTTGGGTTTAACTTGGCTCCTTGTCCCGCTCTGCCCACCGTGCAGCTGCCCCCTAGCCAGGTCCCTTGGCCCATGTGCTCTGAAGTCCCTTCCATCACAAAGACCCCCAGTCTCTCCATAACTTCAAGTAGAAAATTGAGAGTGTCTAGATCATTGAGAAACCAGCAAATCTCCCCCTCCTACCAAGGCGTTTGTCCAAGTGCCCCGGGCCTGCAGCAGTGGGTGGGGTGGGGGCGTGGAGGGGCCTTGCATCCTCTCTCCGCTCCCACAGCCCTGCCCCTCCCCATGCACCTTTCTCCGCTCTCTCTCACAGACACCTTCCAGACTCTGGAAGGATTCACAGGCACACAAGAGCAACAGTCACTCTAACACGTGCCAGGCCCCACCCTGCACCGTTTAATTGCACTCACTTATGTGACCCCCCACAACAACCCATGAAGGCAGGACACCTGTCAGCGATCTACAGATGAGCATCACGCCAGGGGGAGAGACGGAAGGTGGAATACAGGCCCATCTGCGTCGAAAGCTGGCGACCTTCCACTATGCCATCTTTGAGAAAAGGAAGGGCACCCAGCCGGGTGGAGGTGAATGCCCCTGCATTCCTCTCCTGGAGCTGGCTCCTACCCTGTCTCTGACCCCAGGTGCCCATATTCCTTCTCCAGCACTCAGGACATCTCCTGGGGACCACGACCATGAGGATGTCAGCACCACAAAAACAGGGACTTTCTTTCTTCATTGCTGTACCCCAGCGCTTAGAATAGTGTCTGGCGCAGAGTAGGTGCCCAAGAAATACTGTACTTCATCAAACTGAAAACACCATTTATTTTAAGATACATCCTTTGCTCCTGCACCATTTGTTAAAAAGACTCTCCTTCCTCCATTGAATTACCTTTGCAACTTTGTCAAAAAATCTATTGGCCATACTTGTGTAGGCCATTTCTGGGTTCTCTATTCTGTTCCATTGATCTATGTGTCTATCCACCAGCCATGCACAGTCTTGATTACTGTAGCTGCATCTTGAAATTGGGTAGACTAATTCCTCCCACTTTCTTCTTCTTTTTAAAAAGTGTTTTAGCTACTATAGTTCCTTTGCCTTTTCTATTTTAGAATAATCTTGCTTATATCTTCAGCCTTTTGTAGCTTTCAGAATACAAATCTTGTACATGTTTTGTGAGATTTACACTTCAGTATCTATTTTTGGGGGAGTGATTGAGAATGGTATTGTATTTTTAATTTCAGTGCCTGTGTGTTGATGCTAATATATTAAAATACAACTGATTTTTTACGTATTGATCTTGTATCATGTGATGATGCTGAACTCATTTATTAGTTCTAGGATTTTTAGTGGATTCTTGGGATTTTCTATATAGATAATCATGTCACCTCAAATAGGGGCAGTTTTATTTCTTCCTTCCTCATCTAGATGTCTTTTATTTCTTTTCTTGCCTTATTGCGCTGGCTAGTATTTCAGTACTAGGTAGAATAACAGTGGTGAGAATGGTCATCCTTGTCATATTTTCAACCTTGTGGGGAAAGCATTCAGTCTTTCACCAATAAGTGTGTTGTTAACTGTAGATTTTTTCTAGATGCCCTCTATCAGGTTGAGGAAGTTCCTCTCTATTCCTAATTTGCAAAGAGTCTTAATCACGAATCACTATTGGATTTTTTTCAAGTGCTCTTTCTGCATCCGTTGATACGATGATAGGATTTTTCTTCTTTAGCCTGTTAAAATGGCAAATTACACTGGTTATTGTCAAGCAGAGCACCGTACACCAGCAACCTATGCTGCGGGAGGATTCCCATTACATAGATAATAGTGAGATCATCATAATGTCAGCCTCCAGGAATAGAAGTCCAAACACTTCTGCCCACCACATCTTGGTGTCAGAGTCACCAAGGAAAACACAATACAGTCAGGCACTGACAGACAAGGCTTTAATCACACCAAGAAGAGACAGAGCAAGATCAGCTCCAGTAGTGTGAGTGGGTCCCTCATGGCTAGCAGGTCTCCCTGGCAGTGGGCACAGGGCAATTGGCCTACATGTACACTTCTCATGCTATAGCAGAATGATCCTTCTCCCTCCCCTGTGGAGTCTGAAATACTGAAAGATGGAGGTGTGCCTGAGGGCCATTGATGTGCATGTTTAAGCAAAACAAAGGAACACTCATCGAGCCTGAAATATGGAAGGATATTCCCGTGGAAGATGATAAGCTGAGCACAGGCTGTGCCAGCTCTTTAGCTCCAGGTAAGGAAGTGCTCCAAGCCCAAGTCCTGTTCTTTTTTGTTGTTTTAAATTGAGGTTTAATTGACATGCAACACTATAGTAGTTTCAGATGTACAACATAATAATTTGATATTTGTACATATTGCAAAATGATCACCACAATAAGTCCAGCTAACTTCCATCACCATACATAGTTACAGAATTTTTTTTCTTGTGATGAGAATTTTTAAGATTGACTCTCCCAGCAGCTTTCAAAAATGCAATACAGTATTATCAACCATAGTCTCCATGCTGCACGTTACACCCCTAGGACCCATCAACTTTATAACTGGAATTTTGCACCCCTTGACCCCCTTCACCCCTTTTGGCCACCCCCGCCACCCCTGGCAACAACCAATCTGTTCTCTGTATCTGTGGGTTTGGGGTTTTGTTTTTTTAGATTGCCCATATAAGTGAGATCATATAGTATTTGTCTTTCTTTGTCTGACTTACCTCACCCAGCACAATGCCCTCAAGGTCCATCCATGTTGACACAAATGGCAAGATTTCATTCTTTTTTTATGGCTGAATAATATTCCATTGTATATATATACCACATTTTCTTTATCCATTCATCCACTGATGAACGCTTAGATTGTTTCCATATCTTGGCTATTGTAAACAATGCTGCAATGAACATGGGGGTGCATATATTTTTATCATTGAAATAAACCTCACTTTGTCATAGGGTATAATTCTTTTTATATATTGCTGAATTCTATTTGGTAATATTTTGTTAAGAATTTGTGTCTATTTAGGAGGGATATTGGTCTGTAGTTTTTCTGGGTTGGTTTTTTTTTTTTTTTTTTTTTTGGTACTCTTTCTTGTCTGGCTTTGGTATCAGGGTAATACCTGCCTCATTAAATGAGTTGGGGAGTGTTCCCACCTCTTCTATTTTTCTGGAAGAAATTGTGTAGAATTGGTGTTAATTCATCTTTAAATGTTTAATAGAATTCTCCGGTGAAACCATTTGGGGCAAGAGATTTCTTTTTTGGGAGTTTTAAAATTATGAATTAAATTTTCTTAATAGATATAGGGATATTCAAATTATACATTTCACATTGGGTGAGTTGTGTTAGTTTGTGCTTTTGGAGGAACTGGTCCATTTCATCTAAGTTGTCAAATGTGTGTGTGTGGAGTTGTTTGTAGTATTCCCTTGTTATACTTTGGCTGTCTGCAGGGTCTGTGTTGATATCCTCTGTTACATTCCTGATATTAATAATTTGTGTCTTCTCTCTTTTTTTATTTGTCAATCTTGTTAGATGTTTGCCAATTTTATTGATCTTTTCAAATAATCAGATTTTTGTTTCATTGATTTTTCTCTATTATTTTTGTTTTCAATTTTGTTAATTTTTTATCTTATTTCCTTCCTTCTGCTTGTTCGAGTTTCTTTTGCTTTACTTTTTCCAATTCCTTGAGAAAGGAGCTTAGATTATTGATTTGAGACTTTTCCTCTTTTCTAGTGTGAACATTTAGTGTTATAAATTTTCTTCTCAACACTACTGAGTATCATCTATTTTCTAGGTTGTCTTTTCATTTTCACTCAGCTCAATGTGTGTTTTAATTTCCCTTGAGACTTCCTCTTCGACTCATTGATTAGAAGTGTACTGTTTAGTTTCCAAGTAATTGAAGATTTTTCTGTTATTTCTGTCACTAGTTTCTAGTTTGATTCCACTGTGTCAGAGAACACACTCTGTATGATTTCAATTCTTTCAAATTTGTTGAGGTTGCTTTATGACCCAGGATACGGTCTATTTGGTATATGATCTGTGAGTACTTGGAAAGAATGTTTATTCTGCAGTTGTTGGGTAGAGTGTTCTATAAATGTCAATTTGATTCTGTTAGTTGATAGAGTTTTTCAGTTCTTCTACATCCTTGCCATCTGGTTGTTCTCTCAATTGTTGAGAGAGAAGTGTTGAACTCTCCAATTATAGCTGTGGATTTGTTGATTTCTCCTTTCATTCTCTCAGCTCTTCACACATTTTGCAGCTACGTTGTTTGGTGCATGTGTATTTAGGATTAATGCCTTCCTTGGTGGACTGAAAGTTTTATCATTATGTAATGTCCTTCTCAGTCCCTGGTAAATTTTTTGCTCTGAAGTCTATATTATCTTATAATAATAAAGCTATTCCTGCTTTCTTTGGGTTAAAAGTTGCATGGCATATCTTTTTCTATTCTTTTACTTTCAACCTACCTACTTATTTTATAACGTTTGAAGTAAATTTCTTGCTTACAGCATATAGTTTAGACAGCATATAGTTTTCAAAATCATTCTGCTGGGGTCAGCCTTGTGGCTTAGTGGGTAAGTGCGTGCACTCCGCTACTGGTGGCCCAGGTTCAGATCCTGGGCGTGCACCAAGGCATCGCTTGTTCAGCCATGCTGAGGCGGTGTCCCACATACAGCAACTAGAAGGATGTGCAACTATGACATACAACTATCTACCAGGGCTTTGGGGAGAAAAAGGGGGAAAAAAAAAAGGAGGAGGATTGGCAATAGATGTTAGTCAGGGCTGGTCTTCCTCAGCAAAAAGAGGAGGATTGGCATGGATGTTAGCTCAGGGCTGATCTTCTTCACACACACACACACAAAATCATTCTGCTAATCTCTGTCTTTTAATTGGTGTATTTAGACCATTTATATTTAGTGTAGTTATTGATATATTAGGGCTTAAACCTGTCATTTTATTTTTTTCAGGATTTCATTTTGATTTATCTATAGCGCTTTTAAGTGTATCTCTTGTTGTGGGGGGTGGTGGTTGGAATTCTGGCCTCAATGATCCCACCCTGGTTGAGAGGGAAATGGGTAGTTTGTTACTCTCCACATGGGCTCCACTGGCACTGTGTGTGTGTGTGTGTGTGTGTGTGTGTGTGTTTGTGTGTGTGTGTGGGGGGGGGTAGCCTCATTGCCACTGAGTAGTCGTGAAAGTCCTGATTCCCCATTGGCCTCCTGTAAAATAAAGGAGCAGTTTTACTATCTCAAGAAAATTGGGATTACCACCTCAGGGGAATTTGGGCTTCTCATCAACCAGCTGTGTTTTGGGGCAGGGACCTGAGATGTGAAATGATTCTCTCCTTACCATAGAAGAACCACCAAGCCCATGGTTTTCAGTCACTATGACAACAGAGGACTCCAACTCCATTCCATTGAGAGGGGTGATGGTTTATCTGGGTTCAAGTTATACCTTTAGGTAATTCTTTCTTTTGCTTTGAGTCTGGAACTCTCCATGGGGCTGAGGCTAACTTCTTTCAACTAATTGCTTTACTGCCTGGATTGAATTCTGAATTCTTTCATTCTTTTCCTCTCTGGTTTATAGTTATTTACATTTCATCCAGTTGGATGATGTAGAGCTCAGGCACTTGTCTGGCACTGCCAGGGATTTGAACAGGGATTTGGACCTAGGCAGGCTCGGTGCCAAAGACTTTTCCCTCCGTCACTGGACTGTTTGATAAGGGGCATGCAGCAGACACATGAGAGAGGCTTGCTTGGTGCCGGCAACAACAAAGTGTCTGGCTAGCTGGTGGAGAATAAGGGCCCAGGATCTGCTTCCCTTTGTGTGGGGAGGAGGCTTCCTACTTTGGCAGCAGTTCAGTCAAAGGATAAATTCTTTCCATTTTGGGGAAGAGCAACCAGCTCATTATTTGAGAGTTGAAAAAAGACACTTCCTCCACCCCCATGGTCAAGGTTCTGACCTTACCTGCTGGAAGAAACTCAAAACGCCACAGGGTTGGAGCTTTGTATCCTGCTGATGGAAAACCCCCAAGAAGACCTCATGTTTCACACAGTGGGATTACTGATTTCCATAGTCTCCTTTTAGAAAAGTTTATGGGACATTTCCCTCTTCTTACTACAAGCAGATGATAATAACAAATTTGGGGGAATAAAAGTCTGGTTGGAGGAAACACAAATAAAAATACTCCCTGATTCCATCAAGTGGATTTCATCTATTTCCTTTCTAGCCAATAATTTTATTTCCTTCCATTTTTTTAATATATAGAATTTTTTATTTTATGTCTTACAGATTCTTTTCTGTTCTTGTATAATTTTTATTTATTTGTTTAAAAAATTTCCAGTTATTATTCCAAATTAATATTATTTTTCAAGTATAAAGATAAACTCCTCCCCACTGTTGACACAAAATAACCAATAACCATTCGATAGATAAAAGAAATAAGGTGAGTTTTACTTGAGCCAGAGTGAGGATTATAACCCAGGAAGGCCTAAGAAAGCGTTCTGGAAAAGCATGGTTTTCAGTACAGTCATATATCTTTTTAGAACAAAGAATATACATTAAACATGCCGAGGATAGGATACGAATTCATCAAAGTTTCAAAGACGTATTCAGTTGCAAATTAGCAGATCAACATGACACTGACCTCGGGAAAGGGACTAATCCAGGCATTACCAATAGGGTGTAGAAGGAGAAGTATGCATTGTTATCTTAAGAGAGTGCATTCTTTACTTTAATGGTTAAGCAGATGTACAATGTATGTTTGATAGGCCATAAGTCAGGCTTCTCTAGTTCAAGCTAAATCAGTTTTGAACCCAAATACTTACCCGATATACCTCACCATGTGAAAATCTCTTGTCATTTTCTCCTTTTGATCAATAATTTTTTGATACAAAGCATTGCTGATCAAAATATTGTCCCTTGGTGCCAAGATCGTTGCTGCCTGCCCTGGGTCCTCCATGTCTCTTGGTGGTAGGCTTTTATTTCATCGATTTGCCCCAGTTATCCACACTGGGGGGAAATAGTTGAATATAGTGGACAAGCATAGAGGTATCTCTTAACAGGGCAAGTGTTCCATAGGTTACGTAATTTGTCATTATTTTTAGATTATTGCACAAACATTGTACATGTGCTTTTACATAACTTCCTATAGTTACATTGTTTATAACAATTATAGAATAAATAATCCAATACTTGAAATGATTCACTTAAAAATGAATTCTTAGGCATAGTCTTAATCAGAAAATGAAATTCATTCAGGATTATGAGATCGATCAACCATCTCAAGGTGCTGAGCAGTTATTGCTCTAGCCTGCATGCCAGTCTTACAACATTGAGTAAAGAAAAAAGTAATTATGACTAATATTAGAATATTATGACTAATACAAGAATTCTAAGGAGTAATAGAAATAGGAATTGCGATGCAGATCGCAAAAGGGAGCCAGTACCGAAAGGGAGCCAACTAAACAAATCAAGACTAGGCACAGGGTTGATTTAGGGCATTCAGCTACCTTTTTATGTGCTTTAGCAGAGATGTCACAGTGGAAGATTCATCTGGTATAAAAACACAGCATTCAGGTTGAATGACTGCACAGGTACCACCTTGGGATGCAGTTAAAATATCTGAGGCCATTCTATTTTGAAGGACGGCCTTTCTCATAAAGACATTTCAGTATTTAATAAGGCTATTCCTGCCTGACTATCCCTAAGAGCTTGTTGAGTAAATTTAGTCAGGGCTTCTGTATGTAATATGACATCTTGTAGCCCCAAGGAAGGAATAAATATAGCTGCTGGGTGGCCATACCAGTGGAACACTGAATGAGCCCATCTGGCCTTAAAGAAAGGGAGATTGGCAACAGATGTTAGCTCAGTGTGACTTCTTCCCTGCATCCACGGGAAGCTCAGGGTGCAGTGTTTTAGCCATCCAGGCAGTAGCCAAGACCAGAAACTTGTTCCATATAACCACTGAGTTCCATTAGGAGCCGCCCAATAATTGCCCAGCCTTCAAGACCAGTCTATTTCAAACTAATCACTTTTTTTAAGTATGATAGTATTCTGAAAACCTTAAATGGAACAATTATAAAGAAGGTATACAGTTTAAGCATAACAAAGGTTTAAATAAGGATATATAAGGTTGGGAATACAGGCCTGGTTCAGAGTCTTGGGACAGCTGTCTACAACAGATGCCGTCGTCTTCTCATCCTGGTTTGGGGCTATTCGCATTGGTCAGTTGAAGTGGGGTATCACAAATAGGAACCGAAACCCACTCAGGCAGAGAAGCCGTTTTTAAACGAGAAATGTTAATCCATGTGTCTATGCCTTTTTTTTTTTTTTTTGAGGAAGATTGGCCTTGCACTAACATCTATTGCCAAACTTCCTCTTTTTTCTCCCCAAAGCCCCAGTGGATAGTTGTGTATCATAGTTGTAGAGTTGTAGCTCTTCTCTGTGGGATGCTGCCTCAGCATGGCTTGATGAGCTGCGAGTAGGTCCGCACCTGGGATCCGAACTGGCGAACCCCGTGCTGCCGAAGTGGAGTGTGTGAACTATGCCTTTTGATTCTGCAGTGCATGAATTGGTTAAAAGTACCTGGTATGGTCATTTCCAACAGAGCTGCAAAGAGTCTTTTATTTGATGCCTCTTCCAATAAATAAACTGTCCATGTTGTAGTTCATGATCTTTAAGGTCTTCATCTCCTGGGAGCTCTCTGGGAAAGGAATCAGCTACCAACCTTTCATTTCTTTTAAGCACCTCTGTGAGACCCTGACAACAATGTAATGTATCCCCCTTACGCAAAGTTGGTTCATACATTTCCTCATCTAATTGCATAGGCTGTCCTGCTATTATTTCAAAAGGAGACAGTTTGTTTACCAAAAGGTGTAGGTCCAAGATTAAGAAGTACTAGTCCAAGAGCTTTTGGCCATGAGAGATTAAATGCTTCTGAAAGTTTTGCCAACTGAGTTTCGACTGGACCATTAGTCAAATTGTTGCGCTATTGGCCAAACGTCACAAATAGATTTAATTATTTGTCTGGTGAAATGAGTTCCCTGGTCGCTGTGTAACTTGGTAGTTACACATTTCCTAAACAGGAATTATCCTTTCTAATAATTTACCTACTACTAAAGCTGTTGCTCTTCTGCAAGGAAGGGCCTGGACCCAATGTGAGAACACACAGATCATTGTGAAGATATTATGTCCTGGACATGGTGGCATTTGAACAAAGTTCAATTGCTATAACTCAAAGGGTCCCTTAGGAAGCAAAAAGTGACCTTGCGACCCATAGAGTATTTTCCCAGGGTTATGTTTAGGACATATAGTGTAACGAGCATATGCTTTATAAGTCACTGTGAGAGAAAGTTTCCAAAAATATTGGTTTCCCCAGAAAATCATCTTTTCAGGTTCCCAGTGGGCAATTGATATATATGCTGGAGCAGTGGCAATGGTGCGCCAATGGGCACTATGGTTGGGTATCAGGCTGGAACCACGTCTGTGTGGCGGTATCAAAAATTCTCCCTTTTTGTTGCCACCTTTGTTTCTCTTCTTCCATGGCAATTTCTTGAGGCTGTAGAAGGAAATCTTTCAGTGGGTTAGCAGGGTTAATAGAAAGTAATGGGCATTCTCAAGGCTGAACAGCATATCCAGCTTGATAACATCCTTGCTTATCGTTTAAGTAAGACCCATCTGTAAACCAAATTAGATAATAGAATGCAGTAGTAGTCTTTTCCTCTGGTGGTGTTAGAATCAAGGTAGCAAGGTTAAAATAGTGTATAATATTTACCTGTGCAATATAACCTAAGAAGGTTTATCATCATTTGCTTGACAATGCTTCCCATGCAATTTGGCATACCAAACAAGCCTAATTAATTCAGTATCTCCCTCTTTATAGGGAGAACAAATTTCTTTGAGAAGTCCCAAGGGCCCTCTGAAAATTCTCTAAGAAAAAAATTGTTTTTTTCCAAGTCAAAAGAAAGACTTCATTTGGGATCTGACTCTTTGGGGAAGCTTGTCAAAAATATCAAAAGGTTTATTTAAAACACTTAGTCAAACAAGATCAGGTGCTTGCTGATCTTGTGTCACTCTGAAACACTGGTCACTGTGAAATAATGCTTAGTTATCCATTTAACCAAAGTGACAACAGATGTTAAAGACAAACAGTTAAAAAAAAACCTTAGTTCTTTTAATAGAGGGATTTCAATCTTTTAGAACATAGGAAATTATTTTGATAAACCATAGAATTTCTGTCTTTTAGGTAGATTTACTCAAAGGTAAAGAAAAATCTGTTATAATCTCATTACCAAGAGCTGACTAAAAGTCCAGGAAGATTATCCTTTTAAGAAAGGGAAAACCAAATTCTAATTTTGCACCAGCTTACTTTTGATATTAAAACTCATTTACTTAATTAAACTTATTCCAATCTTAGCCAGCTTGACCACGCATAAAACTCTTTTCTCAACGTTCCCTTTTCACAAAACTTCTATAACTTGTTTTTACATTCAGAATTTGTCCTGAGTCTTCTTTTTTTTTTTTTCCTCCTACTTTAGGACAAATTTATCTTTCTTATCAAAACAAACAAAAATATTTACTTTACTTATACCTTCTTTACTGAAAACATACATCTTACTTTCCTTGACTACAAAGATGTTTTCCTTACTAATTTTTAGTAGCTTTAATCACATATATTAATTAGAATTCTTAACCCTTACAAACCTTAATTTTTATTGAAAATTCAGAAGTAAGCAATTATGAACTGTCTTTTATATTAGTGTAGGGGAGGAAGACAATTCCTCTACCCTCTAGGTCCTTCTGGTTGGTCTAAGAACTAAATTGACATGAGACAGATTAACAGGAGAAAATCAAACAAAGTTTAATAGCATGTATATATGGGAGAAACCCAGAAAAGCTGAGTAACTCATCAGAATGGCCTAGGTTGCCACCTTAAAAACCATCTTCAGCTAAAGACAAAGGAAGATGTTGGGGGTGAGGGGGGTCAGTTATTGGAAATTACCAGAAAAGCACAGTAAACAAGAGCAAGGTTATTATGCCTATTTAAGTCCTTGCTTTCCACATTGATGAGTTTCTAGAGATAAGGTCATCCCCCTCTTCCTGGTGCAGAGAGGGAGACACCTTTACAAATGGAGATTTCCCTTACAAATGGAAATATCTCTTACAGAGGGTAACTTCTACTTGGTTTTCAGAGCTTCTCCCATGTCTGTAGTTTTTTAAAAAATAACCAACCCAAAATAATCCTCATGCCAAAGAGACACATCTAGAGATGGCAAGTTCTGCTTCCCTATAACAGAATCCTAAATAAACATTTGTCTCTGTGTAGTATTACTTCCTTGTTTATTTTCCTAGAGGTAGAATTCCTAATATTTGATACTGCTTTTCAAAGGATTATCAAATCGTGTCTATACAAGCAATCCACAAGTCTGCTCACTTTGCCCTGGCCTTCCCAGCAGCTTTTGTTTTTGTTTTTGTTTCTGCTATTTTGATAGTGGTATTTTGTGCTTATTTGTTCCTAATGAGATTGATAAATGTTCCAGATGTTTGCCATCCAGTTGCTGACGTTGTTGTTGTTTTAGAGTAATTTTGATCAGGAGGGATGTCAGGGAGGGAAAGGGCCAGAGCCAGGAGCTGGGGCCCTGCAGGCAGCTGGTGAGCTCGCAAATTCATCACTCTGCTTTTTCTGGTTAGACTCTGAGTGCATATCTCCAGCAGCAACTTGGAAGTTTGGACCTGGAGCTACGTTAAAATAACATTGTCATACAAACCTGATCCTAGCTTGGGTTTAAAATAACACTGACGCCTCACATTCTCCCCAGCCAGGCTTGGGTGATGATCTTTTCCGGGATTTGTTGGTTCGGGGATTCACACCCAGCCAGGAAGCAGCGAGGCAGGGTTGGGTAAGGCTGTTGCAGAGGTCTTAGCAGAGCACGTCGGCGTGGCATCTGGCTCTTCTTCCCAGTGCTCCAGACGTCATTATGCATCCATCATTACTAGGGAGGGTTGCCCAGGCTTCTTTAGCTGCCACTCAAGGGCCCTGTGGGTTTAGCATGAACATGATGAGTCATGAGGATGCCCCACATCCTCTCTTTATAGTGTTCTTATCCTGCTTTTCATCAATCAGGGCTCTAATATCTGCAACAAACTATTTGTGCACTATCCTTCCATTCCATTTACTGAGAACTCGTTGTGTGCCAGGCCCTGTTCCCAGGTCTTAAGAATCCAGGCCTCAATTTTTCTAGGATGTTCTGATTTCAAGTGTGCTATCCCAACAGTGCTTCCTTAAGTACCTTTGTAAAGAGAATGTTCCAGTCCTGTTGTCTGTGTTCCCAACCAATAACACTGACTAGGGGATATTGAGCTCTGGGCAGACTCCAGGCTGGGCTGTTGACATGACCTCATGTGATCCTCACATCAACCCCACAAGGAAGGGATTATCACTCCGTCTTGTAGGCAAGGAAACTGAGGCTCAGAGAGGCCGAATGACCAGAACAAGATCTCACAACTGGTACTTAAAGAAGTTAGGACTTGAACCCAGGTCGAGCTGACTGCAAAGCCTTAACCGCAGGCTTTACTGGCCAACGGAGGGGGAGATAAAAGACCCCAGACTCTCCTGTCTTCTGATTTAGATTCATTCAACAGACATCTGCTGAGCACCCCTCTGTACCAGGCAGTGTGCCAGGCATTGGGGACACAAAAGATGGAAGGGTCCTTGTCCTCAAGGATCATGAAACAAAAGTCAAAGAAACAGAAGCAATAGGATGTATATCTATCTATTGTGAGATTTTAGAGAATTGGCTCACCCGCTTGCAGAGGCTGGTGAGTCCCAAATCTGCAGGGCAGGCAGGTGAGAGACCCAGGGAAGAGTTGATGCTGCAGCTTGAGCCCGAAGGCAGTCTGCTGAAGGAATTCCCTCTTCCTTGGAGGAGGTCGGTCTTTTTCTCCTAGGGCCTTCAACTGATTGAATGAGGCCCACCCACAGTATGGAGGGTGATCTGCTTTACTCAAAGTCTACTGATTTAAATGTTAATCTCTTCTAAAAATGCCTTCACAGCAACAGCCAGGCTGGTGTTTAGCCAAATATCTGGGCACCATGGCCTAGCCAAGTTGACACATAAAATTAACCATCGTAGAACACACAGTTCAGGACAGGTGTTCTTAACTCTTATGGGGTCACTTACCCTTTTGAGCATTTAAAGGAAGCAGTAGAGATGCCTTAGCTTTCTTTTCCTTGCAGATGGGGAAACTGAGGCTCAGGGAGGAGCTGTAACTGGCCTAAGGTTGTGGGCAAGTTGGTGCAGAACCATGACGGGAGCCTCCCTTCCTGACCTCCTGTGAGCGTTCTTCATCTTTTGGGGGTTTCCTAGTTTGGGATCTGCTAGAAGGAGATTCAGAGACAAGGGTTTATAGTGCAAGTAGTTTATTTGAGGGGTGCAGGGTACACTGGGACGGGGGGGGAAGTGAGCAGGGAAGAAGCCAGTGAAGGATGTGTTAGTGAGCTGGTTACCATGGTTACCACTTGTGGATAACTGGAACTTCACACACTGGGGAGCTAAGGAAAGTGATGTGGCACTCGTGCCCCAGCGCTGGCCCATCACAGGAGCAGGGGAGCTGGGCCATCTATACACCCACTCCCATCAGTCGCTGGCTGAGGCTGCTCCTGGCGGCATTCGTTCCCTGGTACTTTGGTCAGCAGGCTCTGGTGGCCAGTGGAAGCCTGGAGCAAAGAGTGCAGGCGCTGGCACTCGGAGGCCGGATCTCTGCGAACTGAAGAGAGAGGGGATGAGGGGGCACTGACAGCATCTGCTACAGGAGGGAAGGGGTGTCCCCACCTCTTCAAGGAGCAGAGGACAGCTGGGGACACATTCCCCCTGAAAAATGCACATGGAACATTTTGCTTACAGTTTAATGGGTTCGTGGGCCCTTGGAGCCTACTTGGGGACCCTGGTTTAAGACCTCTATCTCCCGTGACCCTTCCTCTTTCCCTCAAGCCCACTGCCCCCCACCCCCCCACACCCCCTCTACCCCCCACCAGCAGGAGATAGTCAAGGCTTTATTGACACAGGTGCCCTCCACCCACATGCGCTCAGGGACTTTTCCAGAGAGACGCAACTCAGTGATGGCATCATGGTCTGGTCACCAGCGTGTGGGCGCCCTCCTCTTCCCTGAGTTTCGGGGCTCTGGAGAGGCTGGCCCCTGGCAGAGCACCCCCAGCGGCCCTCCCTGAAGCTTGGCATATCGTCTGCTACCTGTCTGCTCGAGGCGGGGATCTCCTCTCCTTCTGGCCAGTGTGAGCTGTGTTGATTGATGAGCTTGGTCCACTCACGCATGCATTCTGTGGCTGCGTTTATATCTGTGTGCATTTCTTTAAACTGCAAAATACATCATGCATATGGAGGATTGTGTAAACGTACGATCAATTTAAGGAACAACACCCCCAGGTCAAGAAATAGCAAGTCCCAACTCTGAAGCTGTTTGGGGACTCCTCCCTCACTACAACCGCCCCCCTCCCCCCCGAACTAGCAATTACGCAAACTCTTACAATCATCGTTCCCTTGCTTTTCTTTCTTTATGGTTTTTACTTTATTGTTTAGTTTTGCCTGCTTTTGGACTTTATGTAAATGGAAGCACACTTTGTGACTTGCTTCGTTCACTCCACATTATGTTTATGAAATTCATCCATGTTGCTGTGTGAGCCATAAGTGGTCCATCTTCATTGCTCTCTAATATTCCATCATATGAATATACTACATTTTAGTTATCTGACCTACCACCAATGGGCATTGTTTCCAGTTTTTGGATAATTTGACTAATGCTGCTGTGAATATTCATGTCTATTGGGGAGCAAAGGCAAGAGTTTCCCTAGTACATACCTAAGAGTCACATTTCTGACTTTTTCAACTTACGGGGTAGTTACAAACTATTTTTCAGGTGGTTGTACCAATTTATCCTCATCAGTGATTTATGAGGGTTCCAGTTTTTCCATACCCTTGCTAACAGTTCTACTTTATGTGTGTATTTATTTTTGCCTATCTGGTGAGCGTGTAATAGTATACCACTGTGGTTTTCATCTGAATTTCCCTGATTACTAATGAGGTTGAATATCTTTTCTCTGTTTATTAGAAATCTATTTATTTCGTGAAGGGCCTATGCATAGTTTTATCTTATTTTTCTACGAGATTGTTTTTCTTTTTCTTATTTTTATTGAATGGTAGGAGATGTTTATATTTCCTCGATACTGGTCTACAAAGAACAAAACAATAAAGGAAAGGAATGATAAATCTAGCTATATTAAAATTAAGAACTTCTATTTATTAAAAGACAGATTATGAGAGTGAAAGGATAAACCACAAAATAGGAGAAAACACGTTTGTAATACAAGTAAATGACGACAGACTAGCATCTAGGGTTTATAAACAACTTCTTCCACACAATAATAAAACGTCTGGCCCTCTGTTCTGTGTATATGTGTTGATTAATGATGGGGATACGTTCTGAGAAATGCATCAAATCACAAGGTGATTTTGTCCTTGTGCAAACATCATAGAGAGTATTTACACAAACCTGGATGGTATAGCCTACTACACACCTGGGTCGTATGGTACTAATCTTATGGGACTGCCGTCGTATATGCGGTCCATTGTTGACCAAAACGTCGTTATGCGGCGCATGATTGTAACTGGTCTATTAGTCTGTTTCTGCATTGTCTTCATTACTATAGTTTTCTAATAAGTCTTAAAACCTGGTAGAGCAAGTTCTCTCACCTTTTCCTGTTAAAGAGTGACTTAGCTGTTCTTGGCTCTTAACACTTCCATATAAATTTTAGAATCAGCTTATAAGTTCTATAGACATACATACACTCACACAATCTGTAGTGATTTTAATTGCATTTGCATTAATTTACAGATCTTGGGGAGAATTGACATCTTTTCAATATTGAGCTTTCAATCTTTGAACGTGGTATCTCTTTCCATCAGTTTAGATCTTCTCTCACGTTTTTCAGTACCGTTATATAGAATACTCCATAAAGGTTTGCACATATTTTGTTAGATTTGCTCATTGTTGTTTTTTTTTTTTACTTTTATTGCTACTCTAAGTGGTGTATTTAAATTTTTCACTTTCTATTTGCTGTTGGTATAGAGAAATATGATTGATTTTTGTGTATTGGTTTTAAGTGATAATCTTGCTAAACCCTCGTTGATTCTTATAGCTTGTAGATTCATTTAGATTTTCAACATGCATAATCCTTCCTTTCCAATCCTTAAAGCTATCATTTCTTTGTCTTGCTTTACTGCACTGCATGAACTTTCTGTTCAATGCTGAATAAACGTGATGATAGTGGGCATGCTTGTCTTGTTCTGATCCTAGAGGAATGGTGTTAACATTCCATCATTAAGTACAGTTTTTGATGTGGGTTTCTTGTGGATCAGTAATTGTCACACTCCAGCAGCACCAGGGTTACCTGGAGGGCTTGTTAAAATCCAGACTGCTGCCCCCACTCCGAGTTTCTCATTCAACAGGTATAGGTGAGGCCAGAGGGTTTTCATTTTGGACAAGTTCCCTGGCAATGCTGATACACTTTGAGAACCATCATTGTAGATTTTCTTGATCAGGTTAAAGTTCCTTTCTATTCTCAGCTTAAGTTCTATTTTAAAATCATAAATGGAAATTTTATCAACTGTTTTTTCTGATTTATTGAGATTTGTGTAATTTTTTCTTCCATCTATTAACCTATTGAAGTGATTTTCTAAGGTGAAACTTGCATTCAGAGATCAATTTAATTTGGTCTGATATTGTATAATCTGATATTGCATGCTTTTTGAATGCAGTTTGCTAAGAGTTTTGCTGAGCATGTTTGTATATGGGTTCCTCGCTGCGTCTCTAGGCTCCCTTTCTCATGCTATTCTTGTCGAGTACAGATCCTAGCTCAGATTAGGCGCTAAACAATGGAAGCTACTGCAGTGATTATTATGCCCTTTTAATTGTACTTATCGTGTCATATTCCATTGTCTGTTTGCCTTGCTTCCCTGCTAATCTGTGAGCTTCCTAAATGTAGGATCCACATCTGCTCATTCACTGCTGTATCCCCAGAATCTACCACTGAGCTGGACACATTGTAGGGATCATTATGCCCAAGTAAAATAGGGCTGAGAGTTAAATAGCTGCCTTGGAGAGGATGAATAAGGCACTAATCCTGTGTGTGTGTTGGGGTGGGTGGGGGAATGGAAAGTAAAGAAATGAACTTCTGCTGGGTGCTCACTCTCTGCCAGGCACCGATCTAGTCCTCAAATAATCTGGGAAGGTAAATATCACTCATATTTTACATGTGAGCAAACAGAGTCACAGGAAATCTCAGCCCCAGGAAATCTCTCATCAAATTTGCTGCTGCACGTGGTTGAGGACACTGACCCCTCCGTGTCCTTATAAAGGTCCACATGTGGTGGGAATCCTTTGGCACGCTGCCTTCCTTCTGATAATGAGAATTAGATGGCTGATTCTAGTTCTCTTCTTTGCATGGGCTGCTGGGAAGCTCAGATCCCAATTCTGAGCTTAACCACACTCGCTAATTTGGTCCTCATGGTCATATATCTGTTTGTCCTTTCCTATGGCCTTTATTTCCTAGATTTTTCCTGCTTTAGTGTGTTTATTTTTCTTTACTTCTTAATCATCAGTTTGATGAATGTTTTTTTATTATGAGTGGCCTCAAATCCCTTCAGGAATGTGTCAAGGGAATAAAAAAATAGAAAATAAGTCAACATAATGACTGAGCTGTCCAGTGCCCTCTTGGGTAGTGTTACTCACATAAAAACTCATTTCTGAGTGATGCCCTGCCCAGCTCTGCTCAAGTCACTGCTTGCCGGAGCCTGGAAACTGCCAGGGGCGGCCATAATTTCCGTAATTGAGATGTTTCAGGTTAAGATAATTAACATGGAGATGCAGTTTCTCAGGATGCTGAGACTCATTTAAAGACCCAAGAGGGGTTCAAAAAAAAAAACTACGAAACTAACTTTAATGTTGGCCTTAAACTCTTCGAAGACGGTATTGCTTCAGAGAGTCGGCCTACAGTGGTTTCTTTACACCCGCTGGGCCATGGCACACACATCTGTTGAGTGCTCCCACAGACAACGCTCACCCTGAGTTTTCGAGTGTGCATTCCTTTCTAGGAACTCCAAGGGTGACTCCTGCCCCCTGATGTCCCATCAGGAGCCATCTCAAATCCTCACCACCAACAACATAAGAAAATGTTGGGAACCAGGAGACCCAAGTCTGGTGCCCAGAACTGGGGTGGCTCACTTGGGGGAATAGGGAACCCAGACCCTCTCCCACCCTGGGCCTCGCACAAACTTGCCCACTGCTTGTTTCAGCTTCAAGTCGTAGGGGAGTGGCTGCTGGCACAGTGAGGTGGGCAAACGGGAGACACCACAGCCAACCTCCCGGGGGCAGAAGGTGCTGTACCCACTGTGTCAACCAAGGCTCTACTGTAGCCATATGTCTTATGTGTCCACAAGAAGCTTTAACTTAAAAATATGTTTATCCTCAGGAAAAAGTGGGTAAGAGACCCCTTAGGTCGCAGCACAGAAAAATTGAGTCTTCAGAGCCAAGCGCATCTGTCTTTTTAGCTTACTCGGGTGAGTTGCTTTAAGTTCTGTCCTTCCCTGTCACAGCTGCAGTTTGCTGAGTGCGGGGCACTATGTCAAACACCTGCCTGGACCATCTCTTACACTGCTCCTAACACCGGAGACAGGTACTCTTACTATCCCATTTTACCAATGAGGAAAGTAAAGTAAAGTTCAGACAGGTTAAGTCACCTGTCCAAGGTCACACAGCTGAAGGGGCAAAGCCAGGAAGCACACCCTGGTGCCTGGCCCCAGAGCCCATGCTCTGAACTGTGCTACAGCCATGGCCACTTATCGCGCGGGTATGTAGTACGTGCTCGATAAACATCTAGTGAATTAGATGAAAGTGGGTTTGAGAGTTGGCGCCTGGCTCCTCTCCCCATGAAGGATGTAAATTATGTTAAAAATTTAATATGTTAACACCTTAAGGGGCAGTTGGGGCGAGTCTTCTATGAATAGAGTCTATCGATCCCAACTGACCCTGTTCGCGGAAGACTCACCCTAAACTGTTCAGAGAAAATTGAGAACAAGGGAGTGCTACAGAGGGATAAGTTTGGGAGGGTCGGGGTGGAGGGGGGCCAGGTGGGGACATGTGTGTGCACCTTGATAGCTGTTTCGCGCCGTAGCAATTCGCGCCATAAAATGTAACTGTCTGAATGTTTTGAATTAACCAATCATGTAAAACCACGCCAACCTTTTCCCGCTTTATGCTCCCAAATCCTATAAAAGAACTTGCCCCCTAAGGCTCGGGGTCGACCCCTCTGTCTCCTGCGAGGGACACGAGTCGACCCGGAGCTCCGCTCAATAAACCTCTTGCGTTTGCATCAAGTTCGGCCTTCTGTGTCTGTGGGCCCGCGTCATCCCGAGACCTGGTGAGTTGGGATTTCCCTCCCCTTCCCCTTGGGAATCCAACACCCATCTGCAGAGTCTCGCTCACAAGCAACGGGCAGGTCCAGGTTGGCAGATAAACCTCAACCTAGTTCCGTGTTGACACACCAGTTGCTTCATCACCACAAGGAGGGAAGCAGGAAAGACAGAAAGAGACACTTCTGCAAGCACCTCCGTCCGTCTCCAGGCCCTTAACGAGGGCTTCTGTCTGCTCACACTGGAGAAAGCGTTGACCCACTCGTCGCTCTCCGGGAAACTGTACTCACTCTGGCTCGCCATCAGCCGGCGGGACACAGCACCGCAGCCTGGATGGGCCTGGGAGTGGGGCGAGGGAGCAGACAGAGAGGAAGCTGCAGGGGGCCGGGCACTATATGGCCACAACGATGAGAAGAAGGCCAACTCTAAATCCTAAGGGTGGGACAGCACGGAGCAGATAGAAGTGCAACGAGCTGAAAACTAAAGGGTGGGCCCTGGGACGCCTCCTCAGTGACAGGTTTTCTCCTGGCGCACTCTCTCTCTCCTCTGGGCTGGAGGTGGCTAGTAGTCAGCAAGGAACTCCTTCCCCCTCGTCGATAACGTGGACTTGACGCTGGGAGGCAGCTGCCCAGCCGAGAAGCACATTTCCCGGAATCCCTTGCGGATTCTGAGTTCTCACTGTTCGCCTGGAAATGGACGTGATGAGTGTCCCTTCTGGCCCGAGGCGGATCAGAAGCAGGTGTGCTTTCTCCACCCTCTCTCTTCTCTTTTCTGCAGGCTCACGGTCAACGCCCAGGGTGACCTTGGAAATCATACGTGGAAGACGGCAGAGCCTCCGTCAGCTTGGATCCCTGCGTGACTGTGTGTAGCAGAGCTCGCCCACTTCACCAACGCACACACCCACTTACCGTTCAGACCCGAACCACCTTAGACTGTTGGTGTGAGCAAGCAATGCACACGTATTGTGTCTGACCCATTATACACTTTAGAGTCTATTTGTTAGAGCCGAGAGCCTACCTGAATGAATGCTTCCTCCCAAGCTGGTCCTTTCCATTTTTCTCCACAGCACTGGCATTCTCCTGGTTAATAAAGCCAGACACCTTCTAGAAATGTGTTCTAAAGAGGCTCATGAATGTACACACCAGGAAACATCTCCAAGAATGGTGATAGTGGCATTGTTTGTTATAGCAAAAAATGGAAACAACTCAAGACCCATTGACAGAAAAATGTATAAATACAGTGTGTATCATAAATTCCATTCATAAAATGGAATATTACATAGCAATGAAAAGGAATGAATTCTGGCCGCATGCACCATGAATGAATCTCACCACTGCAGTGTTGAATGAAACAAGCAAGTCACAGAATAACACAATGTACATGGTTCCATGTATATAAATTCTAAAAACAGGGAAAACTAAACGGTAGGTAGTTCAGAGATACTGACATATGTGGTACAATTATAAAGAGGAGCAGAGTAATAATGAACACGAAATTCAGATTCATGAGATCCCTGGGTGTGGGAGAGGAGTGGGAAGGGTCACCCTGGGACTGCAGAGGGGTTTGGAATGTTCTCTTTTTTAAAGAAAGTTATGCTGAGCACACAGGTTCTCATTTCCTAATTATCCTTTAAATCATTCAGAAACATTATAAAAATGTTTTTGTACCCATGATCTCCTTCATAATAAATCAATAAGTAAACGCATTTGGAAGCCTGGCGGTCACTCCTGACTCTGCCTCTCCCGACTCCCATGTCCTGGCCATCAGCCAGCTTGTTCCCTCTGGTTTCCACAAGAATGGTGAATTGAACACACTCACTTCTCTCTGGCTGAACTAGCACGTGGCCTTCTGACTTGTGTCTTTGCTCCCAACCCCTTCCTCACAGCGAAAACCTAAGCTGTTCCCCACGTAGAGCATTCTTAAAAAATTGTAGATCAAATCACGCGACACTCTTCTTGGAGGGCTTTCCATGGCGTCGAAGTGACAACCATGCTCAACACTGTGGCTTCCCAGACCCCAGAGACGGGACTTGCCTTCCCTTCCACCATCATCCCATGTCACTCCGCTGGCTCCCTACACTCCCCCCACAGGCCAGGTTCCGGAACACGTCACGCCGGTCCCCACTCAGGGCTTTGCACTAGCTGCTCTCTCCACCCTGACTCCTTCCCATCCTCCCACCCCAGTCTGAGCCGTCACCCCTCAGAGGCCTTCCCGCCCACTAGTCTAAGGCAGGTCCCACATGCCCTGTTTGTTTCCTTCATGATCCAAGTGTTATTTGGGGCTGGGTGACTTCATTGTCTGTTTCATACACCAGCCTGTGGGCTCCGTGGAGGAAGGGTCCTCCATCGTGGTCTCTATTGTGAGAAGGGCTATTTTCCCAGTACACTCTCTCCAAAACTTCAACTTGTACCTGTTCTTTGACTTCCAAGTGTGGCCTGTCTGTGCCCCAAAGCACAGCTCATTTTATTAAAAAAAAAAAAAAAAGCACTTTTATACATATACATGCTATATGTAATTAAAATAATTAAATCACACATATGGCCAAGTCACACTCTCTTTTTAGGGGCTTTTTAATCCTTTATTTGCCTGCTGGGCTCCTTTCTCCACCTGCCACACCCACGTTAACAATCTAGTATGTATCCGTCTGTATTTTTTCCCATGGTCAAATAATCATAAATACGCACGCGCACGCGCACACATGTGCGCACACACACTGGGGCGGGGCTTGGAGGTCATGGTGATTGTAGTGACATCCATATTATACACACTATTTTGCATCTTGTCTTTCTCACTCAACAACACCCTGTAGAAATCCCTCCAAGTCAGTTGGGATATTTCCTGCTTATTCTTGTTAAATGACAATGTAATAGTCCAAGGTGTGGAATATACCAGAATGTGTTCAAAGACACCCTCTAGATAAACGTTCACTTTGTGTCCAGACGTTTTCCACAATGAATGGGAAATCATTGGGATTTTTAGCCCAGGTGTGCATCAGACCCACCTGGGCAGCTTTACAACATACAGATGCCCAGGCCCAGGGATTTGGCCTTTGGAGGAGGCCTGGCTGGGGGTGGGGGCAGGAATCTGTATTTTTAATGACTCTTCCAAGAAATCTTGTATCCACTCTGTTTAAGAACCACTGGCCCAGCAAGAAAATTTGAATGTAGCAGGAAGTGTCCGCTTGTTGGAGGTGCCAAGTGGCTACCACAAAACGGAGACCACAGGCCCCTGAAATTGCTGATTTGGGGTGGGGGAAGGGAGAGAAGGGCAGGGATGCTGAGAAGGACAACATGGCATGGGTCACCCACGCTCTACCCTGGCTGCACGTCAGAATCACCAGGCAGCTTTGTGCAACATCCCAAGGTCCAGACAGAATCTCCGAGGGTGGAGACCTTGCTCTGCTAGTTTGCAAAAGCCTTCCAGGCATTTCTAATGAACACACTGGCATGGCTGGTTAAGAACCCAGGCTGTGGAGGTCACCAGGCTAGTCTCCCCCACTTAATGGCTCTGTGACCCAGGCAAGTTCCTTCATTTCTCTGTGCCTCAGTTTCCTCATCCATAAAGTGAGGGTCATAATAGTAAATACCGGTTAGCTCGTTGTGAACAGCAAATGAGGTGACGCGTGTAAACCGTCTGGCACGCGCCCAGCACGTCACTCAGGCTCACCATCATTATGCTGTGGAAGATGTGGGGTGACACGGATTCTGCAGGAAATGGTGGTTCCCATTGACTCTGTCCAGTCGTCCAGAATTCCCTTCCGGCCCTCCTTCCCTGGAGCCGCAGCTGTCCCAGGCTGACACTCCCGCCCTTCGGGGCTGCCGGCTGGGGTGCAGGAGGCCACAGGGTTGGGTAACCCCCCGCCAAGGCCCTGCAGTCACTTATTCCCCATTCTGAGTACAGCATGAGTCAGGCGGCCCAGCGCCGCCCAGAGCCGTGGATCCCACAGGAAAGGCAGGCCCTCGGCTCCTGTCTGGGCTGGAGCCTTCCCTCGGCCAGTCCCACGCAGCTGAGCCTAGCAGGACATGATCTGAGAGTTGCCAGACCAGCCCTCTCTTCCCTTCCCCCCACATCCGGCCTCTGGGTCTCAGAAGGTCCTGGTCCTCTGTCAGAATGCAGGAGTTAGGAGTGTGGATAGACAGCAGTCCCTTGGGGAGGATCTCGGGGAGGTTACACAACAAAGGCATCATTTACAGAGCGCTTCCTGTGTGCCGGGCCCTCTGCCGCTCAGCCCCTCACTTAACCCCATGCGGGCTCTGTGGGGCAGGCACAATTATCGTGCCCATTTTGCAGAGGAGGAAACTGAGACTCAGAGAGGTAGGTGCACGGCTGGGAAGCACCAGTGCAGCATCAGATCATCCCACTCTGAGGCACCCAGCCTTTCCATTGTGCCATTGCCCGGGGACGGTGGGTGTGGGCAGGGTGCCTGGGCGTGCTCTACCCTAGCAGGTCAGAGCCTCGGGAGGGGCCAAGGAGAGGGTGACATGCTCTGACGGGTGCATGGTAAGGCTATGGGAAAACAGGCCTCCTCCTCATTCACTCCATGCCCTACCCCAACTATCCTAGTCTTTTCATCCTGTCTGTGCTGCAAGCACTCTTCTACCTCCGGGCCTTTGCACGGCAGCTCCCAATACCTGGAAGCTTGTTCCCCTGCTTGCCCACAGCTCGGGGTCATCCTTCAGTCTCGGCCCAAGCACCACCTCCTCTGGGAGGTGAAGGTTATCCTGTGAAGCTGATCCCCGTCCCCTTTATTCTCCGGCCCTTACCTTCTCCACTTCATGGCACTCACCGTAATTTTTGGTTACTCGTGTTTCTTTACTTGCTACCTCCCTAGATATAAACTCTTGTGTTAGAGACTTTGCCTGGCAAACAGGAGATTCTCACTGAATATTTTGTGAATGAATGAATGAGGAATCAATAGAGGGGGCTGAAGAAGCTTTTGCTGGAGTGTAAATAGCTGGCCCAGCCTAGCAGCCTTCAGGCTCCCTTGGGCCCCCATCCTGACCTTCCCAGGGTCAAGGCTGACCAGTGTGTTAGAGGAACCACAGTATGGGTTGGGGGGAGAGCGAGTTCCCTCAGAAGAGCCTAGGCCTCATCCCGGGGGGGTTCCAGGCCTGAGAACCAGGCCCTGGAAGGGACTAGGCAGTGCACCACAGGCAGCTATCTGGGAAGGCAGTGGCCAGTGGGGTGACCCTTGACCCCAGGCTTGATGAGGCAGCCCCCAGTGCTATTAGGAGCCACCCAGCCCACACTCACGGGATCACAGGTCTCAGCCCAGTGTCACTGAGGGTCCGGGACTGAGCGCTGGCCCTGGAGGGAGGGCCCATTGATGGCATCTTTCTCCTGCTGGCTCTGTGACACTTGTCAAGAGGCCTGAGCCGGATTTCAGAGGGGGCAGCTGTGGTCCAGCTCACGGAGGCCAGAAAGCCTAGCAGGGGCCTAGCTGGCTGTGGAAGGCAGAATAATGGCCCCCCAAAATGCCCACATCCTCATCCCCAGAACCTGTGAATACATTACTTTATGTGACCCAGGGGAGTCAAGGTTGCAAATCCACTGACCCAGAGATCGTAGAGTAGCCTGGCTCATCCAGGTGGGCCCAGTGGAATCACAAGGGTCCTTATAAGTGGGAGAAGGAGGCAGAAGAGTCAGAGAAATATTTGAAGATACTATGCGGCTGGCTCTGAACATGGAGGAATGGGCCACGAGCCAAGGAATGCAGGATCCTCCTAGAAGCTGGAAGGGCAGGAGAACAGACTCTCCCGTGGAGCTTCTAGAAGATACACAGCTCTCTGACGCCCCGACTTTAGCCCAGTGGAACCCATTTCAGACTTCTGACCTCCCGAACAGTAAGATAATAAGCATGAGTTGTTTTCAGCCACGAAGTTTGTGGTAGTTTGTCACGGCAGCAGTAGGAAATGAACACACTGGCTATCGCCTTTGCAGTGCAGACAAGTGAACGTCCTTTTCAGTGGCCCAAACGAGGATTTATTTTGATTCCTCCGTATTGGGGTTAGGTTCCTAGGGCTGCCCAGTTGGCCCACCCACACCCACCCGGAGCACAGGAGGCAAACTTGAGATGCGAGAGGTTTCCAGGGCTTTCTGCTGGGTCCTCCCAGAGCCCCGTGGCCAATCCCAGAGCATCCCAATTTAGGCACTTGCCTTCTAGAGAGTCACATTCCCCAACTCAAGTCCTCTCAAAAAAATATGATTTCCTCAGCATCCTCATTTGTCCTAGCTTCCCTTGGAGGTGGGCTTATTCCATCAAAATCTGGTCATGTGAGGGCATTGGGGGTCTGTTCCAGAGAATCTAAGTAAACCGTAGTGAGGAGGGGACGTTGAGGGAAGGCTGTAGCATCTTCCATAACCACCCAGAAGCCACCCATCCCCAGGGCCAGCTTGAGTTTTTTCTGTGTTTTACACCTCCAGAGAGGATAAGAGGGCTGGAAGGGACGAGCAGAGGCTGTGATTGCCTGGGCTCTGTAGCAAGCCTACCTGGCCTTTTATGGGGCATCGTGGCTTCCGCGTGTTACGAAGGAGGATGCTGCTAAGCGCACACAGCAGGCCTCCCCATGCTCCACACACTCTGGCCTCCCCCATTGCGACACTCACAATGCAACCTTCCGGCCACAGCCCAGACCCTCACCCTGCCGTGCCCGCTTGGTCCTGGCAGCCTGACATTTGACCCCTGGGCTTGCATTTATGCATCAATATCATCGCAACTGTCCGTGGCAGCCCTAAGTCATCCTGTGGGGAAGACGGAGCAACCTCACAGTCTTACCAAAATCTGGGCTTGTCAGTCCCAACTTCTGCGGGGGCCAGACAGGCAAATGCTTCAGCTGCAAGAAACTCCTCTGTTCTTGTTGTCATGTCCTAAGCCCAAAGAAGGGCCAGAATTAGACTCACACTATTTATGTTTCTGTAGATTTATTAGCCAGTGATGGAAACACAGCTGGACCCATAGAGAACACACATGTGACACACATCTGGAGAAAACACCCCCCACCTCCCCTGCACTCAGAATGGTTCACTCCCAGAGTGGTCTCCTTGTGAGCTGTCTCGGCCCTGTCTCCTGAGGCACAGCAGGATGTGGAAACATCCACCAGAGGTCAACAGAAACCCAGGCCTGATTCTCTCAGGGTCTCCCCTCCTGCAGAGAGACGCCCCAGGGCCAGGGGAGCACCCGATGCATCACGAAGGACAGTTCTCAACTGTGCAAGCTTTCCAATCTCCAGAATTTCCCCGGATATTTTCATCTCCAAGAAATTCCAGGAGGTTTTGGGACAAAGCCGGATTTCTTAATGTTACATGATGGGGCATTTATAGGGCTCCTTCAACACACATCTAGAAGCAGCAACTGTGTGAAAGCTCATGCTGGGCACTGGGCGGGGGACAGAGTCCCCCATCTGGTCAGGAGCTTGGCAGGTGGAATGCTGGTCCCACCTTGATCTACATGGACCCCGGCTCCTTCCCTGTGGGGGCAGCTATGGCGGAATCTCTCCTGCCCTGTGTGGAGGGATCTGACTTGAGGGCTGTTCCCCTGCCGAGCGAGAAGCAACCAGACCAAAGCAGAATTGCGGGTCCTTCCTCCATTAGGACACACAGGCCAAGGTGGCAGATGAGATTCATGGATGTTTCCAGGCCCCAAATTGAATTAGGCCCCAAATGGAGGATTTGGGGGTGGGAAGTGGGATGTTTGGAGGAGTCCCTGTAGGTCATGCTGATCCACAGGAGAGGCCACAAGAAATGAGGTCATTCTTCTTGGGAGGCCAAGAGGAATCAAGTCTGACAACCAAGCGGGTTACAGGTGAGGCATGAACACTTCTAGGGAAAGGGCGTCTGAGAGGGATGGTCACCCTGAGTGTTCCATCTGGAACCTTGGGGTCTCCTGACGCTATTGTTCAGGGCCTGTCTCCGTCTCCATCACCCAGGCCGACGTCCCACCCAGGGGGAGAGGAGGCGGGTGGGGACAGGCTCAGGGCACCATGTTCCACCACTTGAAGGAGAAGGGCTGCCGGCGCACATTGGTGCCGCAGTGCACCTCCCCGTGCAGCATGTGGTACGGGGTGAAGTCGTCGATGAAGGTGCAGCGGAGGCCCAGCGGCTCCAGCAGGGACCGCACCTTCTCCTCCAGGCAGCAGCGGCCGTCGATGACGGGCCCGAAGGGCTTGGGGATGCCCAGGTGTTTCCCCAGCACCAGCATGTTCACCTGCAAAGAAGTGGGTGCCCAAGGCAGAGTCAGCACTTCATCATGGCTTCCACCCCAGCACCTCACTACACCTGCCGGGACCTGGGTTTGTCTTTTAGGCAGGCTTGAAAATAGCTACTGGCCCTTTCGTGCAGTGGGAGAGGAACTTGGTCTGGTAAGAACTCTAGCCAGCATTCCCATGGGAGCATCTGCAGAGCTCACAATGACAACCTATTTTTCTGGTGACTGCCCTCCGTACTGATGGATTGTGGTGGCTGCCATGTTTGTGTGACAGAATCCCAACCTCCTAGGCTGTGGCTGATCAGACCAGGGTAGGCATCTGACCCAAGCTGGACCAATCAGATTCTCTCTCTCGGGTATTTGAAGTTGACATGGTGGTGGAGTTGAGTCAATCTCCGCCTGTGTCTATGTGTGGCCACGTTCATATTCATCCCCAGGGACAGAGAAGCAAAGGAAGCCAAGCTGGGGGAGGGAGGAAGGGGGAGGGGATGAGCGATGTAGACATAGAGACAAGAGATGTTCCAGGCTCTCCCGACGCCCCCACAGCAGCCGCCCCTGCCCTCGGCTTTCACGGTGTGCCTGTATTAAATATCCCGCTCTCACTGAAGCCAGCTTGGGTGGCCCTCTGTTTCCCGCGAACACAAGACCCTGGACCAATGCACAAGCTTTTGGGGGCACGCATAACTGCAAGGCCTCCTTAAAGATGCAGGAAGGAAGGGGAATGACGAGAGGCTGTGCAAATGGGGAAATCAAGGAGGGCAAAACATTAGCCAGGAAGGGGAAGGAAAAAAGTGGGGGATGAAGCAATGGTGGTGTTGACAGGCTCCGGGCCAGGCTCTGATGATGAGCAAGTCAAGTTCCTCTGGAGGATAGAGGTGGAGAGGGCATGAAGTGGGGAGGGCATGAAGTGGGGGGGGGATGGAGGGGGTGGAGGGGAGCTGGGGGATCTACAGCAGTGCTACTCAAAGTGTGGTCCTCAGCAGCATCAGCGCCACCTGGGTGCCGGCTTCTTAGAAAGGCAGCAGTGTCTCGGGCCCTACCTCAGACCTGCTGGATCAGAAACCATGGGGTGAGGCCCCAGCGGTCCATCAGAGCTCGAGTTTTAGAAGCACCAGAGGCAAAGCCCTCAGGGCTCAATCAAAGGCCACTTCTTCCATGAAGCCTTCTGGGATCTCCAGTCCTACCTCTTAGGCTGTAAGTGCTTTGTCCCACCTCTGAACTGCCACATCACTTTATTATACAAAACAGATTGCTGGGACACGCCCTCAGAGAGGTGAGGAGAGTCTCCCCTTCACCAGATTTGACTGGAAGGTCCTTGAGGGCAAGGAGCAGCCTTAATCACCTCTGCATCTCCCTAAATACATGGGAGACCGCTGAACAGCTGCGGGCTGGGAGAAAGGGGACAGAATGGGCATCTGAGTTCCAGCTGATGCTACACGCTTCACACACACAACCTTGTGCAATCCTAAGTTCACTCCATAAACATCAAGTGGGTCCCTGGGAGGAGAGAGGGGCCCTTCCCTGATGGCCCCTGAGCAAGAGCGTGGCCAGTGAGCATTCTGTAGTGACCATGATGGTCAGCCAACTAGAAACCCTTCTGTTGGGCACCCTGGGACCTCCGATTCTCCCTGCCACCACCACCAGCCAGGACAATCCCAAACGTGGCAGTGACTGAGCATCTTGCCCCTCTGGCGAATGGAGGCTTGGAGCCTCATTTGATGAAACCTTAAGTCACGGATGGCGGCCTCACCAAGTCAGGGAAGAAGGCCACTGCCTTTCTCCTCTCCCTCTTGAAGAGCTGGGGGATGTCGATGATGTCCCGCTCCGTCAGGCCCAGCTCCCGCTTCAGCACCTCCCGGTTCCAGTCGATGCAGCTCTGGGGTGGGGGGGGGAGATGGGGAGACCTTGCCAGTGTTGGGGGGACCCAAGAGGTCATGTCTGGCTAAGGAGAGGCAGGAGGCCCAAGTGCCCACCGATCAACTCTCTACACAAACCTTCTCTTTGTGCCCCTTCATCAACATGTACCTGCCCTAGGTCCCACCCCTCATGGTCCTATCCCACTAGGTGGGCTCAAATGAGAGTGTTCCAGAATGTTCCATCCTTGACCCTCTTCCCTTCTCTAGATCCTCCACTCCTTAGAGGATCCCCTTCAGTCTCATGGTTTAAAATACCACCTAGACACTGACAAGTCCGAAATTTCTATCTCCCAACCGCTTCGTAAAGCGCAACCTCTTTCCTGAGCTCAGACTTGTAAGTACAACCACCACTTTGATCTTTACGTGGATGTCTAACAGGCTCATCAGATGCGACAGGTCCAAACACACAGTCTTCATTTCTAGCCCCACCTGCCACCCACTCCTCCCCCAACATCCTTCAGCTCTGGACATGTAACGGCTGTGTGGGCCAAAAGCCTTGCTGTTGTTCTCTATGCCCCTCCCCTCTCACGCCACATCCATCATCAGCAAGGCCAGCGGGCTCTAAAGTACGTGCTCAGCCTGGCCCCTTCCCCCGCCTCCACTGCTCCCTCCTGGTGGGCAGCAGTGGCTTCCTAACTGGTCTCTGCTTCTTCTGCTCTAGCTCCACACGGTGGCTGTGAAAACGCTCCTGGCAGACCTCCTACTAGGGGAGTGGGATTGACCGAGGGCCCTTGCTGCCGGGCTCCAGCTCCGAAATCCTTCCTGTGTTTGTGCCCCAGGCCACACCTCCCACCAGCTGCTGACAGCCCATGGCGGAGTGCGACAGGATACTAAGGCAGACCCATTTCCGGAAGACAGGGGAGTCCTCTGGATCCCCCAAAGCTTTGCTGAACGTGCCTTAGACCGCACGGCAGTACGGGTCCTCCTTCCCTCTCGGTCACCCAGGGCAGCTCTCCCAGTCTCCTCCAGCCTCTCCGCTCCCTGCCTCTTTCCCTCACACAGACATTGTCCCGAACAGAATCCTCGCACGTTGAACCCCATCTTGGCATCTGCTTCTTGTAGGACCCTGTGCTGCATATCCCGCTTGCCCCTCCAGACCCCCCGTACACCCTTCTCTGCTCTGTGCCCCAGGAGGCTGATCCTTGGGCATCAGGGGCCCCCGTGCCCTCTGGCTTCCGGTTGGGTTCAGCCAATGGCAGCACTGGCAGGAGATGGGGGGCTGGCAGGAGAGTGCAGTTGGGGTATTTGTTCCCCCAGCTCCCTCCCTGCCAGGTCACTGTGGGCTGGCTGTGAAGGTCACAGCTCCGTCTCACAGCTGTCTTTCCATAGTGACAGTCTCCAGGTTCCAAGAACAGCTCCCTTCCCTAGTTCCCTAAGGCCTAGGGGTGGGGACCACTCCCCTCTTCCTAGCCTGAGGATGTGGCATGGTCCCTTGTTCATTGCCTCAAATCCTTCCTGTTTCTTTGTAAAGACTCCCCTTACTAAACTCTTCTACAGTTGTCCAGCTTGAGGTGCCATGTGTTCCTGATGGACCAGCCCCTGCGCCCGCCATGACCTACTGATATGTTCTCCACACAGAAGCAGAGACATCATTTCAAAGCATCAGTCAGATCAGGTCCCTCCTCGGCTCCAATCCCCCAAGGGCCTCACAGCTCACTCAGAGCCACAGCCCAAGACCTAGCGATGCTCTACAAAGCCTGGTGTGACCCGGCTCCCCTCACCCCACGTCGGCCTCCTGGCTCATCCTCATACACTCCATGCCCCTTCGTTCCACCTCAGGGCCATCGTCGGTGCTGTTCCTCTGCCTGGAATGCTTGTCCTCCTCAATCCACATGGCCTACCCCCTCTTTTCTCTCGGGTCAAGGGAGGGGGTTTGAGCTTTCCAGCCTGAACTTTCACGACCTGTGAGCATCAGACTTCCACTCCCATCCCTTCCCCAGCCATGCCCCCCGCCCTGCCCCACTCACAGCCTGTGGCCCTTGTACCTGCACAAACTTATTGTAGCTGATGAGGCTTTCATTGGAGAGGACCTGGTTGATGGAGATGGTGGTGACTGGCTTAGCGCCTGTGAAGGAGAGAGAGACATGAAGGGAGGGGCAGGAACAACGCCCTCAGGCTCTGGAAAGCAGCCAGGCAGAGCCAAGTTCACAGCTACTGGTCTTGCTGAGTCAGCAGCGCTGGGGCCCCTCTGGGCACCGGGAAGCACCGCCTGCAGAGCTCAACTTGGCCGCCGTGCAAGTCTGGGGGTGTGAGGAGCAGGCGGGGCAGGCTGCCGCAGCGCTATGACCTTCAGACCTTTATTTGAGTGTACTGGAAGTGGTCACACCTTTTATTGGAAATTTACAACCCCCCAGGGCACTGGGTGATGACTCCTCTTCTTTTGGCTAATGGTGGGGTGGGGGGCTGGGTCACCCACCTGCCCACCAGCGCCGGCTCTGATGGACACCATTGGACCCCATCCCTCCAAGAGGTGACTGCATGGGAAAGGGGCTCCCCCGAGGCCCAGTTTTCCTGCCTGCTTGATGTGGGGCCCGTGAGGACAGGGGAGATTAGAGCCGAATGCTACAATCCTTACAGCTGCCATTTATTAAGCTCTTACCACGCACAAGCCCTGAATTCAGGGCTCTGCATTCAGCACCTCGTTTAGCTCTCACCGCAACCCCACAAGTTATGATTATCCCCACTTTACAGACGGGGACATTGAGGCTCAGAGAGGTAAAAAGACTTGCCTAAGGTCGTACAGCTAAGAAATGCGGGGCTTGTGATTCAAGCCCAGCGCTCACATAAGGCCTGAAGCCTTGACCAAGGGAAAGGAGAAGGCGCCCTGACCCACCGGCCCGTGTGCAGATTCCCCACAGCTCCACTGCATTCCTGCTGAGGCCTTGGGGCCAGAGACCAGCCCTCTCTGAGCCTCACATTCTTGGGTATGAAGCAGGGTGATAGTAATCCTTACAGGCTCTCCTGAGGTCAAATGGGATCACGTGCAGGGAGCACAGCCTGGGGCCTGGCACGCAGTAGGCGACTGCTGAGCTGTGCTGGGCCTCCACGGTCACTGGCTGTGTGTCAGCTCTCCAGGGCAGCATGGTGGCTATGTGTGGCCTGACGGCTGTGAAGTCCCTCACTGTCCCTCCCAGCTGGAAAAACTGCTCAGCCTATACCTGAGTTTTGGTCACTGTAAACCTGATACGTCCAGGAAAGAAAGACGAACAGGGCTTTGCCATTGCCTGGTACATAAAATTGGATTTGAGGATTTTTCAGGCTTGGTCTGGGCAATGGGGCTGGGGAAAATTGTGTTTATTCCACTTTACAGCTGGGGCTCCAGGGTTGTGTGGGGAAGGGGGTAAGGGAGTGAATGGAGATTAAGAGGACGTCGGCAGTCATACTTGGCAGCTTCTAAGTTCTACAGAAGCTTCTCTCGGAGGAAGGTTTGGTCCAGGGCATTATCTAATCCCACGAGGCCATGCGGCCAAGAAAATCTACGATCCCGCCAGCCAAAGGATCTTTGCCCTGAGACGCAACCCCACCCCCCCACCCCCGGAGTCCCAGTCAGAGAGGAAGGATCCTGTAGGATTCACGCGGTCTCGGTGGGGATGAGAAAGGGAGAATATTTGAGAGCCATTCCAGAAGCTTACCCGCTCACTCCAGCCCCAGCCAGCGATCCCTCTCGAAATTCCTCCCGCACAAAATGAAAATGTGGGACCCCTTGCTCAAAGTGCAGGAAAAAGATTAGAGATACTAAAGATACCATTAAAGATACTAAAGTATAAAGCTTTTTCTTTTTTCACGGTTTCTCTCTTGTCCTGTCATGCTGTTTTTCACCTGCTAGTTGATGTCCGGCTTCCACGGGCATGGGGACCCCCGCGGGCCAAGCGTAGACCCTCGCAGGATCGCGGAGCCCCCGCCCGGGACTTGGCGCATGCGCACAGCCCGCCAGCTGCCACGCATCTCGGCCCGCGAGCGGTGGAACCCACCTGCTGCGCCAGTCGTGGGGGCCAAGTGGAGCCAGACATCGCCTCTTCCCACAGACCCACCCCAAACCTTAGCGAACGGGCGATCTCCAGGGGTACTGAAGCCTCCGCACCTGGATGTGCTCAGTACCTGGATCAGGGCTGGGCGAGAGGCTCACCCCTACCCCATTGTCCACCACGTGCCCTGTGGGGCTGCCAGTCCAGGACAGGGATGACTGATGCCAGGCCCCACTCTGAGATGCTGAGGGGCATGTGCATCCAACCCTCCCCAGGCCCAGGCTCCCGCTGGGATGGAGGGCTGCAGGGAGGGGCGGCCTGGCAAGGGGCTGGGGCTGTAGCAGGGAGGCAGTGGGCGGAGGGGCCTCATCCCAGGGAGGCAGGGAGGCCAGGAGGCTGCAGGAGGCGGGACTGTTCATGAGCCCAGCCTCCAAGCCCCCATAGATGCTCCACTGAACAATCAGGTTTCACTCACAAAACACAAATTATTAAGATTTTCAAGACAGTGCTGGCAGAGCATTAAACCCCAAGCACTGGGCCCCTCTGAGCAGAGGGTCCTGTGCCACTGCACTGGTCACATGTCCAGGAAGCGGACAGTGGTGGCTGGTGGAGCAAGGGATCCCCAATTTGGGGGTGTGGGGCAGCCTTGCTTTAACATTTGCCATCCCTCCCTCAAGCCACAACGTGTCTTGATTTAGGTGACAGGGGAGGGGAAGCTGTGAGGAGGGACACAGCCCTGATACCCACCAACAACCCCTTGGAACAGGAGGGCCCTGCCGTGGCCCCACTTCTGCTTTTCCTGGAAGAGCTTGCAGCAGGCACCAGGACTGGCCAGGAGCATCCGGAAGCCCTGTGTGGAGAGAGCAGACACGCTCAGCTCCCTGGCCTCAGCAGGGCCCCTGGAGCTCGTCCCCTGACCCAGACACCAGGGACAGGCGTGTCACCCAGGTACCTTCCCATCGGGGGCAGGGACAAAGCTCAGAAACTCGTCCACGTGGCCCACGGCCAGCCAGTCCACAAAGAGCTCCACGGGGGGCTGCACCTTCTGTGCGTGGAGGAAGTCCCGCACCATCTGGGTGACCCTGCGGCCACGTGACCTGGGGCCAAGGGGTTAAAGAAAGTTGCTGAGGGCCGGTCCTGTGGCTTAGCGGTTAAGTGCGCGCGCTCTGCTGCTGGCGGCCTGGGTTCGATCCTGGGCGCGCACCGACGCACCGCTTCTCCGGCCATGCTGAGGCCGCGTCCCACATACAGCAACTAGGAGGATGTGCAGCTATGACATACAACTCTCCTGGGGCTTTGGGGGAAAAAATAAATAAATAAATAAAATTAAAAAAAAAAAAAAAAGTTGCTGATCTATGCAGAAATGGAATGACGAGAGTTCAAAATTTCTGCAATATCTGCAAAAAAACATGCATTGCTTTTGTAAGCAGGAAAGATAATAAATATACATATTTTAAAATTCCACTCAAGGTGATTTCTCAACGAGGCAGATGTGGGGCGGGTCAATTACACCAGGTCAGTGACCCACCCAGGTCTCGTCATGGAGGCAAATCCTCAGAACGACCCTCAGGCCCCATCCTCACATTCTCGCAGAGACCGATTTCTCCCCCATCTTCAATCCCCCACGGCCGGGCGGTTCTCCCTTGAGTTTACCTTACATCTCTCTGGCTGCAGCCTCACCGTCCTGGTCATCAGTGGGGAGAGAGGTGGAAAGGTTCACCCCGAGGGCTCTCACAGCCCCAGCATTTTACGTTCATGAATTTAAACCCCATTCTTCTTTTGCCTTCTGAAAAAGTCCCTAACGGCGTGGCCCAAACTTCCTCCCTCTGTGGGCTTGTGTGTTTGAGGGCAGACAGCCCCTCTAAAGCTTGTTAGTTCACCTGGTATCTGATCGCAAGTCTGTTCTAGGTGCGTTGCTGAATTTGGGTGGCCCTATGTCTTGGTCTATTCCATAGCAAACAACCATGACCGTATAATTCCTTTTCTTTTCCACCAGTCCCCGTGTGTCACATGTTGAATAAGACACAATCTTTGACTCTCTCTCTCTGTGTTACTGCCATCTCGCTTTTCATGTCCTATATCTCCCTTTTCCTGCTCTCAGGAAAAGATCTGATATTAGTTATTTACATCGTAGTATAAACAAGCTTTGACTTAAATGCAATTTCTCCCAGGACTGTTGAGACTTAAAGCTCTTTCTTCTATAACTATTAATTGATAGCAACATCTATTTATTTTCTGAATCAGAAGACCTAAGTCTAGTCGTAACTTTGCATTCTGTGTGACCTTTACCAGGTCACTCACCTTCTCTGGGCCCACTTGTAAAATGAAAGGGTTGAACTGAACGATCTCTTAGGGCCCTGCTCGCTCTGGCCTTCTCACACTCCCCGAGAAGTGTGGACAGTGTCTGGTGAACAGCCCATTGTTCCACCAGCGCCACATCTAGGACTACAATTCCATCACTCCTTTCTGGTTCTCTTCGAGGAGTGGAATGGCCCCTCATCCCCCCAACCCCAGCCACCATCACCACCTCCAACTCTCAGCCTCCACCCCAGGAACACTCTCCCTGCTCCTCTCACCCAGGCAGGTTGCCCCCGATGAGGATCCTCCCCAGGGGGTACTCTTTCCCATTGGCCACCACGGGGGGGCTGACCTCCAGGTTTCCAAAGGAGTCCAGGCCACTCACAGAGCTGTCTCTTGGTTCCCGAGTCACATAGCCAAAATCTGGACCCTGGTAGGGGAAACTGAGTCAGGATGGGGCAAGGGGACTCACCAAGAAGAGCTTGAACCAACTTGCTGGACTCTGAGCAACTTAAAGATGGGGTGGGAGTGGCCACCCATTCTTCAGATGGAAATACTGAGTCAAAGATGGGGATCTGACCTATTCGGTATTTCATGCAGGCACAGGGGCCAAAGTTGGGAAACACACAGGCCCTCTGGCCCTGCTGCCATATTAGAGCATGGTATTCCCCGTGGTCACAGGGAGACAGCAGAGAGGGCCCTGGTTACTCCTGCACTCCCCATTCGACACAGGGCCCGAGGCCATGGGCACCCCCTTACCCTCTGCACAGACTTCCTGCCAAGTCCGGCCCAAGAGCAGGTATCTGGCTGCTCTAGAGTGGCCTGTCCCTGGGGACCAAGAGGCTGGTAACGGCCCTCTGAGCCTCAGTCTTTCAATTCTGGAAAAGGGGAGAATTCCCAGGGCCATCTCTTAGAAGGAGCTAGACAACATGAGGGCCAGGGGAGAGCTCGTCCCACCTGGGGGACCCAGTGGGGGCTGGAGAGGCCTTCCATCTCCTATGGCACCAAGGGGGTCTCCCCTCTTTCCTCAAGGGGGTCCACTGAGACACCCTCTTTATTTTATTACCAATAATAATACCAGCTAACTGTGTTGTGTGCTCCCTCCGTGTGTGCATCGAGAAGACTCACAAACATCTGTGAGGCCAGGGCTAAAATATCATTTTTACTGATAAGGAAACTGAGGCTCAGAGAGGGGAAGTGACTCACGCAAGGGCACACAGCATGTGAGTGAGAGTCAGGTTGTTCTGACCCTGAAGCTTATGTTCTCAACATCTGTGCTATCCTGCCTCCCCCATCTGGGGCTGCCAGATTTAGTAATAAAAATATAGGACGGCCAGTTAAATTTGAATTTCAGATAAATGACAAATGTATGTTGAGTATAACTATGTCCCAGGCAATGTTTGGGACATACTTATACAAAAAAGTTACTCATTAGTTAGCGGAAATCCAAATCTAACCGGGCGCCTCCTGCATCTCACCTGGCAACTCTGCTTCTGTCCCTAAGGAGCGCAGTTCCTGGTGTGGCCCTCAGGGTGATGTCCCTCGGCCCTCAGGGCTGTGCTGCGCCCGGGACCACTCACCAGGATCCTTTTGTAGGGGAAGTCCTGCAGTTCCCCATTCCTGGGGGAGTCAAAGACCACGGGGAAGGTCTTGTGCGGCGCCTGGACGTAGCCCAGCTCCATCTCGTCCTGCGAACAAGAGAGACACCCAGCTGTGGACAGTCAGCAGCTCCCTGCTGGCTTGGCCCTGAGCGCTTGGGGATGACTGTTCACGGGAGTCCCCTGCCTCAGGCCTTGTGGGGGATGAGGAAGGCAAGGGTCATGATGTCTGCTGGCTGGAGGAGGGGCTGGAGGCTCAGAGAAGGAGTCCACTTGCCTAGGGTCACACAGCAAGACAGGTTAGGAATGAACGAGAACTGGGACGTGACCTTAGGGGTATCCCCATGCTGGACCAGGGCAGAGTGGACACAGCAAGGAGCTCAGGGTGGCCTGAGTTGGACAAACAGGCCACTGGGCATCAGCCAGCACCTCCAGCCTCCGCGTGTGGTCATGAGGGGTTGATGGCTGGACAGGGCTGAGGGGACCTGAGCAGGTACAGATCTGCCTTGCCCTTAGACCTGTTAACACGCCCAGCTCCGTCCTGCCCTCTCTGGGTCTGGAGGCAAAGACGGCCCAGCAGTGATGAACTATACATCCAACGAGAAGCTCACTCTGATGTGTCTGGCCCTAAGTGCTTTACAAATATTAACTCCATTAATCCTCATGACACGCCTATGTGGAGGCACTATTATCACCCCATGTTACAGATGAGGAAAGTGAGGAACAGAGAGGCCTAGTTATTTGTCCAAGGGCACACAGCTAGTCAGCGGCACAGCCAGGATCCAAACCCAGCCAGTCTCGCTCCAGAGTCCTGCCCTGAACCTCCTCATTGGACAAACCTCCAGCTGAAATGAAAGCTCCTTAGCTTAGCATCCAAGATCTCCCACCTCAACTCTCGCTCTTCACAGAACCTTGGCCCTGGCCAAAGAGAACAGGCAACATTCTTTCTAATGCCTCCCACCTCTGGGCCTTTGCTCATGCTGATGCTCTGCCAGAACCACCATCCACTGAGTCCCAGCATGGCCCTTCCCAGCTCTGTGGCCCTAGGCATTTGCCCCCCTGAGAGCTCCTTCATTATGGGGTATCGACAGGGAGTTGTCAGAGGATGAAATGATGCTATGCACGGCCTGCAGTGAGCACTCAGTGAGTGACAGAAATCATCATCTATCCCTTTGCCAAGTCTGGTCCAGCTCAGATGCCCTTCCTCCAGGCAGTCTACACAGATCCCCCAGACAGAGGTGACGCCACCCTTTTCCTTGCTTCGTCTTAGATCGTCAGAGTGGGGATTTTTGTCTCAGTCAGTCACCACCTCAGGGCAATTCATCCTCGGCACTATTGACATCTGGGGCCAGATAATTCTTTGCTGGGGGGCTGTCCTGTGCACTGTAGGATGTTTAGCAGCGTCCCTGGCCTCTCCCTACTAGAAGCCAGTAGCACCACCACCCTGAGTGTGACAATCAAAAATGTCTCCAGAGACTGCCAAGTGTCCCTTGGGCAACAAAATCGCTTCCGTTGAGAACCGCTGGTCCAGGCCGTCGAGGGCAGGGAGCATGTGCCTCGTACCTCTGCCATCCCCCTCTGGCCCAGCCTAGCGCCTTGCCCAGATCCCGTGGGTGAATGAGTGTTGAGTCCAGTGTCACTGTGTGCCTGGGTTTCCAGAAAGTTCTGGAACTAGAGAGAGCAGTGCCGTGGGGAGGAGGATCGCAGCCCCCGCTCTCCTGGATGTTCCCCAGCAGCACCCCACTGGGACAGGCCAGCCTCTCCGCCAGGACAGTGCCCAGCGGGGTGCTGCCGGTGGCCGCGGTACCTGGATCCAGCGGTCGTTACGGTTCTCGTTCTGCGGGCAGATGGTCAGCTTGCAGCCGGCCCCCCTGGCCAGCTCCGCCACTGCGTCCACAAAGCACGTGTTGTTCCTCACACTGCGGACAAGCCCGGGAGAGTGGCTCAGGACAGAGCCAGGCCTGGGGCAGACGGGCCAGCGGCTCAGAAGGACACCCAGCGCCCCTAGACTCACCGGCACACGTACACCTCCAGGGGCGCCAGGGTGCTGGGCGTCATGATCCAGGGCGCCACACGGAACACCACGGTGTCAGTGAAGATGGGGGATTCGGAGAAATCCTGCAGGGAGGGCCAGAGGGGAAAGAGCACTGACTTCGGAGTCCAGAGGCCTGGGTGACTCAAGGGCCACCGAGGCCCTTGAGCAAGCTACTTGCTTCCTAGTTTCTAGAGAGGCACCAGCAGGGCAGTCCAGAGGTCTGGGCCTTTCAGGCCAGTGGTGCCTTCTCTGCCCTGGCCGCCCCCTACCTCGTTGGAGTCGTCCAGCAGGGTGACGTGGAAGGAGATGAGCCCCGTGAAGCCGGCGTCGGGGAAGCAGAGGCCCTCCACGAAGAAGCGCTCCTCGTCCCCGTGGAAGCGGGCCACCTCGTACGACACCTTGTCCTGGCCCAGCACGTGCCTGTAGGCCTCACAGGAGTCCTCGGGACCTGGGAGGGGATGGAAGGGGCAGCTGTGACTCCCCGGTGGGCCTAGAGAGCGTGAGGGATGCAAGAAAGCTGTGCATCCTCACCAAAAAAATCTAAGCCAGACAACGGCTCCTGCCTCTCACCTCCCACTGGCAAAGGAGGGAAAGGTGCTTAATACCCAGTGTGGGCAAGGCGGGGGGAGGGCCTTCCTTTCTGAGGTTGGTGTTCAGATCCTTTGGAGGACAATTTGGTGGCATCTAACAAAGTAGTGTTTACCCCTAACCAGCAATTCCACTTCTAGGTATCTTTCCTACAAAATACACATACAAGGGTGTCCACTGGCTGTTCCTTCATTCACTGAACAAATACTTCCTGAGCACCTACTATGCACCCACGAGGCATGGTTCTGGACTCAGGATACAGCTGTGAGTAAGGTCCCTGTGCTCAAGCTATATTGTTTGTAAAATCGTAACACTGCAAACAACTGCATATTCAGAGAAGTTACAGCATCTCCATGCTTTGGAGTACTATGCAGCTGTGGAAAAGGAGGAAGAGCTACCTAAACACACAAACAGATGTGTAGGCCATATAATTCAATGAGAGAAACAGTTTGGAAAGCAGAACGTGTACACACCACCACACACGTGCACACTGAGTGCATACAGAAAAAAGTCAGGAAGAACACGCACCAAATGGTTAACAGTGAGCACGTTGTAAGTTTAGGAGTAAGGACAGAGAATTCTCATTTTTCACTTTATATCCTTCTATATTATTTGATCTTTTAAAAAATGAGCATTTATTACTTGTATACATTTGTATTTTTAAAAGGTATTTTAGATCCTTGCTTGTACTTGCGATAACGGCAGTGCGGCTATGTAAAACAGTAGTCGGATTTTTTTTTCTGGAGAGGCACACTGAATTACGTTGGAGCACATAGCCACAGTGTCTGGGACTGGCTGCAAAACACTTCAGCAAACAGGGGCGAGCCCCACGGCGTAGTGGTTAAGTTCAGTGTGCTCTGCTTTGGTGGCCTGGGTTCATGGATTCAGATCCCAGGTGTGGACCTACACCCCTCGTCAGCCATGCTGTGGCAGCGTCCCATACACAAAATAGAGGAAGACTGGCACAGATGTTAGCTCAGGCCTAATCTTCCTCAGCAAAAAAAAAAAAAAAAAAAAAAAAAACTTCAGCCAACAGAAAGGGAGAGATGAAGCCAGAGAGGTGAAGTAGTGATAATCGTTGAGTCTGAGTGGTTGGCATATGGGGGTTTGTTACACTGTTCTCTCTACTTTTGTGTATGTTTGAAAGTTTTGATACTAAAAATTTCTAAACGTGCTTAAAATACATTTTTCAAATTCGTTCATCTAATAAAATAACCTCAGGCCACGGCTGTGCCAGATGACCAGTTCCAGAGCTCTCACATCTGACTGTTCTTCCTCTGACCCCCAAGACAGCCCAGAAGCCCTGGCAGAGCCTGCCCTCTGGCCCAAGGTGGGGAAACTGAGGCCCCCCGGGGCAGCGAGGGGGTAGGAGGGCAGGGCATGAACTCACCGCAGGCGTGGAAGACCCGTGCCCGCTTGGCGTCATAGCTCGAGGTGTGGAGGACAAGTTTGTGGTCATTGAAGAGGGCAGTGGGGCCTTGGGTGCGCAGGACCATGACGGACATGTCTTCCAGGTCTGTGGAGCCAGACAGAGGGCAGCAACTCAGGGGGCCTACGACATGACGAATGTGTGGCGTCCCTGAAATGCTGGCCAGAGGTGCCTGGGAGGAGGCCAGATTTGGGGTTGGAATAGGAAGGCTTGGATCTGCCACAGACAGGAGACATCTGGGGTCTCCTGACCTCTGAGCCTCAACATTCTCGTCTGTAAATTGAGGTGATGCTCCCCTCCCCCTTGGATGATTAAATGAGAATTTTGGGAAAGGACCAGGCACACAGTAGGTGCTCCAATAATGTTAGCATCCTCCGTTCCCCCAGAGGGAGAAGAAGGTGAGTTAGCTCATTTCCAGAGTTCTGCCCTGGCATGGAGTGCCTGCTGGCACTGGGGCAGCTGCCAGCCTGAGGCAGGTTTTGAGGAACATCAATGTGTGTCTGGGAGCTGGAAGTTTGGCCCTGAGCCGCCCCGTGGGTTGGAATCCTTGAGGGGTAGCTGAGCAGTGACACCAAGGGACACGGGCTGCCCTGGCCCCACCTCACCTTGCAGGCAGTGCACGTGCTGGTCACAGTTGTCCTGGTCATCACAGTTCAGATTGTCCCTGTCACAGTTCACCAGCAGGATGGCTCCATACCCACCAGGCCCCCAGACCCACTGCCGCTGCCAAGGGCAAAGCGTAGCTGGTGATGGGCGCTCGGACCAGACCTGTGCCTCCCTCTGCAGCAACCTCCTGGCCAGACCCCCGACCCCGTCTCTTCCTCTTCGCCCCACCCTAGAGGACAGGTCCACTCTCATTGAAGCACCTCCTGTGTGAGAGTTGGCAATGGCTCCCTATTGCCCACCTCATCAAGTCCAAACTACGCAGTTGTCTTTCTTAGCCGTCTGTGATGTGTCTCCAGCCAACGTCCTCCTTCTCAACAGGCAACTGCCTGATTCTAAGATCCGTTCCTCCCTCCAGGCCTTGGCTCCTGCTGTTCCCTCCGCCTGGAATGCCCTCCCTCTTGCACTGCTTTAGAGCCCAGCTCAAGTGGACTTCACGGGAAGTCTTCCTCGCTCATGCAGCCCACCTTCTCTGAACTCCCAATGCATTAAGCGCCACCACAATTCAGCCGAAAGTTCTTTGACAGTTTCATACTTGGTAGATTTCCCGTTTCACCTAGATCAGGAGGTTGGCACACTACGGCCCGCAGGCCAAAGCCGGCCCACTGCCTGTTTTGTAAATAAAGTTTTACTGGAACACAGTCACATCCGTTTGTTTCTGTATGACTACAGCTCTTTCACGCGACAACAGCAGAATCAAGTAGTTGCAACGGAGACAGTATGGCTCGCAAAGCCTAAAATATTTACTATCTTGAGTTTACAGAAAAAGTTTGCTGACGCCCGACCTAGCTTCAAAGTCCAGAAGGACTTTTCCCACAAAGCAAGACCTAGCCCAGAGCTGGGCACGTGTGTGCTCAATAATTCTTGGTGAAGATTTTTCTTCCTGTGGAAGAAGATTCCCAGCCATGCCTGGGTCCCGTTTGGCTCCCCTGACCTCGGCATCAGCCGGGAGGCAGGGGATACCTGTCATGGCCTCGCCCCTCTTAACCCAGCCTAGAGCAGCTCCCAACTCCCCGCCCCTTTCCGGGCCCAGGCAGAGAGGCCCTACCTTGTCAACGAAGCTCCTGTTCTGCCTGCCTTCACAGTTCAGGTCGCAATCCAGAGCAATGTCTGCAAGGGGCGGGGACAGGGTATGCAACCTCAGGGTGCCCAGGAGCCCAGCACAGGCCCCTGGCCCCCACATTTTAGCTTAGCTCTCAGGGCCCATCTGGGGCTGGGCAGATGGAAGTCATTTCCAAGAAGACACTGCCCAGAGGTGGGGGCACCTGGAGCCTCCCTCCTTGGGCTGGGGAAAGAGGCCTAGGAGAGAAGCAGGGTCAGACCAAAGGCCCAGGTCAAATGCTGCCCCCTCCAGGAAGCCTTCCCTGACCTCTCCTTCTTCTGCATTCATATAGCCCTCACCGGCTGGGGCACGTCCTGCGCTGAGCCCAGGTCGCCCTGGACATTCTTGCTCTGGATGAAGCTGCCTCATCTCCTCGGGATGGGCAGAGAGCCTGGACTTTGGCGTCAGACAGACGTGGATATGAATCTGGATTCTGGTACCTACTGCCTGTGTGGCCTCTCTGAGCCCCAGGTTCATCTCACACTCCCCCAATCCCAGCCCCCATCCCACCTTCTTAACATTTCTCCCTAGAAAGTGGGGGAGATTTTACAACACAAATGGAACATTCAAGGGGGAGAGAGAAAGGAAGAATTTGAAATGATTTTTAAACATGCAAAAAGAATCCCAACCACCATGCAACAAGGGGATGAATCTCACAAACATAAGGCGGGTCAAAAGAGCCCAACCCTAAAGAATCTACGTACAATATGATCCCATCCAGAGAAAATTCAAGAGTGGGCAAAAATAGACTATATTATTTCGGTACGCGTATTCAGGTGATAAAAGCATTTTAAAAAGCAAGGAAATACTATCACAAGATAGTGGTTACCTCTAGGGGAAAAAGAGCGTCATGATCAGAAAGGGGCATGGTGGGGGGGACTCGGAGGTGCTAGTCATGTTCTATTTCTTGACCTGGGTGATGGCTGCTCAAATGTGTGGTTTGTAGCTATTCATTAATGTGTGTGTGTACAAACATATATTTATATATAAAATAAAGCTTTATGCACTTTTCTGTATGTGTATTTTCCCGTGAACAAGAGTGTGTGTGTTCAGTGAAGGGGAGGTGGGGAGATCTCCAACCTCAGTCTTAACTAAAGGAAGGCAAAATAAAGCAACAAAGAGATGCCAACCTCTCAGATTGGCACAGATGGAAAAGGCTGATAAGGCACATTGGTGGCAGGTGTATAAAGTGGTATGGTCTCTTTGGAGAGCTATTTGGCAGTATCTATCAAAATTTAAAACATACATTCTCCATAACCCAGCAGTTCTGCTTCTAAAAATGCCTCCTGCAGAGACAGCATATTCGACTTTCTTGCTAATCGTTCTCCAAGGGCTTGTACCAATGCAAACTCCCACCCAGGATGCAAAGAGCTCCCCGGTTCCGCATCCTTGGCCACACCAAGTTAGTGAAGCATCTTTTTTTTTTTTTTTTTTGTGAGGAGATCAGCCCTGTGCTAACATCCGCCAATCCTCCTCTTTTTTTGCTGAGGAAGACGGCCCTGGGCTAACATCTGTGCCCATCTTCCTCCACTTTATATGGGACGCCGCCACAGCATGGCTTGCCAAGCAGTGCGTCGGTGCGCGCCCGGGATCCGAACCAGCGAACCCCGGGCCACCGCAGCGGAGCGCGCACACTTAACCGCTTGCGCCACCGGGCCGGCCCCAGTGAAGCATCTTTTCATTGGGTTCTGATCATTGGGGCTTTCTCTTCTACAAATTGCTCGTTCATATTTTCTGTCCATTTCTGCTCATCTTTTTAAATTGATTGTAGTTCTCCACAGTCTACATGTACCAAGTCAGCCAGGGGCCGGCCCCGTGGCTTAGCGGTTAAGTGCGCGCGCTCCGCTACTGGCAGCCCGGGTTCGGATCCCGGGCGTGCACCGATGCACTGCTTGTCCGGACATGCTGAGGCCACGTCCCACATACAGCAACTAGAAGGATGTGCAACTATGACACAACTATCTACTGGGGCTTTGGGGGGAAAAAAAAATGGAGGAGGATTGGCAATAGATGTTAACTCAGAGCCAGTCTTTCTCAGCAAATAGAGGAGGATTAGCATGGATGTTAGCTCAGGGCTGATCTTCCTCAAAAAAAAAAAAAAAGTCAGCCATATGTATTGCAAATTTCTTCTCCCAGTTCAGAGTGTGACTTTTTACTTGTCCTCTGTCATAGAGAAGTTTTAAATTTTAATTCAGTCTCATTTATCAATCTTTCCCTCTATGGTCTGTGCTTTTGTTTTGCCTGGTTAAAGAAAACCTTGACTACTTTGAGGTTGCAAAGATATTCTCTTCTAAAAGCTTTAAAATCTTGATATTCACTTTAAGATTTTTAACCCATCTGAAGTATATTTTTGAGTGTGGTAGGAGGTAGGGCTCCAAGTTCTTTGATTCTCACATGATAACAACATGAGCGTGGGTCTATGTCTGGGTTCTCTATTTGTTCCATTAGTCTATACTTAATCCTGTGCCAATTTCTCACTGCCTCAGGTATTGTTTGAAAAAAGTCTTGATATCCGGTACCATGAGTCCCTCCACCTTGTTCTTCCTCAACAGTGTCTTGGCCATTGGCCTTTGTTCTTCCATAGAAGTTTTAGGATCAGCTCTATAAAGTTCTATTAAGAAGCCATGTTGGGATTTTGATAGGAACATCGTTGAGTTTAGACTGATACTGTCCAGAGTTCATGGATCTCTGTTCTGGCTTTGTGTTTCTTTCACTCTTTTTTCCTCTTTGTGTTTCAGTTTGGGTAACTTCTGTTGCCCTATCTTCAAGTTCACCGATTCTTTCTTCAGCTGTATCAAGACTATCTATAGGGCCGGCCCCATGGCTTAGCGGTTAAGTGCGTACGCTCCACCGCTGGCAGCCCAGGTTCGGATCCCCGGGCGCGCACCGACGCACCGCTTCTCCGGCTGTGATGAGGCCGTGTCCCACATACAGCAACTAGAAGGATGTGCAGCTATGACATACAACTATCTACTGGGGCTTTGGGGGAAAAAATAAATAAATAAATAAAATTACAAAAAAAAAAAAAAAAGACTATCTATAAACCCATCAAAAGCCGTTTTCATCTCTGTTACCATTTTTATTTCTAGCATTTCCAATTGACTCTTTCCTATAGTTTTCATCTCTCTGTGAAATTCCCCATCTGTTCATACACGTTATCCATCTTTTCCTCTAGAGCCTTTAATGTATTAGTCACGGTTACTTTACATTTCCTGTCTAATAGTTCCAACATCTGAGTCATCTTGCATGGAGGTTATATATCAATTTGTGGAGAATTGGCAGAAAAAATTTAAGTTGGAAAAAGCAAGGTTCAATTCCAAGTCTGTACATGCTTCAATTTGCTTATAAAAAGGGAGAATATACAGGTGTGCATGTGTCTACTTATATAAGCACGGCATGTCTCCGGGCTAGAAGGATGCTGGGCATGGGGAACTGGAAGTCTTGGGTTGGAGGGAATGAAGTTTACCTTTCAACGTATACTCTTGGTACTGTTTGAATTTTTAAAATGTGCACTTCTTACTTTAATTTCAGACATAAAACTAGTTGATTTTTATGAAAAGACCCCCATTCAGTGTCATTCTCAACCACTCCCGACCTGGCCCTTGGCCAAGGCCCCTTGGCCACAGCCTCAGCATGGCCCCAACTTACCCACACAGGTGAGGTAGAGCACGGCGTAGGCCAGGGGCAAGGGCTCACGGCTGGAGTGGTATGAAATCTGAACCTGTAGAGAGACGGGCCCAGGGTCATGCCGGCTAAAGCCAAGGGCCCCCCACCCCAAAAGACAGGTCTTGGGAGACCTGGCAAGGAGGGGAGGAGATCTCAGGAACCTCTGTGCACTAGAGTTGAGTTTATCAACTCAGCTCTTCCTTTAGCCTTCTCTGTGCCATTTATTTTTCCATGCCTCAGTTGGCCCATCTGTAAAATGGGAACCATCTGTGAGGGATTCCATGGAGAGCTGGGTCCCAGTGCTGCCAGCGACTACTGTGTGATTTTGACAAGTCCCTGCTCCCCTTTGGGTCTTGGTTTTGCCATTTGTAAAATGAGGAGTTCGGACTGGGCAGGGTTTAGGGACACTGTCTCATCTGTGGAATTCAGACAGGCCTGGACTTGAGCCCAGTAGCTCTGGGTTCTGTGACCTTGGCCAAGACCCTTCACTTTTCTGATCTGCCTCAGTTTCCTCATCTGCAAAACAGGGACCATACAAGTCCCTACCTCAGAGGATTGTGTGCAGCTTAGAAATAATATATGTAAAAGACCGACCCCATAGGATGTGCCCATGAAATACCAGCTACTGTGACTGGTGGGCAGGTGGCATCGTATAAGGGCTCAGATTGTGGATCCACCACATGTGAATATCCTGGGAAAAGTTACTGTCCTCTCTGGACCTCAATTTGCTCAGCTGTAAAGTGGGGATAATAATAGTTCCTACCCCGTGGGATTGATTATGGACTGTGAGAATTCAACAAGGAACCCACGTGACATGCTCAGTATCTTACCTGGCCCACAGCAAGCACCCAATAACTGTCAAAGGTGAGGCTAAAAATGGGTGATGACAAAGCAGTTTGAGGCAGACACATCAAAGCCCCCTTCAACCCTCGGCTCTCCGCTTGGACACTCCCTCCTGATGTGGGTCCCTCAGCTCTCCGGCTCTGATGTCCTCATCTCAGCCAGAAGGTTCAGGACTTTACAGACGCCACTCACCCTTCAGTCCCGGGAGCCCCTAAATTCTACAGTTACTGACCCCCATGTGTCAGGCCCCAGCAATGATGCTCACCTCAGACACAATTACCTGGATCCTGGCCAAAGGTGAGGGGAGGGAAGAGGGGGACACTTGGACCCTCCTCAATCCTCGCCATCCTTAGGGCCAAGGAAGTCAGGGTGGGGAGGCACCCACACTCCAGCTCGGCAGGGAACCCAGGAGGGGCCCCTCGCAGGCTGGTTGGTCCTCTTGCCCTGACCTGGGGCCTCCGTCCTCGCCCTCACCAACTCTGCTGCTCACTAGATCATGTGATTTCACGTAAGCCATGCCCCTTCTCGGTCTCAGTGTCCCTGTCTGTAAAATGGGTTCACTGAGGCCTGCCCCACCTGCCTCGCAGAGCTCAGTGGAGGCTCAATTCAGATACATGGATGGGAACAGAGGTGGGCGTGATGGAGGGAACCTGCCCCCAGCGTCAGGCAGGTCTGTGTTGAATTCTAGCTCTCCTACCAATTAGCTATGTGGCCCCAGGACAGTTACTCTGAACCTTGGTGGCCCACTGGTGAAATGGGGATCAGACCCTGGCTCTCAGGACTGTCGTGAGGGCTGGCTGAAGGCACGGCTGCTCAGTGCCTGGCACGTGGTCAGCACTCCTTACAGGGCCAGTTTCCCGAAACATCGCTCCTGACGTGGAGTGGGAACCTGCCAAGTCCTGGTTCCCATCAGCCCTTTAAGAGGGCATCACCTGCGCCAAGCTCAAAGGCCACCCCGTTTCTCCCACTTTTTAAATGTCCCCTGCCCTGAGGCCAGAGCACTGCCTGCAGCTGGGGCTTGTACAACTCACCCTTGCTAGCTGAATGGGCAGAGAGAGGAGAGGAGGGGAGTCGTCGAGCCTCTGAGAAGCGAATGAGGACAGGAGGAGAGTGGATTAGGGGAAGGCGAGGCACCTTGCGGAAGGGGGTCTCCCCAGGCAGCGGTGTCCCTCCCCCGTCCCTGCTTTCTCTCCTACATTCAGAGTGGCAGAGATCACCTAATCAACCCTCAGCCTACAGATGGGGAAACTGAGGCCCAACAGAAGAACTGGGACAACTCCTCCCTTCACAAAGGGTCTTGGGAAGTAAGAGAAGAAGCAAACGCTGGCTCATGTTCCCCTCACATCAACACTAGGAGGAAGATGCTATGATATCCTCATTTTACAGATGGGGAAACTGAGGCCCAGGGGTGATGTGAGGTGGCAGAGGACGCGCAGTTTGAGTTTGTAAGTTGCAGAGCTGGCTGGCTCCAGGGCCAGGCACTTACCCACCGTGCCACCCTGTACTCTGGGGAAAGAGAGGGCGCTGGGGCTGCCTCCCCACCCGCCCCCAGACCAGGGGACCCGCTCACATGACTGTCGTTGAGGTCATTGCTGGGAGAGTTCATGACCACGATGATCTCCAACCCTGCATCAAAGCGCCACCACCTGGTGTCGGCGCGCTCCCGGCCCCTCTCCACACTGGGAGAGATGTAGACGTCCACACCGGGGGTCCCATAGACCTCGAACATCTCTGTGCCCTCAGGTAGTGACCTGGGAAGAACAGGGAGCCGTGGAAGGTGCTACAGGGGGCAGCCCTTGTTCAGATGCTCGAGCTTTGGCTCAAACTCTTGCTTCCTCCAGGAAGCCTTCCCTGACCACCCAGGCCTCTCCGATCCTCACAGTAAGCTCCTGGGAGTCAAATCTGGACCCCACACAAATGTATACACATTCTCATATTCCAAGGCTCTGTGTTCATTGACATTTCCCTTGTGAGTTTCTTTACCTCCCAACAGAACTGCAAGCTCCTTGGAAGTCAGGACCAGTGTGTGTTTTATTCTCCCCTCCACACACACACTGTGCAGAGCTGGGCACAAAGAGCTCAGTCAACACCAGCCAGTAGCAAGCGAGTGGACCCCCGTGCAGTTGTGAGACTCTGGCTCACCCAGTTCTCACCCCACAAGTCCCACTGCATCCCTCCTCAGCAGGTGATAAGATGTCCTTGGGGTCTTCCCTAGGGAAGGGTATTAAATTTTGTTGAGTGACCACTATGTGGCACCTTAACGTTTACCGGCTTCTTTTATTCTTACAAGTCTGCAAAGTAAGCGCTATCATCTCCATCTGACAGGTGAGAAACTGAGGCTCAGAGGGGTCAAGTAACTAGCCTGAGGTCACGCAGCAACAAATGGCACAGCCAGGTTTGCACTTGGGTCTCTGACACGGAGCCTGTGCTTTCCCACAGCACTGCAGCGTCACCTGGGAAACTTGGCCAGATTCAGCCAAACAACCAGGCGTTATTAAAGGGTTAAAGAGTCTGCGATGTCCACTAATTATTAGTGAAATGCAAGTCAAAACTACAATGAGATATCACCTTACACCCGTCAGAATGGCTATAATTAACAAGGCAAAAAATAGCAAAGGTTGGAGAGGATGTGGAGAAAAGGGAACTCCCATACACTGCTGGTGGGAGGGCAAACTGGTGCAGCCTCTATGGAAAATAGTACGGAGATCCCTCAAAAAATTAAGAATAGAAATATCATAAGATCCAGCTATCCCACTGCTGGGTATTTATCCAAAGAACACGAAATCAACAATACAAAGAGACTCGTGCACCCCTATGTTCACTGCAGCATTATTCACAATAGCCAAGCTGTGGAAGCAACCCAAGCGCCCATCGACTGATGACTGGATAAAGAAGATGTGGTACAGACAGTGACAGGACTGGGATCCAAACCCAGGCCTTCTGGCTCCTGAGTCCACGTTCTTACCCACCACTTTTCCAAGAGAAATAACAACAATAATCACAGCCCCTGAGGCCCCCATCCCCTGCACACTTACCCTGGCAGGCCTGGCTAAGCCTTTCTGAACATCGGCTCATCTAATCCTCACTGCAGCCCCAGGAGGAGGGGATTATTACTCCCGTTTACATGTGGGGAAACTGAGGCTCAGGAGGGCAAGAGACTTCCCCAAGGTTGCACAGCTGGCCATCCCACCCAGGCCCGTTCCATTCCCACCTCCGCATGGAGGAGAGCAGACTGCCCCCCAAACACCCTCTTCAGTCCTCCCCCAGCGTGATTCTGATACTTCGCAAAGTGGCTTTTTTATAAAAAGAGAAATAAACCCAGCCCCAGCTCCCCTCCCTCAGGCAGGTCCCACTCAGTGCACAGCTCTCCAGGCGTCCTCACCAGGGAGGGGCCGACACACCTGTTTCTCCGCCCAAGCAGGGCTGCCCGATGTAGCAAATAAAAGCGAAGAACACCCAGTTGGACTCGAATTTCAGATAAGCAACAAATAATTATTTTAGTCTAAGTATGCCCTATACAATATTTGGGATATACTTATACAAAAAATTATTGTTTATCTAGATTCACATTTAACTAGGCATCCTGGATTTTATCTGGCAGCCCTACTCCCGAAGCTGTAATTTCCAGGGCTGGTGGTGCCCTCTGTCCTATTGTCCCTGGGTGTGTGGGCCAGCCCATCGGGGACATGGGGAACCTGGATAGAGAGGCATGGGGACACACAAAGAGACCTGGAGAGACCCAGAGAGATGGAGAGCCAGGAGGACAGAGACATATGGAGACAGACCGGTATGAAGGGCCCCCCTCATACTCAGGAGCGCCCTCAGCTCCACTCCCCGAGGCACCAGGCCTCCAGCTCCCCAGGAAGCCTGTAAACTTTCTGTGAAACCCACCCCCACCCCTAAGCTGCCCCTTGGGCCCCAGGCGTCCACCAGCTAGAGCTGAGCACCCTGCGGTCCTTCTGGTATGAAAGCCCCACCCAGCCCCCAGGCCCCAGCCCCTCCCTGTACCTCCCTGGGCTGGGGCCTGTGTGAGGCACTAGGGGAAGCGCCCCTGCCCAGGATGACCCGCAGAAGCCCGCAGCTCCAGTGGCACCAGCACCAGAGTCAGGCATCAGGTTCCAGACCCGGCTGGGTGGCACGTCAGCCAGGTGACCTTGAATAAAGCATCCAGTCTCCTGGGCTCAGTAACCTCGCCTGTAAAGTGGGATAATGACACCAGCTTGGCCACCCTCCCGGCCATCGTGAGGCTCAAATGCAATAATAGATAGGAAAGCCTTAGAAAACCGGCCGCCCAGGACGGGGGGGGGAAGGGTTATTAAGGTAAATTAGGGCGCAGGAAATGGGTGGATGGAGGCAGGTTGAGAGGGTGGCCTGGGGTGTCCAGGGAAGGCTTCCCGGAGGAAGGCAGGTGAACCCAGGACAAGGGGGAGACACATCTGAGGGGGAGGCGTTTCTACCGTGGAGCCTTACAAGGTCAAGTGCAAACTCATTTCACCCCTGTGTAATGGGGAGCCAGCGATGGTTCTTGATCAGGAGAGGCGACATGATGGAGCTGTGGCGAGGTGGTTAGCCTGTGGACACTGGGCCCAGGCAGCCTGGGTTCAGATCCCAGCCCCGGCACTCACTAGATGTGTGACCTTGAGGGAGAGACTTGGCCTCCCTCTGCCTCAGTTTCTGTGTCTATAAAGTGGGGATGATGGAAGATGAAAGGAGTGGGTGTGTGTAAACGCTCAGGATGGGCGAAAGTCAGAGGCACCTGAACCCCTGCCCTCATTTCACTGCTGGGGAAACTGAGGCCCGGAAGAGAAGGGACTAGACTCCCAGTTTGGTGCACATGCCCTGTCATGGAAGCTATGTGTTCAGAAGAGCAAAGGGGTGGCTTCTGGGAGGAGAGCCTGCGTCAGGTACGGGAGGATCTGGATTTCCCATTTTCTGGAGGACAGAGGAAGTGGCCGGCGCCTCACCTGGATGAAGTTCTTCCTCCAGCCAGGCCGCCTCCAGCTGCCAGCGTGCTGCTCTAGACACCACAGCCCAGCCCTGGGCAGGGGCGCATGTGCCTTGGGGCCTCAGGCTCTCCCCAGCTGAGGCTGTCCACATGCAGGCCAGTCCAAGACCCTCCTCGGCACCGAGACCTCCCAACCAGCCGAGGGCCCAACTGCTCCAGTGGCCGGGCCAGCCTAGGAGGTGGCGAATGGCGGTCATACGTGGTGGGGTGACCAACAGTTCTGGTTTACAGGGCCTGAGGGGTTACCTGGGTGCAGGACTTGCAGTGCTAAATCCTGGAAGGTCTTGGGCAAACCAGGACAGCTGGCCACCCTCACAGTGGCCAGCCTCAGACCCACCTGTTGAAAATGCAGATTCCAGAACCAGAGGTGCCACAGGCAGGGCCCTGGAACCCGCATTTTAAACTACACTGAAGCCCAGTGACGTCTGAGAACCACAGGGTGGACTGTCTCAGAAATGCGGGACCATGTCCCCCCAGGCAGCGTGGGGATGACAGCGCAAGCCCACCCCCTCCTAGGGACCAAGACAAGTCAGGTCTTCTCTGGTCAGGAGGAGGATGGTCCAACGGTGATGAAGGCAACTCCCAAAGCCATTTGATGTGGGCACTATTATCCCCAGACGTGGAAACGGAGGCTCAGAGATGACAGGTGACTTGCCCAAAGTCACACAGCTGGTAAATGACAGAGGAGCCAGAGCTCACAGCCAGCTCTGTACCCACTCCCTTGCAAACCCAAACCCATCCTCTCCCTTCCGGAGCTCAGGGCCTCAGCCTCTGGGAGAACAAAACCACACATTTCAGAGGCAAGAAACTGATGGGAAAGCTCCCTGTGGCTGAAAACAGAAAGGCTGACAAGATGACTGTCAAGGTCCCTGCCAAGCTGACCCACGGGTCAGAGGAGACCAGGGCCCAGACCGCCCCAGCTCTGGGTGGCAGTACCAGCTGCCCCGACCCACTCAGCAAGGCTCCCAGATCCCGCCTCTGTCAGCTTCACCAACAGAACCAGCGTCAGGAAATCACTGCTCCTCCTTGAGCCCATGTTCTTCCCGCCTCTGGAAAACAGCAGCCACACAACCCTTTCTCCAAAGCCCAAACAGTCACGAGAGGTGAAGATACATCAGCCTCCCAGGGCCCAGCTCCCTGCAGGGCAGGGCAGGGCGCTTACATCAAATAAGGGGTGGCTGGAGACCGAAGGGCAGCTGCCTTATGAAATCAGGGAGGGGCTCAGAGGCCTCCATGAGCAGAGCTTCAAACCCACTGTTCTCTGCCCACCTCTTCAGGGTACATGTGGGGAAACTGAGGCCCAGGAAGGAGCAGAAATTTGCTCAAGATGACACAGTGAACAGTGACAGAGCTCAGACCAAAACTCAGGGTTCCTGGCCCCAGGTGCCCTGGGCCTTTTCACTCCACTGGACCACCTCTGCTGAGATGGGGTGATGTGAGCTGTTCCCCCTTCCAACCAGGGCAGCGGTTCTCAACCCTGGCTGCATGTTCATCCCCAGCAGATCCTGAACAAACTGCGACGAAGGAGCCACTCAGCAGATCACCGGAGTCAGACTCGGGAGGCGGGGCCCAGGCCTCAATATTTTTTTAAAGGCCCCCAGGTGATTCAAATGTGCAGCCAGGGTTGAGAATCTCTGCACTGGGGAAAAGAGGAGGTGACGGCTCATCGCCAGGCACAGCCCCTTAAGAGACATCTGCTAATGGAAGGAGGGACCCTCATCAAAGGAAGCCGGGTGGCAGTCACCCCCTCAAGACCTGCCCAACGTACCTTAAGGGTGGGACGCCCTGCCTTCTCTCTTTTCCAAGTGCTGCGACTTGGCATTATTCTGCAGTGGGTGAGACGTGCACCCCTAACATCAGGGTGGCCCCTTTCGGAGGCATCTGGGCTGCCATCAGGAAGAGGATCAGGAAGATTCAGCTGCCCTCTGCGTACAAATCAGAGCCCGACACTTTTGGGGCCTCCTGAATGTGGGGGCTACACAGCTGTGCATCCGGGAACACCTGGAACATGGGGGCCCTTAGAGCCAACTCTTCTAGTACAAGGACTCCACAAGCCCCAGCAGGACGCCCGATCCAGATGAGTCTTAGTGCCTCTGTGACTCAGTTTCCCCTTTACCCATAGTGAAATGAAGAGGCAGGTAAGACTTAGTGTTATTATTTGAGACGCCACAGATGTGTCCACTCGACCAGCTGGGGGACTGCTCACCAAGCCCATCTTGAGACAAATCCCAAAGGTGACTGGCTTCGAGGGCCCCCTTAGCTACATGAGCAGTCACAAGCAGACAGACTCCAAGAAGTACTTCCACGCGCTATGGGGACGTCCGCTGGGAGTGGTTCCCGTCCAGTTACCATTCTTACCACCTGGCCAGTGACTGTGCTCCGGGGATGCCCCCACCAGAGGCCATCCTGAGATTTTGACTTTGCCCAAAAAGGAAAGGAGGGAAGGAAGAGCCAAACCAGCTTTCCTTCCCCTCTGAGACTTCGTGCTGAAGTCGATGCTGATGGTCGAACATCGACAAGGCAACGTGGAACAGAGGGAGCCACTCGGGCTTAGGAACTATGAGAGCTGGCTTCACATCCCAGCTGTGCCTCACAGGACAGGACTTGTCAGACCACACCCCTCTGAGCCTCCACTCTTGCATCTGTGAAGTGGAGACTGTGGTCTCTGCCTCGGTTGCAGTGAGGAGTAGGTGGGACCCCAGACGCCCAGTGCGTGGCTCAGCACACCATGTGTTACCCTTCCTTCCCTTAGCCCCTAAGAATCCCTTAGGAAAGCAAGGCCCCCTACCAGTTCTGGGCCATCTCCAACTCAACGGAAGGCAGGAAGACAGGGTTCAATCCACTGCCACGGACAGAGAGGCTCAATGGACTTGCCTGTGCTCATCCTTCAAGGCTCTGTTGGTGCTTTTCCTCCAGGAAGTCTGCCCTGCCTGCTCAGCTCACCCTAATTTCTCTTCTCTCATCTCCTCCTTCTCCCAGTGTGGTTCAGAGGTTGTTCTCCAGTCATCTTGTGTATGGCAGGTTTGGGGACACTTGAGGTTGTTCACAAAATGAGGACAGAGCCTTAAGATGATGACGATGGTGATAATAATGGTGACAGTTACCATAATTGAATGTTCATCACGTGCCAGGCACCACCCACGTGCTCTGCACACACACTCTCATTCAATCCTCCCAATAGCTCTTTGGTGTAAAGGCCAAACTGTTTGGGTTGCATCCTGGCTCTGCCACTCACTGGCTGTGTGACATGGAACAAATTACTTAACCTCTGTGCCTCAGTTTCCTCATCTATAAAATGGGGATGATGATAGCACTCGTCTTATAGAATGGTTGTAAGAATCAGTTAACATATGTGAAGTGCTTAGGGCAGTGGCTGGTACGGAGCAGGCTCTAAGGACCATGGCTGATATTGTTATTATTACTATCTCCATTCTACAGATGAAGAAACAGAGACGAGAGAGGTTAAACGACTTTCCCAAGGTCAGACAGCTGCTAAGTCGCAGAGCCAGGACTGCTCAACCACACCCACTGCCCTTTCTCTGTTGGCCCCCAGTCTAAGCACCCAGAATTGCTAAATTATGGCATCTCCCAGCCGGAAGAGACCTTAGAGCTACCAGTCCCTCTCCCCTCACAAGGCAGGAGTCCTTCCCGCAGCCCCTCTGCTAGGACTGCAGGACAGGGGTCTCAGAGGGCAGGGACCAGGCCTGCGTGTTCACCTTTGTGTCCCCATGCCCGGCATACACTAGACCCCAAAGCAATACTTGATGAATGTGTGAATGAACGAACTAGGCGCTCTCCCCCAGTCCCACAGTGGTCTGGTCATCCGAGCCTAAGAACCCCTTGTTTGAAGGTGCGAGAGGCTCTACCTCCCACCCTGTGTCCCACCCACAGCCTGCTCTGCGAACCCCAACGTGGCTCATCCACTCACGTTACCCCACGATGCCGCTGCCTTTGCCTCTCATGGTCCCAACCCGTCCTTCATCCCTCAATGAAGCTCTGCAGGGCAGGAGCCAGCCCCAGACTTCCTGGGACAGGTCAAACTGCAGACACATCTGCCCAACGGTCACAAGGCAGCCAGGGCAGGTGAGTCACCCCCATGGGCACACAGCACTGGAGGAGGCGGTGGCACCAGACAGCATGGTACCCCTCCTCCCTCATCACCCCTCCTGGCACAGCCTCCGTGGCTACCCGCTCCTTCAGGAGCCACTGAATCCCCTTCCTACTCCTCACTGCCCACCCACCATCAACCAGGCTTTAGCTCCTGGTACCTAGCTGGGCTGGCCTTCTCCAGACTTGGTTCTCTCTCATGACCAGCTCCTCACCCCCTCATACCTAATGCCCTGGGATTGACCCCATCTCTGCTTCTAAGTTCACTCCAATTTTTAAAGGTTTAGTCTGGGACACTGCTTCTCAGCTGGGAGTGATCTTTGCCCTCCAGGGCACATCTGGCAATGTCTAGAGACAGTTTTGGTTGTGACAAGTGGGGGGTGTGCTATTGGCATCTAGTGAGTAGAAGCCAAGGCCGCTGCTCGGCATCTCACAGTGCACAGGACAGCCCAGCGACAAGGGATTACCGTGTCAGTAGCGCTGAGGTTGAGAAACCTGGTCTGTGAAGAGGGTGGGAGACCTGCGAGATGGGGACAGTGACACGGTTCTGCCTTCTTCTCTCCCAGTCCCCTGATTACCTGTGTCCCCAGCACAGCCTTGGAGCTGGGACACCTGGAGACTCCTCACAAGGCTAACGCAGCCAGCTCCTTGGTGGTCCCAGAGCCCAGCTCCTGAAACCCTGCCCAAACTCTCCTTTCTTTCCTGGGAGAGAGAGACGGTGGGCCTCTCCTCCAGTCGCCAGCCTTAAGGACATGGCCATGGCACACAGTAGGGGCATAACGCACGGGCGTTGAGTGGCTGGAGGAAACCAGATCCTCGTCAAGGCGGCACGCAGCTAGAAGCATAAGACTCTTGACTGTGGATGGGTTTAAATCCTGGCTTTGCCGCTTAGTAACGGCGCAACTTGAGCAAGTGGCTTGCCCTCTCTGTGTCTTAGTTTCCTCATTTGCCGAACGAAATGAAGCCAATAATAAACTTAGCTCATAGGGTTGTTGTGAAAACTAAATTTGAGAGTTAAAGTTCAAGTGTTAAATTCAAGCTCTTAGAACAGTGCCTGCTCATAGCAAGTGCTACGTAATGATAAGCGATTTTTTAAAAAACGATTGATGCTCCATTTTCAGAGCTCATAGGCTGGGGCCAGGGCTGGGTAGGCAGGTGTACCTCTTCCTATTCTGATGTGCCCCACCAGACCCTCAGCCCAGCCTGCAGGATCCTCTGGACAGAGAAGAGCGCCCAACCCCCTGTGGCGCCAGCCCCTCCAAGCCCCCGCCGGGGCTCAACCACTGCAAACCTCTCTACCCCTTTCAGTCCCCTACACTTCAAGGCCCGGGGCTGCGGTCCTCAAGAAACCGGCCGAGACAGGCGAGGACACAAGCTTCCGTGATTGGCTGCTGTTCCAAGGCCAAGGCTGGGGAGAGGGCAGCCAAGCCAGGCCTGAGCCCTGAGGAAACACCGCACAGCTTGCAGGGAGGGCCCAGGAGGATCAGCACCATGGGCCTGCAAACCCCTAGGCCTCTGGCTCTTACCCATAAATGTCCACAAGGGTCTCCACGCCAGCCACGCATACAGCGCTGGTGGGATGCTCTAGGGACACACGCACGATCCTCTGCAGCGACATACCGACCTCAGACCAGGCTTGGGCCACCAAACCAGACACTCTTCCTCAGGACCCTCGGCATGCGGTTTAAAAGACCCTGGCCCCGCCCCTCCAGCCTGGAGTGCTAGCTCATTGGCTCCAGTCCTGGAAGCCCAGCCCCCTCCCAGAGCCAGGAGCTCAGGATTGGCTGGAAGGAACCCAATATTTGCATACGAACCTGTTGCTCCTAGGGTTCATACGCAAGAGTTAATTTCTCACTCTAAGAGGAGCAAGTCCACACAGGTACCTGGCCAGGGCACCACGGCCTTGAGCGGGTGTGATGTGGGGTACTGATCTGGGCCCCTTCCTCGCTTTCCACACTCATCTTTCTCACCCCCTTTTCTGCATCTTCACGGACGATGTGGTTTAGTGGGGAGCTTCTCTACCCTGCTGGGGAAGCTGGTGAAAATGCAGATTCCCAGGCCCACCCTCCAGTCTGATACAGCGGGTTAGCGGTGCTGCCTGGCATCTGGATTCTTTGCAAGCACCGCAAAGCATTTTGATGCACTTTGAGAAACAGCAGCATTTTTCTTAAGAGCATGGATTTTAGAGGCAGAACTGGGTTTCAGCCCTGCCTCAGCCACGTCCTGGCTGGGTGACTGTGGGCAAGGCGCTTAATTGCTCTGTGCCTCACTTTTCTCATCTGAAAAGTGGTTGTTGTGAGGCTTAAATGGGACAACGTGGGTAGAGCTCTAGTACAGAGCTTGGCACTATTATATTATGGGTGTTTTTCTTGTTACTATTATTAGATGCCAAAAGCCTCTGGAAGGCGTAAGTGAGGGAGGTGAGAAGCTCTCCGGTAGGGGGAGCTTAGAGTGTCGGAATAGGAAGGCTCACTTGTCAGGTGGGGAAACTGAGGCCAGAGAGGGCATTCGGGCAGCTGGAACAGCAGGAGTGAGGGCTCTGGGGAAGGAGTGCTGGGTTTGGATCCAGGTTTAGCCATGCACCCACCGTGTGGCCTTGGGGGGTTACGTCCCCTCTCTGGGAGCCTTGGTTTCCTCATCTGTAGAAAATGTGCCTAATCACCAGCCCCTGCAGAGATAATGGTGGGGACGCACCCTGCCCGGCGAGGCTCAGAAGGTGCTGAATAGAGGTTTCCTCCCTTTCCCCTGTCGATGCTGACAGTCCGAGGCAGGGCAGGAACCAGAACCAGCTCCCCAGAGGCCCCAGCTGGTGTACTTGCAGTTCAGGGATCTCAACAGGACTCTAAGACTGTGCTCCTCCATCCCAGCTTCCAGAAAGGAAGTTCTTCTCAAGGAGAGCCACTGGGCTGCCGGGTGCAAGGAGAGCTTCACTGTTTTGGTTGTAAAATGGCTTGGAGGCTCACTCAGCTCTGGGCAGGAGTTAGAGCTCAGGAGGAAGCCCCAGGCCGTTTCTCTAGCCTGCACGGGTGTGAGCACAGGTGGGAAATAGATGCACAACGAGGGGCGCATCCCCCTGGGTGCTGGCCCGCTGTGCTGGGGACAGGACCAGCCTCCCACTCAGAGCCCTGTATCTCCCTTTAGAAGGAGATCTGTGCCTTCTCCCCAGTTAATACTAGCTTTTAGAAGCAGGTCTGTGGTTCATTCAGACTAAAGTGTCAATGACTGATGGGCAGCAACTTTTTGCCTCTTAGTCTACAACAAATAAAGTGAAAGAGTGAGTGAGTGAGTGTCAAAGGGTGCAACACGAGGCAGCAGCAAGTGTGCAGGATGAGAGTGGTGATGTTTTCAGGCCTCTGAAGTCAGACCACTGAGGCTGGGAAACATAGCAGCTTTAGAGGCAGGAATGAAAGTGAATCGTGGCCTGTGGCCCTGGGCACCAGCCCTGACTGGGGAATCTCCCGCCTCCGCCAATAGCACCCAGCCCGCCTCCCTCCAAGAGATGGAGGAGATAGTCCAGGGAAGGAGAAGAGATGAAGAGAAGGACCCACCCCTCCCCTGATACCACCTCAGCAGGGCAGCCGGCTTCAGGGCAGTGGGCATGTGCCAACCATCCTGCTGAATCAGCCTGCTGCCCGGCCCTGGGGGCTCTCCCAGCCAGATAGGGGCTGCCCATGGCCGGGTTGAGCCAAGGAGCTGGCGGCATGGTGCGTGGAACCCCCCTCACTTTCCACCCCTCCTGCCCACAGCCCAACAAACAGAAGCTAAGGAGGCAGCCACTTGAAGAAATGCTTGTTGACATTTTTTTTAATCAGAAAGGAGGTGACCAGTCACCCGGAACATTCTCACGGGGCACATCAGGGCCCCCAACAGCCTCAGCAGCAATTCCTCATCTTCCCACACTCAGTGCCACCCTCCCCCTCTCTCTGCAGCATGCCCTCCGCTCCACGCACAGCCCTTTCCCTGGGGAGTCCCGGCACATCCTCGGCCCCCGAAGAGCCTTCTTCTCTCCTTGGCTCAGCCCAGGCTTCCTCATGACTATGAGCAGAAAGTGTGCAGGGTAGACCAGGGGCTTGCGAATGGGGTTCCACAGAGCCTTCTGGAAGGGGAGGATCCAGGTACGCTGCCCCCACCGCCTTAAACCAGAGCAGTTCCGTTTTTACCAGTTTCATGTGTTGGGTTTCCAGGTAAGCCTCCGTTAGCTAAGTGTTCTGTGTTTGAGTTCCACAGCAGCTGGCTCAGGCTAGGTGTCACCAGGGGCCACCAGAAACTCAGGTGGTGGAGGCCCGGGGGCTGACGGCCCCTGAGATGGTCCCACGGGCAGTGGGGGGAGGAGGGCAGGCTGGCTCCCTCCTGCCCATGCTCGCCCTGCACTGGCCGAGCCGGCCTGCCTGTGCACGTCTCGGTGACCTCACCCGGGGTCAGGCTATTAACCCCTGTGGCAGCTCCGTCTTCCCTTCTGTGGGAGGGGACAGGCCTGCCACGGGGTTTACTCACAGGCGAAACCCAAGCTACATGCAGGGTCTCCAGGTTGCTGAGAGAGACCGCGCCAGCCTTCCCCTCCCACTGCCTGCAGAGCGAAGGGGAATAATTAAAGACTATTACAGGAAATTAAACCCCACCTTCAGAGATAACCTAATGGCCCCCACCCTCTTCTAACGTCTGGGCCCCACCCCCTGCAACAGGAACCCCCTTCATATCCAGAGTCCAAAATCCAATGCCCAGGAGGCTAGGATGCAGGAGCCAGCCCCAGCTTCATCCTCGTGCCTCAGCTTTCTCTGCCCTCCTGGCCTCCTCCCCTCCTGCCTGGCTCCCAACGCCCGCCCTCCTCAGGCCTCATTTTGGCCTCCCAGTGTGTGTAAGCAGGAAGCAGCCAGCACTCGTAATTAGAGGCTTTCCAAACAGGTAACAAGCACCCTTCTGAGGACAGAGTCAGGTACTAAGGGTTTGTGTTGCCTTTCCTTTTTAAACAGGCCCCCAGACGCGGGGTTTTTCTGTCCTTGTTCGCCTGCATAAAGACGGCTGAGGGCTGCTGGGAGGTCACAGCCTGGGGTCCCCCGCAGGGGAAGGTAGCTGGTGGAGAAAGACGGTGCCTCATGTCCCCTTCCTGGTCTACAAGAGCCACCAGTGGCCTAGACCCAGGGCCCTCACCCCAGAGTCCAGGCTCTCTGGGCCCCATTCCTGGCGTGCAAACGTGGAGTGTCAGAACAGACGGGGAGCAGTTCAAAGTAGGGCACCTGCAGAGGCCACGCCGACCATGTCAATCTTTCCCAGAAGCTCCGGGCGTAGTGGATGGGGCAGAGGAGAGGGAAGAACGAGGGCGGTCCTTCTCAGGCTGGGTAGACCACTCCAGAGGTGAGGATGTGCCGTGTCCATCCCCGTGTCCCGGTGCCCTCGGTGGCCAGCACGTTTGCAGGCACTCGGGGGGAAGTGCCCGAGGCTCCCCCAAGAGGATGGAGGCCAGGTGGAGGTTCCTCGCCCTCCCCTGGGCAGGGGTCCCTGGCAGGTGGGCGGAGAGGAGGCGGGTGGGGACGGGCTCAGGGCACCATGTTCCACCACTTGAAGGAGAAGGGCTGCCGGCGCACGTTGGTGCCGCAGTGCACCTCCCCGAGCAGCTTGTGGTAGGACAAGTAGTCGTCGATGAAGGTGCAGTGGAGGCCCAGCGGCTCCAGCAGGGACCGCACCTTCTCCTCCAGGCAGCAGCGGCCGTCGATGATGGGCCCGAAGGGCTTGGGGATGCCCAGGTGCTTGCCTAAGACCACCATGTTGACCTGTAGGAGAGAGAGGGCAAGAGGGAGGCCTGGCTGGCTGGAGACGCTCTACACATGGGGGCCCCTTGTGGGCCCTGGCCCAGGCAGACCCACCCCCAGGGCCTGTCCCATCCTCGCCAGCATCCCTGGGCTGCCAGGGCTGGGGCTCGCTCCAGAACCAGGGTCTATGGAAGCAGAGGAGAAGTAGATTCGTAGTTGGAAGAGAGGCTTAGTACCAGGTAGGGCTGCCAGTATGTAATATACATGGCAACTTTATATGAATTAAAGTCACCCGTTCCTCCAATATTTTCTTCCATCTATCAGAAAATTGTCATATTATAACAACTTCGTTAGAATAAGATTTTACCATCATCTGCCAGAAACGTGTATAACAAATGCACACATCTACAAAGTCTACAGTGTGAATGTCCTCATAGGTGTGGTGCACTTGTGCAGTATACAGCTTGCTCAACTGTCCCTGGAAGCCCTGATCATGGTTTCCATTTATTGAGCATTGCCTATGTACCAGATATATCATCACTAAACCTCACAGCCTCCCTCTGAGGCCGTGGCTTGGACAGGTTAAGAAACATGGTGAAGGCCACACAGCCAGAGAAGGGGGAGACTAAAGTTTGCTTTGGGTCTGACTCATGCCAAAACCCGTGCTCTTTATACTCTGCCAGAGTGTAGCACTGTGGTGCCTGGGGGGCTGAGGAGCTGGGGCTGGGTGCCCTTGGGGGGCACCTGGGTTTATCTCCGGTGGCCCTCTGCTTCCCTGGCTGGGGGCCCTAATGGTGGGGAAGGGAAGTCTCCCTGGTGCAGGGTGTGGAGGTTCCTTAGAGGAAACCTCAGCCCCGGATTGATGGCCAGAGCAGCTGCCCTTGGTCTTCAAAGGAGATGTTTCGGACCCCCTGTCTGGAGGGTGGGGCTGGGTCATCTGGGTGTGACGTGGGCTGCCCTGGACGCTGTGCCCTCACACACTCCATGCCTTCAAGTCTGCCCTACGAGGCCGTCCAGGCTGACGCCAACACGAAGCTGGAGGGTCCCGTGGGGTCAGTCCCATGGCCTCGGCCCTGAGCTACCTAGTCGCCCACTGATGGGCCAGAACATGCTAGGGTGGGAGCAGGGCGTGCAGAGGGACAAAGGGCAGGGAGAGGAGCCAGAAGCCGGATTCAGGACCATCGCCAGCCCAGGCCTGCTTCCTCCTGGATGAGGACTCAGGAGACTGGAGGCCGGCCCACTCACTCGCTGGGGGACCTCAGGCAAGTCAACCACCCTCCTCTGAGGGCCTCAGTTTCCCCATCTGTTAACCCCCAAAGAGGGGGTTAACTGTGAGTTCCCTAAGGGCCCTTCCAGTTAGGTCATACTGGGATCCTCTAGCAGGGCCTGGGCTGGGACTGGGAGATTCCCACAGAGGGGTGTGTGGTGGGGAGGAGGCTTCCGGCAGCTGGGGCCACGCCCACAGCCCCAGGAGGACTGACTAAAATCATGGGTTCCGGCCCAGGGCCTCCCCCGACCCTCAGCCAGAACCAGAGTCATGTCGCCCCTTAGAGCTTCACTGTCCAGTACAGTAGCCGCTAGCCACGTGGTTGCTGCACCCCGGCGTCCTTTCCCAAGGGTAATGGGCACCTTGACCAGGACTGATAGCATCGCTCAGGCCCCTCCCAGGGCCAAGCCGTGAGATCACAAGCTGCTCATCTTCCTGTCAGCTGCCTGAGTTAATGACAGCCAGGGAGACAGCCACACCTGCCCCACCTGCCCGACTCAGGAGCCCCACCGGGGAGCAGGGCGCGCCGCTGAGGCCCAGAAACGGAAGCCCGAAACTTTTGGAACCAAACCATGCTTCCTTTTTCCATTTGGGAAAAAGAAAAGGCCTTAGTTGTGGGGGCCTGTCCTGTGCCCTGTAGGATGTTTAGCAGCATCCCGGGCCTCCACCCACTAGATGCCAGGAGCACCCCCGCTGTGGTGGCAATCCAAATGCCCCGGGGGGAGGGGCATAATCGCCCCGGTGGAGGCCCACTGATGGCGATGTTCTAAATCTGCACAAAAAGCAAACAAACAGTGGGGAGGGTGGCAGGGCCCGCCAGCCTCTGGGCCAGGCTGCCCTCGGACAGGGAGTGCTTCTCCTCTGGGAGCCCAGCTGTCCCCCAGCAGGCCCCTGCCAGGCCCCCGGGACGGGAAATGGCCCATCCTCCCTCCAGAGCGCTCACCATGTCGGGGAAGGAGGCTTCTGCGTAGGAGCCCTTCAGGGAGAAGAGCTGGGGGATGTCGATGATGTCCCGCTCCGTCAGGCCCAGCTCCCGCTTCAGCACCTCCCGGTTCCAGTCGATGCAGCTCTGGGGCGGGAGGGGAGCCAGGGATCAGGAAGGATCTAACGCTCGCCGAGCCCCCACTGTGTGCCGGGCCCTGCACAGAGCCCCCTGTAGCTCCTTGGGTCCTCACAAAAGCTTTGTGCCATTGCTACCCCCGGAGGGGGAAACAGAGGCTCAAGTGACCTGCACAAGGGCACAGAGCCAGGAAGTGGCAGAGCTGGGGTTTGGACCCGGGCAGTTTCTGGTTCTAAAAGTCCTCGTGGCTACACCACACTGTCCCATCTCAGCGTGGCTTATGCCCCTACCCATCTCAGCAACCTAGGAGAAAGTGCCAGCCCCACTGGGGAGCAGCTAAGGGCCTCCCTCCTCCCATTTACTGAGCACAGACTCTATACCGGGCACTGCACCGGGCAGCAGCCCTGCCCCCTCCTGAGACCTCCTTCTACCTGTTCTCCTCACCGGACTCCCACCCACCCCAGCCCTCACCCCCACAGGGTCCCATTTCTCCACCACACTCTCTCATCTCACCAGACTTCTCAGGGGATAACTCAGTTTTGCTTCCACGGAAACCAATCATTTCCCCAGAGCAGGGCAAGACCTCCCTCATCAGACTGGCATGGCTGTGTCTCTTCCATCAGACTGTGGGTTCCCAAGGGCGGAGGCTCTACCCTACCCACAGGTCTCAGCAGCCCCCAGGACAGTCAGATGCCCAGGGCTGAACCCCTCACCTCCCCCCCAGCAGTTCCTGGGGCTGCTTCTCTCTGGAGGGTGGGGGACCCCAAGAGCGGGCAGCAGCCCCGCCCCTCACCTGTACGTGGAGACTGTCCTTCTGGAGGCGTCTGTCTGCCAGCATCTCATTAATGCTTCTCTTTGCCTGGTGCTTCAGCCCTGCAGGAGAAAGAAGACAGGACGGGGGCTCAGGGAGCACCACCGGGGCCTCCCCGAGTCTGGGGCTGCACAATCCAGGCCAGGATTTTCCTCCCACTCAATGCCAAGGTCTGAAGCTGGGGTGGAGGAAGCCCGAGACCTGGAGCCCTGGTGGGACCAGGCTCTGGCTGTAAGTAAATCCTGGTGATGGATCACAGACTCCTTGGGAAGGGACTCCTGGGCTCAGGGCCTAATAATTACAGTAAAGCTACCATTATTGAACACCTGCCATGCTCTGGGCCCTCTACTGAATTTTTTATTAACCTTTAAAACAATGCTAGGTGGGGTTAACTATCGCTCCAATTCAGAGAAGGGGAAACCTAGGCACTGAGAGGTTCAGAACACCTTTCATCTCACAGCCAGCAACTGTTGATCAGGATTTGAACTCAGGTCTATCTGAGCCAAAGGCTATGCCACATCCCTCCCAATGCTCCGTTTCTCAGGTGAGAGCACTAAGGTCTGTGGTGGGGAGGGGGAGGTGCTCAACGGGGCCACCAGGTCCTTGGAGGGTCTGTCAGTTCCTGGAGGAGGATCCGCAGAGGGGCCCTGACCGCCGACCCTGCCTCTGCTGAGCCCCTGGCCCCGCTGCGCCCTGCTGCATAGCCCTGGGCCAGCGGCTTCTCCTCTCTGAGCCTGTTTCCTCCTCCGTGAAAAGGGAGAAGGAGATGGGGGGGACACCCCACGAGCAGGACGTGGAAGTGCCTGGCACACACCAGCTTGTGGGAGTGCCCATGGCCTCCTGTTCCCCTCCTCTCCTGGGGTGGGGCCAGGAACCGCCCACTGTACGAGGAGGTCACCCCTTGGGTGCCTGGAGTGATCATCTCAGCTTCCCATCCCAGGCCCGAGAGGGAGAGCCCTCGTCCTTAGCTCCCACGGAGGGTGTCGGGAGAATTAGCGATGTCGGGCTCTGAGCTGAGAGATGTGCAGACAAAGGCCTGTAAACACGGCACTGTCATGAGAGGGCTGGCAATGAGGGGGCACGGTCCCCACGGGGTGACCAGGTCATGGGCTCACCATCAAACTGGGCCGCGTCCCCGTAGCCCTGCTCTTTCTTCTCCTGGAACAGTTGGAGGCAAGCGCTGGGGCTAGCCAGGAGCAGCCGGAAGCCCTGCACAGAGGGAGGGAGAATGGCTCAGTGGACAGGTGCCCCCTAGATGTGGGAGACCCCAAACTCAGGAGGGGCCAGACCGCGCATGGGAGGCCTCTCCCCCTCAATCCCACCCACCAGCCACAAAGAACCAGCTGCAATTCCCCCAATCCTCCAAGCTGATTCACAGCTCCAGGCCTTTGTCCACGCTGTTCCCCCTGCCTGGAGGCCCTTCCCCACTTTGAGCACAGGGAACTCAGCCTCCCCTCCCAGGCAGCTTGCTCGCTGGGGACCCTGGCCTCCCCGGCCACAACCGTGAGGCGGTCAAGCCGCGTGGTTAGCATGCTGGTCCAGAGCCCACTGTCTGGGTGTGAAGCTTCCCCTACCACCCACAGGCTATGTGACCTCGGGTGAGTTAATTGCCCTTCTGAGCCTCATCTGTTTCCTCATCTGGAAAATGGGGGCAATGATAGTAGTACCCACTTCATGGGGTTGTTGGAGGATTAAATGAATTAAAACATGTACACACAGTAGGTGCTTAGTCAGTGTTACCAGTTATCACCAGGGTCATGCTTAGGTCTGGGCTGAGGGGTTTGGATCAGTGCAAACACCAGTGAGAATGAGTGTATAAGTTGTAAGCAAATGAGTGTCCTCCTGAGCTGAACTCTGACCTCCTCCAGGAAGCCCCCCTGATTAACACCACCTGGCCCCAAGGGTGCCCCGACTCCAAGCTCACTATGGGCACAGGTGGTGAGCTGGTTCCAGGTGGCTTTGCCCTGTCCCATCCCATCAGGTCACAGAGGGGCAGAGGTGGTTCAGGCAGGAGGAGAGGGGATGTACCTTCTGGTCGGAGGCGGGCACGAAGCTCAGGAACTCGTCCACGTGGCCCACGGAGAGCCAGTCGGAGTAGAGCTCCACGGGCGCCTGCACCTGCTGGGCACTCAGGAAGTCGCGCACCACCCTGGCCATGCGCCTCCCGCCGGACCTGGTGCCCCAGGGAGGGAGAGAGCTGCCGTCACCTCGAGCCTCCTGTGCGCTGGTTCCCTGCAGGCCCTTCTCGAGCTCCCGCCCCCTGTTCAAGCCCCACGACAACCCTCTGAATGGGTCCTCTGTTGTCCCCATTTCCCGGCCCCAGCCCCAGGTGCTCCCAGGAACTCACTGTCCATCCTGAACATCATCCCAGAGAGTCCATCCCTCCCTCACCCTGAAGCATCCTCCCCAAGGCCAGGAAGGCCTTGACTGCCCTTCTCCCAAAAAAAGAGTCACAGGACTCCACTCGCCCCCCGGAACTGGAGCCTCTCACCTCACATCCCCGGACTCAGCGAGGTGGACTCTTTACCCAGGGCACCCAGCCTTTTGTTCAAAACTGACCGGGACCGTGAGCCCCTCGCTCAGTCCAGTGTTTCCCAAAGTGTGGGGGCTGGACCAGCTGGGGTCAGAATCGAGGCTTGTTTAAAATGAGCGTTTCCTGACATTCTCCACATCTCAGAGTCTTTGAGGATGTGGCGCATCGAGGATGTGGAATCTGCACTTTGACAAGCATCGTGCTGATTCGTGCGCGAGAGAACCTCTGCCCCGGGCATCCCGTGCTCAGCGCTGGCTGTCGGAGCCCCAGCTGCTCCTGAATGCGGGCTGGGCATTTTCAGACCACTGTTTATCAGCAGAGGGAGGGGAGGAGGGCGGGACTGAGGTGGCCCAGACCAGGGAGCGGGAGCGGGAGCTGGTGTCCTGGAGCTGTGGGAGGAGACTGTGCATGCGGGACTCTGCCTTAGGCAGGGCCGTGTCCCCATTTCACAGATGAGGCCGCTGAGGCCTAGAAAGTTCAAGGGGGTGACTTGTCCAAAGTCAGAACAGTGTTATACTCTGGGCATTCTCCACCTTTCCCTGGCACACAAAACCACGTGCGAACACACACACGTTTACTCTCTGTATAGAGATTTTTTTCAATATGTTTTACAACAAAGGGCTCACATTTCTTGTCCTTGCTTATTTGCCTTAGGGACACATCATGGATGAGCTCCCCGGCCCACATCCAATCTGGTGGTTCTACCTTGAACAGAACACAGTCCAGCCCTTCCTTCCCGTCCTCCTCTGCCACCACCTGGCTAGCAACACCTCACCTGAACAATCCCAGTGGCTTGTCCCTTTCCCCCTCTCCCTGCTTTCACCGTTGCTCCCCTGCAGTCTAAGCAGAGGGAGCCTTTTAAACATGTCAGATCATGTCCCTCCTCTGGTCAAAACCCTCACAGCACTCCCATCCCACTCACCGTAACTGCGAAGTCCTCACAGTGACCCGCATGGCCCCTCCCAATCCCTACGACCCCCTCCTGCCACTCTCCTCTTCATTCCCTCAGTTTCCACCATGCTGGTCTCCTCACTGTCCCTTGAACCTACCAGGCACATCCCTGCCTCAGGGCCTTTGCACTTGCTGTTCTGTCTACCAGGAATTGTTGCCCACTCCCCATATCCCCACGGCTCACTCCCTCACTTTCCCCAGGTTTGACTCAAATGTCACCTTATTTATTTATGAGGCCTTTGAAAATTGCAACAATCCTCTTCCCAGCTTCATTTTTCTCCACAGCAGTTGGTACTATTTGGCATACTTGATATCTTATTGATCATCTGGCATCCTTCTAGAATGTAAGCTCCAGGAGGACCTGGGTTCACTGCTGTATCCCCTGCACCTCTTACCTAATAGAGGCTCGAAAAATATTTGTGAATGATATTGACGCTTCTGAACAGCTGTCTAACGTCCAGGGTCTATGTGACTCGAATACGTCACAGATGAAGACTAGAAGCGAGTCTTGACAAGCAGTGACACATGACAACACTGATTCGATTTTGGGGATGGGATCGTGGAAAATATTTTTCTAGTCTTTCTGTTATTTTAACATAGAGCTGGCAATTTTCAAAGACTTCTTAAAAACGGTGAGATGGTGGAGAAGAGCTGGGCTTCAGAAATTGTTTGTGAGCAGAAAGTGGCAGGAATCAGAAACACGTAAGGTTGAGGAGGGGGCCGAGTCCTCTGCCTGGAGGCCGGGGCGTGGACCAGGTGACTCCAGCCCTGGGAGGCGTCGGACCTGGTCTCTGAGTCACATCAAAGCCGCCACCAGGAGGCAGAATTGCTCAAACGTGTTAAACGTGAGGAGCAGAACGTGGAGAACCCAAGATAGCAGAGAATGGCCGGGGCCTTTGTTGAGCACCTACTGTGTGCCTGCCTGAGTCTCCTCACACTAAGTATCTTGTTGAATCCGCATGAGAACCCTATGATATAGCACAAAGAACAGGTCCAGGTCATGATCTGAACTCTGCCCTGCCGAGCTCTCTGACCTCATCCTCCCCCACGCCCCTCCTTGCTCACTCTGCTCCAGCTGCACCGGCCTCCTTGCTGTTCCTCTAGTGTCTCTGTCACACTCCTGCCTCAGGGCCTTTGTACTGGCTGTTTCCACTCCCTTGCACACTTGCCTCCCCAAAAACCACATCTTTTAACTCCCTCATTTCCTTCAGGGCTTTGTTTAAATGTCAGCTTCTCACCAAGGCTTCCTTTATCTAAAATGCCATAGTATTTACTTATTTATTATGTTTGCTTACTGTCTGTTTCTCCCTGCTAGAGTGTATGTAGGTTGTCTGTTTTGTTCACTGCTGGGATCAGAAGCCAAGATGGGAACACAGGACAGCGCCTGGTGTTAAATTTTAGTTTGGGGCTCAAGGAGGAGACCTGGACTCTGACTATACCACTGACTTGCTGTGTGGTCCTAAGTGGTAGCTGCCCCTCTCTCAGCGCCAGGGCCCCACCTGTCCACCAAGGGCCTTCTTCCTGATTTTCAACCCCATGGCTGATGGAGTGGGGCACAGCTGCACCAAAGACCCCACACGTTCCCATCCTGGGTCCTTGCTCTGAGCCTGGGAGCTTCTAGAACATTTCTTTCACCCCCAGCACCGGGCCCCAGGCCTGGCGTAAGGGAAGTCTCAATAAATCCTTATTGAATTGGTAAACGAATGCGCGAATGAGTGCATTCACTTCACTTTTCTCAGCCTCAGCTTCCTCGTCCGTCGAATGGGGATAACAGTCCCCACCTCACAGGGCGGTGGTAAGAATAACAGAGGTAACCTGGCAAAGCGTTCTGCTCGTGGCACACGGTGGGTGATCAGTAACTTTTGTCCAGTGTTCGAGCCAGGACTCGAACCCAAGTCCACCTGATTCTAAAGCGTGTGCTCCCAGGCCCCTCCCCACAGAATAACTGCCCGGAGGCCCCGAGGCCCTTCCGCCCCCAGGGCTGGGGGTGGAATCCAGCCCCACAGTAGGAGCTGGGCGTGAGTCACCAGCAAGGTGAGCACATTCCTCTTGCCCTGGCCAACCTCAGCCCCAGGCACCCAGCCACGTACCTGGGGTTGGTGCCAGGAGCCCTCGCCTCACCCGACCCAGAGCCCTGAGGCCACCAGGGTCACCACTTGAGGTTGGGTGACCCTCCCAGGGCTGCCTGGCTGCTCTGGGTCCAAGATCAGGTGGTCAGCCAGGGCTTGGGGGACACGCTGGGGCATGCCTGGGCGCCATGCCAACCCCACACAAATGAGAAGGTGACCTCGGTGCTGTGGCGGGCATAATCTCAGGCAGGAAGCCGGGGACCCCACCAGGATGCCCGGCCGCACACCCCATTCTTTGGTTGCCTGGAGGCGGGGTGGGGACCCGTCCAGCGGGATTTAGCCGACACTGTCACCTGTCTGCACACTAAATCCTAAATACCTTGTTTCCTGCCTGATGACAGCTGTCCCGGGTGGGACCCACTGAGTCACCTCTGTCACCCCGGTATCCTGACCAGCCACTCGCTCACCTGCAGCCACCTGGTGCCTCTGGGCCCTTTCAAGCTGCTGCTAGGACTGCAGCTGTTTGGGGAGAAGTCAACAGGTCCATCTCCTACCTCTTCTCCAGGTGGCACATCACCTCCCCAGCTCTTCTGATTTTTCAAAAGAACCAGACATCTGGCTTTTTACATGAGACCTCCTGAGATAGATATATAAAATGTTGGTGACTAAATAAGCTCATAAAATACCAGGCAGGCCAAAAGACCGTGGGCCACTGGTTGTGAGTTTTCTCCTAAGATTCTGGGACCTTTAAAATCTAAGATTCTAGGACTCTGAGTCTTTGATTCTAGGCTTCCACGCGGGGAATTAAGGCCACTTCTCAGACTGGGCAGCTGTGTTCGTGGAGATGGAGTTGGAGGGTCCCCCAGGCCCCCTGCCACCCTCCACCCTGGCCTCTCACTTGGGGAAGTTGCTGCCGATGAGGATCCGGCCCAGGGGATACTCCTTGCCGCCCACCGTCACCGGCGGGCTGACATCGAGGTTGCCGAAGGAGTCGAGGCCAGAGGCGCCAGACAACAGGATCTCCCTGGTGACATATCCAAAGTCAGGACCCTAGGGGAGGACCGGCAAGACCCCCCCCGAAGGAGGGGTCAGTTAGGAAGGAAGAGACAGCTCTTGGTGGGGGGCGGGTGATGCCAGGGGACCCCCCCCGAAAAACAACCTCTATCCACTTTCCCAAACCCCCCGTTCTCTGAGCACCGTGCAATTAAAGTCCCCGCCAATAACAGAACAATAACTAGAAAATCCCCAAATATTGGGAAATTAGGCAACACGCTTCTAAAGAACCCACAGGTCAAAGAAGAAATCAAAGTGTAAATTAGACAGTATTTTGAAGGGAAGGTAATAAAAATACAGCACATTAAAACTTGTGGGATGCTAGTGAAGCTACACGTCCAAGGAATTTCTGTCGCTCTAAACATGTCTATCAGGAGGAGAAAGAGTTGAAAAATCGTAGCTTCCGTTTCCAGCTAGGAAAAGAATGGCGAATTAAACTGAAAAAAAGTAGAAGGAAGGAAAAATAATTGAAGAGATATTTGCATGCCCATGTTCACAGCAGCTTTATTCACAATCGCCAAGACATGGAAACAACCCGAGTGACCACTGACTGATGAATGGATAAAGAAGATGTGGCGTATATATATACAGTGGAATACTACTCAGCCATAAAAAAGAAGGAAATCCCGCCATTTGTAACAACGTGGATGGACCTTGAGGGCATTATGCTAAGGAAATAAGTCAGAGAAAGACAAATACTGTATGATCTCACTTATATGTGGAATACGAATTTTTTTAAAAACCGAAGTCATACATACAGATAACAGATTGGTGGTTGCCAGGGGCGGAGGGTGGGGAGTGGGTGAAGGGGGTCAAAAGGTACAAGCTTCCAGTTATGAGATAAATAAGTCCTGGGGATGTAATGCACAGCATGGGGACTATAATTAATGATACTGTATTGTTTGTCTGAAAGTTGCTAAGAGAGTAGATCTTAAAAGTTCTCATCACAAGACAAAAATGTGTAACCATGTGGTGGTGATGGATGTTAACTAGACTTAGCATGGTGATCATCTCACAGTGTATACCTACATCGAATTGTTACACTGTACACCTGAAACTAATATAATGTTATATGTAAATTATATCTCAATTAAAAAAAAAGTAGAAGGAAGGAAATGATGAAGATAAGAGCAGAAATCAGTGAAAAATGCTCCGGCCAGGTCAAGCCCAGGGCTTGGGGTCATTGTCACCTGCGCTGGGACTCGTCCCTGACCCCTCCAGGCTGGGGTGAAAGCCCGCAAGCTCCCGGACTTCCCCATCGCAGCCCCTACCCGGACACTGGCATTGTCCAGGCGGTGGGGGAGTGGGAATCGGTAAACAGGCAGAGATGGTGAGCTGCGAGACCCAGGCCCACCTCGAAAGGCAGTTTAGCTTAGTGGTTAAGTGCAGGGGCTGGGGAGGCAGCCCCTCTGGTTTTGCATCTTGATGCCACCACTAACTAGCTGCGTGGCCTTGGGGAAGTTACTTAACCTCTCTCAGCCTCAGTAAAGAAGGAATAATAATAGCAATTATCCATAACAGTGCCACGTGGATTAAATGAGCAACCGTGTCACTCCAGGGGGAGTGCCTGGGAGTCAGCACACAGATGCTGGAGCTGCTCTCGTGGCCCTTCTGTGCATAAGAGGCAGTGGAGTGCCTGGCACACAGTAGGTCTTCAGAAAGCATTTGTTACCTGAAGAGAGGCCCCAGCTCATAAAAGTAAGAGCCATGAGGAGCATTCCCTCCAAAAGGCAGTTTGGTCTCCCCAGGGCAGACCCCTCTGTTGAATCCCCCTTGGAGGAGAAGCTCCCCCCCCACCCCAACCCTCCCCCAGGAAGATTTTGCTGGCCTGCCCTTCCCTATGGGGGCAATTTGCATGTGATTTGCATATCGTTTACATATTCTGTGGATCCCACCGGATCCCACTGCCTGTGTCCTTTTGCCCCCTTAAAGGACCAGGACCAGGCAAGACTGATGGAGGGTCCTACAGGAGGAGCCACCCAAAGGTTCCCCACTCTGCCCTTTGCCACATACCAGGATCCTCTCATAGGGGAAGTCCTTCAGGCCTCTGTCTCTGGGGGAGTCAAAGACCACCGGGAAGGATTTGTGAGGGGCCTCGATGTAGCCAAACTCCATCTCGTCCTGGGAGGGAGAGGAAAGGACCACAGTGACCTCCTCTGTGCGTGTGGTTTTCAGAACGGGGGATGCCCCAGGCCTGGGGCGGCGGGGGCGCCGCAGATCCTCCCCAAGACCTGGGGAGGGGGCCAGGGTGAGGAGGAGGTGGAAGTGAGGCCTCTTGGGACCTCAGCCGGAAGTGGGTTCTGTCTGGGACCAGAGCATCTGGGGGGAAGCGAGAGAGACCAGGTGATGCAGGCAGCAGGGAAGCGTTCCCTTAAGCCGCATGGCCCCCCCGCCCCCCGCCGAGTCCCAACCCCCCAGGCTGGCCGGGCTTCTCTCGGGAGAGGGAGACCGAGGTCCTCTGGGAACCCGTGCAGGCCCCCTACCCAAAGCCGGGCTGAAGGAGGGCGGCTCAGGCCCCCCCGGGCGGCCCGCACTCTTTGCAGTGTCTGCTCCCACACCCACCTGGATCCAGCGGTCATTTCGATTTTCAGTCCAAGGGCAGATGATCAGCTTGCAGTTGGCTTTCAGTGCCAGGTCAGACACATCACCCAGAAATTTGTCATTTGAGCCATGAGAGTCTATCACTCTGCAAAACACATGGAGAGGGAGCATGACAATGACCTCTGACTGTGGCCTTGGCCTCAGGGCCCGGAGATGGGGGCATGGCTGGGGGCGCCTTGATCTGGTCTGTGCTGGGCCCTGTGTGGCCCTTGCGGACAGGGGTTCAAACACAGTCCCTGCCCTAGAGAGGCTCGTGGGCTAATGACACAGACAGATACGTCCCCAGATCACATCAGGTGGCAGATCCAAGGTGAGGGGCCAGCCAAGGGCCCAGAGGCAGGACACCGAGGCCAGCAGGGACAGCCCTGGAGGAGGTGACCTGGGGACTGAATCTCACTGGTTAAGGTGGTAGTGAGGGGGCAGGTAGCCCCGTCTACTCCTGTCCCGCACAACTGGCCTAAAGAGAGGAGTCAGGGTGGGGTTGTGAGCAAGAAGAAAGAAAGAATTCCCTTCTGAACACCTGCACGCACCTGGACCCAGGTGAGCAGAGCAAACCTGTTTGGCCACACCCTTCCCGGCCTTTTGACTTATGTTCCACGTCAACTGTGGTCTGACCTCTGATCCAGGGGCCTGGAGTGGCCATGTCAGTCGAGCCTCACCCAGCCATCAAGGGGCCTGACAAGGATTCTGAGAGATGACAGGAGGACCGGGGACCTGGGCTGGGCCAGGGCTCACAGAGGATCCTGGAGGCTGGTTGCCATGTTCTCTGCAGGCCCAGGAGCACCCCCACGTCAGGGCTGGGCTAGGTCTCCTGCAGCCACCAGCAGCCTGAACAGGGCCTGGTCCCATGGCCCAAGCTAAACCCGAGATGCTCCGAGGCTGCTGCAGGCAGGACAGGGCAGGGGCAGGGGCCCTGGAGCCTGAGCCAGTGACCTCGGCTGGGGCCTTAGCTGCTCGGGGCAGGGGGGGGACAGGCCTAAGCAGCCCGCTGCTGTCCTGCACCTGGCCCGTGCCCGTGGGTGCCCTCCATGAATCCGTCTGGTCTGAGTGAGGGGCCAGCCCCAGACACAGCGTTCTCCTCCTGACTCTAGGAGTCCAGAGACGGTGGGAGAGCTGCGGGGAGATGAGGCCTCACCTGCACACATACAGCTCCAGGGGGGGCTGGGTGTTGGGGGTCATGATCCAGGGAGCCACGCGGAAGGCCACGCTGTCTGTGAAGAGGGGCACCTCAGGCAGGGTCTGAGGGGAAAATGAGGACTCAGTGGGCCCTGCAGGGAGCCCCATCAGGCCTCAAGACCCCCAGCCCCCGGCCTGCCCAGCCCTGGAGCCTCCAAACTGGTCCCCCAAGCCCTCCGCCCGCATCCCAGCCCCCAACACTGTACATACCCTGGTGTCCACCAGGCTGACGCTGAGGGAGACCAGCCCCAGGAAATTAGCGTCGGGGAAGGTGAGCCCCTCCACGTAGAAGCTGATCTGCCGCTCCCCCACCTGCCGCTTGACTTCGTAGGACCGACGCTGCGGCCCCAGCACTTGCTTGTAGTCTGAGAGGGAATTGCCACCTAGGGGGAGCCAGTGTCAGGGGACAGTGCTGGAACAGGGGTGTGTGGCTGTGAGGACAGGAGGACAGGAAACCTGAGGACGGGAATCCAGGGGCAGAGCCACTTTCGTGTTAGATCTACTTGGGCTCCTCTCCAGCTCTGCTGTGTGTAAGCTGTGTGACCTTGGCTCAGTGACTCAACCTCTCTGAGCCTCAGTTCCTCATCTGTAAAATGGGCTAAATTACATATCTCACGAGGTTGGTGTAAGCTTTAAACCACATAAGGAGATAAAAGCAGCTGGCATGAAAGGTGAAAAAAACCCAAAATATCCATCAATGGATGAATGGATAAACAAAATGTGGTATATCCATACAATGGAATATTATTCATCCATAAAAAGGAATAAAGTATTGATACATGCTACAACATGGATGAACCTTAAAAACATTACAAGTGAAAGAAGCCAGATACAAAAGGCCATGTATACTATGATTCCATTTATATGAAATGTCCAAAATAGGCAAATCCGTAGGGACAGAAAGCAGATTAGTGGTTGCCTAGGGCTGGAGGGGGGCGGGGGATGGGAGGGACTGACAGTGGAGACAGGGATTTATTTGGGGGAAGATGAAAATGTCTTGGAACTAGATAGAGGTGGTGGTTGCACAACATTGAGAATGTACTCAACGTCACTGAACTGTTCACTTTAAAATGGTTAATTTTGGGCCGGCCCTGTGGCTTAGCGGTTAAGTGCGCGCCCTCTGATGCTGGCGGCCCGGGTTCGGGTCCCGGGCGTGCACCGCTTCTCTGGCCATGCTGAGGCCACGTCCCACATACAGCAACTAGAAGGATGTGCAGCTATGACATAAAACTATCTACTGGGGCTTTGGGGGGGAAAAAATAAATAAATAAAATCTTTAAAAAAATAAATAAAAAAAAATAAAATAAAATGGTTAATTTTATGTTATGTGAATTTCACCTCCATTTATTTTAAAAACCACCTGGCACGTAGCAGTTCTGCCCAGCCCTCTTTCCTCCTCCCTGAGGAAATGTCACCCCGGCACGCTCTCGGTCACAGCAGGAAAGGCTGTGAGTTCACTCACTGGGACTTTGCATGTGTTCTGGTATCACAGTGAGCTTCTTCAAGTCGGGCCTCTGCCCGAACTTCCACCATCCGTGCACGGGAAGGAACCTTCTAGCTCCTGCCAGACTCCTTCAGCCAGAACAACAAGTTCTGGGTCAGTTTGAACAGAGGAGGGTGAAGAGGAAGGAGGAAGGGGCAGGAGAGGCCTCTTGGTATTTATAAAAATGAGTGAGGGCACCTGAGGGTTAAGCATCGGTATATTTTTTTTAAGCCACAGACTTTGATGAATAAAATCTCTGGCAGAGCAGCCGGGATCTGAGAGCAGACGTGGACCTCAGCTTCTCTGTTCCTGCCCCCGCCTCACCCAGCCTGGCAGTGCTTGGCCTGCCTCGGGGGCCCATTCCACGCTGACGGACCAGAGGGTGGGGGTAAGGGGGGGCAGTGGAGAGAGGAGGGGTTTGGCGCTCAAGAAACCTGGGTTTGAATGCCTGCTCCACCCCCAGCTGGTTTTGTGAGCTTAAGACAGTGAATTCGTGCATCCAAGCCTCAGTTGCCCCTCTGTAAAATAGGACTAGTTTTCGAACCTCCCTCTCAGATGATGTGTTGTGTGCTGATGGGGTGGCCGATTGCCAGCTGTAGCGAGATTACGAAAAGATGGTGGAAGGAAGGGAGAGAAGGGGGTGAGAGAAGAAAGAGAGAGCTTGGGAGGCCGAGGATGGAGCAGGGAGGGAAGACGCCCCGCCAGGCCACTCACCCCTAGCACAGAAGACCCGCACTCTCTTGGCATCAGAAAACGGCACGTTCAAGACCAGCTTGTGGCTGTCGAAGAGCTTGTCTGGGCCATCACAGCTCAGCACCATCGGGGACATGTCCTGCAGGTCTGGAGAGAGTGGCACCCGTGAGATGATCCTCCCTCCACCCCACCGACAGGCCCCCCCACCCCCCCAGCTTTCTACCGCCCCACACCATCACCCTGGACTACCCCACACACCCCTTCTGTCACTCACCATCCAGCGACATCAGCTGCCTGTTGGCGAGGTCGAGCCCCCTAGACCTGGGACTATCTCGGTCACAGTTCACCAGCAGGACAGCCCCATAGCCCTCAGGGCCCCAGCACCAGGTTTTCTGTGGCAGACAAGTGGCTTTGGGGTCAGTGGGACCCAGGGGGCTCTGGGAAGGAGGTGTGGACGTGGCTAGGGCGGGCCGCTTTGTTAACTTGGAGACTTTTGTATTCTGAGTTTGCTTAAAGACTTAAAGAGGGATCATAGATTTGGGGACTGGAGCTCCAAGCCTCTAGACCCAGAGCCGCCCCAGTCTTGTGCAGTGAACAACCTGTGCAACCATATACACCCAACTACCACACTGGAAGAGGAAGGGTGATGTCACCATACCTAGAAATGGCCTTCACCAGCCTGCTGAGCTTTGGCCCTGCCTGGGGGACAGAGGCTGCCTTGCCCTGACGTTGACGGGGCCTCAGAATCCCTGGGAGACTCTCCCCACTCCAGCGCTCTCCTGGGGCCTGGCCCACAGGCGTCTCTGATGTCCACTCGCAGTCCTGAGGGCCCCACAAGGAGGTCCGAGCTCAGAGCTGGACCTTCGCTCTGTGATTGCAGCTCTCCCTGCCGCGCCTCCACTTTACGCCCACCAGACCCTGCAAAGCAGGGCTCACTTTCCCCATTTCATGGAAGAGGGAAGAAAGGCTCTGGGAAGTGAGCCCCAAGTCACATAGCTGGGATTCCAACTCAGGTCTGGGGGACTGCACAGGGCCACTGCTAGCCTCTGTGGCACTCTCACCCACCCCACTGGGTAAATGCTGCCCTGCACCAGGGACCAAGACGTGATTTGTATCATAGCCCCCACTCACCACTTTGTACAGTGAACAACCTGCACAGCCACCCATGGCAGCCCTGCCCCATCTTGTCCTCAAAGCCTTGTGATCCAGGCTTCATCTCTGGGGTCTTTCCCTAAAAACTATACCTTCTACCCCTCCCAGGACAGCTTCCAGATACTTCCTGTGTGGTAACGCCTTGAGCCCACCCCAGTCTCCTCCTCATTCTTCAGGATCTGACTGGGGCCACCCACCCAGCCTCTTCTACCAGAAGCCTTGTCTTCTCCTAGCCTTCATTCAGTCACCCAACGACCTTTAATGAAGCACCTACCACGTTTGAGTGTCCAAATACAGCCCAGGTGATAGAAACGGCACCAAGGGAAAGAACCCATCCCAATTCCAAGGTGGCACAAGAGAGACTCAGAGAGGGCAACCTGTTTTACAGGAGTCACACAGCACATCGCTCACACGGTGTAAGTTAATGCCCACTCGTGCCAATTTGGCAGTTACCAGATGGGTTTCCTACACTGTTGGATACCACAGACCCTAGGAATCTGTCACCCTTCTGGAGGACCACCCCAGGACCATCCCCAGGTTGCCTGTCAACCCTGCCATCCGGGGGTAGCCAGGAGAGTCTCACCTTGTCACCTTGGCTGCTCTTCACCTTGCCCGTGCGGCCCGTGTCGACGTCGAGGGAGATGTCTGAAAAGGGATGGAGAGGGGCTGCCGGGGCTCCCCAGTCCCATCTTCACACCCATCGTGTCCAGGGAGGGGCAAGCTCTGCCCCCCGAGCCCATGAGAACAGAAGCCCTGTTCCGGGGACCACGCCCCAGCCCGGGAGCCCTTGTGGCGTCTCCCTGGGGTTCTGCGTGCTGGTGGGACCAAGGTCTTCGGCTCTCGAGTTTCCTGCTCATCTACTTGAGCTGAACTGCTAGCTCTCGGTGGCCCTGACCCTGGCGGTTGGGGTCTAGGCCTGAGGTTCTAGGTGCTGGTTCCGCAGTTCCCGGGGCCCTGGCCGCAGGGGTGCATGGCTCTCCCACGTTTAGCGATGAGTCTTGGCGTTCCCATGAGCGTGGCAGGCGGGACTCCGGACGAAAGAGGCCTACTGTGGATCTAGCTGTTGACCCACAGGCAGTGCAGTTTCTAGATTCTTGTGGCCCTCAGTGTTGCCGGGTCCCCATCCCCGGGTTCTAGAGTGGATGGAAGCTCTCTGAAGAAGCCAAGCTCCTTGATAGTGGAGGAAGCTGGCCATGGGCCTTGCACTGGGGGGCTCCCCTAAGACCCTCAAACGGCCAACATGGAGAGGAGGGAAGACACACGGAGAGCCAGGGAGGGGCACTTACCGACGCCCGTGAGGTGGAGCACGCTGTGGCCCAGGGCGTCGCCCTCGTGCTCCCCGAAGTAGGAGACCTTCACCTGTGGGGACATCGTCAGCCCTAAGCCAGCACGGCCCCTTCAGAGATGGCAGTGATGGGGGGTGGGTGCGTCCCGCACCCCCCACAGCCCTGTTTGGAGGCGGGGGAGGCAGGGGACCCCCAGGTCCTCCCCGCTGCCGAAGGTCCCAGACTCATGGGCTCCCAGCTGGGACTCTGAGCTGCCTTCTCCAGCTGGAGAGGCTGTGGACGCCTCCCTGGCTCCCAGGGCTGGGCTGAGGAGCAAGGAAGGCTGGGTGGGGTGGGGCGGATCCCAGAGGAGCAGCTGGATCCTGGGAATCCATGGAGATGTCAGAGAGAAAGAAAGGGAAGGGGCAGCTGTTGCCATTGACTTAGGCAAGTTCCTTAACTTTCTGGGCCTCTGTTTCTTCGTCTACAAAATGAGAACAATGACCCCCCCACACACACACACACAATAATAGCCAGTGGTCACGGAGCTTTTCCCGTGGTCCAGAACCCATGCCAAGTGCTCCACCCAGGCCATCTCAGTGAGCCCCCAGGACGGCCCCAGTAGACCGGCCTGTTCATAATGAGGCCACTGGGGGCCCTGCCTGCAGGCACGGAGCCAGTAAGCAGAGGAGGTGGGATCTGAGCCCACTGCAGGCTCCAGGGCCCCTGCTCTCAACGCTGCACAGTCCCTGCCTCTTCCCTGCCAGGGGAGAAAGGGCCGAGTCAAGGAATCACTGGGTCATTGTGTGACGTGGGTGCCTGGGGGGAGCGAGGAGGGTGTGATCTGCGCAGGAGAAGGCTTCCTTCTTCCTTAGGTATGAAAGACATACACACCCAGGGATGTACGCGTGTCTGCGCGCAAGCGTGTGTGTGCACGGGGCGTTGCTATGGAGTCCTGTCTACGTGAGAGCGGGGGGCTTCTCTTGTGGGGTCTGTGTGTAGGTTGAGAACTGGGATTAAGGTGGGGTGTTTGTGAACTTGAAGGGGTGTGGGCAGGCTGTGTCTTTACGGGAGTATTCATTCGTGTGTGTATATGCGATGCTGCGGTGTTGGGTGGGTTTGAGAGTTAGGTGTCTGTGGAGTTGTATCAGGGTGTGTTGTGTGGATGTAGGTGTCAAAAGCTTGTGGGGTTTGGTGGAGTGGGGGTGATATATGAATGGGGGCATGCTTTGGGGGAGGCTCTTAGCTTGGGTGGGGGTGGGGTGGGGAGATGCAGCCCCTTACTGTGGGGAAGTGGCCTCTTACCTTAAGATCATTTACGTCCTTACTGGCTGCGTCCACGGATACAATCACATCCACGCTGGCGTCCAGAGGCCAGCGGGCCTGGCCTGTTGGCACTGTCACCTGCTCTGGGTCGTAGGCCACGAAGACCCTCACCCCGGAGCTCTCAGAGACCCCGAAGGTCTCGGCACCCTTGGGCACATCACTGGCAGAGAAAAGAGAGACGCAAGGGTGCAGGGGCTCAGGAGAGAGACCACAGTGGGGTCGTGGGCTGGGGCTGCCAGGCGAGGCACACAGCACCCTCCAGCAGCTGGATTGGGGAGCGGCGGGGGTGGGGCTGCCACTGGCCAGGAGACCAGCCTGGCTGGGCACCGGGCAGCGTGGGCTCCGTCCCAGCTCTCCACTGATTCCCCTGTGACCCACCGTGGGCACATCATCCCCCAGCCTCAGTCTCCCCATCTGTAACATGAGGGGGTTGGAGCAGAGCCATGGCTGTTGAACTTGGTTTGAGTGGCAGAGCCCTCTCCGCAGACCTCGCGTGGATCCCGGGACAGAAAACAGACAAAAGAGGGAGAATGGGGGAGAGGGGGCCGAGCCACGGGATTTACCCCCTCCACTCCAACAGCACCCCGAGGCTGTAGAGAGCAGAGACACAAACCTCTGGACACTCCCACCCCACCTGACGGCCTCCCCCTCAGATACTTCCAAATCCTCTAACCCAACAGGAAATCCATTTGGCCGACCACCTCTCGCCACCTCCACTGCCATCCCCGCCCCCTAGAGGCTGGGCATCACTGGTCTCCCTAGGCCCACCTGTGCCCCCCAAGTCTGTTCCGCACACAGCACAATGAAGTCAGATTGCGTTGTTCCTTGGCTCAAAGGCAGTGGTTCCCTTCACGCTTGGTAAAAGGCAGAGTCCCCACGGTGGCATACGAGGCCCCTCCTGATCTGCTGTTGCCGCCTCCCTGACCTCCTCCTCCCCACTCACTCCCCTTCGCCACTCTGCTCCAGCCACGCTGAACTTCCTACTGTTCCATGAAGCTGCCGGTCTGCCCTGCCTCAGGGCCTTTGCACTGGCTGTTTCCTCTGCCTAGAATGCTCTTCTCCCAGATATCCACAAGGCTTATTCCTTTACCCTCTTCAGGGCTCTGCTTAAATGTCACCTTCTCAAGGAGCTTCCCCTCACTCCATTTAAAGTTGCCCCTTACTCCCACCTCTCCTCCACTCTCCCTCTCCCTCTTCCTCTGCTCTGATGCTTAATCATGCTGTTACTGCCATCTTTCCTAGACGGTCAGCTCCTCGAGGGCAGGGAGTTTTGTTTGATTTGCTCAGTGCTGTATCTCAGCACCTATAACGGGGTCTGCCCGTAGTGGGTGCTCAGAAACACTTGTTAAATGAATAAATGGACTCCATTTCCCCTCTCCTGCAGGGGGATTCAGGCCCGTCTGTACCCAGTGGAGATATAGGACTTGACTCCTGTGAGGACCCAGTGCAACTGCTCCCCATCCACCTGATACCCTACATCCCCCTGACACCTCAGAGCACTGGGCTCCAGAAAGGAGAGTTGGGAAGCCCTCAGTCTGCCAGGTCCCAGCCTGGGGCATTCGTCTCTGGGCCTCCACGCCACTCCTCGCACCGCCAGCTCCTCCAGGCCACAAGTAAGCAGGGGCCAGCTTTCCTGGGCCATAGACTGGAGGGGGGCTCTGCAAACTTGGGCGACAGGGCCCCCAGAGCTGAGTCAACAGGGCCTCTGGGGGCGATCTTGACCTTCTTCCTCCCCTGGACTCTCGGTGCCGGGCACTGGGTTGGGCCCCAGGCTTCCATGAGGCCCTTGGCCACGTGGAGCTGACATCCTAGAGGGGAGTCGGACGAGGGAACTACATGTCGGTGTTTCTCCCTCCCCTATGTGTCAGGGCTCCCCACTGTCATGCCCCAGGGCAGAGCCATCAGCCTCAAGGCTGCCACCCAAGGTCAAGTTCACTTACAGACGCCCACCCGACAGCAAAGATGCCAAGGCCAGAAGGCTCCTTTGAAATATCCTCCTGCCTCCATCCTTTCCTGGACCCCTGAGAACCCACCCAAATATTAAACCTCTGGAGAAACCACATCCTAACCCCACCACGGTCACTCTGTCCCCATCAAACAGCTGCCTGCATTGACAACGGTGACGGGGGTCATAGTTACGATGATCCCAAGTCCTACTCAGTGCCTGGCTCTGATGCTCGTCACAGTCCTGCAAGCCACTTATTATTGCCCTAGTTTTACAGTTGAGGCTGGGGTGGAGAGGACCCCCGAGCCCCGCAGGCTGCTGGCAAGACCCACCTACCCCACCCCACACTCACAACCTTACCATCCTGGTGAACCACGAGACATTCAGGAGTCCTCCCATCTTACATGCCCTTTCTCATTGCTGAATCAGTTACCGGAGGAACCCAAGTCTCCGGCACTCTCATCCCCCAATCAGACCCCATCTCTCATCTTCCCCACTCCCGGCCAATCTCATCCTCCCCCACTCTCCTTCAATCTCATCCTCCCCCACTCCCGGCCAATCTCATCCTCCCCCACTCTCCTTCAATCTCATCCTCCCCCACTCCCGGCCAATCTCATCCTCCCCACTCTCCTTCAATCTCATCCTCCCCCACTCCCGGCCAATCTCATCCTCCCCACTCTCCTTCAATCTCATCCTCCCCCACTCTCCTTCAATCTCATCCTCCCCCACTCCCGGCCAATCTCATCCTCCCCACTCTCCTTCAATCTCATCCTCCCCCACTCCCGGCCAATCTCATCCTCCCCACTCTCCTTCAATCTCATCCTCCCCCACTCTCCTTCAATCTCATCCTCCCCCACTCCCGGCCAATCTCATCCTCCCCACTCTCCTTCAATCTCATCCTCCCCCACTCCCGGCCAATCTCATCCTCCCCACTCTCCTTCAATCTCATCCTCCCCCACTCTCCTTCAATCTCATCTTCCCCCACTCCCGGCCAATCTCATCCTCCCCACTCTCCTTCAATCTCATCCTCCCCATTCTCCTTCAATCTCATCCTCCCCACTCTCCTTCAATCTCATCCTCCCCCACTCTCCTTCAATCTCATCCTCCCCACTCTCCTTCAATCTCATCCTCCCCCACTCCCGGCCAATCTCATCCTCCCCCACTCCCGGTCAATCTCATCCTCCCCCACTCTCCTTCAATCTCATCCTCCCCACTCTCCTTCAATCTCATCCTCCCCCACTCCCGGCCAATCTCATCCTCCCCCACTCTCCTTCAATCTCATCCTCCCCACTCTCCTTCAATCTCATCCTCCCCCACTCCCAGTCAATCTCATCCTCCCCCACTCTCCTTCAATCTCATCCTCCCCACTCTCCTTCAATCTCATCCTCCCCCACTCCCAGCCAATCTCATCCTCCCCCACTCCCGGTCAATCTCATCCTCCCCCACTCTCCTTCAATCTCATCCTCCCCACTCTCCTTCAATCTCATCCTCCCCCACTCCCGGCCAATCTCATCCTCCCCCACTCTCCTTCAATCTCATCCTCCCCACTCTCCTTCAATCTCATCCTCCCCCACTCCCAGTCAATCTCATCCTCCCCCACTCCCGGTCAATCTCATCCTCCCCCACTCTCCTTCAATCTCATCCTCCCCACTCTCCTTCAATCTCATCCTCCCCCACTCCCGGCCAATCTCATCCTCCCCCACTCCCGGTCAATCTCATCCTCCCCCACTCTCCTTCAATCTCATCCTCCCCACTCTCCTTCAATCTCATCCTCCCCCACTCTCCTTCAATCTCATCCTCCCCACTCTCCTTCAATCTCATCCTCCCCCACTCCCAGTCAATCTCATCCTCCCCACTCTCCTTCAATCTCATCCTCCCCCACTCCCGGCCAATCACATCCTCCCCCACTCTCCTTCAATCTCATCCTCCCCACTCTCCTTCAATCTCATCCTCCCCCACTCCCTGCCAATCTCATCCTCCCCCACTCCCAGTCAATCGCATCCTCCCCCACTCTCCTTCAATCTTATCCTCCTCACTCTCCTTCAATCTCATCCTCCACACTCTCCTTCAATCTCATCCTCCCCACTCCCAGTCAATCTCATCCTCCCCACTCCCGGCCAATCTCATCCTCCCCACTCTCCTTCAATCTCATCCTCCCCATTCTCCTTCAATCTCATCCTCCCCCACTCTCCTTCAATCTCATCCTCCCCATTCTCCTTCAATCTCATCCTCCCCACTCTCATTCAATCTCATCCTCCCCGACTCTCCTTCAATCTCATCCTCCCCCACTCCCGGCCAATCTCATCCTCCCCACTCTCCTTCAATCTCATCCTCTGCACTCCCGGCCAATCTCATCCTCCCCACTCCTGGCCAATCTCATCCTACAGACTCCCGGCCAATCTCATCCTCCGCACTCCTGGCCAATCTCATGCACCATCATCTGCACGGTGCTTCAACCACGTCTCAGAGAGATTCCTTGACCTGGGCTCTGTACAGACCTGCACCTCGCAGTGGGCATGGTCTCCCCTGCAGCCCTCTCAGCTGTGGGTTTCTCCCTCACTCCCCGCCACCACTGGGCCCGAGGTGGGCAGGGGTCGCACTTGCTCTTCAATGTCATGTCCAGATCATCGTCGCTCTGTCCTTGTTCCTTGAGGGTGCCGGTTCCTGCCTCTGTCTCCAGTGCTGCTGTCACCACTTTTTATTTCAATAGCCACGTGGGTGACGTGCCAGCATCCTAGCCCCTCAGTCCCTTGACCTGCTCTCTTCCAGTGACCCTGTCCTCTGCCCGGGCTCAGCCACCCTCTCGCCTGGACAGACCCTAGACTTTGTCGTTGTCAGGAACTACGCCCACTACAAACTCCCCTGTTAGCACCCCCTCTGATGCCACCTCCTAACCTGCCAGCTCACTCCTTCTAGCACACCAGCTCTACCAAGCCTTCAACCCCACCGGGACCTGCACCCACTGAAGGCTGAGCCCTCTCTACCCCCTTCTCACCAGCTGGCACCCCTTCCTATTCTCTCTTCCCTTCACCTGGCTTAGATTCTGTAAACCCTCCCTCGACTCTCAACTCCTTTGGCCATCTTTCCCTCCGCCATGCTGCCTAAGCAAAGCTCCAGCCACAGTTAAATCCTCTTCTCCCCCCACTCTACACCTGCGCCCACTTAGACTCGTGACCATTAACCTCAAGTGACCCTTGGCACTGACTGGCAGTCTTACAACATTTCTGGGTGCTTTTTTCTCTTTCACAGTCCTAGAAAACCATTCCAAACCTTCTCCTCTCTCCAGAAACCTCCCTCGCCTCCTCCCCCTCCTCACCCAGAGCTGATAACCTACCTCTTCCCACCGCTTCATCTGCCAGCCCACCTGCCTGTGAGCCCGCATCCACGCTGCCCTCCTGGGACAACGGATGTGCGGCCCCAATCCTCCCTGGGTGCGCTTTCCCTACTCGAGTGTCACCTGGCCTTGCCCCTGCTCGCTCTCCATCACCAAGCACACAGATACGCTGTCAATATCACCCATCCTGAAAATTCACCCTCCCTGGGCCATCCACCCCCGCATTTCTTCAGCTCCCTTTATAGGAAAACTCCTCAGGAGTCGTGTGTCCTTGCTACCCAATCCTTTCTTCCCGTTGTCTCCCCACCGCGCCATCAAAACCACTCTGCTACCAAATCCAAAAGGCCTTTCTCTTCTTCCTCTCTTGGTGGCCTGTCAGAGACCTTGACCCAGATGGTCAACTGTCCTTCCTGAAACACTTTCCCACTTGGCCCCTGGGACACAAGCCTCCTCCGCTCTCCTCTCACCCCCCTGGCTGTCCCCTCTGCCACTTCCCTTCCACGCTCTGCCCTCCTAACTTCGGAGTACCCCGGGCGGTAGAGCGCTGGCAAAGGTCTAACAGCCAGTGGTTGGGGAGACAGGGGGGTGCATATACAGCACGCAATACACAGATAATAGTACAGTATATACTACTCTTGATTGTAAAATTTGTTGTCAATTCCATAGAGCCCGCTGATTCTTACAGAATGCCTCTCTTGTAACTGTGGCCAACCCAATTGCAACTCAACCACAATTCCACAAACGGAGTTCAGCGCAATCTGCTAATTCTTTCCTCCAGTAAATTGATTGTCACTAAATCTGATACATGACGTGAATGTTGATTGATCTTTTCGTTCGTGTTCAAGAATAAGATGAAAGTGAAACAAGGAAGATGCCAAACTTCACTCCTTCAGTGATGTGAGCAACTTCTTTGCTGAGTCCGATAGCACTGGAAGAAAACTTTTTGTGCTTATCACAATGTAACAGCCATAGACACAACACACTTTTAAGATTAATCAGTGTTATTAACCTTTTCTCCATCACTTTCTTAGTCTAGACGATCGATAAACAATAAATGGAGTCATGATTTGTAGCACTGGCCGATTTCCATGGTGTAAATGCTCCCACTATGGTCAATTTCGGGTTACCATTGCAACGTCATTGAACTTGGAGTTGCCGAGAGATGCACAGCAGCTCCCTAGGATATAACTGTTTCTACCACACAGAGGTAAATGATCTCCAGAGCATAGGTAATGGTAGAATGTAGTAAAATAATTAGGAAGTGATGCGTTTTGAGTGTATTATCTTTGTTTTTAATATAATTTATTTAATTGTAAGTATATATAGTTTAATTTTAAATAATGGCCGTGTTTGACAACAGGCTTGTAAACTTCCTAAAAGATGACGGTCAGGTCCCCTTGGAAAAGGACCCCGCCATACTGCTAAAAATTTGTACTTTTCTTTCTCCCAGCCTTCTCCAAAGGACTTACAGCCTTTGTCCAGGGTGCATTGGGAGCACAGGGTGCTTCCAGGGTGCACAGGACCATGCATTGGGGAGCAGGAAATAGTCAGACTTTTCCAGGTTTACTGACACTGGCTCTGAACTGACACAAATTCCAGGAGATTCAAAAGGTCACTGTGGCCCACCGGTCAGAGTAGAGGCTTATGGTGGCAAGTGGTCAATGGAGGTTACCTCAGGTCCCCGAGCCCATCGTGGTTTCTCCCCCAGTGCTGGAATGCGTAATTGGAACAGACACACTCAGCTACCGGCAGGATCCCTTCACTGGTGCACCTGAGAGGGCGTCCCAGCCGGCTCCAGCCCGCCTGGCCCGGGGCCGGTGCTTGCTTCCCCTTCTCCTGTAGACACTCCCCCTTGGTGATCTCCGTCGGCACCATGGCTATGCTCAGAACCCCCGCTTTTCCTCCTCCAGACTCTTAGAGCTGACTGTCTTTTGAACATCTCCCTTGGGTGTCTAACAGGCATTTTAAATTTAACATGTCCAAAACCAAGCCCTCCTTCCCCACTCCTGCCCCCTCCAAACCTGCCCACGTCAGTCCACAGCCGCTCCAGCCTCAGATTCACCCTGGTCCCCTCTCCTCCCCTCGCCCTGGCGCCTGGTCCACAGCAAAGCCCATCAGCTCCGCCTTCACAGCATCTGCGGAAGCTGCCGCACTCCCCTCCTCCCCGGCCAGCACCCTAGTCCAGGCCACCAGCTTCTCTCATGTGGATTTTTCCAGCAGGCTGGTCTCCTGCTTCCTCCCCTGCTGCCCACCTCTGTTCTCAACACAGCAGCAGAGGGATCCTCTTAAAACAAAGTCACGTGGTGTCCGTTCTGCTCACAACCTTTCCACGGAGGCTCTGTGCTGCCCCACGCTGGCTTCCCCACTGCGTGGCTCCCGCAGACCCCGCTCCTTCTCTCCCTCCAGCAGCCCAGGCTCACTCCCGCCTTAGACCCTCCGCACTTGCAATCCTCTTCCTTCGGAATGTTCAGCTCGCAGATATCCGCTGGGTGCTCACTCCCTCGGTTCCTCCTCAGAGAGGCCTTCCCTGACTGCCCCATTGTGTGACATGAATGACACCATGAACCCTGCGCTCTCTAACCCATGACCCAGCTTCATTTCAACCCGTGGCACTTGTCACCTGACATATTATGTTTATATGACATATTTGCTCATTGCTCCCCTCTCCCTTTCTCCCTCTAGAATGCAGGGACTTTTCCATTTTACTCTAACGCTGCTGTCATCTCAGTGCCCAGCTCAGTGCCTGGCACAGACCAGGAGCACAACAAACCCTTGTCTGTAGGTGAGGACTGGGCAATCAGAAACGTGGAATGGCTCTCCCAGGACTGCCCAACTGGGAGGTGGCTGAGCTGGAATTTGAATCCAATCTGCCTGGCCCCGGAGCCCTTGCCCACACAGCCCGAGAGCAAGTAGGCACGAGCCCAGGGCACCTGCTGCGGCGGAAGGTTCCCAGCTCATGGGAGACCCCTGCTCCACCCCGCCCCAGGACTGCCATTGCCAGACGCAGCCCTTTCAAGGGGAGCGGGGTTCCACAGAGCCAATCCCCAGATTCGGGCAAAAGTTGACACCTCCAAGTCACAGCCCCTGCCACGCAACCCCTTATTTGGAGTCTTGGTGGAAAATAGTCATAGTAATAACAATGATGATGATGATGATGATGATGATGAAAGAAGGGGGAGGAAAAGAACCGGTACCATTCCTCTGGGGCAGTCGGGGCCTTCCGAGCCCAGCCTGGCTTCCTGCCCTCCCCCTCGCTCAGCGACTCAGGCCTCAGTTCACCCCTCTGGGGTGCTGGGACTCCAGTCTCGCCTTCTTTCTCCCTGCAGGGGCCAGGTGAGTCCCTACAAGGACAGGCCTTGGGAAGCGTGGCTTCCTGCAGGAGGCACCTGCCCGCAGGGCTGAGGGCCAGGGCCAGCTCCACCTCTGTGGGTCTCACCTGCCCTCCGGGGGGGGGCCTGGTCGAGTCCTAGCCCCACTGACTTCGAGGATCCCGTCACCCCCAGCCAGGTCGCTTTCCTTGTGCTGCCTCTCAGGGTGACAAAGGTGCAGGAGAGCAGCTCTACGGCAGGAGCTTTGCAGACTGCAAGGAAGGGGGCCGAGGGAAGGGGCTGCTGGTTCCCCTTGTGCCCACACTTGGCTGGTTATGCCAGGCAGGCACTGGGCCGCCTCCAATTCTCATTCCCTTGGCATCCTACCCCCACTGTGCCCCGGGCCTTGGAGACGGGGTTCGCACTGCCTTACCTCATCTCTCAGGCTCCCGTCTGTGGGTGGTCCGTGGATTAAAGGCTGCTCTTGGGGGGTGTCACAGGCAGGCAGGGGAGTTTGGGGTGAGCCCCAGGCTGCCCCACAGGGGGTGTTGCCTCCCCAGTTGCTGCGCAGGAGCCCCCAACCCCTGCCTCCCCCGGGAGCTTCCCTTTGGTGAAGTCTCACGGCGCAGCCCCCAGACCCAACGAAACACCGGTGTGCAGCCCTGGCATGTCCCCAAACTCACAGTCAGGCAACAAGTGATGGATTTGAAAGCATCCTTTAAATGAAAGTCTTGGGGCCGGCCTAGTGGCATAGTGGTTAAGTGCACACCCTCCACTTGGGCGGCCTGAGGTTCGCAGGTTCAGATCCCAGGTGCAGACCTACGCACCACTTATCAAACCATGCTGTGGCGGCGTCTGACATAAAGTGGAGGAAGATGGGCATGGACGTTAGCCCAGGGCCAGTCTTCCTCAGTAAAAAAGGGAGGATTGGTCACAGATGTTAGCTCAGGGCTGATCTGCCTCACAAAAAAAAAAAGAAAGAAAGAAAAGAAAGTCTTTACTGCACGGGAGCCGCCCTGTGGTGTAACCATTGTTATGTCTCTACCATCTGTCCATTGTCATGCCGATGAGCCTGGACCCTCACCTGCCCTCTGCCCCCCGGGGCCCTTCCCGGTCTCTGTGAAGCGGAGAGAGAGGGAGATGGGCGAGGGGGATCTTTGCATCCTTGAAGTCCCACTTCAAATGCCCCCTCTTCCGTGGAGGGGCGTGTGGGCTCTGTGTGGGGTGTGGCCACAAACCCAGTCGCTCAACTGCTCTGAGCCTCGATTTCCCTCCTCTGTAAAATGGATATAATCTAAGAGCTACTGCCTAGGGCTGTTGGGGGATCCCAGGAGATGATGCATTTAAAGTGCTTGGCACACAGTGGGTGCTTAATAAGTGTCTGGTGCCATCATGGCCGTTACTGTGACTCTTCCCAGAGTCCCCAACAGCTCAGCCCAGAGCCCCCTGTCCTTTCTTCTTTGCCCCCGCAGCACTGGTTCCGACATCTCGGGCCCCTTCACGGTCCGCCTGTGTCACCCAGAGCAGCGTCCTGTCTGACCAGCCTGCCGCATCCCCACACCCCTCACCCAAAGCAAGGCCGGGTGCACCAGGTCAAGAAGGAGGCTACAGGGAGAATGGAGTCAATTCTTAGAGAATCTCACAGAAGGAGGAGCAGAGGGTGGCAGGGGGAGTTTCACATCAACAGGTAATTCCTGGCCATGCCCGCTTGCTTTGGCAAGGCGTGTGCCACCCACCCGGTAAGGCATGAGGGTAGCGTGTCTCAAGGTAATACTGGAGTGGGCTATACTGGAGGGACGTCTCTAAGCACCTACTGTGTCCCATGCACATGCTGTGTTTGATACCTGTGATCTCATCTGCACCTCACAAGATGCAGAAATCTGCTCAGAGAGGTTAAGTAACTTTCCTAGGGTCACAAACTGGCAAAGGAAGGAGGGAGCAGCAGGCTTGTCTTCCGTTGTCTGCTGTCCTGGCTGACGTTCAAATGAGCGTGTGTGCCCTGAGCATGCCCCGGAGGGGACAGGAGAGAGGAAATAGTTGGGGAAGATGTAGGAAGGAAAAAGGAAAATGTTGAACCTTTGCAACACAAGCTCTTTGATATGGCTCCTTGGGAGCAGGCAGGGGAGGCCCAAGGCAGCACGTGGGGCACCAAGGCAGGAAAGCCACATCCCTTCCCCCCCGCCCCCGCCGCGCACCTGAACCCTGCAGGGGTGAGGTCGGTGCAGGCCAAGAGTGTTGCGCCCATGGCCTGCTGGCCCCTGCTCTAAGACAAAGAGACTGTGGAGTATCTGCATTTGCCTTGCGTCACAGAAGGGTCTGGAATGTCATCCTGACCAGCCCCCTGCCCATCACAAGACTCTGTGCTTGGACACTTCCTGTGACAGTCAGCTCACTACCTCACACCCCTCTGTGCTTTGACAGCTCAGGCAATGAGAAAGCTTTTCCTTTTGCTTGGCTGCAACCTGCCTCTCAGAAGCTTCCACCCACTGGAGCTCCACAGGCCACACCTTGTCTCAACCACTCAGAAGTTTACCACCTGGTCTGCAGGGAGAGGAGATACAGCAGCCCCGGAGAAGTCCCTCTCATGCTATCCATCCCACCCGCTGCTTGGACCTCACCAGCCCCTGGGGACAGGGCTCAGGGGTCTGGAGCCCCGCGGCCCAGCCTAGGGTCTGGGCAGGGAGGGCAGAATGGCGCTGACCCGGCCTCCAGCTGGGTGGGTGGGTATGAGGGGGTGACACAGGACCAGTGTGCCCTGGACAACCCTCCCCCAACCGTGCTGGGGAGAGGCGAGGGCAGGAGGGAGAATAATGCAGAATTGGAGGGGAGGGTTGAAGGGCAAGCCAGTGGGCAGCCAAGAGCAGAGCAGGCCGGCCAGGCCTGTGGCTCTCTTCATACCTGGCCAGCCACCTGCCCCCCAGGAGCCCCCGAGGTGCCACCCTCCAGGTCTCCTGGATTTGAAGTTTCCCGGCCTGAAGCCACAAGAAATGCCACAGGGCCAGCCAGCAGGACCCGGCACGTCCTCTCTGGCGCGCCAGCTCTGGGTGCTTCTGCCAGGAGCCGAGACTCGCCATGGCTGACAGTCCCAGAGCTGGCCGGCCCCTAGGGGCTCCAGGCCTGAAGGACAGCAGCTCCCCAGGGGCACACAGAGTGCCCATTAGTGCTATGGCTGCTCTGCCTCAGCACGCGTTTCTTGAGCACCTACTGTGTGTCAGGCACCACGCTGGGCACAGGGAAAGCAGAGACGACTTACCTCCGGCCCTGCCCTTGTGGGGTCCACACGGGGCAGTTACATCTCAGTCTACAACGTGCATTTACTCCATTCCAATTCCATCCCTGTGGCCTCTGCCTGCTGAGCTGGGGAATTATTGTTCCTCTCCCCATTTACAGAAGATGAACTGAAATTCCGAGGGAGGTCACACACAGGGCGACAGTGGCAGAGCTGGGATTTGACCCCACTTGGGTCTGACTCCAAAGGTCATGCTCTACCCTGACCCCACTCCACCCCTCACACGGACACAGCAACATAGACTATCCCCAGGTAATGGGCTCTCCTAGGGTTGAGCTCACAGAATCTGGGAACAGGCAGACCTGAGTTCAAATCCCAGCTCCAGCATTTGTGGGCTGTGTGACATTGGGCAAGTGTCTCAACCTCTCTGTGTCTCAGTTTGTCTGCAAAATGGGGATCAGAGTAGTCCTTACCTCATAGGCTTGTTGTGAGATTTAATTGAGATAATGTGGTGAACACTGTGAACACTTGAGACCATGCTGCCATCACTGTCATTACTGTCACGAGGGCGTGGGGAAGCAGGTAGACCCCGGGGAAGAGGGTTGGTGTAGAGGATTCTTGCACTTTCCCTCACTCTCCGACCTGACCAAGAAACCTGACTAACTGTGCTGTTATTAGCGTCCACGTCCTGAAGTTTTTTAGCTCCCAGACTAAGATGGGGGCCCCTCACGGGTGGGTGAGCCGTGTCATCTCCGAGTGTCAGATCCCAACACGGAGCAGGTGTCCAGTGACGTTTGTTACATGACCGCAGTGGGGTCCAGGCCACAGAAGGGTCAGCTCCCAGCCCTGGCGTGGCTTTCTCCTTGGTCCTCCTCCGGTGCTGCCTGTGGCTGACAGAGGCCAGGGAGTGCGATGGCTGATGTCCCGCAGACTCCAGGTCACAGGCAGGGATTTTCTCCTGAGTCTAGAATCACACGATGCGTGGCCGTGTCCTCTCCCGCTGTCCCTCCCTCCCAGAGATGACGATCGTGGGTGCTTTATGGTTGTCATTGCTCAGAAAGGGACACACCCGGAGAACCCAGGAGGAGGGCCCAGGCTGGCCAGGCCTTCTTTCAAGTGGACAAGTGGACCCCTGCCCGCCCAGGAATGGGGGCTGGAGAGGAGGGGGTGGCAGCTTTCACCCACGGGCCTTCCCAACAGAGAAAAACGGGCTGGGGACCAGAACGTCCCCGAGAGAAAGCCCTGATTGGAGAGTCCGAGGCAGGACTCGCTTCTCCCCCCCAGCCAGCTTCCCCATCTGCACATGAAGAAAAGCCGGCCCGTGCTCTGCGGGTTGTGAAGTTTCTCCTCTGTAAAATGGGGCCAAATTCATGGGTACAAACAACGGGCGATATCATCCTCATCTAGCATGGAAGAAAACAGGCTCAGAGAGGCTAAGTGACTGACCCAAGTCACACAGCCTTCGAGGACCAGCCTGACCCCCAGCAGGTGGTTATGACTACCAGCTGTCCTGTTCTCAGCAGTCATTGAATTGACTCACAGATGGCCCCACCCCGACAGACCTGCATCCCCTGGGGCCCAGTCAGCATGGTGACCAGCCTTCCGTCCTCCTCACCCAGGTCCAGAAGCCCCAGCCTCCTCTTCCCCTGTGCCCAGAGGCCTCGACACCCAGCCTGGCTCAGACCACACCAGCTGCACCCTCTGCAGGATCCTCCTGTGGGATCTTTGACCTTCTTTGCCCACTCCTCCCAGCACAGTGCCCGAAGCCCAGCCGGGGGCAGGAGGGGTCATGCCTGTGGCTGGCAAGACGTGCTAAGAAGCATTTCCAGGGCTTCAAGTGGCCTTGGAGTCAAATGCAGGGTGACCGGGGTCTCTGCTCTGGGACCCAGGGTGCATTTGGAGGTCCAAACTCAGGTCTGTACCTCCTGAGAGGCCAGGCCCTTGCCAAGACCTGGCAGGTCCCAGCTTCCTCCGCAACGGCCCTGAGGCTCGGACACCCACACCTGCCTGGATGGCAGCGTTTGGAATCCGCCACGTCTCCTGGCCCACAGCTGAGGCCCGCCTCCTGGACTCCCCAGGTAGCTGATGTCTTCAGCTGGGCGTGGATTTGCCAGTTCCCTCCAGCCCCACATCCCACCCCCGACACCTTTGAGCATCAGGACCACTTGGCAGAGCTGAATAGCTGCTTAGAAGCCGCAGAGAAGGGAGTGGAAGCTTCTCTGGACAGAGCAAAGGAGAGGACAACACACTGCAGGGAAAGCATTTTGGGGTCGAGGAGGAACCTACATCACGAGTGAGCAACCACCTCCCCGCTTCTTGCATCTCAAGTCTTCTCACATGGTCCACCAGCTCAGGACAGCGGGCTTCTCTCCAGCCCTCCCAGCCCCAGCTGGCCCCTGGCCCACTGAGAGAGGAAGGGAGGACTGGGGAGGAGAAAAGAGAACCAGGGTGTGGAAGTGATGGGAGCTGGAAAGGGAAGCGGAGGAGGTGAAGAATGAGGAGAGTCCAAGACAGGAAGCGGTGGGAGGGGGCGGGGAGGGGGCAGAGAGGGGAGGAGGGAGTGACTGACGGTGTCTAAACAGCAGGTGGCAACAGGGACCAGGGAGGCGGGGACATCTGTGGAGTTAAGGGGGGCTGACCTCTGAGGCCCTCCCTGATGCCAATATTTTAGTTTCAAGAACGCACACCCCACCATTCCACGTTCAGATTCGACAACTGGCCGGCTCCCGTGGCCCCACGGAACTGAGGGAGGACGCTGGCCTCACGTGCTCCAAGAGCCCTCCAGTTTAAGCTTTAACATCACTTCCAGGAGAGGAACGTGACGCAGCGGCAGGGTGGAGCCAGGAGGAGAGAAGGTCCTCACCGGCCTTGAACCTGCTCCCAGCCCCGCTCCAGAGGCTGCCAGGCACCGGGAATGAGTGTCGGCCTCAGGCCTGTGATTATCCCACGAGGAGCGCCATTAGGCTTCATTGTACTTCTGCGCAAGTTCAAAGCTTTAATATACTCAATGTAAATGCTAAGAATGTATGTGCCACAGGTTTTATAACTCCGCTTTGGCATTTTTGTTTGTTGAAGAACAGAGAACCCCCAGAAAAGGAAGCAGCCCGGCGCCTCTCGGGCTCGTCCGAGAGCCCCACTGAGTCCCTCCTCCCTGTAGCCCCGACCTCTACCAGTCTCTGAGCCAGAGGCTGTGTTGCTTTATGCTTTTGCAGGGCTGGGGAGGCCTGGGAACATCCCAGGAGAACGTCCCTGTCCCCGCCCAGCCAGCCTCCTCCATCCCAAAGAACAAGCGTGTCTTAGGGCCTCCAGCCTGGGCTCTGGTTCTGGCCTCTGGGCAGACAAAGAGGGCCAGGCTGGACCACTGATGGAGTCCCCACACTGCCCACCCCCTCTTTTATCACACGAGTCCTCTGGGGGCCACCACTTAGCAAGGACAGGGACAGCCAGGGCAGTCTGGCCAGACCCGGGGGGTTGGGGTGGTGAGCTGGCCCGCTGGGGTGAGGGGATCAGGGTGGTGAGCTAGCCCACTGGGGTGAGGGGGTTGGGGTGGTGAGCTAGCCCACTGGGGCGAGGGGTAGGATCTGCAGCACTTGCTGAATAAGGGGATTTCTGAGTGTTCCTTGGGCTGGGACACCCTGGGGACCCAATTACCCCAAACACAAATATTTCTCCAAATAACCGGTCCACGCAACACCTGGGGGAGCTAATCACTTCTCATGATGTCACCCCGCACGCCCATCTCGGCTGCCACTCCTGGAGGGCTCAGATTGGGGGCAGCACAGGGGACTGGCACATGCCCTCTCCTGGGGGGCTCCCGCCATTCTACCAGCAAAGCCACATAGAAACCCCTTGCTCAGCCTCCGCTAGAGGCAGGCACCGGTGATGGGGGTGGAGAAGCCCCAAGTTCATCATCAAGGGCAGCCCCTTCCCCCTAGCCAGCCCAGGCCCTGCTGTGAGCTTCATGATCCTCCTGAAAGCTTCCCAGGATGACAACTCCACGTCCCCCTTTCCCTGCCTATCGCAGCCCTCACTGGCGAGAAGCTCTTCCTTAGGCCAGCTTAAGCCAACTGGCTGCAGAATAAACTTCTGTTTCCTAGTTTAGAGACTCGCAGTGGCTATGACCCTTGTCACCACCAATGCCCAGGGCTAAGGTTCCTGAAGGGCTCTTGGGTGGAGGTCTCTCCAAGAGCTCACTCAGGATTCGATGCAGCGCCCCCCACAGAGTCGGCCAGAGCACAGCAGCTACGGACACCCCAGACAGCTTCCCCGTGCCCCACAGCTGGGCTGGGACGCATTTGAGGAGGCAAAGGTGCCTGGTGATCCCAAAGGAGATCTCAGACAGATCGCCCTTTGTTCCCACCACACACGCCCTGATCTGTGCTCGGCTCCTCCTCTGCTCTAAGGCAAGATGGGAAGAACGGATACGGGAGAAAAGGGAACCCACAGAGCCTTCAGAGCTGTGAGCACCTCCTGCTTCCAAGGCCCCCACCGTGCAAGGGGCCCTGCACACGCGTGGTCTCACTTATCCTCCCCCAACCCACGAAGGTCAGTGCTATTGCTTTCCCATTGTCGGATGAGGAAACCGAGGTTCAGAGAGGTGCAGCAGCTAGCCCAGGGTCACACAGCCATGAAGGGAGCTAGGATGAGAACCCAAGTCTGCCCAACTCTAGGGTCTGGGCACTTTACCTCCACGCTGAACCGAAGAGAGGACTCAGCCCATCTTGGGGCTCAGAGGAGGAAATGAGGCCCAGAGAGCGCTGGTGACTTGGCCCATGGCAGACAGCAAGTCAGCGGCAGAGCTAGGACCACAGCCCAGGCCTTCCGGCTCCCGGACAAGTGCTTCCGGCCCAAGGTTCTGAAATTACCTTTCAGAAACAGCCAGTCCCTGGGACGAGAACAGAGGTCTGGAATCGGGAAGGCGGGGGCCCACTAGGAACCCCTTCTTGCTCTTGGTGTTAAAGCAGGGTTGCCAGATAAAGTACAGGATGCCCAGCTAAATTTGAATTTCAGCTAAACAGCAGATTTTTTTTTTTAATACAAGTATGTTCCATGCAATATACTAAAGAAGTTATTTGCTGTTTATCTGAAATGCAAGCTTTACTGGGCATCTTGGATTTTCATTTGCTAATTCTGGCAATCCTATGTTAAAAGGGCAGGAGAAGATGGGATCTCTGCTGGCCGCCAGCCCCACACCAGGGCCCCCATCATGACTTAGAGCCAAGGACTGGCCTCCAGGGCCCCTGGCTCTCCCTCCCCAGCCCTGTCACTGCGGCCCCAGACCACTGCCCAAGACAGGGGCTGAGTGGGCTTCTGGGACAGAAGCTCACCTGAGGCCAGGTGGGAACCTGGGGCCAGCATAACCAGACTGGGAGAACACAGGGACTGAGACCCAAGAGGGCAGTGGGAGCTCAGATCCCACCTCGTAAGAGACCCCCCCCGCCCCCACCTCCTCTGGGAGGGGGACTCCTGCCCCGAGTGCCCCCATCTGCAGGGGCTTTAGCCCCATCTAATGCAGCAGGAATGGAGTCCATAGAGAGTCTGTCAGAGCTGGAAAATTCCCCAGAAATCCCTAAGTGCAACTCCCTCAGTGGCCAGGTAGGGAAACTGAGGCTGGGTCAAGTCCCTGGGCCCCATCTGGGCAGAGCCAGGACAGGGAGGGCTTGGGCCAAGAGGAGAAACTGATGCTTCCGCTGCCTGTCAGACGTCATCATTGCCACCATCCCTGCCATCGTCATCATCATCCTGGCCAATACAAGCCCCAGGTCTTGTTCCAAGTTCTTCTCTTTTATTAACTCATTGAATCAGCCCCTGACCACTCCCTCCTGACCCCAGTCACCCTGACTGGCCTCCAAGGATCAAGCTGCCACACACCCCACCCCGCCCCCTCAGAGATGGGTCACTGGCAAGAAATTGAGGGAGAAATTGGGGGAGGCCCAGTCCTGGTCCCTGTCTTGAGCACCGATTCATTCTGATGCTCCACACAAGTTCTACTCAGATGCCAGAACACAGAGCCAGACCCCAGAGCCTGTCCCCAGGGCTGTGAGCTGGAGCCCCTATCCAGGGGCTTGAGGCCAAGGTGCCCAGGAGCCAGAGCCCCAAGATGGACCTGATACCCTAGTCCCTCCTTCCCAGGCTCTACAGCCAACTTCGCCTGCTCTGCTGTCAAAACAGCCTCCTGCCAGCATCCTCCAATGAGCCCCGTCTGTCCGCCGATGCCCACTCCATTGCCTCGGGGTCCTCTGTGCTAGCCCAGCCTTCTGCAGCCAGGTGGGCGCCCCTCGGTGCTCACCTGTGAACGTCCACGTACGTCTCAACTCCCACCACACACACGGCGTGGGTGGGCTTCTTCAAGGACAGCCGCACAGCTCTCCGCAAGGCCATCCTGCGCCCCTGGCTCCCAACCTCCACGCCCTGTCTCCCCAGCTCCTCTCCTGGGCACCTCGTCGCCAGGAAGGAGCACCAGTTCTGATGGGTCGATGGTTTCCTCCTCCCTTTTAATTTCACCCTGTGACCTGATTTGCCTGCCGGAGCCAGATCCCCACCTCCTGGCTCCACACCCAGCCCTCTTCATTCAGGCCTGTCAATCCAGGAGGCCAGGGGAGGAGGCACCTGAGACCTCTCTGAGGGATGGGAAATGAGGGCTTCAGCTGGGGGCCTCTGATGGCGCAGGGCTCAGCCGCCTACAGAAGACTGCCAAGCTCCCCTTCAGCTCCCGTCCCCCGTTCCCTAGCTTTGCCTCTGTCCTCAGACTCTTGGCGCCTGAGCCTACACTGCAGTGATGGCAGCGTTTTCTAAGGGTTGACTATGTGCCAGGTGCCGGCTAAGTGGTTTGCAGATCTTATCTCTTATACTAAGAGATCAGGTAGCATATAAAGCAGAGTGCAGTCAGACTGCCTGGGTCCACATGCCGGCTCTGCCTCTCACAACCCACCATCCTGGGCAGTTACGACCCCTCTGCGGCTCCATTTCCCCACATGTTAAGATAGCAGTTGTAACAAGAGTCCCTGTCCCATTGGATTGATACGGGATCACATGAGCTCTGTGTGAGAGACTTTGCACGGCGCTGGCGCCTAGTATTCACTAAAGGAAATGCTAGCAACTATTCCTAGTATCCTCATCTTATAGGGAAGAGAATCATGGCTGCAGGTCACCCTGCTAGTAAGTGGCAGAGCCATAGCTTGCACCAGGTCCACCTGACTCACCGCCTCCCAAAAGGTGAGGTTTTATGCCCCGGTACCCCAACTCCAGAGATGGCAGAAGGCCCCCCAGGTGAGCATCCTGGGCCAGCCAGTGGGGAGGGCGCTTGAGGAGGAGCTCAGAGCAACGAGCTGGGGAGAGCCGATTGGTTTCTGGAAATGCCCTCCTTTCAGCTCTGGCAAACGTTGGCTGCCGCCTGCTCTCCAGCTGTTTGTGGAATTTCCTTCATTCATTTGACAAACGTTCCTTGAGCACCTACTCTGTGTTAGGCACCCCTTTAGGTGATGGGAACACAGCTATGAACAAATCCTGTCCCTGCTCTGACGGCATTTCTATTCTGCGGAGACAGACGATAAGGAAGTGACACGAGTAAAGTGTGGGTAACATCAGACGGTGCGGGACGCTCTTCCCCATCATCCGGGCAAGAGACAGTGGTGGCTGGGTCCGGGAGTAACGATGAAGGTGGTGAGATTCTGAACGTACCTGGAAGGAGCTGAGAAGGTTTGCCAGTGGATTGGATGTGGGTGTGAGAGAAAGAGAGGAGTCAAGGATGACTGGAGTGTTTGGGGCTCCAGCAACCAAAAGGATAGAGCTGTCGCCAGAGAGATGGAGAAGGCTGAGGGTGGGCAGGTTGGGCAGGGGGATCGGCCATTCCATGTGGACCTGTTGGGTCTATCAGACTTAATGTCTATTAGACCGCTGGGTGAGACGATGAATGACAGGTGACACGCTCCCTCCGTCTGGGCATCAGAGGAGAGGATTTTCCTCAGGATTCACAGGACACCCCTCCTCAGCCGCAGGGTCCTCTCATCCTAGGCAGCCATGGCACAGAACAGAATAAAGGACGCACAACCAGAACTCCAACCTCCACAGGTCTGGGGTGGGAGGATGGCGCACAGAAAGATGGAGAGAGGGGAAACACCCCCAACCCTCGGGGAACCGCCAGCCTGATGGGGCAAGAGCAGGACACAGCCCCTGCCTCCAGGAGCCCCCAGACTGATTAGGGAAACAGGAAACATAAAAATGGCATAAAAATTTATTTGTTTACTTCTGATTTTGAAGATCTTCCTGGAATGGTCTTTCTTATTGCCAACATATCTGATTGCAAATGTTCTCGATCTGCAAAGCTCATTAAAGCCAAGGACACCGAGGCAAAGTCTAGGTTTACCCCACGGATATAGAACTCAGCAAAACAACACATTAGGGGTGCCTGACGGTCGACCCCCACACCCACCACCATTAACCAGACCCTGAGCTGTTTTGCTCACACATATTGTAGTGTAGAGTGTAAAAGCAGGTTCCTGCCAAGTATATGAGTATATTCCCATTACAGAAGGATGGATGGATGGATGGATGGATGGATGGATGGATGGATGGATGGATGGATGATGGATGGAAGGATGGATGGACGGGTGGATGAGCGGATAGATGAGAAAGAGGGAGGAAGAACGGTTGGTGTGTAAAGAGCCGCTTGCAAAGATGATGATGATAATGGTGATGATGATGACAATAATGGTAATGATGACAACCATGGTGATGATGACAATGATGGCAATGACGAAGAGATGCTAGCAAACACGTATATAGCCTCCACTGTGTGGCAGGCGCTGTTCTAAGCCCCTTCCATGTATTCACTTATTTAATCTCACAACAATACTAGGTGGCAGGTACTGATTAAGCCTGAAACCCCGAGCTCAAACAGATCACAGCATGGGTGTGTAGCTATCTGGGTTGTGGGTTGTGGGTTGTGGGCAGGTTATGGTGTCTTAAAAGAAATGTCCTCAGAGCCGAAGGAAAAAGGAAGGGAATAGCAGGCAGTGGCTGAGAGGAACATCAGTGCATCCCCATTTTACAGATGAAAAAACTGAGGCACAGAGAAGGGACCCTCTCAAGGTCCATAGCTGGAAAGTGGTCAAGCCAAGATTTGAGCCCAGGCCGTCTGACCCTAGATGGGCTTGTAATTGTTGACTAGATCCCTGGGAGGTAGAATATCAGGTCCTTTTTATCTTCTTCCTCATGCTTCTGTGTAGTGTTTAAACAGTTTTTGTGAGCAAATATCTTTACTATTGGAAAAAAATAGTCTCTCTTCGAGGAAAAATAAGAAGCATTTCCCGCTCTCGGCCTCCCTGCCCACCCTCTGCTGTTTGCTCCCTGCCTCCCTTTCCCTGTCTTCCGGCTCTGGGAACATTTCTTGTAAGACACCATGACGTACCCGGGCCCCTGCCCTGCCCACAACCTGCAAAAGGCACATCCTGCACGCCCATGCTGTGGTCTATTTGAACTTGGGATTCCAGGCTTGATGGGCCAGATTTGGGAGGAGCAGGGGTGGGGGGTCCGGGTGACATCATTGCCCCCTCCACTTTGGCAGGTAGAACAAATGGCTGGGATGGCCTTCCCTGGGAAGCCTCAAATCAGCCCCGTGCAGGAGTAGAGGCCTGCCATCTGTTGGGTGTCCATGGGACTCTAAGACGACTCTAGAATGTTCCTAGAACAACCCAGGGAAACCGTAGCAGACAGGGTATCTGGTGCTGGGGCTACCATGTCCAGGGCCTCATTTTCCCCATTCTTCAACGATTTTTTTGAGCACCTACCATGTGCCAGGCATTATTCTCGGCACTGGGGATACAACAGTAAATAAGACAAACCAAGTCCCTGCCCTCATCGGGCATACAGAGCAGCAAGAGAGACAGGGAATAAACCGGCAGGCTGGAGCCTGGGATGTCAGGAAGTGACAAGGATAAACAGCACAGGGTAAAGGGGAAGAGTGCACGGGTGGCTGTTCTGAGTAGGCTGATCAGGGAAGGCCTGTCTGGGGAAATGATATTGGAGCAGAGATCTGAAAATGAGACCTTGGTGATCTCGGGGTCTCTTCCAACCTCAGATAATCTAGGATTCCATTAACCTAGAGCCCCCTCTCCAGTCTCCCTGTTCACAGACTGGGGTTGTTAAGCTAGACCAGAGTTTCCCAACTCAGATGCCTTCAGGCATCAGGCAGCTAACACAGATGTGTGAAGCTGCCAGGTCCAAGAAGATAGGGAGGAGAGGCAACTGTGGCAAAGAGCCTGCTTTGGGCAACACATTCAAACTGAACAGTTCTTGAAAACAGAACACTATGGGTCAAGCAGAATTCATTTGTAAGTCAGACCTGCCCCTCGGGCCATTCATTTGAGACTTCAGCATTGACTATTTATGGATTGGAGAGTCAGGAGGGCGGTGGAGGGAATGACTCTGGTTAGGGAACGCAGTTGATGCCCACAAGGATGAGCTACCTGGGCACAGGTGAGCCTTGGCACCATCGGGGCATGGAACCCGCCTGCCTCAGGCCTTGTGACCAGTCAGAGTGGGTTCTGGGCTGCTCCCATGATGGCTGACACCAGCTATGGGCTCTCCCACTCTGGGGGACCCCCCACACACACACACAGCCTACGCTTGAGCTCACCTAGAACAGCCGTGGGAGGAGGGAGGGAAGATCAGCAGAGCCTAGCTCTCTGCATGGCCTGCCCTGTGGCCTTTCTCCACTCCCAGCACTACTGAGCACCCCAGGGACAGTGCCATCTGCCCCCTAGAACCCTCAGCTTCAAGCTAGAAGGGCCCCTCCAGATCATCAGTCCAACCTCTTAATTGTCCAGCTGGGTAAACCAAGGCTCAGAGAAGTGTAATGACATACCCCAGATGACGCAGTAAAGTCACAGGAAGCCAAATCTGGATCCAAGGTTTTCATTCATTCACTCCTTTGTTGAAAAAACATCTATTAGGCACTTTTTGTTTACAGGTGCTGTTCTAGAAGTCAGAGTTCTCACCAGCCGTTGAGTCCTTTCAGCTTCTTGTATTAACTCACCCCTCTAGGATCTCCCAGGTCACCCGCTACCCCTTCCTGTGCCCCTGGCACCCAGGGGAGGATCCTGGACCCCCAAGTGGGTGGAGGAGGGGCCTCAGGGGCTCTGATTCAGCTGTCATGAGAAAGCAGGGTACCCACCAATTCCTGCAGCGCCAGAGAGCCTGGGGCGGGTGGCTCTAATGGCAGGAAATGGTGAGGGCCGTGAGTCACCCAACTCACTTCATACATCCCCTCAGAGCCCGAAACCCAGGCCCAGATCTCCACTGGGCGCCACGGAACTTCAGGAATCACCGACTCCTTCCTTAGCTCTGGGACGTCCAGGGCTCCATGTGGCAACGTCAGCAGTGCTGATGACACTGTGTCTGGGCTGGGCTGGGCACCCTACAGGCCTGGCAGGGCTTGTGGTCAGGCAGAGTCAGCCCCACCCCCAGGAGATGGCCAACCCAGCAGCCTCCCAGCACATCACCTCCTTCCCTGCTCCCAACTGACCTTTCCCCGTCTCCAACCCGGGGGCCCAAGCCAGAGACCCAGGCCACTTCTTTAGTCTCCCTGCTCCCTCATCCCCAGCATCAAAACTGTCACCCCACCTGACCCCTCAGCTCTACCTGCCAAACCTCTCTTGGCCCCATCCCGTCCTCTTGGCCCCCGCCCTCACCCCCACCACCACCCTGCTCCCAGCCACTGCCATCTCTCAGCCGAGGCCTGAGCAACCTCCTGGTCGCCCAGTCCCCAGGCTCACCGCATTCCACACCACAGGCAGTAGCAATCCATCTAACACTTGCATCTGATAAATCATTCCCCTGAAAAGCCTTCTGCAGCTCCCAACGGCCCCCAGGATAAAGGAGGGTGGCCGAGTGGAAAAAGCCTAGACGTTGGGCCCTTACTGTCTGGGGTTCCAATCTGGGCTCTACCATTTCTTGGATTTCAGGACCCTGGGCAAATGGTTTAACTTCTCTGAGGCTCAATCTCCTAATTCATAAAATCTGGAATAAAGTAGAAGTCATCAATGACCTATGTAAAATGCCTGAGGTGTACTTGATCCTCAAGAAACAGAAACTTAGCCTGGCATTCAAGGCCCCCCAGACCAGGCCCCTGATGATCCCTCCTTCACTCACTGCCGGACCCCTGTCCTGATCATATTTCTCCAGGCCCCCCCCCCCAGCCTGCTGCCCCTGCTGGGGACTTGCTCCCTGACCTGAGGGTCTCAGTGAACCTCTACCCATCGCCAGCCTTCCTGCCCTCTCCTTCCCTTCCCCAGTCCCACTTCTCTTCCTCCAGCACCCACTCCACAGGAAGACTCAACATTTCCGCTTCTTTCACGGAATGATATCCCACAACCTAATAAAAAGAATTGAGACAGCTTACAAAAGACACCCTGACGAGTTTTTTTTTTAAGTGAGAAAATTAAGTCAAAGAGTAGGGAAGGAAAGAAAAAGACAGGAATGGACATCCTGTCTGGTTGGCAGATTTAGCTGTGAGTTCCCTGGTGGCCCAGGAAAAAAAAGAAATATAATCAATTCCGTAAATCATGGTGCTCACAAGGTAAAACCAGACCAGTTGAGGAAGAGAAGCCCAGCTCCTGCAGGCCCTGAGAACTGAGGGAAATCCCCCCACCCCACCCCTAGGTGGGGTTTAATAGATGGGGAAAAGGTGGGATATTGAATTAAGTGATCCATAACATCCTTATGGTTGTGTCTGGGTCCACAGGTATATTCTGGGATGGGGTGTCTACAGAAAACTGCACTTTGGATCCTTTAGACTGTTCCATGAGCGTTCTTTGTTTTATCCAAAGCTTTGATTATATAGGGAGTGGCAGAGAATTGGGGGTTTCCTTCCCTGATGTTGGCTCTTCCTTGCAGCTGTTAGAGCAGAGCTCCAGTATCCAATGTCAGCCAACCTGGCTATAGATGAGGTCCCACTATGAGAATCAGCCTGGGTCCAGCACCTTCTACTGGCTCACACAGACCTGGGGAATCATTCCTGAAAACAGGATAGGGACAGGACCTCTGCTGGGCGTCACCTAACGCAGAGTGTCACATCTCAGCAGGCCCTTCCAGAAAGCACGGTCCACCTGCCTCATTGAACATGCATAGACAGAGAGGCCCAGAGAAGGGGAGTGACTTGCCTCAAAACACACAGCCGGGTAGAGGCAGTGTGGGGTAAAGGACAGAGAATCGTTCGCAGGGTTAGAAACTTGAATTCTCAGGCCTCCTGACACGGTTCCTTGAAAACTCTTTTTTCTTTCCACCAGGGCAGCTCAGCCCAGTGGAGACACTCCATCTAGATCTGGCCTGTCCAATTGCTGCTCTCACCACCTACGTTGCTGACCAGATATCATCTGTCAAGACCCCCAGTGGAGAAACCATCGCACAGAAGGATTCAGCATCTTTCCTCAAATTACTCAATCGTTTATTCAACAAACATTACACGGGCCAGGCGACGAGTAGATGAAGAAGACCTGGTCCCAGGCTGCCTTACAGGAGAGGACAGTCCATGGGGAATGTGGACGTGTGAATTCGTTGTAACCAGGAAGTTTTGTAAGAGCCACAACAGGGGGATGTGCTGAGGGCTGGGGACACACGCAGGGAGAGGAGGGATGGTAATGATGGGGGCCAGCGTTTCTGGAGCACTTGCAGCGGACCAGCTCTGTGCTACGTGGTTTGCAGGCAACATCTTCCATTCTTGCATTGGAGGTGAGCTCTGCTATTGCCTCTGCTTTGCAGAGGAGGAAATCCAGTCTCACGGAGTTTAAGCAACGTGTCCAAGATCTCCTGCTAACCAGGATGAAGCGGCGCTGCAACCTCAGTCCACGGGACTCAGACTTTGTGCGTTTTGTTTTTGGGGGTTTTTTGCTGAGGAAGATTGGCCCTGAGCTAACATCTGTGCCCATCTTCCTCTATTTTGTATGGGGGACACCACCACAGCGTGGCTTGAGCAGTGTGTAGGTCCGCGCCCGGGATCCGAACCCACACACCCCCGGCTGCCGAAGCGGAGCGCGCAAGCTTAACCACCACACCACCGGGCCAGCCCTCAGAGTTTGTGTTTTAATTGCTATGTTCTACTGTCTCCAAGGAAGCCAGAACAGCTCTTGCTACTCCGCGTGTGTTGTTGGCGCATGTAGGCTACAGGGGCCACTGGCCTCAGCCCCTCCTGCTGCATCACACACACGCCTAACTTCTGCCCTGGGAAGGGCAAGACCATCCCATGTCTGGCGTGCTGGCGCCAGGGCAGGCCCTCCGCACAGAGGCCTGATGGCAGGAGGACTCGAGACACACCCAGTCCCTAGCTGCTTCACGTCACTAAGGTCCTTTGGACCCTGGCCACCCAACTCCATCACTCTGACACCCGTTCAAGCCCTGGAGCCTCCCAGGATGCGGGCCCAGGCCATCCAGTCCCTGCCAGCCTTGGGCTGGCCTGAGACCTAACGTTGGGGGCTAGCCTGGGAACAGATGCCCATCTCAGAGAGGGTCCTGATGGCCAGGGTGGGGGTAAGGGGGCACATATACTCCCAGAAAGTCAGAGAAAGATGAAACTTTAGAGATTACCTGGAAGTCCAGGAGTTCACATTTTAAACAGATATAAGAGTAGATGCTCAGGGCCAGCTGGGGGGCAGGGGTGTGGGGGGGTTCCTCAAAGCCCCCTGCTCCCCCCTCCCCCCCCAGCAGTCTCTGCAGCCCTTGTGCGGGAGGCTGGGGCTCCACAGACCCTCTCAGAAAGCCACAGCCTGGTGTCCCCAATAATAGACCCAGAAAGGGCCAGCAATTGACTCAAGGCCACACAGCCCCTTCTCTTTCCCCCACACCTGAGGAGGGAAGGAGGGATTTCGGGGGTGAAGGGGGGCCAGCAGTCGGGCAGGCTGTACCGACAGTGGACAGAACACGGGTCCAGGAGCCAGGTCCAACCCTGGCCCACCATTCACCGGCTCTGTGACCACAGGCAGCCACTTGACCACTCTTGGGCTGCTTTAGCCTCATCTGCAAAATGGGGCTTGTTATGTGCACACCTGGTCCAGGAGCTGGGCTATACCACGCACCCTGCTCAACCCCTCCCAGGTGGCCATCCCCACTCTGCAGATGAAGAAACTGAGGTGATGTTTATAAAGCATCCAGCATGGGCCACGTCCCCGCAGGCACTCAGTGCATGTTAGTCCCCCTCCTGGTCCCTCACAGTCTGCCTCCTCCAGGAAGCCCTCCCAGATGGCTCTGGCTCCCAGGGAGTGGTCTGTTCTCTCAGCAGCCCCCACAGGCCCTGCCCCAGGAAACCATCTGCTTCCCTCCCGTCCCCCTTGTCACTCGGGCAAGACTGCACATTTCAGAGGGACAGGGAATGCCAGACCTTTGGCTCTGGAGGGTCAGGAAGCTGGCTGAAATGAGAAAGGTCTAGATTCACAGTGGTACAACAGTTCTCGGCCACCCACCCCATAGCCGGTCAGCAGCGCCCACGTTCCCCAGGCAAAGCTTCCAGCCGTCCCTTGAGAGCTCTTGGGCCGTGCAGCCTCCGTCTCCCTGACCCTGGTGCTTGGCTCGGCAGCCTCGGGGGGCCCAGCGTCACTTGGGAACAGGCCTTCGGCTTTCTCCCCACCCCCCCCGGCCCTGGCCCTGTGGCTCAAGGAAGCCAGGGGGGCTTCCAGAGAGCAGAGAAGGGGAGAAGGAGACAGAGAAACAGACAGACGGAAAGAAGCAGACTGAAAACCGGAGAGACACAGAGACAAAGAAAGCCCAAAACAGAGAACCAAGGGAGAGAGAGAAAGGAAGAGACACGGAGAGAAGCAGAGACAGAGAGACAGAGCGAGGTGCAGAGAGAGACAGAGACAGCCAGCGACAGAGATGGAGACAGACAAACTGATGGACAGAGGGAGGGACAGAAACAGAGAACCAAGAGACAGAGACGCAGAGGGGGACAGCAGGAGAGAGTCCTATGGGCTAGGCAGAAGAGGCCTAGCAGCACCGTGAGTCCCCAGAGCCAATAAGGTCCCCTCTCAAACTCCTGCTTTCCCCGGGCTCTCCTTTTCCCCAAGCCTCCTGCTTCCTGTGTTCAGATGTGAACTGATCACCTAGTTTGCTCCTGGCCTGGGTGCTAGGGACACACCCCTCTTCACACGTCCAGGAGGTGACTGTGTTTATCCCCACTATGCAGATGACGAAACTGAGGCTGGGAGCCATTAGGTGACTCAGCCAATTCAACTGGATCCACCACTGCTAGGGTGCAGGTGAGAAGGTCATGGACAGGGAGACTGGGGCCCAGAGAGGGGCAGTGACTGGCTCTGGGTCACACAGCAGAGGCAAGTCTGGAAGCCAGTTCTCCTGGCACCTTGCCTGGCTCCAAAGAAAACAAAGTAAGGCTCATTAAGTCTTCGAGAGGAGGCTCCAGGTCTTATCAGAGGGGCTATGGCCGACACCCTAGAAGCTGCCAACACCCCCCTGCCACACCCTTCTTGCCCGCCCACCTCCCACTGTCTTTTCTGGAAGGTCAGCTCTGGGAAAGCCTGAACTCTCCTGCTCTCCAAGGAACCAGACCCCTGTCGGTGTCATCTCCACGTCCCCACTGGACTCCCATGCAGAGCCAACAAGAGGCAGGGTGGCTGTTCCTACAGCCCTGACTTTCGCTGACGTCAGCAGAGCGTGTCCTCAGGCTCCCCTCCCCTTCCCCTCCAGTCCCCCTGGAGGAATGGAGGGAGGACAGGCGCTGAGCAGCTGATCTGAGCACTCACCATGGCTCACCGTGGTCTCTTGCACCCCAGCAAGGCAGGTACAGGTGAACACAGCGTGACTCACAGAGGAGCAGACGCCATCCAGGTCACACAGGTCATTCAGGACAGTCGTGACCCCAAGCCCATGCTCCTGCCGTTACCTGGGCCCCCAGGCTGCCCATCCCTGTCCTGGTCCAAAGTGTGGGCCACCTAGGCCTGCACCCCCTCTCCCTCCACACTCACACCCTGTGCCCCAGGATGCGCCGGGCTGGGAAGAGGGGGACACTCTCTGGCTGTGGGATCTTAGACAAGTCAGAGCCCCTCCTGGGTTTTCCTACCTGCATATGTTGGGAGGCAGGGGATTGTTTGATGGTCTCTGAGGGTCCATGGGCTTCCTTCTCCCGAACCTCACCTTGCCCACACGCCCTCTGGGGCTCGGAGTCCTCATTTCCACCCTCCAAGGTGGCTGTGATGCCACATATGTTGATCCCAGGATTCCCAGGCCTTTGGGAGACACCACCCACGACTCCCGGGGGGCAGGGGGCACATAGGCACAGTTATGGTGATTGCCTGGTCCCCCTGTTCCCATCTCCTCACCCAGGAAGGCAGAGGGTGGGGAGTGAGACCTCGGGGGCCAGGGCAGAGTCAGCCCGAGGCTGCGCATGGGTGTACAGCCCGTACTGCTGCTCCCCACCTCGGTCTGCAGGCTGGCAGGTGCTGGAGTGGGGCCGAGTCCACGCCCTCATGCAGCTCCCAGTTAAGAGCTGAGGGAGCCTCATGCAGAGGCAGAGATTACAACACAGCTCGTTACAAACAGGCATAAAGAGAGGCACCAGATTCCAGGGCTCCCGGTCTAACCTGGCGTCGGGGGCCTTCCTGTAGGAGGTGACACTGGAGGCACAGCACGAGGACGGAAGAGCCTCATATGCTGGGACGGGGTTTTCGATCCCTGCGTCAAACACACCCCTTGCTTCTCCATCGTTCCTCTGGGCTTCCCAAGGCTGGCCCCATCCTTGGAACCTTCCTCCTTCCTAGACAAGCATCAGAGAACTCCAGAGCTGGTGGGGGCCACTTCAAAGATAAGAGAACCGAGTTCCCTGAGGGGTCTAGTTGGCACATGGTAAGCCAGGAACAGAGCCCAGGGGCAGAACCCAGGCCTCTCTCTGCCTGTCCCGCACCCTCTGCCTCACACATCTCTGCCTACTCCTGGACACGCTGCCACCCCGCCTGCAAAGGCCCTACCATCTGTGCACTAACCAGCCGTGGATTTCCCTGTGGCCTGGGCCCCACTTCCATGTCACGCCCATCCGACCTGGCCTCTGCCTGGCCCTTTTGCTCCAAGCATTGGCCTCTGTCCTCCATCCTGCTCACAGCCTCCGGAGTCCCCTTCAGGCTTGGCAGCCCAAGGGGTGGGTGGGGGAGTCTGGCTTTGCCTGACATGGTTCACACTGACCCCAGGACAGGTGTGGAGTCCTCGACTGGACCCAATTTGCAGAGCACTCACCAGGCCTGAACCCACCCCTGCTCCCCACAAAGCCTCACCCTCCCTGGCTGCATGATTCATCTCCACTGAGCACCAAGTACCAGATTCCTGGGCCAAGAATTCGACCCTGTCCTGGTGGGTCCAGCTGTAACACCCAAAACCAGGGCAGAAACCAGAGGAGAGGTCAGCAGGTGAGCACACATTCAGCCAATGGGGCTTGTGGAGTCAAGGAAACTTCTAGAAGCAATGCTCACTATAAAGGATTCAAAGACCTAGCCCAGAAAACAAACACGAGAAACCTTTCTTTTCACCCTACCTGGGTTTGGAAGAGATTCTCCTTGATAAAACTTTCGTAAAGAAAATCAGGTTAGCTTGGTGAGAGGAACTGGCCCCTCAACAATCACCTTTATCTCTTCCTCGTTCTAAATGTCTGTCTCCTCCCCCAGAGGTCAGCTCTCTTTGTCGGCAGGGCCCACATCATATGCACCCAGCACAGACAGGGCCTGGCCCATTACTGATGCTCCTGGAATGAGCCAATGACTGAATGAGTTAGATATCCAGTGGAGAAGAGACTCATAATCTGTGTATCTGACAAAGGATTCACACCCAGAATATATAAGGAATACCTGCAAATCAACATGAAAAAGACAAACCGCCAGCCCCGTGTAGTAGAGGGGACTCAAAATTCATAGCCACAGCTGCCAAGTGGGAGACTTCAAGGAGATTGCATGCTCACAGCTAGCTTCCTGCTCCACTTCGCCTGAGTCCACATGTGGCCTCCTTTCTCCCAGCGCTGGTGCCAGCCACACACACAGCAGCCACCCACGACACAGGCCTCTTGGGTGCTGGCTGTGATGGAGAAAGATGGAGGAGGACCAGTCTGAAGGGGCTAGCACAGCCTGCACCCTTCTGATCTAATGGGGGAGGCATAGCCCCTGGCCTGGGGGAATCTCCGGTTTGATGGAGGAGCCCTCAGGAGATACCGTGAGCGTCACTTTTAAACCACACACTTGCTCACTTCTGGCAAAGGGTTTCCACATGCTCTCTCTCGGGCCTCATCACCATCCAGGAGCAAAGCCAGCCAGGGCCTGGCCTCCCTGTTTGACAGATAGGGAAACTGAGGCCCAGAAGGAGGCATGGCAGGGCCAAGGCCACACAGCAAGGCAGGAGTAGAGCCCAAGTTTATCTCCAGAGGGAGGGAGGGAAGGAGAGAGGCAGGGCAGAGAGGTGGATGACCAAGGGAGCTGGTTCCCCACGCCCTTGGCCAGGGAAGGCGCCCTCTGCCCCAGTGCCCCTGTGACAGCCTGACTCAGGGCTGCCTGAAGCTGGCCTTTCTCAATCCTGTCTGGAAAACACTTTTTATTGGAGGGAGGCCCGCTGCCCCGCCAGGTGTTTATGAGCTCAGTTTATTGTTCTGGCCCATGGAGCCTGGGGCATAGCTTCTGCAGGAGCCGAGGGAAACGCCTGCTGGGTTGCAGCTCTGGTCCAGGCCACAGCTTCTCTGAAAGCCAATGGTCAGAGCCAGCAGGACCCCAGAGCTGAGTCGGCCCAACCCCTGCCTTTTACCGAGGGGAACAATGAGGACCAGAGAAGGGCAGTAACCTGCCCAAGGTCACACAGCACATCAGCAGCAGGGCTTGGACCTGACACCGGCCCCCTGCCCCCTGGCCGGGGCTGTCACCAGCACTCAGTCAGGTGGAGCAGCTCTTCACCTCAAGCAGTCCTTGTGCGGACAGCTCAGGATGTCAGAAAGATCTTCTGTCTTTGGGATATTCGGGGATTTGGCTTGGGGCTGGACCCCTCACTCCTGGCTTTGCATACCCCTCCAGAGCATCCCCTGAGGAGGCCGACTCGGCTCCTGGCCATGATAGGAATTTGTCAAGATGGGGGTCAGGAGGCATGGAGGGTCACAGCACCCCGCCGCCCCACCCCCAACCCATCAGCCACCAGGGTCCCCTAAGCAGAGGAAAGGCCCTGAGAGACGGCTGGGGAAGGAGGGGAACTTACTGTTTATCGAGCACCTCCTGTGTGCCAGCCCACAGCAGAGCACTGGAACGTTACCTCATTCGAGTCTCACACCCGTCCTGAGAGCAGGCACCTTCATGAGAGGAAACAGTTTCAAGATGCTGAGACACCTTGCCCAAGGCCAGGCAGCACCTACATGGGGAGCTGGGAGGCCAGCCTGGCTCTGTCTGCTTCCAGAGCCCACGCTTTATTTCTCTACTGTACCGGAGGCCTCTGGAAGGGCCCCAGGGGGTGCCCACCTCCTCCGGGACATGTCCAGAGCATCCTGTCAACCTCACCCCACTGACTTGGTCCAGCAGGGCGGGGCTGGGCTCTACCCATGGCTCACAGCTGGCCTTGCTGCCCTCACCCCCCAGCTGTAGCCCTGGCTGTGGGGCTCTCTGAGCTCCCCGAGGAGAAGCAATGGGGCAGGCATAGCCAGCCCTCACCTTGGGCATTCACTCAGCCCCACTGATCCTCAGGCCAATGCAGGGCAGCACGAGGGGCCCAGGGGCCTAACTCAAGAGGGTTCATGGGCCAAACTCAAGTTTGCACAGTTCCAAGGCTGGGATAGGAGTTCAGAGGCTTATATTCCAGTGGAATTCTGCCACGTCCTGCTGTGTGATCTTGGGCATGTTGCTGGCCCTCTCTGAACCTCAGTTGCAAGAAACTGGCCCTTGACATTATGTGATGCCTGAGCCTACACGTGCCTGGTTAGGTTCTAAGGTTAGGCAGGACCATTGCTCAGTAACAGTCCTCAGAAAAAGAGCCGAGCCAGGAGTGGGTGTGAGCTCCCAGGCTGCCACTCTCTGGGGCAACTCTGCTGCCGTCATCCCTCACTAGCTGCAGCATCAGCAACTCTACCAGGGTGGAGGGCGGCTTGGTGGGGCCTCATTTGCAGGAAGACACGGCAGGTTTCCATTTCTTGTGCTGGCGGCTGGCTCTGCAGAGCCAACCATGAGCATCTCTTCCAACCTCTGCATTCAGCAGTGTCCCATTGGTGGCTTGAAACTGGCCATGGCGGGAACATTTACACCACAGAAATTGGTAAACTCTACAAACAAGGGGATTTTGCTTATGTGTGCGTGTGTTTGGCTGGTTTGGAAATCAACTGTTAAGCATTTACCAGTACATCACTGGTGGTATGGATGTTACATTTTTCTAGAAATTTGTCCATTTTATCTAAGTTTTCACATTTGTTGGCGTATATTTGCCTTTCGTTTAAAGTTAATTTTAGCAACTAAAGAAAAAATAGATAAATTGGACTTCACCAAAATTAAAACTTTTGTGCTTCCAAGAACAAGGTCAAGAAAATGAAAAGACAACTAGTCATCAGGGAAATGCAAATCAAAACCACAATGACATACCACCTCACACCGGTTAGGATGGCTACTATCAAAAAAAAAAGATTATGACAAGTGCTGGTGAGGTTGTGGAGAAATTGGAACCCTCAGACCTCGCTGGTGGGCATGTACGATGGTGCGGCTCCTTTGGAAATCAGCACGGTGCAGCCGTGTGGTAACCTGCCAGTTCTTCTACCTCTGGGAGGGGAGGGAGGCAGGAGGAGGTGTGAGAGGAAGCAGGCACCCGTCTGGAGGCCTGAGCTCCTGCCTGTTCGCAGGGATGAGCATGAAGCTCCCAGAGACACACGGTTGGCTCCCCAAAAAGATCGCGGTTGTCCACCCCTTGGGGTCATTTGAAGGCCAGTAGATCTAAAACGGTACCTGTTCCCTCCGGACACCGAAGTGGCTTCCTTGGGTTTCCTATTATACATCTTCATACTTCCCGTCCCTCTCATTAAATCCCTTTATTTATGCCTTTCTCTCTTTCCTCAATGAATCTTGTCCGAAGTTTACCAATTTAATCTTTTCTGGGAACCAAATTTGAATTTTTTTAATTCTATTTTTTTCACCAACTCCCACTTTTATCTTTATCTTTCCTTTCTTTGGGTTAATCTTGTTATTTTTCTAACTTCTCAAGTTGGGTGCTTAATTCACTCATTTTCTGCCTTTCTTATTTTCTACTATAAACAACTAAGACTAGGCATTTTCTTCTAAGAACCACGTCAGCTGAGTCCAGGAGTTTTCATAGGTTGTCTTTCTACTATTGTTCAGTCCATAATTTCCATCACAATATCTCCTTTGACCAATGAGTTATTTAAAAGGCTGTTTTGTAAATTTCCAAACCAATGGGTTTTTCTTATTATCCTCACTGAGTTCTAAGTTAATTGCATTAGAGTCAGAGGATGTGGTTGGGATGATACGATTTATTTTGATTTTGTTGAGACTTGCTTTATGGCCAGTATCCACACAGTCAGCTTTCATTTGTGTTCCCTGGGCTTGAGATGAACGCGTGGTTGATGCGCGTTCATGTGTATGTTGATTGGCGGGAGCTCGTTATTTGTGCTCGTCAAATCTTCTACTGACTACTAATATTTTTGTCTACTTTATCAGTTTGTGACACATGTTAAAATATCCCATTCTAGGGAATGCAAACTGGCACAGCCTCTATGGACAACAGTATGGAGATTCCTCAAAAAATTAAAAATAGAAATACCCTATGATCCAGCTATCCCACTGCTGGGTATCTACCCAACAAACCTGAAATCAACCATCCAAAGAGGCGTATGCACCCCTATGTTCATTGCAGCATTATTCACTATAGCCAAGACGTGGAAGCAACCCAAGTGTCCCTCAATCAATGATTGGATAAAGAAGATGTGGTGTATATATATACCATGGAATACTACTCAGCCATAAAAGAAGACAAAATCGTCCCGTTTGCAACAACATGGATGGACCTGGTGGGTATTATGTCAAGCGAAATAAGCCAAAAAGAGACAGACAAACGCTGCGTGATTTCACTCATATGTGGAAGATAAACTAACACATGGACAGAGAGAACTGTATGGTGGTTACTAGGGGCAAGGGGGTGGGGGGTGGGCACAAGGGGTGAAGGGAAGCATTTACATGGTGACTGAAAAACAATAATGTACAACAAAAATTTCACAATAAAGAAAAAAAATCTCCCACTCTAATAGTAGATTTGTCCAATTCTTGGTGTTCAATTCATTTTAGCTTTATGTATTTTGATATCAGAGTGATACTAGCTTCATTAAATGAATTGACAAATGACTCCTCCTTTTCTGTTTTCTGGAAGAGATTGTGTAGAACTGGTGTTAATTCTTTAAACACTTGGTACAATTCTCCAATGAAACCATCCAGGCCAGGATTTCTTTTTTAGGAGTTTTTAAGTTATGAATTCAATTTCTTTAAAAGTTGAAGAGCTATTCAAATTACCCATTTCATATTGGCTGAATTTTGGTTGTTTGTGTTTTTTGAGAAAGTTGTCCATTTCACTTAAGTTGTCAAACTTATGTGTGTAGAGATGTTTGTAATATTCCCTTATTTTGACGTCTCCAGGACTGTCTCGGTATCTCTGGTTTTGCTCCTGATATTGATAATTTATGCCTTCTCTCTTTTTCCTTTGTCAGTCTTACTAGACATTTGTCAATTTTAGGATCTTTTCGAAGAACCAGCTTTTTGTTTCATCGATTTTCCTCTATTCTTCTGCTTTCAGTTGCATTGATTTTTGCTCTTATCTTCATTATTTTCTTCCTTCTGCTTGTTTTGGGTTTCTTTTGCTCTTCTTTTTCTAATTTCTTAAAGTTAGTGCTTAGAATGTTGATTTGAGACTTTTCCTCTTTTCTAATGTAAGTATGTAGTGCTCTAGATTTGTTGCTCAGCACTGCTTTCACTGTGTCCCATAAATTTTGATATGATGTATTTCAATTTTCATTCAGCCCAATGTATTTTTTTTTATTTCCCTTGAGACTTCCTTTTTGTCCCATGTATCATTTAGAAGTGTATTGTTTAGTTTCCAAGTGTTTGGAGATTTTCCTTTATTTTTTTGTTCTTGATTTTCATTTTAATTTCATTATGATCAGATAGCACACTCTGTATGATTTCAATTCTTCTAAATATTTTAAGATTTGTTTTATGACCCAGGATATGGTCTATCTTGGTATGTCCCATAGGTCTTTGAAAAGAATGTGCATTCTGTTGTTATTGGATAGGATATTCTATAAATGTTAATTAGATCTTTTTTTGGTTGATAGTATTGTTGAGTTCCTCTATAACTTTGCTGATTTCTCTGGTTATTCTATCAGTTGTTGAGAAAGTGTTCAAGTCTGCAACTATAATTGCAGATTTGTTTATTTCTCTTTTCAGTTCTATCAGTTTTGCTTCACATATTTTGTAGCTCTATTGTTGGGTGCATACACATTTATGATTTCTATGTCTTCTTAGTGAATTGACTCTTTTATCACTATGTAATGTCCCTCTCTGTCTACGGCGATTTCTTTGATTTCAAGTCTATGTCATCTGATGTTAATATAGGCATTCCTACTTTCTTTCAATTGATGTTGGCATGGTATATTTTTCCATACTTTTACTTTCAATTTACTTATATCATTATACTTTAAGTGAGTTTCTTGTAGACACCATATAGCTGGGTCATGTTTTTTTAACTACTCTGCCAATCTCTGTCTTTTAATAGGTTTATATAGATCATTTACATTTAATGTAACTATTGATCTGTTAGGGCTCACATCTGCTGTTTTATTTTGTTTTTCTATTTTCTTTTTCCTATCTTCCTGTGGGTTACTTGAACACGTTTTAGAATTCCATTTTGGTTTATCTGTAATGTTTTTGTGTGTATCTCCTTGTGTAACTTTTTTAAATGGTTGTTGTAGGTATTACAGAACTTATCACAATCTACTGGTGTCATCATTTACATCAGTTCAAGTGAACTATAGAGATATAACTTCCCTTTACATCATTTTATCCTCCCAGTTTAGAATATAATTGTCCTAAGTACTTCACCTACATTGCAAATCACATCAGACAGTTTTATAATTTTCGATATCCCTAGTTACCAACCATTAACCATCAAACATTATTTAGAAAACTCAAGAGGAGAAAGTCTATTGTCCTTACCATAATTTTGCTCTTTCTGTTTTTCTTTCTTCTTTCCTAATGTTCCAAATTCTTTCTTTTATCATTTCCTTTCTGTTTAGATAGTGTCTTTAGGATAGATCTGCTGGTGACAAATTCTCTTAGTTTTCACTCATCTGAGGGTGTCTTGATTTCTTCTTCATTCCTGAAAGATATTTTTGCTGGATATAGATTTCTGGTTCACAGTTCTTCTCTTCCAGCACTTGAAAAATATGCCACCTCCTTCTGGCTCCCATGGTTTCGGATGACAAATCTGCTTTCATTCATATTGTTTTCTTCATAGGTAAGGTGTCATTTTTCTCTCACTCCTTTCAAAATTATTTTCGTCCTTATTTTTCAGAAGGTTGACTATGACGTGTCCTGGCATAGATTTTTTTATCCTGTTTGGGGTCCACACAACAAATCTGTAGGTTTATGTCTTCTGTCGAATTGGGGAAATTTTTCCATTATTTCTTGGAGTACTTTTTCAGTTCCACTGTCGTTCTCCTCTCCATCTAAGGTTCGAATGACCGAATGTTAGATCTCCTATTACACCCCTACAGGTCTCTGAAGTTCTGCTCACTTTTTTTCAGTCTATTTTCTCTCTTTTATTCAGATTCGGTGTTTTATATTATACTATCTTCAAGTTCACTGGTTCTTTTCTATATTTTCTCCATTCTGCTATTGATTCTGCCCACTGAGTTTTTGTGTTAGTTATTGTATTTTTAAGTTCTCAAATTTCCGTTTCATTCTTCATATCTTCTATTTCTTTGCTAAGGCTTTCTGGTTTTTTGCTTATTTCAAGAGGGTTCGCAGTTGCTCTTTGAGGCATTTTTATGATAGCTGCTTTAAAATCTTTGTTGTGCAATTCTAATATCTTTGTCATCTCAGCGTTAGTGGTGTGTTAATTGTCTTTTCTCATTCATTCTCATGGTTGAGATTTTCCTAGTTCTTGGGATGACAAATAATTTTCTATTGAAACCTGGACATTTTGGGCATTGTGTCATGAAACTGTGGCTTTTTTTTAAATGTTGTGTTATTTAAATATTGTGTTGACATTGCTCCAGTGGGGAAAGAGGGATGCCACCTCATCTCTGCCAGGTGAGAGCATCAGTACAGCTTCCCCGTTCAGCATCTGTTGACACCTGCAAGGGAGAGTCTCCTGATTACTACTGAGTGCAAGTGGGGCCTCAGCTCCTCATTAGGCTGGGAGGCTCAGGAGTGCCTTGTCACTGCTCCCTGTGTGGCCTCTACTCATATCACAGGGAAAGGGCTTGGTTTCATTACCATGGATGGTAGAGAAAGTCCTGACCCTCTCCTGGGCCTCCTCGAACACCAACCCGGTGAGGAGGAGCCCCTCATCACTGCAGGGTGGTGGGAGATTATGCCCCCCAACAGGGTCTCCGCCGTTATCACAGAGTCGGGGAGGCGCCTTATTAATACCCAATGAGAAGGAAAGTCCTAGCTCCTCAGCCTTCTCCAACACCAGCACAGCTGAGGAGTTGGGGCACCTCATTACGGTATGGAAGTCAAAGTTCCCCACTCAACCTTTGCTGGTGGGGTGAGACTGTGGTCACAGATTTTCTGTGGTGCTTGGCTGGAATAGAGCAGTTATTGTCTAAAAAGTTCCTATCTTGCTCAGCTGCCCCTTTCCTGGTCCTCTGGCTAGAGAGAGCAGGCTCTCGTGGGGCTTTTTTTTTTTTTATTGAGGTCATAACAGTTTATAACGTTGTGTAATTTCAGTTGTACTTTGTTATTTGTCTGTCACCACATATATGTGCCCCTTTACCCCTTATGCCCACCCCCCCCAACTCCCTTCCCCTCTGTCCAAAGAGAACCAATCTGTTCTCTCTGTCCATGTGTTTATCTTCCACATATGAGTAAAATCATGCAGTGTTTGTCTTTCTCCCTCTGACTTATTTTGCTTAACACAATACCCTCCAGGTCCATCCATGTTGTTGCAAATGGGACGATTTTGTCTTCTCTATGGCTGAGTAGTATTCCATTGTATATATATACCACATCTTCTTTATCCAATCATCAGTCGAGGGACACTTAGGTTGCTTCCACTTCTTGGCTATGGTGAATAATGCTGCAATGAACGTAGGGATGCATAAGCCTCTTTGGATTGTTGATTTCAGGTTTGTTGGGTAGATATCCAGTAGTGGGATAGCTGGGTCATATGGTATTTCTATTTTTAATTCTTTGAGAAATCTCCATACTGTTTTCCATGCACTGGTTTGCATACCCATCAGCAGTGAATGAGGCTTCCCTTTTCTCCACATCCTCTCCAACATTTGTTGTTTTTTGTCTTGGTGATTATAGCCATTCTAACGGTGTAAGGTGATAGCTCAATGTAGTTTTGACCTGCATTTCCCTGATGATTAGTGATGTTGAACATCTTTTCATGTGCCTATTGGCCATCTGTTTTTTTTCTTTGGAAAAATATCTGTTCATATCTTCTGCCCATTTTTTGATTGGATTGTTTGTGTTTTCGTTGTTGAGTTGTGTGAGTTCTTTACGTTTTGGAGACTAACCCCTTGTCGGGTATATGATTTGCAACTATTTTCTCCCAGTTGATGGGTTGTCTTTTCATTTTGTTCATGGTTTCCTTTGCCTTAGAGAAGCTCTTTAGTCTGATGAAGTCTCATTTGTTGATTTTTTCTTTGTTTCCCTTGCTTGCGGGGCTTTTTTTGTCCGTGTTTTTCAGCTGATGTTTCTGGGTTGCCGGCTTCTCCAGCACCCAGTCTGGGATATATAAGGCAAAAAGGAAACTCAGCTTTATATATTTTGAACTTATGTTATTAGAGCATACATGTTGAGTATTTTTCCAGATTTCCAATGTATTAAACATTTTAACATTATGTGGTAACCCCCTTATTATTATATATATATCAATGACATAGATTACAAATATTATTTATACATTTATGTATAATTATTATATTAATAATATATATTTTTATATATTATTATAAATTATAACATTATTGTTTCCTAATAATGTTCTTGCTTTAAGTCTGTTTTATCCATGATTATTAAAGCCACAACAGCTTCCTGTGGGTTGGCATTTCTTCTGGTGTATCTTTTTCTATTCTTTTACTCCTCGGACTTCCTATAATTTAATATTTGGGTAGTTTCTTCAGTACAAAGTTTTGTTTTATCATCCATTCTGACAATACATGTCTTTCAACTAGATCATATAGTCCATTTCCAATTATTATCATTGCTGACTCATTAGTTTTGTTCATTCAAATATTCCAGTGCCCTTTCTGTGCCAGGCACTGTTCTAGGTGCTGGGATGTGACACAGAATCAAAGAGCCCAAAATGCACGCCCCTAGGAGTTAGAGTCTGGTTGCGGGAAACAGACAATAAACAAATGACTAAAACACGTATCGTCCTGGATGAGAATTCCATATAATTTACGTAGATACTCTCCCCCAAGGAGGTAGAGCGTTAAGTGTGGGCTGCGCATAATGACTTCTTTCCCATGAGTGGAGTACGGAAAAGGGAGAAAGAACAGGGACTTGACAGCAGTGTATTGACTTGCCAGGGCTGCCATAACAAAGCACCACAAACTGAACGGCTTAAACAACAGAAATTTATTGTCTCAAGTCCTGGAGGCTGGAAGTCCTCAACTGAGATATGGGCAGGGTTTGTTCCTTCTGAGGGCTGTGAGAAGATCTCTTCCAGGTCTCTTTCTTGGCTTGTAAATGGCCATCTTCATGGTCGTATGGCATTCTCCCTGCATGCGTGTCTGTCTCCAAACTGCCCCTTTTATTATGAGGACACCAGTCATATTGGATTAAGGGCCACCATAACGACCACATTTTAACTTGATTACCTCTGTAAAGAGCCTATCTCCAGATAAGGTCACATTCTGAGGTGCTGGGGGCTAGGACCTCAACATACAAATTTGGGGGAGGGACACCCAATTCAACCCATAATAAGTAAACTGACCAACACACCCTCAGCCAGGTGATCAAGGCCAACATCAACAGTGGTGAGACGTGGTGACACACCATAGAGCAGGGCAAAGTCGCTGTCTTATACAGGGGTCGGGAAGCCTGTCTAACAAAGTAACATTTGAGTAGGGACCTGAAGGAATCGAGGGAACAAGCAGTGGGGATATCTGGGTGATCCAAGTGCCAGGAAGGGGAATAGAATGTGTAAAGCCCAGAGACAGGAGCTTGGTTGGCAAGTTCAAGGACCTGCTAGGAGGCCAGTGTAGCTGGGGGATAGGAAAGGAGCAAGGTACTAGGAGATAAGGTCAGGAAGGTGGAAGGTAGAATCGTCCTGACCTTGAAGGCCGAAGGAAGGGTCTCAGGATCTGAGTGAGATGAGGAGTCAATGGAAGGGTTTAAGCAGAGGAGAGACACAACTGGGCCCACATTTGAACAGAATCCCTCTGGCTGCTTTGCCGACCACAGGTTATAGGGAGGCAAGGGCGGAAGCAGAGAGAACATTTAGAGTCAGCAATAATAATCCCGGCGAGAAACAAGCAGTGGAACAGGTAGAAAGGGGTCAGCATGAAACTAGTTTTTAGAAGCAGGTCCAACAGGCCTCACTGATGGATCCAACGTGGGGTGTGAGAGAAAGAAAGGCGCCAAGGATGACTCCAGGTTTGGGGTGTAGTCGATTGGAAGCGTGGAGCTGCCACTGACTGAGATGGGGAATCTGGGGAGGGGCAGGTTTGCAGGACTGGAAATCAGGAGGATGGTTTGCAGGTGTTGAGACTGAGGGCCGACTAGACTTCCAAAAAGTGATGCGTGGTAGGGGGCTGGATAACCCCGCTGGAGTTCCGAGGCGAGGACTGGGCTGGGGACGTGAATGTGGGAGTCCTCGGGCAGTTTCAAAGCCGGGAAACTGGATGAGATCTCCTAGGGAGTGTAGATAGGAAAGAGGTAAGGCCCAAGGACCATGCCCTAGGGCCCTCCAACAATTAGAGGGAGAGCAAAGGAATCTGAGAAGGAGCAGCCAGGGAGGTAGGTGGAAAACCAAGAAAGAATGGGGATATCCCAGAAGAGAAAGTGTCTTAAGAAGCAGCATGATCAGCTGTGTGAAATGCTGCAGATGAGTCTAAGAAAAGGACTGAAGATTGACCCTACCAGGCCTCCCAATCTTTTCCAGATTGTGGCACACACAGAAAACACCTATATTGATGTGGCCGCCGGGGAAATAGACAAGGCTGCTCAAGGATGAAGGTGACCGACTTGGGACCTCTGGCCACTTTAGACCCCACCCAATGCCCCCAAGAGCAGAGAGAACCCACATCCGGGCATCCAGGACCCTTGCTTGCATGGGACCCCAGTTGGAAAGCTCTGGACAACTGGGCTCAGCCACGTGGAGGTCGTTGGTACCCCTGACCAGAGCTAGAATAGTGGGTCATAGGGACAAGCTCCTCATTGGACTGTGCAGGGAAGAGAAGAGAGAAAAGGCATGGACACCTCTCCCTCTGCAGGGGAGTTTTGCTGAGATGGGAGTGGAGAATTGGGCAGGGGCTAGAATCATTGGTATTTACTTCTGCCATCTTACTTTGTACTTTCTATTATCTTAGGTTTTTTTATCTTTCTTTTTTCTTCTTTCTTCTTTTCTTTTGGATTGAGTTTTCTCCTCATTCTATTTTCTCTTTCTGTTTGGCAAACATTTTCTACAAAGTGCCCAATAGTAACTATTTTAGGCTTCATGGGCTGCACTGTGTCTGTAGCAACCACTCAACTCTGCTGTGGCAGCACGAAAGCAGCCATAGACAATACATAAAGGGATGGGCGTGGCTGTGTTCTAATAAAACTTTATTTATAAAAACAGGCACCAGAGGACCGGCCCACTGGCATAGCAGTTAAGTTCGTGCACTCCGCTTCGAGGCCTGGGGTTCGCTAGTTCGGATCCTGGGCACAGACCTACACACCACTCATCAAGTCATGCTGAGGCAGCGTCCCACATAGGGCAACTAGAAGGATGTACAACCATGACATACAACTATCTACTGGGGCTTTGGGGAGAAAAAAGGAAAAAAGGAGGAAGATTGGCAATGGATGTTAGCTCAGGGGCAATCTTTCTTACAAAAAAAAAAAAACAGGCACCAGGCCTAATTTGGCCCGAGGGCCATAGTTTGCAGACCTCTGTCCCAAAGCATATGTTCATAAACCACTACATTTACTCTCCTCCAAAATAACACAGCAGTGCCGGCCCCACGGCTTAGCGGTTAAGTGTGCGCGCTCCGCTGCTGGCAGCCCGGGTTCGGATCCCGGGTGCGCACCGAGGCACCGCTTCTCTGGCCATGCTGAGGCCGCGTCCCACATACAGCAACTAGAAGGATGTGCAACTATGACATACAACTATCTACTGGGGCTTTGGGGGAAAAATAAATAAAAAAATAAAAATAAAAAAAAATAACACAGCAGCCTTAGAAAATTTTAAGTCTGATTACCCCCTCTTGATTTAACATGCTCCTGTCGTCTGGTACTTTCACTCTATTTTATTTTTTTAAGCCCTCAAAAAAGACATTACTGGGCCGGCCCCGTGGCTTAGTGGTTAGGTGCGTGCGCTCCGATGCAGGCGGCCCAGGTTCGGATCCCGGGCACACACAGATGCACTGCTTCTCCAGCCATGCTGAGGCCGCGTCCCACATACAGCAGCTAGAAAAAAAAAAAAAAAGAAAAAAAAAAAAAAGACATTACTAACACTATTTATAGATTTGGTGTTTCGTTAGACTTCGCCACACGTTTGGCGTGTTTATTACTCACAATTCCATCTATATTTCAGACTTTCCTTCTAAGATCATTTTCTTTCTTTTCAAAGCACACCCCTTATGATTTCCTCCAGTGTGTCTCATTTGGAACTAAACTCTCTGGTTTTCTTGATCTGAAACTGCCTTAAACTCTCCCTCCCTCCTCCGGTAGTTTTGCTAAGTGTCCAGTTCTGGTCAATAGTGATTTTTCCCAGCAGATTAAAAGCATCCTTCTACTGCCTCTGGCTTTCACTATCTCCCATGAAAGTCAGCGATCAGCCTGACTGTTGTTCCTTTGTAGGTGTTCTGACTTTTCTAACCGCTTTTAAGTTCTTCTCCTTATCCTTGATATTCTGAAATTTCAACATACTTGCCAAGATAGGTATTTCTTTTTATTTTTCCTGCTTGGGTTTCTGAATTTGAGAACTCGTCTCTCATTAATTCTGGAAAATTCTCAGCCTTTTTCCTTTTGAAGAATGTTTCTCCTTTATTCTCCCATTGTCCCTTTCTAGAATTTTGGATCTATTTGTTTTAGACATTTTCATGTCATCCTTCACATCTCTTAACCTTCTTCATAATTTCCATCTTTTCATCATTCTGTGCTGCAATCTGGGTATTTATTCAGCAATGTTTTGGTTCACTAATTCCCTTTTCAGCTGTGTCTAATCTACTACTCAACTTATCAATTGTATTTTTCTATTTCAACTTGATATATTTCATCTCTAGAAGCTCAATTTGAGACTTTTCAAACTGCCTGTTTATTGCCTTTTAAAATGAACTTTACTGAAATATAATTTACTGAGGTATAGTTACATTGTATATAATTCACATACAATAAATGCATCCATTTTAAGTGTACAGTTTGGTGAGTTTTGACAAATGTATCATTACTCATGTAACCACCACCACAATCAAGATATAAAACATTTCCGTTATCCCAAAAAAGTTCCCCGTGTCTTTTCGCCAGCAATGTCCCCTGCACTCTTGGCCCCACGCACACCACTAATCTGTATTCTGTCACTGTAGGATAGTTTTACCTGTTTAAAGAGTTCATAAAAATTAAACCATACAGTTTGTACTCTTTTGTATCTAGCTTCTCTCCACATAATGTTTTTGAGATTAATTCAAGTAGTTGAAAGTATCCTTAGCTCATTCCTTTTTACTGCTAAGTGGTATTCCATTATATACCACAATTTGTTTCTCCATGCACCTGTTGACGGACATTTGTGTTGTTTCCCATTTTAGACTGTTATAAACTGTTTTGAACATTCATACACTAATCTTTTCCAGGACGTATGTTTTCATTTCTCTTTGGCAAACACCTAGGTGTGGAATTGCTGGCTCATATGGTAAATATATGTTTAATTTTATAAGAAATTGTGCCTGGTCATTTTTAATGGTCTCTTGTTCCACGTTCAGACTTTCAAAACTTTCTTTTATTTGTTTAAATTATTTAGCACCCTTATTTCCTAATGTGAATATTCTAATTCCAATACCTGAAGTGTTTACAGGACTGATTCTGTCACTTCTTGATTCTATTAAAACTTGTTCATGGAATCTTGTTTTTGGGTGTTTTTAAAATTTTTCATTGTAAGCTCGTGATCATTAGGACTGCATCTGTGGGAATTTTATAAGGCTTTAATTGATATGTTTTCCTCCAGAAAGGATTTTAGTTTGTTTTGTGCTGACACCCGGGAGTGTTACTCACCAGGAACTACTTGAAACTAAATTCTCAGCTTAAAGTTTCTGGACCAAGGAAGAAGTAGGATTTGGGCTCTGATCTCACCTGAGGGCTGGCTCAGGAAGAGTTTATTTCCCCTTCCATCTTGAGTCAAAGTCAAGACCAACCTTTTTTTTTTGCCATCTCCTTTTGGAAGACAGATATTTTCCAAGTTTCGCTAAAGGGTAGAGGTTCTGACTTTATGGGGGATCTCAGATCCCACTTTCTGCCTGGTCAGGTCCTGAGCTATGTCTCCTGTCTCCTGCACGTCTGTTAAAAGCAAAGCTCCCCATTGCTGGTCGGGGAGGGGGATGCAAAACGGCACAGCCACTTTGGAAAACAGTTTGGCAGTTTCTTATAAAGTCAAGTATGTGCTTGCCATACAACCCAGTGATCTCTCTCCTAGCAGTTACCCCAGTGAAATGAAACCTACATTCACACCATAACCTGTACGCGAATGCTTATAACAGCTTTATTCACGATCACTAAAAGCTGCAAACAACCCAAATGTCCTTCGACAAGTGAATGGGTAAACAGACAGTGGAACATCCATACAACAGCACCAATTACCAACACACACAATAACACCGATGAATCCTGAATGCACACGCTAAGCAAAAACAGCCAGACTCAAAAGGTGACCTTCTATACGATCCCATTTATATGACACCCTGGAAAAGGCAAAACTGTAGAGACAGCAGACAGATCAATGTTTATCAGGACCCGGAGACGAGAAAAGAACTTGACTACAGAGGGGCACACGGAGATTTGCGGGGAGATGAAACTGTCCTGTATCTTGATTATGGTGGCGGGTACCCAACTATACGCGTTTGTCGAAACTCAAAGAACTTTATATGACAAAGGGAGAATTTTACTCTATGTAAATTTGGCCTCAGTTTAAAAACCAACAAAGCTGTAGTTTACAGGAATCTGGGGAGCTGCCAGTTCAGGGCTCACTTACCTCTCTTGATTTGTGTACACATTCCTCTTTCTTTCTTTATTTTTATGAATTCATTTATTTATTTTTTGCTTTTGAGTCCTTCCTCTACTTTCTTGCCAGCTCAGTCATGCATGTTAAAACATTCTTTTAGATCTTTTGTCCAGAACTCAAGCCTGATGAAGGGGATGCCATCTTTATCCTCCAAGGGCTCCTAGTCCAATGGAGGGAGACAGAACAGGCCAGCAAGGAAGAGCCTCCGCCCCAGCATCCACGAGTGGCACCTTCCGCAGGCCTTTCGGGGATCCTGGACCTGCGAGGTCACATAACTTTTTCATAATGATAGTAATGGCTGTAATTAACTGGCATAAAGTATGATGCACAGTAGGCAGCTAGCTGGGCTCACAGCCAGGGAGATGGCTCTGGTGACTCAGGGCATTGCAGGGCAGGCCGGAGGGGCAGGTGGCCTGACCAGGCTCTGGAGACAGACCTGGAGATGGATGGACATCCCCTGGCGCAGGCAGGCATCCAGGTACAGAGCTCTGAGGATGGGCCTGACTCAGTCCTAATCAGCGTCCAAAGGGTTCCAGGGCCTGTGTTCCCTCTGCAAGAGAAATACACGGCCACAGCCTCCATTTCACTGGCAACTCTTAGTGCTGAGTGCCCACCAGGGCCAGACACGGAGCCAAGCCCGTCACCAGCGTTACTGTGTGGAATCCTTCTGTGCCTCCATTTCAGTGGTACCTGTCTGGTGGGGCAGCTGTGAGGATTCAGTTAGCTATTGTGTGTAAACGCTTAGCCTCAGGGCTGCCTCTCGAACACTGGCCATTGTTGTCACTGCCTCCATTAAACAGACGAGGTAACCGAGGCCCAGCGCTGTTAAGGGACGTGCCCACAGCCACACAGCTACTAGATTGTAGAACTGGGTCTGCCTGGCTCTAAACCTTCTTAGGACAGCCCTTCTGGAGCAAGGTCACACCTAGACAGAAGTTTCCAGGCCTCAAGTTGGGCCATCTTTAAAATATTCCAAGGAGGGCAAAATGGCTCCCCTGGGCCCCCTTCACCCAGCTCTGAGCCCACTCTTCACCTTGTCCTCATTGCCGACCACCTACCCCCTCTCTGCATTTGTTTTTCAGATCTAAACACCTCCTCCAAGGGGCCTTCTTCGATTCCCCCACCTTCTTAAATTCAAAGCACAGGATTCCATGTCATTTAGTGAGGGCCTATTAGATACCAGACACCGCCTAAGGTTTTGGGGATGTGGCAATGAAGGAAACAGATAAGTCCCTGTCCTCATGGAGCTGACATTCTAGTGGAGGGAAAGGATAATAAACAAGTTTTAGAACAGTAAGGATCATTGCAGATTGTGACAAGGTCTATGAAGGAATCAAATAAGGAAGCCTGAGAACCTCATAGACAAAATGACATTTATGCGGAAACTTCAGGGATGAGAAGGGCCCAGACATTGTCAGGAGTAGAGTGTTCCAGGCAGCTGGAAGAGCTTGTGCAAAAGCCCTGGGGTGGAAAACAGCCTTGAGGGTTTAGGAAACTGCAAGGAGACCTCTGTGGCAGGAAGGTGAGGACGGGAAGAGGGTGGGCCAGAAATAGAAGCGACAGGCAGGAGCCGGGTCATGCAGAGCCTTGGCGGCTTTGACTCTGAGTGGGGTGGGAATCACCGCAGGGTTCTGAGCAGAGGATGCTGGGCAGGGAGTGGATTCTAAGGAGGCAGGACAGGATGAAGGGGGGTGCAGCGGTCCAAGCAGGGCCGACAGAGCCTGGACTAGAGCAGGGGCAGTGAGGTGGCAAGAGGTGAACAGGTTGAGCCCCTGAGGACCCAGGGCTCATTCCTCTCTAATGCTCTGCTGACCACTGGTGCCCCCCATCCCTCCCCTGGATTTATTTCCCGACTCCAAACGCCTCTTCCAGGAAGCCCTTCCTAATTCTTGTACCCCTCAGCTTGCATCTCAGGGACCCTTTTTCCATCCACACCTCTGGCTGTTGAGAAGACAGTCCTGGAGCTACACCCACCCTCCTGGCCCAGGGCCACCCCACACGTCTATGGGCTCAACAGCTTCAGCTGAGGGTGGAGTCCAAGCCTGGGGACAATCCCTGAGACCAGAACTTAGGGCGAGCTGACCTCAGAGGGGACCAGAGGGGACCAGATCCCCTTTAATGCCCTCCTGCTCCAACAGAGGCCACAGCCCTGCATCCGAAGGGTTCTGGAGGGGCTTTGCAGAGGACAGGGCCTCCCAGTCTGGCTGCTCCCACGTCCACGCCAGCCCAGCACTTTCCCCGATGCCCACCCCCAGCCACTGCAGCAGGTCCGACAACGCCCCCTCCAAAACCTCACTCACATCTTCCCCCTCCCCAACACCCCCAGGCCAGGGCCCTGCTTCCTTCATTCCCCCGAGAACCACTTAGTGAGCACCTACTGTGTGCCTGGTTCTGAGCTGGCCACTGGAATCAAAGATGGCCAGGGCATAGTGGTGCCTCAGGGCTCAATCTGGGGGAGCAGACAGGCAAAGTGACGGTGATAATGATGATGGTGATGGTGGTGACAATGGGATGATATG